>NC_134379.1:9594230-10208653 GCF_035582795.1 Mycteria americana | reverse complement strand
GGGAAAAAAAGGTAGATATTTTACTAAAGCCATACTAATGCAATTGTCTGCTCTTAGCCTTCTGCCAAGAATAGCTTGAGTATCAATTAATTCCCTAACTCCATTTCCTACACTAACTGTAAGAGGAGACCATCTGTCTAATTACCTCAGTACTACAATGCTTAGTGTCAAATCAGCACTATAGTTTTGCCCCACATAAGTTTGCTCCAAAAAACTTTTATCTGTGAGACACTGGGGTTTGTTTAGGACTCAGCTATAAACCTGCTAAGGTTGTTCATGAAAAATTCACCAACATACAGGTTGACTGGAAGGGACTTCCAAGAGTCATCTGGACCATCACCATGCTCAAAGCAGGACCACTCAAAATGCTAGATTAGCCAGCCAAAAGACTAATTCCTGTCCTGAAACCAGCATAAGCACTCCAGCTGGATCTCAATTTAATGCAAAGTCCATGGGATGGGGAAAGGAGAGCACAGGGTGCACTCTTTATAACAGACTAACAAACTGGAGTGAAGTCACACAAGCCTTTGCCTATCAATAGGTGGGAAACATACTGACCTAAAGCTATACAACCATTTCAGACAGATTGGTTTTGTAAGCATAGGTAAAGCCAGCCTGCTAGTGGGGTTAGTTTATATTGATTTATACTGCTGTCAAAAGAACCCAGAGCAGGGAGAAGTGTGTAATTTTTAACTCTGTGTGCAGCAGCTGAACCAAAACATGTAAAAACACGCCCCCAGGCCAGCTGACCTGTGTGGTTTCTGTGACAGATGCCAACTGCAAGTATTCTGAATTTCCCCAGCCAAAGACGTCTCCTTCATCTGAAACAGCCAGACAACAGTCCCCATAGGAAGAGACCTGGACAATGTTTACTCCAGCAATGTCACCACGTAGCTTAGTAGGAACACTGGTGATGTTGTAGTGTCCAAGACCTGAAAGGAAAAAAGTAGAGATGATGAAGAATTTTTTCCAGACATACTTTTAATGCCTACATAGGACCATTTTGTCATGTTATGAGACAATCACCCTCCCTCCAAAAGAAATCTGTCTATATCTCTTAACTACCAGCTTCAATGGGCAAGCAGCCACAGACACCAGTTCTACTAGCCAAAGCTACCTCTCTAGAGTACAAAACAACTTCGTACAGTCACACCTGCAAAACTGTCTAGGCCCTCGTGTCTCTTGTCTGCATGGACCAAAGTGTCCGAGAGAGCAGTAATCAAGCTAGGCAGATATGCCAACAGAGGTGAAGTTTCACAAACCAGCTGTGTGCTGTCTTCTGCAAGGAGAGCCAGGAGCAACAGCACGCTGCAATCAGTTTAGACAACAGCAGGTGAAGCGGCAAAAGAGGCTGGGAAGCAAACACATTACATGACAAATCGCTGCCTGGACAAGAGGCCAGAATGTAGGTGACAAACAAGACTGGCTACAGTATGTCCACACAAGAGAACCATGGGCAGAACCCAGCTTCAGCTTCAGGAGCAGCAGGACTAAACAGTAGGAAGGACTGGAAGTCCTCTGATGGCAGTAGCCACCAGGACAAGGACCTAGCCAAAGATCCCATGCTAAGACAGCAGTAGCTGCCAAAGGTCTCTGTCATTTCAAAAGGAGCAAGAAGCAAAACAGACCCTGAAATGAGAATCAGAAAGCAAAGCCTGCACAGAACCGGGGAGCTAACCTTCCCATGCCACTTCCACACCCCCTCACAAGCTTCAAACAGCAGACACATTCTCCTCAAGTTGCATGCTTGGATTGCCAGCGTGGCATCCTAAAGCTCCTCTAAAAATGAACCGGTTTGTCTCAGTTTGGTTGCACAAGAGTATTGAGAACATCTGCCCACAGCTGGAAAGATACCAGCCCCTTTCTGTCCACACATGCAAGACAAATATAAACAAACTCTGAATTAGGACAGCTTGCTATATTCATCAATTCACTAAAATGCAAGCTGAGCTGAGCTCCTACCTGTTTGTCCATCAGCTCCCCATCCACATGCGTAGACCGTACCCTTCTTGGTTCTAAACAGACTGTGGTCCTGCCCACACACGACCTGCACACAAACAAAAAGTCAGAGCTGGTTAGGAAAGGTCAAGTGTTCAAAATTGATTTAATGAAGCATTACTGGCAGACAAATTGAGCAATCAACCTCTACAATGCCCATCAGCTCAGATTTTGACCTTTCTCTCCAGATCAAATGGCTCTACAGACAGGGAAGGCTAAGAACAGCATGATACCGCACAGAAAACAGCAGAATTTTCTTTGTGGAAAGTGATGCTGCGGTTGATTTGTTCCGAGATCCAAAACAAGGCCTAGTTAACAGAAAGCTCGATTCAGCAGTGCAACACAATAAAACAGCAAAGAGTAAATAAGAGCTCTCCCTTCCCAGAGTGGCTCTCAATGCCAGCTACAAACTGCTATTGATTCCTTGCCATGTAAGCGCTCTAGGAACACATCTGTTCTCAAATTGACATTTATGTGGAACTAGCAATCATGTCTGCCACAGGCTTGGCATGAATTAAAGCCAAGATCTTCAAAAGCAGACATTAAAAATTAGCCACAGATTAAAGGGATTTAATCCACAAGTTAAGAGATTGACTGCCAAGAATATTAAGCACATAACTGCTGTCATCAAACTACAAACAGGTACCAATTATTCAACCCCCTTGGAAAAAAAAAAAAAATCTTGAAAAATCCAAACAGAAGTTTACAAGCCTAATTCAAAACATCATTAGGCTGTACCACGGCGCACACTCATCACGCAGACCTAAATATATGACCCTTGTTTTCTAGGATGCTGCATGGAACAGGAGTAACGTTTGCCCACAGAGTGCCACTATGGTGGCACAGACATACTAACAAACTGCTCCTGTGCCTGCAAATACCGCACCCATGTGCCGACTCAGTGGCATTTATGCTGCTCTGCAGTCCCTTGCTCTCCTAGAAACCCACCCTAGGGAAACGCTGGCTTGTCTAAGTGGATGGTCTCACAGCTCACTTTTGAAATGCGGAAGACAAAATTCAAAATAAAACAGTTCAATTGATATAAAAGTGCCAAAGGGGAACAAGAGCAAGAAATCAGGACAGGAAGAGACGAGGCATCAAAACAACTTCCCTGTTGTGCAGGTGTTACCTAGAAGTCAAGCAAGCAAACACTGCATTGGCATTCCCAAATTCTTCAGTAAGTTCAGACCCTGTGTTGCCAGTCGCAACTGCTCTGCACAGGCATGGAGCAAAATGCCACCTTGTGCTTTTTATAAGCAACCGTATAGTAGATCATCCCATCATTTCAGAGAGCTTCAACTGAATGATTTGCACCCTGATTTTTTTATTTTTCATTACAGAATCACAGACTGGTTGAGGTTGGAAGGAACCTCTGAAAGTCACCTGGTCTAAACCCCCCTGCTCAAGCAGGGCCACCTACAGCCAGTTGTCCAGGACCATGTCCAGATGGCTTTTGAATATCTCCAAGGAGGGAGACTCCACAACTTCTCCAGGCAACCTGTGTCAGTGCTCAGTCACAGTAAAAAAGTGTTTCCCGATGTTCAGAGGGAACCTCCTGTGCCTCAGTTTGGGCCCACTGCCTCTTGTCCTGTCACTGGGCGTGACTAAAAAGAGCCTGGCTCTGTCCTC
The DNA here is from genome assembly GCF_035582795.1 of Mycteria americana. Classification (NCBI taxonomy): domain Eukaryota; kingdom Metazoa; phylum Chordata; class Aves; order Ciconiiformes; family Ciconiidae; genus Mycteria; species Mycteria americana. The sequence goes on along the minus strand of NC_134379.1, from coordinate 10,205,026 downwards.
GTTGCACCCTCCCTTCAGGTGTTTATATACATTGCTGAGACACACTCCGTCAAGCCTTCTCTTTTCCAGGCTAAACACTCCCAGCTCTCTCAGCATTTCCTCACAGGAGAGATGCTCCAGTCCCTTCATCGCTCTAATGGCCCTTCGTTGGACTCTTTCCAGTATGTCCATGTCTCTCTTGTACTGGGGAGCTCAGAAATGGACATAATACTCAGAGTGTGGCCTCACCAGTGCTGAGTAGAAGGGAAGGACCACGTCCCTTGAGCTGCTGGCAACATTCCTCCTAATGCAGCCCAGGATACGATTTGCTTTCTCTACAGCAAGGCACACTGCTGGCTCATGGTCAACCTGGTATCTGCCAGGACCCCTGGGGCCTTTTCTGCAGAGCTGCTTCCCAGCCTGTCGGCCCCCAGCATACAGTGGTGTCCGGGGCTGCTCCTCCCCAGGTGCAGGACATCGCCCTTCCCCTTGCTGCACTTCATGAGGTCCACGTTAGCCCACTTCTCCAGCCCCTGGATGGCAGCACCACCCTCTGGTGTATCAGCCACTCCTCCCAGTTTTGTGTCTTCTGCAAACTTGCTGAGGGTACACTCTGCCCCATCATCCAGATCATTAGTTGAAGATGTTAAACAGGATCAGACCCAGTATTGACCCCTGGGGTACACCACTAGTTACTGGCGTTCAACTAGTCTTTGTGCCACTGATTATGACCCTCTGGGCTCAGCTATTTAGCCAGTTTTCAATCCACCTTCAGAATTCGATTCATAAGGTCCTCTTACCTGGACAACTCTGCTGTCAAACTCCTTCAGCTGATGAATCAGATGGCTTTCACTGGACACCATCAAACAGCCACCGAGAAGAGAAAAGGCAACACAGAGGATTTCAGAGGACTACAACTGAAAAACGTGAAGGTAGACCTGCCTTTACTGAAAGCCACTTTGCTATTACAAGAAGAGAGATCTTTTCACGTGTTCTCTTATATATTCAAAGAGCATAGTTGCACTGTAAAATTACTGCACAAAGAAGGAAAGTAGTTTTGCATTCTCTTATTTAAGAAGTTAAGCACAGTCACTTTTTAAATATAACCTCTCATGAGAATTGGAGGTGGGAGAAACACTCAAACATGTTCCCTTGTCTGGAATGAGCACAGACACTAGACAATACTGCAGCACCTCTATAAACACTGCACTTAACTAGAGATTAACCAGATATAAATCCCAGAGCACAAACAGTGTAGTGTTAACATTCATTTCATTCTTTCACAAAAACAGGAATTCTGAACAATCCAATGACAAACTTCCAGTATCAAGGCGAAAAAAAGCTAGCTAAATTACAGCTATTTTCTTAAACTCTACAGGCCAAATCTTGTGGATCAGAGAGAGCGCAATCAGCAAGATCTCTTCTAGGCCCTGGCCAGGGAATTAGTAACTTTCAACATATTCCCACTATCCACTTATGTCATATAGAGTGTTTTGAGAATATGCCTTGGTGTGGCCCACAAAACCCCTGTAGAGGAAAAGCACTACAGATTCAAAGGCTGTTACAGCAAAGAGATTCAAAAAAAGGATGCCTCTCTCATCATTAAATGGCATTTCTAACACCTTCAGAAATAGCGCTTGCACTCCGAGAGGCTAAAGGGAGAAAGACCATCTACTAACTCCAATTACCTCAAGTAATTTATGAAGGTTGGGTTTTCTTGCTATGCCCTGCAAAAACTGTCACATGCCAACATATTTCTGTCTTTTGTGAATGTGATCAGAAGAGTGCTCCTGCCCAGCCTGGGTTTAAAGCCAGGCTGTTTATATGACGCCTGCAGCACAAAAGCCTGTTCTCAGACTCCTTAATCTTAAATGGGTTAAAATCTTAACCTTATACTACCAGATTTTTCCCACCTCCAGGCTTTTCTCAGGCTTGTTCTCATGCAATTATGTTTTTAACATTAAGGAAGTTCAGGATCTTTGGATTCTCACCTGTAAGTTTCATCTTCAACAACCTTCCGGCCACACTGTCCGTAAGAATTGTTCCCCATGGTGAAAACTGAAAAATAATGATAAAATGCACTAGTTTTATTACTGTCCAATCCCCTGAAAGCCTCTTTTCTGGTACACAAAATATTTTCATGTGGTCCTCAGTATGAAAGGTGGAACACAGTACTGTAAAAATTGGCATAAGCTTTCTTCACACCAAAGTCCACTTAAATTCAAGTGACCAAATCCCTTCTAGTCAACAATATCCCGGCGATATTGTTGCAGGCACAGTAGCGGTACCTGGAGCCCATTGGCTGTTTTTCAGTAATTGCCGAGTTCATCCTGCCGTTGCCAAGGAGACTCAGAAATAGATCAGCGCTCCCACAGGAGCGTTAAATCAACCAACCAACCAGCTCACCCACTGAGAAGCAGCACTGGATCGCTCAGCGCAGCACTGAAGCCACTGCACCAGAGAATTCCCAGTGACATAGAGAGCCAATTCACAAACAGGATCTTCTGTATAAAGGCCTATTAATTAATCGCTTTTATAAAGGTAGCACTCTGAAGCTTCAAGGGGAAAATAACACAAGAGTATTGGCATAGCCATCCAAAACCGAATTCAAAACCATGTCTGACTGAACAAGACAAACAGGCTACATTTAAACGAGGCCCGGAGCTAGATAAACAAACCATATTTTGCAACCCTTGTAGTGAAAAAGCTTCCAACACTTTTAACAGCTTGAGCCAAACAGAGCTCAAAACACGATTATCAGCTGAGGGCTCTCCCTCCCGGCAGCAATCCCACAAAGGAAACAGCTACCTGCATCCCATTTACAGTGCAGAGAGCCCATTTGGGGTCTAGTTCTAAAGGACAGAAGACAATATTTTCCAGAGCTTTCAATGAAAGCATAGTCAGGCATCCCTTGTCACCAGCACAAGCGATACTATACCTCCCTCGCTGTCTGTCAGGATGAGGGAATGGGCTCTCCCACAGGACACCTGCAAGACTCGAGTTTGCTGCGGCTTCTCCAACGGCAATGGAATTGGAGATGGTTCCAAGACATATTCATAGCCCTTAGCTTAAGGAAGAGAGAGAAATTTAAAAAGTCAGTAGCTTCCACAAAGCAAATTCATCATATATTTGCCGATCCTGTTGTACATACACACACTCATTTCTATCTTGTTACAAAAGCAGATATATTTTAGAAAGCCAAGATACTAACCAAAGTAAAAGGCTGACTGGGATTCATCGGGGGAGGGGGAGTTAAGAAGCCATAAGAATGGCAGAAGCCCATAATCACTGCCTAATCAAAAATCCACCCTACCTAGAATGTTATTAAGGCTTCAGGTGGCCAGAACTGAGAAAGAGAGGCTTTCAGCCATATGTTCAACCGCTTTGGTGAATAAGGCTGGATTACTAGAGAGCTTAACGCCAAGCACAAACTAAGTACTCTGTGCAACTGGGGATATTGCAAATAAGGTACAATAGCAGCAATCACAAAAAGACAGCACAAAAGGTGAACAAAAAAAAAATCTTAGGGCTTCATATTTAAAGAACAGTAGATTAAAGGCCTTTTCAGAAAAAAAGAATGCAAGAAACACTAGCTCGCATGGCTCCATAGGGGATAAGAGATCTAAGGTTTACGAAAGAAAATGACAGGCTTTACTAGAAAAAGAAGACTTAGTAACTTGAAGAATATGTCATCAGTTATGGTCAACTGGGAAGGAAAAAAAAAAAAAAAGGAACAGCAAAACATAAATCAGTACTAGGGAAAAGGTTAAGGGGAGATAAAAAGCTTCAATATCAAAGAAAGCCACTGTAACAAGTGAAATCAAATCCCAAAGGACCCAAAGCAGCATTCTGCTCACATGTAGCAGTGTTTTAACTAGTTCTCACTGCCTTCAATTAAAAAAAAAAACCCATCAAAAAAGCCAAACAGAAAATCTACACACACCCTTTTATAGTAAGACACCACTTGATGCGAGGACAGGCATCACAACTGGGTGTTTGCGAATGGTGGGAGCCTGCCTTGCAATATAGCAGGAACTGACAGACAGCGAGGTTGTATCTGTCTGAAAGAGATGCAGAAGTCACAAAGCAAAAAACCTTTTCCTCTCTCTCTCTCTCTCCCCCCCTGTTTCTTCCAGCAGAGTCACAAGCTACTGGGATCTGTGGTAATGAACTCAATACCATCACTGACAGCTGAGTGATTTGAGAGAAAAGAGACAACGAGATGGCTAAGGCAGGGGAGGGCAAGAGTAAAATATCAGTAGTTTAGCTTAGAAACAGCTCAAGTTAGAGCATGAAATATAACCATCCAGAACTCAGAAGGCTGCAAATTCCCCTGGAAACAAACCATCCACAGAGGGACAGTGTTAGAACTAGCAGGGTACCAAAGTAAGTTTGTAAAACTGAGTCACAAGCAGCATATTGAACAGGAAGCTTGTCTGTGGGAAGTTAAACATGGAGCAGCAGCAAACCCACTGATCTGCACACCACTTTCAACAGATCCTATCGAACACGGAATGCTCCCTTACTTAGAAGGGCTTGAACTGCATAACCTGACGGATTCTCTGGCAAAAATAATCTGTAGGTCAGATGAAAAACAAGAAAGTGACAGACACTCCTGAGACATCAACAGTTACAGAACTAAGACAGAGTAAGAGATGAAAACTTTAAAAGCAGAAGTGAGTGGAAGCTTCTGCAGTCCCTTCATTTTGCAGCTGCTGTTTAAGCACACACACTTGCTGCATGCACACACTCTTGGAAATCTATACAGTATGCTAGCAGCAATGCACGACAGCAGCACCACTGTAAACTTCAGCATCCTGCACAGTAGCAGCAATTTTATTTTGCTTCTCCACAAAGTTTAATCTTTTGCCCATATCAGATGCACCATACCTTAATGGATTATGCTCTTACACACTATAAAGAGGAAAAACTGCTCTTAACGTGGAAGAATATTTTCAGAGACAGCCATTCTATAAGGGAAGTAAGTTTGTGTTTTCGTATCTGTCTTGGGTGGAAGGTGGCAATGTTCTGCACAGAAATCATCTTAAATGCGTTTGAGAGCCTGGTATAAGACAGAATGACTGAACAACATGTTTTTCCTTCAAAATGCAATTTGGCATTAAAATAAAAAAAACCCTACAGCTTCACACAAAATTCCACTGACTCTGTAAAAAGATCTCTGTGGGAAAGGAAATTAGTTTACAGATGCAAAGGCAACAGAAGTGAGCAAATCATCTTGCCAAAATCATTTTATTAACTAGTCCACTACATTGCCTACTATCGAACTATAGAGATTCAAAGCAACACCTTAACCAATGCACACATGCTTCTGCAGAATAGTTACTTCGATTTTAGTTACGTCCAGGCAAGAACGTAAGTGCACCGCACAGAACAAATGCATACCTTGATCAGTGACAAAGCACACAAAAACATAGCTAAATTCCAAATAAAGGCCTCCTTTTTTCAAAAAAAAAAAAAAAAAAGGCAAAAAAACCACCCACGAAAGCGTAGCCCTGCAATCTGCATCAAAGCCTCCTGGACGTTTTTTACACCTTCTAACCCGCAGTTCCCCACATCACGGGTATGCTGTAGTGCCGCCCTGTAAGCCCTTACACCACTTCAATCCTTACTTCGATCTCTTATGCTTCTCTGAAATCCAAGCTGGGAATCCTTGTTCAGCCCCATGCCCCAGACTTTGGTGATGTCCGTGGTATTAGAGGACAGCAGCGTGAATCCATAACCGCAGGCAGCAGAGGATATCTTTGAAGACAAACAAACCCCACACCATTCAGTTATAAACTATGGCTTAGAAAAACAAGTTTCACCCCATGCTACTCGTTCACCAGTATTCCTCCTTCATTAGGCCATATCCAAATACAGCCCAAATTCGTGGTACACACGGTCTTCGCAAAAATGATCAGAAACACTCTTCAGTGATAAGCACAATGGTGTAAACTCAAGTCCAACATTACCGCCCTAGAGTTTTGGTTTTGTGTGTGTACATCTTTATTTTCGCATTATTTTGGACCGATTCAAACACAACAGAGAGACCTATTTGCTGACCTGCAGCAGCAGTAGGTTAAAAAGAGGAAAAAACCACAAAGAGATATTAAGAGAATAACATTCTCCCGCTTTACTTCTTTTGCCAAAAAAAGCCCAGTATAACAGCTCTGACCCTCTTTGAACCGGACAGCAGAGCATGATGTTTGAAACATGCAGGCAAAAGAATAACACGATTTTCAACACAAGCTTCCAATTTCATCAAGGTGAAAGCAGCCATGAAAGCCACTGAATGCGAGGTCCTATTTCTCTGATAAACGTTGTTCACACTCTTGCTCTCTTATGGCTCTGACAAAAGAATATCGATACATATTTTCCAAGTTGTATACTACTGTCGCTATACCAAAAATCATCCTGATGAACGCCGCTGTATCAATAAAAAAAAAAAAGAATCACGGCAAAGCCTTTAAAGCAGATTAGTCAACGCCTTCCAGAGGTGAGAGAAGAGGCCCGCCCCGACTAACCGGCACGGGGAGGAGGGGCGCCGGGCTCCGAGCAGCACGGCTAACGTCCCGCTGCGGGACAGGGCTGCCGCCACCCCCGGGCCCACCTTCTCCTCCGTCTCCAGCCGGTAGGGAGTGGGTTGGATCCGCCGCGGCTTCTTCCAGCCCACGTCCGGCTTCACGAAGCTGGGGACGCCCAGGGCGCCCGAGTAGCAGAAGCCCCACACGAAGACGCGGTCCTTCCGCTTGGCCGCCTTCCCCGCGTACTGGAAGACCGGGGCGGCCTCCTCGGCCTCCCTCAGCTGGCGGACGCTCCGCGGGCCCGCCGACTTGGCCAGGCCCCTGCGGAGGGCGGGCGGCGGCCGCCGCGCTCCCCTCAGCGCTCCCCACATCCCCGCGCCCCTCAGGCCGCCGCCGCCGCCGCCATCTTGCCGACCTCTCACCTGCGACCCCGCGTGGGCGGCGGGCCGCGCGCCGGCTCACTGCCCCTTGCGCGCATGCGCCCGGCCGCGGCGCCGCGGTCACGTGCGGCGCGAGACACGAGCCGGCTGGGGCACGCGACGGTCTTGTCTTAAAGGGGCTATGGCGCCCTTCGGAGATGGTGGGGCCCAAGCCGGACCCAGGCCCAGAGCCAGAGCCAGAGCTCGATTTAACTCTAAACCTACACCCAGACCCAGACCCCAGCCTAGTCCCAGACCCAGAACTAGACCCAGACCAGACCCAAACCCAAACCCAGGCCCAAACCTAGACTGAGACCCAGACCTCGTCCCAAACCCGAACCCCAACCCGAGCCCACCTGGTGTGGCGGCGGCAGGCGCTGGCCGTCCTGTGATGGCCGCCGGCCTCCCGACACGGCAACCCTGCGTGAGGCGGCAGGAGGGACCAGCGTCCGCAGCCTTGGGAAGCCGCTCGCCCCTCACGCCCTGGCAGCCCCACGGGCCCTGGGCCGCCTGCCCCGCGCCCCTCACACCCTGCCGCCATTCGGGGCGGCCACCTTGTCTCATGGCTCCTGCCCCACCCCAGCGAACGCCATACCCCCACATCCCCGCCCTTGCTTTCCACCAGAGGGAGCGAAGCAGCCGCCTTCCAGGAGGAAGCTGCCATTGTTCGTCCCCCCAACCAAATTTCCTCCCTGCCGGCATCTTTTGCAAGAGACCCTTTCCCAATCCCCCGCTGGATGCGGCGGGGAGAAATGCCTTTCCTGCTGCCATGCCGCCGGACACCGGGCTGCTCCCCGGCGTCTGCACTGACCCGCCGTGCGGGCGGACATGGAAATACAGCTATAAAGTGTCTCTCCTTTATTGGTGAAAAACACAACATCATTCAAAATACAAATAGGGGATAAAAGGGGGTCTAGGGGCGAGGGGTCTCCGGTGGCTGTGGAGGCCTCAGCCCCCCAGGAGCCGGTGGAGCGGGGCCGGGTCCCTCCTCACGGTGTCACATTGGGCTCGCCGTGCCGGCGGGTGAAGACAGGCACCGGGCTGCGCCGATCCGGCCGGCAGCCCCCAGGGCCTGCGGCGGCTGCCAGAGCCACCTGGATCCCCCGGTCTGGCGCTGAGCCCTGGCTGCGCAGAGCTGGTGGAGATACGGCGTCGGCTGGCTGCGGAGGGGGCTGAGGCTTCACAGGATCTTCCTCCGCGTGCTCTCGGTACAGCGGTTCAGGATGAGGTCTTTGCTGGGACGGGGAGGAACAGCAGGTTGAGCCTTGGGCTTGTTCTCCTCTCGCTCGTTTTTCTCAGCTGCGGGTAAAGCAGACGTACAGATGGGTCAGAGCTCTCCACCACCCAACCCCTTCATGTGAATGTTCAAAAGCTTCCTATGCCATGGCCACCAAACCTCCTCTCTCAGCCACGTGTGATGGTCTTCCTGGAGGTTTGGGTGGTGGCATAAGCCCACCAGTTCCCGGCTGGCAGCTCTGCTCAGGTGGGAGCCCAGCTCTAGGTCCATGCAAGGAGCTGCTCTCCCTTGGGAAGGTCATGGATCCCGCAGGGGGATTACCAGATCTAAAGCGTCTACCTCAATAGCAGCCTCCTTCTTTATGCACTACCTCCCTCTAGGTGCTTTGCTGACAGCTAACGTACATGGTAATGATGATGGTAACGGCAGCACAGGTGAGGTTAGGTGGAAAGCGCAGGAGGAAAGCGCAGGTCCTAAATGTGGGCTGACCTCCCACCAGGACCATATTCTCCTCCTTCTCTGTCAGACCTATACCCAGAGGTAAGAAACCTCACTGAAAAGAAGCATCTCCCTGCACATGCTTTCCCCATAGGAGAAGGGTGGACAGGCAGGGTGTGACCTCCATGTGCTGTCCTGCTCCAGCAACCAGCGATGGAGGGCAGCAGGACTTCAGCCCGTGTCCAGGGCAAAGGCCCTGCTGAGACTTACTGATGACATTGGCCTTGTTCTGGAAATTCTCCTTCATGTTCCTCCGGCTCTGAATGTACTTTGTGCTGTTCCTCCTGTAGGTCTCCTGGCTGATCTGCTTCCGGCCCTGCTTGTGGATGCTCTTTGCGTTTCGGATGGTGGATCTGCAGTGAGTCAGAAACAAAACTTTCAGTTTCCGTGCCGGCAGCTCTCACGCCTTGCACTTTCTCACCGAGGATCTCCCTGGCCCTGCCTCTCACGGACCTGCTGCAGCTGAACCCTGTGCTCCCTCCTCTGCCCCACCCAAGCCCCAATATCTGCTTTGCGGTGGAAGGCAGCAGGTGGATGCCAGCCCTCCAGGGCAGCCGTAGGTGAGACGTGACGTACAGCGTGTTGGGAGGCAGCTGGAGCAGTGCTCTGGAAGCAAATACTGAAGGGCGAAGCCTGAGCACAAGCCTGGAAAGTAATGATGGGGATGGTGAGGTAGATTGGGCATAAGGCTGGAAGGACGAGATGGGCATGAGGTTTATCCAACAGAGTTCAAGAAAGCCCTGGAAGCGAGCTGTAGCTCTTGGATGGATGGACATACAGCATCTATACTGGCTGCAACACTGAGCTCCCTGGTGTGGTGTTTGGCGTGGCTCCCCAACGCCCAAGGATCAGTCCCTGGGCCCAGGGGAACAGAACGTGTCAGCGTGCACCTGGATGTGTGGTGTTGAACCCACAGCAGAGAAACTACTGAGAGAAGTGAAAGGCTGAGCAGGCTGGGGCTGTGCTGCGGCATGCTGCCGCAGGGGAATCCCCAGCGTCGGGGACCGTCCCCAGGCAGGCAGATGGAGGCCACCGCTTTGTCTTCACTACCAGGGCTTGAGCAACGTGGCTCCTGACATCCATCCCATGGCATCATCCTCCTACTCTGCTCAAGGCAACGGCCCCTTGCCGGGCCCATCTGCCTTCAGCCTCTCCCTGCTTTGAGCACGCATCCATCTCAAAGCAAAGCTCTTACCCACAATGGCAGGTCACCACCTTTGCAACGGGGCTCAGCCTAGGGACAGCATTCACCATGGGGGGACAAGTCACTGTCCTTGAAACAGGCCACCTCGCCTGCCCCAAGGGTATCAGTAGGCATCACTGCGCTCAAATGGGTGGGTTTGGGCCATTTTACACCGTCTCACACTCGATCTGTGCGCCAGCAGAGCTGGATTTTGAGAGATTTTATAGCAAGGCTGCCGTGTTTTCTTGTAGGGAAGAAAAGATAGCAGCAAACTCTGCCCTTCCTAGCAGTTTTCTTTGCGTCGGAATTAATGCGTTATTATTGCTTTTTATCTTTTTAATCAAAATAAAATCCCTTCCATTAGCTCAAATCCTCCCATCAGATTAGGCCGTTTGGTGGCTCTGATTAGTCAAATCTCTCCTCGCTTCTCAAAGATTCAGTGGATGCACTTAGGAAATAAGAAAAAGGCCAATTTGAAAATTAGAGATTAGCCCAGAAAAGAAACTTTGCAGAAGGACAAGGAGAAATATGTCTGGCTGGAGGACCTGCTGGAGCAAGGACCGTGCAGCCCTGCGTCAGAAACGCTGGGGTGCCTCTCCGCCTGTGGAAGTCGGGGAGCACAGAGCTGGTTTTGCTGCAGCCCTGCAGGATCTGCCTCCTGGTCTGTCTTTGCCCTGCTCACACCTCTCCTGGGCAGTTCCTCATTGCCAGGGCGAGCAAGGGACACCACAAGCCACTGTCTGGTTTCATTTCACCCCCCTCGAAGAAGTGCTTTAGTCCTCCTCCCCGCCGCCCGGGGCTTCTCCTACCTTCGTGGAGGAGCGCTCCGGTTCCTCAGCTCGCTCTTCACCGAGGTGTTCGCCTCCCCGGCTTTCTGCAGGTACATGGAGGGGTAATAACCTGTGGTTTCATCCTTCCTGCAGTGCAACACAAAGCAACATCGCTTGCAGTCTTGGCTCTGCAACCACCACCTCCTCGCCCCTGGCCCCGGCAGGACTGCTGGTGCTAGGTGGGCTATTTCTTCTCACGTTGCTTGCAGGGACGGGGGCTTCAACTGTGCCCCCACCTTGTGTGCCTGTGGCTCTCCCTGAAAGTGTGGCTTGAGTCCCAAAAGCAAGTAGGTAGCGGGCAGAGCAACGGCTCGCAGCTTGAAAGCTTAGGGTCTCACCAGCTTATATTACCTCCGCTGGGCTCCTGAAGCATTGCTCAGAGCCTCCTGCCGGACACCCTGCCGTGTGCCCAAGAAACACTCCCTGGTCCCCGGCCAGCCTCCCCCTCCAGCCCAGCACACCTGCAAACACCAGGAGAGCCTCCTGGACCACTCGCCCGGGCACAGGCTGGGCAGGGGGATCCCCAGGGTTGCGGCCACGTTGTGTCCTGCTGTGAATGCGCAATCTGTGAGTCTCCAGAGCACAAAGGCAGCTGGGGTTCCCCTTGGGAAAGCCCAAGTTTGCAGGGCAGGCCAGGGCTGGGATGAAAGCTGAGGTTTTGCAAAGCAAAATGTGCCAGAATACTTGGAGGCAAAATAACAGATACGTTTTTTTCCATCTGCCTCCTTGGATATTTCTGAAGGCCCCAGCAGAGGAAGCCCCAGCTGCGATGTTTAACGTTTGGCAAAGCCACAGGCTACTAGAAGCAGCTCTGCAAAAGGAAGTGCTGGGCAGCGGCACCAAATGGTCCGTGGCTTTCACAGCCCTGGTGTGGAGAAACGCTTGGTTCATCTCTGAGATCTCTGCCCGATTCCTGCTTGCCTGATTTGTTCGTGGCATCCCTGATGACCCACCTGATGACCCACCAGCCATCGAGGAGCTTGTGGATGACTTCGATGGTATCCCCCTCCTTGAGGGTCAGCTCATCCTCCTCCACAGCCGTGTAGCTTTTCTGGACAACGTACTGCTCGCCTGCACACAGAAGTGGGACAGCAGGTTGTGTGCTACCGTGCCAGGGATGGGGCTCACCCTCTCCAGCTGCTGAGGAGAGGAGGCACCAGAGCATCTACCCTATGTTTGAGGCAAGGCCCAGGGTGCTTCAGGTCTCCCAGTTTGGATTCAGACTTCCCCAGCCTATGGCTCATCTCAGCCCCTCCAGCACCTCTCCAGGAGAAAGCTGGTGAATGCAAGCAGTGGAAGTACACCTATCTCTGCTGAAGAGCATGTTCATAATTCAGGTGATTAAATCAGGAAGGAGGAAGCCTTGTGCTCATAGTCTGCTGCAGTGTTCTGAAAGAAGAAGATGAAGCCCAGACAGCAATCAGCGTGAGTCTGCAGGATCCTCCCTCTGCTCCATGTGATAAGGCCCCGCTGCCACGGCAGGGCGATGCGGAGGGCTGGTAAGGGCAGCGCAGAAGCCAAGCGCTAGGGAAAGCCTGCGCCTCGGCTCGGACGCTGCACCGTGGTCCTTTGCTAACCCAGCAACTCGGCACGCACCCAGCTAGCTCAGGACGGCCCCAGATGAAGAGACACATCTGTGATCGGCCAAAACAAGCATCTAATGCTGAGTTGCAGGTCATGGGAAGCTCCTGATGTTGAGACCAAGGCACTGAACTATGAGATTTATCCCTCCTGGCAGCTTCTACAGCAACATCTCTGTGCCCAGCAGCCCTGCTGCAGCGTGGGCTGCCCAGCGGGGGCCTTGCAATGAACCATTCCGGCAGGGAGCAGCGGCAGGCTGTGCTCTGGTACACACCCTGGTTACCCCAACATTTTACCTGCATAGTTGGGCTCCTGCTCTTCAGACTCATCGGGACCATCCATCGGCTCCAGATAGGCAGCTGGCACCCAGCCCCGTTTATTCTTCAACTGGCAAAACCACCAGCCTGCAACAAAAGCAGCCGTGGGCAAGAGCAGAGGGTGTTGTAGGGGCACGGCGGGGGCACCAGCATCGGCTCTGTCCCCGGCCGGCGTAGGCGCAGGCATCCACGTGGCCTGGATGGAAGGGATGGCACCAGGGCCGGCCCCTGTTTACATGGCACAAACCAGGGGCCTTGGCCACTTCATTCTGTTTCCTCCTGGGCAGGAAACCTCACAGGCTGAGGCATGCATGGAGGTTGCAGGGTTTTCTAGGATTGCCTCACACCCTCCCCAGCCAAACCCAACTATCATGTGGCTCCATGTGAATGTGAAACATGCCCAAGGGGGCATGTTTCGATGCTGCCGATTGCATTTGCTTTGAGCTTCTCCTCTCCATCAGGAGACCCTGATACAACTGCCTACCCTTTAACAGATGCACTGGCGTAACTAACTCTCATGCTGCGTTTGGACGCGAGACGCAAGGGCAGTCCCCATGCTGAAATGGTGGCCAGGAGGGGGCTGGCCCTTGGGGGCTCTCTGGAGGAACAGACACATACCGCTCTCGCTCTTCTCCACGACGTCCACCATGTCCCCAGCTTTTAGAGCCATCTCGGATGTGGAGCTCTTCTCGTAGTCAGCGATGGCTCGGTAGGTTTGCAGGACCATGGGGCCTGTGATGTCTGCGGGGGAGAAGTGACAAACGTTCCCTCTCCCAGCCCCCGGCACAGAAACACCCTGTTCCAAGCAGGCCAAAAGCAGCCCCAGGACAGCCCAAAGCACTCTCCCAGCCTCTTCTGGTCCCAAACCAGCTGGATCCCAGGACAGGGACTCATTCCCCCCAAGGCTGTGGTTCCCTCCCAGCTGCAGCTCTGGCACAGAGACCGTGCTCTCGGTCAGGGCATCTGCCGTGGGATGGCTGCCCCTCTCCCGGCCAGGTTTTGCTGCTGCCGAGGCAGCCGCTTGCACCCCTCCAAGGCCTCTTACCGGTGGAGTTTTTCTTGGTATCCTTTGGCAGGAGGAAGACCTCGGGCTTCTTGATCCTAGATGGGTCAAAGGCAGCTCAATGCCAACCACCCCGCACCGCCGGCAGCGGTGCCCTCCCTGCGGGCTGCTGCCAGCACCCAGGGCCGGGGACGCAGGATTTCCCCCAAAGCGGCAGGCGGCTGGACTCACTGGCTGTCCGTGGCGGGGTTCATGTCGTCGGGACGGACCTTGAAGAAGTTGACCACATGCAGGCACCGGGAGATCTTGTTGGGCAGGTTGACCAGCGTGTAGCAGTACTCAGACAGCGTGCCCTGCCTGTTCTGGGTCGAGCGCTGCCCGTCAAACCACTTTGGGGCTGGGGGAGAGGGGAAAAAGCAGGCAGAGTGTCCTGTTTTTATGAATTTCCCAAGCAGGCTGCTCTGAATCATTAATTTTGCACTGAAAACGAGTGGATTTGGCCCCAGGGTGCTGCAGGGCTGCATGGTGCCCGTAAGGCAAAGCTCTGTGGGAGCGTGGCCTCGTCTCTGCCCTTGTCGCTCTGGCCCCGGCCATGGCAGGCACGTGGAAGGGCCATGCACGGTGCTGAAAAAACTAGGGAGAAGCTGACGGCAGGGCCACAGCTGTTTTGTAGAAGTGCTGCAGCTGCACATTCCTCCTTTTGGCAGTGCGGCTGGGGAGGCGAGCATGGCGCAGTGCCCAGCCCGGGTGCCATGGGCAGCGCGGAGGAGAGCGCTGTGCAGCTGGACTCGTCCCCTGCAGCTTGTGGACTCTTGCAGAGCTCGTGCAAGCCCAGAAAAGACCCTGTTTGACCCCATTTCAGTTACGGGATAACTCCCATATCCACGCTCAGACTAAGCCCAGCTGCTGGCCACAAACGCAGCAACTGCACCGGGACACAAGGAGGGACTCAGGGGACCAGCCTGGGGCTGAGGGAGACAGGCACATCCCTCCGTCCCACCGGCCACAGCGCATGTCCTGCAGAGCCGCTCTTCACCCCAGGGCTCCAAAATGCGCTGGCAGCCCCGACCCACGGCAGTGTTGAACCCCGCGTCGGTGCGCATGTGTGCGGCCAGTGGCACCCCTGCACCCCCCGCAGCAGACCGACGCCTGCCTTGTCCCCAGCGCTTTCTGTTCCCCAAACGAGATGGGGATGTTCCGAACAGCCCCGGCACAGCAGCGGGAGCGCGTAGGAAGGGTCCCGGCATGGCAGTGTTAGTCCGGCCCCGAGGGGAGACCCCCAGCCGTGGCACCTGCACTGCCGCGCGGTGCAGGTTTCTTCCTCCCTGAGAGGTGTTGACCACAACCCGCAGCTATTTCTCATGTTCCTTCCTGCCTCTTTTAAAGCAGGAAATTAAATAAAAAGGGGAATTTTGCTGACCTGTGCTTGGGGACAAACCGCCAGCTCTTTAGATCAGCAGTTCATTCCCTGTCATTGTAGACATATTGCATTGCTTCCTCTTACAAAATATCTCTGTTGCCATAAAGGCAGGAAAAAAACAATCCCAGTGATGGTGTCACTGAAGGAGGGCTCGGCTCAGCTCGGCTCAGCTCAGCTTGGCTCAGCTCAGCTCAGCTCAGCTCAGGCTCCCCCAAGCCAGACCCTTTGCACCAGCCCGGGGCGCAGCCAACGCTCCGGGAAGCGGCCCTAGGGAGGAAGGACGGGGCCTGCAGGGCTGGCGAGCGTCGGGAGAAAGCAGTGCTGCTGCTCGGGCAGCCCTTCTGGTGCTTCGATTTCAAGCCTGGTAGGCAGGAACAGAAATTGCCCCAAGCACCTGCGGGGGAGGCGGCTGGCTGAGCTCGGCCCACCGGGGAATTTCCCAACCAGCTGCAATTTCTATTTCAGCCCCCAGCCCCGGTGCCTGCCCCTCACCTGGCAAGTGCGGGATGATCCGGTTCTCCGTGTTGATGTCCCCGGATTCAATGGGGAACATCTCCTTCAGCGCTTTCTGTGGAGCAGAGCCAGGCACGGCTGTGAGGATGGCACTGGGGGACCCCCCCGTGGCACCCGCACCCCTGCCTGCGTTTTGCCCCCCTTCCCGGCACTCGCCCCGCTGCCCGCTGGCGCGTGCTGGCTGGACCCCGCGCCTCGACACCGGGAGAAACCTGCCAGGGGAGCGCAGAGCTGGGGGCTCCCCACTTCAAGGGGCGAAGGAGATTGAAGCGCGGGGACCCAGGAGCCTCCTTTGAGCCAGGTTTGTTTTGGGGCAATTTCAGCTAGAATTCGCCCTCCTCTTTTTCCCCAACCCAAGCCCTGGCGTGCTGGGCCAGGGGCTGGTGCCCACCCCGGGACGACTCACATGGAACTCATATATCTCGGTAAACCGGCGGTAGACGAGCTTTTCGGAGAGGTCGTTCCACTTCACCAGGAACATGTAGACCTGAGGGGCAAAGCAGAGGTGCCGCAGCTCTGCGGGCGAGCAGGACCCCACACCCCGCTGCGGCCGAAGCCCCCGGGGAGCCTCATGCTCTTTCCATTTCAGATAAACTGTGTGTTTTTCTTCCACCACCCCAATGGGAGTAGCCTACTCCCTACACCCTACTCCCACCCCAATGGGAGTAGCTCTGCCCAGGCACCGAGCGAGCCGGGCGCTAGGGAAGCTTGGCAGGGACGGAGAGGGGATAGAAACACGCAGACGGGTGGGAATCAAAGAGGAAAAGCCTTTTCCAAGCCTGCGAAGTAACCTACGGCTTGCAAAGGAGGTGCCCAAAATCTTGTATGTTCAGGACATTTTAGCCTCTGGCTGCCTCCAGCTCATGCTAGCCCCCATGACCCCCCAACAAAGGATGCTCCTAGGCCCTCAATCACATTTATCTAAAGAAATATGCTGGCCAGGCTTTTTACCCTGGCCAGTCCTCACTGCTCAGCTTGTTGGAAGGTCACTGCGTACTCACATAGTGCTGGCTAGGGAAAAACCTTTTCTCGTAGCCCAGCAGCTCAATGTGCCGGATGAAGGCATCCCCCATAGCTGCTCCCAGCTGCAGCGTCCCGCTCCGGCCCCTGCTCCTGCCTCCCCGGGCGTCTCGGCGTCCTCTCCTCCCCTCTGCCTTCACACAGCTCTGCTTTGCTGTTAAAGCCCCGCGGAAAGCGGAAGTCCCGCTGCAATCGCGCCCATTATTGTTTACCCGCTGTGGTTTGTATCGAGTCGGTGTTTCCTATGGGGAACCTCCAGCCCGGCCCCTCCAGCGCTGGGGAGCAGGCGGGCAGCGGGGAGAGCTCGGGATGCTGTGGAGGCACCTCTGAAATCAGAGGGCAGCGAAGGTTCCGGGCCAGGTCGGGTGCCCCGATAGCCAAGTGACCGCTGACGCTGGCCCGTGATGGCACAGGGTGCTGCAGCGCCCGTTTCGCAGAGGGTCAAGGACAGACAGCAAACTGTGGTGCAGGCTCAGCCCCTCCCTGGGCTAACACCTTTATTAGCTGTAAAGACAAAAGCTTGCTCTGACTGCATTAAAAAAATCAAATACTAACCACAGCTTTCCCTCAAATCTCAAGTATGGTGCTTTGCAGGTGCTGAGACCAGAAACAGGGTCATTTACATTTGGTTTCTTATTATTTTAACCTGGAGACTTCACTGTATGCAAGGCAAAATTATACAACCAGTAATACGAAAAAAGATACCTCCAGGGCTGTCTGGATGCTGCTCGGTTAACAGCCAGGTCACTGCTGCTTATGCAGAACCACCACACACTTTGTCATGAAAGCTGATTTCATAATTACAATTGTTTGTACTAAATTTTAAACTGCTTTACAGACAATGCATTACTGGAAACCACTTAATTCACGTGTCTTCTCTTTCCTCATCCCGTGACGTGAGAAATGAAACAGAGCTTGTAGATCTCACTGCTGGCGATGGGTTAGTTCACAGGCACAACGCGTAGCTCTTGTGGATGCACTGCGTAGTGTTTCCACCAACAGCCCTAGAGTTACTATGTGTCAAGAAGCATCATTTTAGAAGAAAATTCTGGGAGGAGTAATGACCCATCTGATAAACAAGCTGAGTTTATGGAGTTCATGAGCTGATTCGTGTTTTGGGGAACAAGGCTGGCATCTGAATACAGGACCTGATTTTTGAGGGAGATGGAGAACTTCCACTGGCCTCAAGATGAAGAGCTGGTAGTAGTGCTTTGCAGCAAAGCACGCCTGCTTTGGAGCAAGAACAGCAGATACGGGACTTAAGGTGACAGATTTCAATCGAGGTTATTGGAGGTGAAGCACTGGAGATTGAGAGTTTTTTGGGCGAATGGACTACTCTTTTCTGTGGTGCTCCACCAAAAACTAGTACCAAACCCTCCCAGAAATTAAAAACCGAAGAAAGGAATGCCACCCTAATTTTGTTCAAAATATAATTTTTGATTTTTTGGTAGCTTACATTTAAGCTTAATTCAATCCAGAGCCACGGGAGGCCTTGCTTATGTCACTGACGGCAATCGGCTGTGTGTGAACAGTACTAGGTGCTCCAATAGCTGTTGCAAAATCACAAAAATGAAAGCCTGCCCTCTTCCTTAGCAGTTTGTCGCTGACAGGACAGATACGAAAGGAAACAAAGGAGAAAGGGTTCAAGTTTTGTAAGTGGAAATCTTCAAATCCCAAGGGAAAACCACCGGCCAGCAGCGGCACGACAGAGGTGCTGGACCTCACCTGAAATCTAGCGGTCACCGCTGTGAGAAAAGCCGGGGTGCCGTACCCGAGGAACACCAGGCTCCGCCACGGGCACCCTGGATCCCGCACTACGTGGATCCAAAATTCCTATTTAAGAGAAAGGAGCCAGCCCAAGGCACAGGACGGGCTTTTCAAGTTCAGTAAAACATGGGGAATAAATACTTGTCTGCTACTTCATCACCACAAAGCTTCTCTGCTGGAACAAAAAATATTCAGAGCTCTGGTAAGTTGTTGCAATTTTATTTATTTGTTTATTAGTACAGCCAAGGCTTTTTAGGGCATTATCACTCAATACCCGAAGAGTGACACACCTCATGTATTACTAGTTTGGAAATGAGTGAGATTTTCATACACGGTCAACATCTTAAAAGTCTGCTACCTGTTAGGACTATATATAGAGATAGATAGATAATTTTTTTAATATAAAATTGATATTTGGAAGGTATAAATATTGGTGCAATTATTTTGTCAGTCTAAGTTCTCTCTACTGGATATAACTCAAAATGTCTGAGACCAAAAAGAGACTTCAGTGTTGAACGCCGACACACCCATCAGCAGTACTGCGAGCCCAGCAGCAGGACGGACACAACGCACACCACCACCCTAACTCCCCGCGTCACATAAGGACTCCAGTCCTTCTAGTAAAACCACTACATCAGTTTTCACTTTTTTTTTTTTTTTTTTCAGCTCCTGCACGCAAAGCTGCAGGATGTCCATACTCTGCTGTTATATACTTGACAAGGCAATAGCCTGGAATTACTTATTTTCACAGTTCTTTCGCTATGATGCCTCGCCCTCATTTTGAGTGAGCGCTAACGACTCCATCAGCAATATATAGCCTTGCTGGGCAGGCAGCTGTGCAAGAAGTGCCTCCTAAAGGTAGCTGCGAGTGAAGAAGGGATGGGCCATCTTCCGCTTTTTCAAAAGGGGAAGCCGAGAGCCAGCTGAAAACCCGTGGAAAGTTGCATTAACTCATTTCCCCATTCTAAAGATTTCTAGCAGCAATCACGAAACTGGCTGTCGCTCTGGTAACAACCTATTTATGAAGGTATGTTAACCGAGCATGTCTATTAAAGTAATCAGCAGTGAAAAACGTCAGTGGTTATAAATTTGGGACAGTACCCATACAGCTGAGAGTTAACAGGTAAGTTAAGGCAACGGGCTCGTTCCCATGGGACTGAGATAGGGGCCGTTTGCCGAGGCAGGAAGGCAGCGCTGCGTCGGTCACCACCGGTTCCCACCTGGAGAGCTGGAAGGTACTACTGGGACGAGCATTTTTAAAACGACTCAGCATGGAGCTAAGCCTGCTCCTACTGACATCAACAGCACACGGTCTGAATATTTAAGTGGGAGCACCTAGATCTGCACGGAGCAATTGTGAAAACGCAAGCGCACGTTCTACAGCTCTCCCTTGCCTCCAGAATGACAGAGATGTGCTGCTCTGAATTAATCTGCTGAATTTCAGATTGCTCCCGGGGAACAGACGCTGTACCCAATAAATTAAGGCTTCAAAATTTTCCTTGAAGATACAACAACCTCACGCACCCAGAACTGGATTTCAGTCTGAAAGGCATGACTGGAACGTACTTCCTTCACTGGAATGAGGAACTATGCTACAGCCTGTTCTACCTGCCTACGGAATTACCGCTAGAACTTGACTTGTTGTACAATATGTAAACGTATACTGCATGGACAGTCATGAAAACCATCAGAAAGGTCTTTATTTCTTAATCAGGGAATAAGGTTTACCATTTGTGCATAATGCAGTCATCCCAAACTCACGCCAATAAAAGAGAAACCTTTACAATAATCTGCATCTTCTCTATCGAGATTATCATATAGCCAGAACTTTACACCTCTTATGGTTTGTGAAACTTAAAAAAAATGCGTACATGAGTCTCTTACATGATGTGGGGCGTACCCAGGACTATAGGGGACTTAACTTTTGACATAGTAGGACTTACAGCAGCTTGTAGTGTACGTTTCCATAACTAGTTCTAGATGAACAGAGGGCATCCCCCACAGCCTTCAGGAGAAAAGCTCTCACACAGGTCCACGTGAGTTCTGCCTATGTTAGGACTGCAAGACCAGACCCATCATATACAAACCATGTGATATTCTGATAAAACATGCACTTACTACCTTGAATTAATGAACAAACTATAACAGGGTTTAATTCAAATTGGTTCCTAATTGACACACTGAAATACTGACCATTTCACAGTCCATCTCATTAATGCGTACTAACGGTCAAGTGAACCAGTTTATCTTTTATTTATGAAAAACATATGAATTGTGATAGATATAATAGGAAAAATTAGTTCAAATATACAGATACTATTGTCCAATCAGCCATTAAAGGAGTAAGAACCAAAAATTAATGATTTTTTTTCCAAAGTAAAACTAACAAACTGAACTACTTGCAGGAATTTTTCTTCGTTACAAAAGCTGAGATGCATTCAGGTACGGTGAAATTCAGCTTTATTGGGCAATGTAGACAGCCTCTGTTAAGTCCCTGTTGATTTTAATCCTTGTCATCTCCCCAGCATTGCTGCATCAAATTTAGTCCTTATAATATATTCCAAAGTAAAACCAGCCATTCCAAATCTACAGTCATTCTTTGCTTTAAGTCAATTCACAGAACTGCTGAAAAAGTAGACATTTCTATCTAAAAGTACAAAAAGGGTTTGTATAGAAGGTACTTCTCTTATACAGTTATATTACACAGCTCAAGACAGTCCCGGCAGGCTCTTCTCGGAACTGGATGCTTCTCACTAGATAAGAAGAATTACAAAAGTGAGTTAGTTTCATTGCAGCTCTGTATCTCATTACAAATATGAGTAGCCTGCATTGCCTTTTCGAGCTCTTCAGGCCTAGATTCAGAAAGCATGCAGAAGCTGAATATTGCTCTCAATAAATATGACATTAAATGTGTGCTTGAGTGGTCTCTGTAAGAATTTAGATCAAATATTTGCTTTAGTATAAATTCAGTGGATGGCCTAAAGCATCGAAAAATCCGAACCACTGCAGCACCAAATTGTGCAGCCATTGCTCAGACAAAATTTCCGTGACCTTTAGCGGACAAGTGAGATGGCTTTTTGTACCTCCACTGGCTGAAGTGCCTCCCACGACAAACCAAAAGGTTTTCTTTAGTGTATTTTCTCCTGCCACGTTCAGTTTTATGACAAATATTTCCAAAGCAGACTTCACCAATTTATTAGGAAAACTACTGCTGTACTTCTAATTCTCAGGGCACAGACAGTTGGTATGCTGGTATGTCAGTCTCTGCCAGCTTCTACCAAATCATTTCTGGATTTGTCCCTTCAGTCCCGCACCCCGATGCCGTCAGCAGCCCTCCATGTGCCAGGCTGTGTTTATGCTGCACGGACGGAGGGCCATGGCCAAGGCTGTCCACGTCTCCAAAAAGCCGGATGGAAACCCGCAGGCCCCAGGCTCCTCCAGCCACTGCCTTCATGCCAGGGGCAAACCGCATTATCACTCTCAGCTGCTCAGGCGGCAGAAATGAAGAACCAGAGCCTGGTTTTGCCGATTGCCTGTCTGTGCCCTCAGAACTGGAATCGTACGCAGACGTTTTCTTCTCTGGGATGAATAAAACGTCTTTTTCTTACTAAAGCTAGACAAGTTACAGCTCGAGTATACTAAACAAATGCATCCAACTTTGTATCAATCAAACCAAATTACTATGTCAAACACTACACAATGAGGAAAATATTTGGAGTATTATCAAAAAACTGAAATGGGAAAAAGTACTACAGAGCTGTGACAGCTTAAAATTGCCATTTTCTGTGAATGAAGCATAGAGACTTACAACTGCGTGGGTCAGCCTTTTACATTTGGTGATGTGATAACATCGCTAGCACTGTTCTCCACCTCCACCAAAATGTCATTTTTAGGAATGAGTGAAGTTAAAAATAGTATAAGAGAAAGATTCAGACATTTTTGCATTGTAAATTAAACTAAGCTTTTCATAAAAGTTAACGGAAAAGAAAAAAAACTTTTAAAGGAGGTTGGTTTGTCATCACAGCTAACAGCTTTACCAGGTGTCCCAAGCTTAGACACTATTGCAGTCATAGTGAAGAGCTCTCCTGCTCAATTGCAATTTGGAAATATATAGGCTTTACCAAGAACAATAATGCTTTCACACAACCATGTCAGAGCTCTTCGTAAACACTAATTCCCTAAGCTTTCATTTACTCTGCCTCTGAGGTATGTAATTACCATCACCCATTTTTATTTATAGGCCACATTTTCCTAGGACTGCCTGCCTCACAAATTTGAACACAGTGTGCTTTACATTATATTTGGATAAGGTGGTGAAAACGTTCTACATTTTACAGGTGAGAACCAGAGACGAATAAAATAATTCACAAGTAAAGGACTGGCACCTTCTGGCATTCAGTCCTGTATCTCAGCCCGCTTCTCCCCACCCCAAAATATACAAATGTTATTCCTTGACAGGCATTGACTTCAAGAAACACTAAATTCTTTTACCCAGTATTGATGAGGTCTACCACGTTGGGTCTGGTTCTTGCTTTATTTGAGAATTTTCTTCTGTTTCTGTAATATCTTTTGAAAAAGCAGTAATGAATGAGGAAAAAAGGAAACTTCTCAACCAATTTTTTTGTTATTGTTGTACTTAAGTAAAAAACTATGAAAATATGAAAAGCATTCATTTATCATTTTAAACTATTAACGATAAATAAAAATGTCTTCACAACAATCTTGATTCTGCAGAAACTACCACATTCACTTCAATGTAAAGCAGCCTGGGATCTTAGAGAACTCTAGTTTTTTAAAGAACAGAAATAAAAATTGGTATTAGAAGTGTATGAAACTTTAAAATGGTTTTTATGCAGCTGAAATACTCACTGGGCAAGAAAGGAACTTAATCCAAAAAGGAAACAACATAGAACCCGTGAAAAAACGTCAGCTATATCACTGTTTTGGTCTGCATCCTGCTCTTCAGTCCTTCTCCCTCCTCTTTGTCAATCCCCAGTGCCATTCCTTCTCCATCCACCTCATCAGATACGCAATGCGGGGTGAAGCTTTCCAAACACTCACAGGTAAGTCTGTAGCCCATGACTTCAAATACTTCAGGCATGACCACTGCTTCACATTTTTTAAGATGCTGTTTTCCAAAGCTAGCTAACAACGCGAACCTACTTGTGCTCAGGTCATGCCTTCTGGCTTAGTTATTAAATTAACATGCATTGCAGAAACTCTTGCCTTCACAACACTGACTATTTTTCAGATTTTTTCCCCATCTGTAGGACTGCTGCTCTTCTCAGCTTGATACCGGCTTTTGCATTATTATTTTTCAATCTGTCCAAACCAAATTTTGACCTTAGCTAATTTTTCTTCTTCAATGCACAGTATCACAGAGAAAGGCATTATGATATGCTTAAAAAAAGAGAGAAGGAAATTTCATCTTGTTGGCTAAAGCATTCATCATCTTTTGATACGATTTTTTTTCATTTCCAGGAGACTTCATTACAAAACCTTTGCTTTTTCTTGTTCACAGGGATGCTTGGAGGTAAATCAAAGAAATCTCATGCCTGTATAGCCCAGAGCCTGATTTTGTTCTTTTTATAAACAGAGAATATGATGTTGGAAGGAAATTGGTTTTTCAGTGAAGTTGCTTGGAAGGTTTGGGGCTAGGGTAATTCATCACTACAAAGCCAAGCCGTTTCACCGCATGATCATTTTATACCTTCCAGCCTAGTTCTGAAGCGATTTTGAGTTCTTCAGCAATTGCATCCCTTTTCTCCAGATCCTTCCTCTGGTGACTGGGTCTGAATCCAGTTTCGGATGACAAATTCAAAACCACGTTTGTCTATTTCTTCAAAACAATTCGCAGGCCCATAGCTAGATCTCCTCTGCATGAGGGTATTCAGGAACAACTCATGCACTCCATCATCTAACAATTTCAGTGATCCCACATAGTTTTGGTATCATAAAGACATTTGATGCTCCAGCTTTCAATAACTGAACTTAAAATCTGCAACTCAGCTCTTCTGTGACTCTAACGCTTTCTTTTGAAACTTTGGAAACTCTAACACTTGCTTTCTTTTGCTTTCTTTTCTTTTGTCTTGAATGTTGCAACAGAATTGGTCTATATTCTGAGAAAGACCTACTCATAACACTGAGCGAACCTGTAACTGAGTTTGTAACGGTAGTTCTGGTTGAGCATGTTGGCTTGTCTCCAAGTTCAGTGACACGCCAGGGGAACTGAAGCAATGGGAGGCTGGAAAGGGCACTTCCATGGAAAAGGATACAGAAGAACGGGAGTGCCGAGACTTGCTGCTTTCTCTTGTGGGGGAATCTAAGCAGGATTAGGGAATGAACTCAAGTTGAGAGTTTTAAGATGACAAGTGCTGATGCACAGCAGCCTCCATCCCAGTGCTGTTGGCTACGTTGCCGTCAAGCTGCTACTGACACATCAGACAGCCCCTCTCAGGGCTACCTGGCACGAAGGCAGCACCCCGTCAAACTGTCACAGCACCTCGGATCCCCTATGCCAGCCACACCAGGGGCAGCCACAGCCATCCAGGGCCATGCTGACAAGCTGGGGCTATAGCAGAGGCAGCATTTACAGGACCAGAGCACACAGCAGACACCAGCATCCCAGTTCTCAGGTCCATTCAGTATTCCTAATGCTCCAAGACCGCACGCAAAAAAAAGTACAGGGAGGCGGGCATAGAAGATCTACAGCCTCCTTGGTCTCACATATATCAACATCTGAAAAAGGATACAACTCAAGTATATTCTTGGACAATAGGAAAGCTGGATGCTTTTCAGAGCTTAAGTTCTGGAAGAACAACTAGTCCCCCTCCCCGACACAGTATATTCAGGCCAATATGGCATTCAAATTTCCTGATGATGGCAATCATTCACTTGCATAAATTGTGGAAACTACCGCACTGAATAACTAGATGCACCACTCAGGATATGAGCAATCACTCAAAGCCTATATACAGTCATGACTCACCAACCAAGAACAACAATTCATAAAACTCCTTTGTAAAGTTATTTGAATAATAACTTTTGCTGCAGAGTATTTTTCACATGATGCAGCACGATATTAATACAGATGAAAAAAATGTCCTGGGAACCAATAAAAGCCCTTTTTTGTTTTGATTGACCTGTCTCCTTTAAAAAAAGATGCAACTTCATTCAAAATTACTTAAAAATATTTGTTGATAATAACTAAAGACAAACACTTACCTCCTACAGATACTTCTATTTGGCTTGGTTCAGCTGGCTCTTAAATGAAAAAAATATAGTCACATGAATATGAATATAGTTTCAACAATATGAATCAGATAAGTATCTTAGAAAAATTAGGGAAATTAAGTTTTCCCTGAAAAAAAGCACCTCATTTTTTCTCTAATGATCAGACTCAAATATCTTTGTCTGAGATAAGTGTAATTTTCTATAGAGAGTCTGCAGCAAAATATAAAAAATACCCAAACATTTATTACATTACACTACCTAACACTTTCTCTTCCGACTATGGTTCACTGTGGCAGACGTATCACCAAGTCCTAGCAGAACATAACGTGCACTTGCACAGAATATACCAAGTTTGGAACAGCTTTACTCAAACCACTTAAATACAAAACTGTATTTAAAAAAAAAGTAATCACTTCTGGTTAGTATTGTCTTCAATGGTGCGTATGTGTATTTTGGGGGAGAGTGGGAAGGTGCAGAATAGAGGGCAAAAAGTATGTTTGCATTCCGTAATGATTTTTCTATTACCTATGTTGATGGATCACAGATGGACAGGTGTTGGGAAAGCCATTTAACCTTTTTAACACTGCGGGTGAGTTAAGGACAGACAGACTACAGCAAGGTCACTGACCATCACCAGCTGTTTTCATCCCTTCCACCACCTCCAAATGTAGAGGAGCCAGTAGTTTCCTTTATAATTATTTCCACCATACGAGTGTCCCTTACTCTTAAAAAGTTTATCGAACGTTTTCTCTTAGTTTCCAAGTTTCTTTGGGTAACAGTTCACTCAGTCAATTGAAAAAGTCTTTCCTGCACTACACCAACTTGGGATACGCATTTCTAAAAGGTCGGCGAACATTTAGAAACTATATTGGGTCAAGAGGAAGTTGCTCAACTACATCTACTTTAGCTATTCATAGCATAAAGCTAAGTTCTCCATTCAGACTCAAATGAGTGATGTGTGTGCAGTCTAGACCCAGTCTAGCAGGGGTTACAGAGCTGTGCAGTAGGCACAAATTCCATCAAGACCCCATTCTAGGTTCTTACATGTTACACAGGCAAACTTCACTTGGCTGAACATCTATCTGGTGCAGACACACACATACTTTGAGTTAAGCAGACATCAATAAATGGATACTGGATTGGCTTTATATATTGCTCCTACTAATCCTTCTTTTCAGCTCACTCATCAACTGCAAAAATCAAATCAAGGAACACGCCAACGACACAGCTTGAAGGAATCTATAGCTCTTTCTATTAATTTATTAATATTTAATAGCTATAAAAGTCACCATCACACACCATCTGTCAAAATAAAATGGCCCATCATGAGCAGCACATACCCAGGACATGACTACTAATATCATCTGTCAGTAAGACCGAGAACTCCATACCCTACCCCTTCTGCAAGGACATGCGTCACGCTCTGCATCACCTGGTAGTACTGGTGCTGCTGCTGGTGCTGTTGGTGGTGCTTCTGCTTCAGCTTTTTCCATCAGCTCTAAGATTAGACATGATCACTGTTTAACTTCACAATGAAAATGGTCCCACATGTAACACAAGGGCAAGCTTACTTCTTGAATCTGCAAATCCTGAAACTTGTTGCACGAACAGGTTACTAACACTTGTGATTGAGCTGCAGTTCAATATTTTTTATTACAGAAAAAACATTCCCTATCTTGCCTGCAAGCACCAAAAATTTCCTTGCAAGTTCTCACATGTACTTCAGAACAAGAATAAAGCATCATATCTACATAAGCTCAGAGCCTTTCAATCATTCACCTCAGTATCTATCAACATCAGATAATTTTGATCATCATTAATGGACGTGGATACTGCATAAAAATCCCATGTTCGATGACTAATCTGCTCCTCCAGTGATGGAAGATGATTGGATACCTATGTTGTTTTTGTTCAGCATATTAGCTAGCCTCAGTCCCAACACATGCTGAAAGTTATGGTGGATAGACAACAGTTTAATAGATTCTTTCGTTTCTAATTCAGTTCTCTGGAAATGCTATTACACACTTATCTGCCTGGAGGGTTCCCTCTTACAAAGGGACGGATCTCTTTCCCACCTAAGAAGGTGTGCCTAGGACTGGTGAGCAGGTCAACTAGAATACCTTCCTGAGAGCACTTCGTACTTGCAGTTCAGAGACCTCAGCATGTTAGCTGGAATACAGAATCACAGAATCATTTGGTTGGAAAAGCCCTTTAAGATCATCGAGTATACTGGTGGCTGGATGCAGATGAACGAATGCTGGGTCGCTAAGGCTCAGGCTGGCTAAGGCCACACAAACAACAGTAGGTTATTTGGCCTCTGAATTTCTAATCTGACAATGGCTCAGAAAGAATGTGACACAAGGGACACTGTAATGACAGTGTTTTGCAGTTTGTTTTTTCTCTTAAATAAGATCTAAAAAACCAGGCCACTATTATTTTATGCAGCTGAGAATACTAAGACTTTTTTTTTTTTTCCTCTCAAATGATTTCATTAACATGGCCAAATTGGCCATGGCACTTCAGGTAATTACACTCTGCCTCTCTAAACTGCTACAGTTTTAGCAGAATGCAGAATTTTTCACTGGAACACAGTTGTGCAGCTACTGGAAAGTTCTTGCTTATTAACTGCTACTGCGATGGATCCGAACCTAAAATGCAGACACGCCCATGTAAGTCTGTTGCTCAGTCAGGGTCCTAAATCTCTTTGGGACTCTGCAGCTGAAAAATACAAAATCAGTATCTTGCATTTTCATATCAAAGTTAATGCTAATCTTACACTGTTCTGTAAATTTATCACACTGCTCTCAAGTTAATTGCACATGCATGTTTAGTCAGGAAATCTTAATGAGACAGACACAGACAAGAGAGTTATACATAGAACTTCACCACTGTGGAGCCTCTGCCACTAAGCCAAAATGTAGAAAACGAATACTGGTAAGTTACAAAAATACATTTGCCATCAGTGTTTCATGAATACTTACGATTGTTAATCACAAGTCCTGGAAATGGTCTGCAAAATTAAAAAAAAAAAATAAAAAAAAAATTTACTGATTCTAAAATATACTGCATGGGGTCTCCCTCCCAAGGCAGCTTCACCTAATGGTTCTTAACAGAGGTCATGCTAAAAAATGAACAGAAAATCAAACAAAACAGAAGGAACCATCATAGCAGCTCTTGGGCACCATGGTTTGTTCACTAGCATTTTGAAAATTAACATACACAGAAAGATCTAAATCGCTCCCTCAGTCACGGCTAATTAACAAGGGAACCACCTCTTCTTCAGAGCTCAATTAAATAAAACGTATCAAGCAAAAGTCCTTTCAGGTAGAACTCTTCATGATTAAGGGTCGAGAATTCAGACCCCTTAGTAAAATATATTTAAGAAATTTATCTCTATCTAAAGATAAATTGAAGTTTTTAGACTCCTGTGAAGCAGTCTATGATTTGAGAAGTTATATTAACTGATAAATTTTTATTTTCAATTCCTGAACTCCTTCTGAGTAAGATTCCAAAGTTTCATCTATTCTGCTTCATGCATGCAAATATACTTTGTATATACATGTGGGTGTGTGTATATATGTCTATGTAACACCCAAATAAAATTCACTTATATTGTAATCGGACAATATTGTATTTTTAGGTATAGTAGATAAACTCATTTTGGAGGAAAAAACCCATTAATCAAAGAGCTTACCTTAACTCAGGAATTTTAACACAACTGAAATACTTAAAAATATTAATATTAATACTACTACAAACATACTGTTTACTGTCAAGAGCCAACAAGCTCTGGACCTGTCTCAAAGCTTGATCTGATAAATGGGAGAGCAAGGCCCACAACACTTTAGGACTCTGTTATATAATTTGAATAGATTTCAACTCTTGCTGTAAGACAGCTCGCTGCAATATGCAGTATTAATAATATGCCCTTTGTCATCTTAAAGTGGACATATCCTCCAAAGAGTTATTCTCCTCCTTCATTCATGCTATGAACATCTGGGCTTCATTTGACTTGACATACTGTTTCCAAAAGAGCCAACATCTTCCACTGTTTAGAGATGCACTGTAACTTCTATTCTTTTGAATCTCAATTTATTCAAGCTACAGGGCTGTCCTCCCAACATCTGCACCATCTGATCAATGGCAACTACATACCGAATGACAGTAAATTTGATAAAATCTGCTGATTCCAAAATCTTCCTCATCGAGCTGATTTCCAGATAACTGGGAGCTTTAAATGTCACGCCAGGAGGCATCCCATCCACCACCACACAGCCAGGGTTGATAGTGATTTTTCTGTATGGGACTTTCACAGGAAAATTCATGCCGATGGCTTCACCTAAGTGAGAGACGTCATGTTTATTTTCAAGCTACATATTTATGATTACACGTTGAAGGAAAAATCCTCAGTCGATTAAGAAACTAAATGCAAACCCAAGCTTTCTATCAGATCTGAAACTATAAAATCCACTTGACAATTAAACCATTACAGTGTTAGATGTTTTGGATTACACTGATGAATGTTACTACGAGATCATTAGTTACAACTTCAACTCTAACAGCTCACCATATAAAGGACCCAGATTCTGTTTTTACTAAAAAAGCTATAGAACAGGATATCTAAGGAAATAGCTACATCAAGGAAGACAAAGCGTTTCCTGCAATGCGCACGAAAAGCAATTCAACACAGCACTCGTGAAGGAATTTCAGATAAATAAACTCAGGTCATTATTGCTGTACAACGCAAATACAAAGTAGAAATAAAGAAAACCATACACAGCAAAAAGGTTAAGTTGCGTTTTAAAAATTACTCTAGTCTCAAGTATTAAGACATCTCTGAAGCCCTAAGAAGAATCATGGTTTGCCAGCAAAATAAATATTTCATCCATGCTTACACAGAAATAAACAGGAAGGGGGGAGAACATAAAGCAATCTATACTCTTGGGATTTTTTGTTTAAAACACCAAACAACCTACATCACTTATAAAAGATTCTTTTGGAAGTCAAAGCACAACGTTCATACACAATTCTCAAATTTGTTCATTTTAATGATCATATATATCATTCCCTGTGATGATTCAGTAACTTCAATATGAACAACATTAATTGCATTCACACCTACGTAAAAATGAGGAGTAAGAAGCAATTACCAAATTTCCGGCTAAAAAGATCATTTACTTGCTCTCTCAATTGCCTGGCCTTCTCCACTTTTGACAGTCGCTCACTTTCATCATCTGGAAGAAATTGTTAGAATAGCCTCAGAAATAAGCAGATTTTTCTTCCCTTAAGCTTGTTTATCATTGCATGTTTACTCAAAGCAGGTATATCTGAATGCTTCAAAACAGGCTCTGTCTTTGTTCCTAGTTTTAGCAGTAACACAGAATGGTAGAAATATGCAAAAATAGATGGTTTTTAAGAAATCTGTGAGAAGCGTCAAAGTATTTACATAACCAACATTAGATTTACTATCTAGAGATGATTTTGTAAATTTCATCTAAAACCACAAATTACATTTTATTTTCTTACAGTACATATAATGGTGGGGAAAGGTAAAAGCACAAGTGGCATTCAATAGATGGCCATGGCATGCAACGTTCCTCACGGTTTCTAATGAATGTAATACAGGCCTGAGAAAGTAGTAATCGGTGTTAAGACAAAACAGTTCAGTCAGCATGGTTATTCAATTCAGTCCGAGTCCTGATCTCTTGAAGTTGCCAAGAAAATTGCAAATCAGTATTTAATTCATTGTGTGAGAAAAAAGGGAAAAATGTGGATACTTCTTAACTAGGGGCTGGACCAAGAACATTCCAGAGATGTCACTGAATAGATATTAATGAGTGTTAGAAAATATTTAACATCTCAGCAAAAACAGAATGCTAAATTATGCTCTTTGTTGACTGTACTTATATTTCAGTGAACCAACTTGATTGTAGGAAAAAAATTCATCAGACTAAACAAATGTCATGGAGAATATAAGCACAAAAAGTATGATGTGAAACCTGACAGTGTACACACCTGGTATAGTTACTTGAATGATGTTAAGATCTTCAACACCTGCAGCTGTGTTCACCACTGTGTTTGTTGTGGTGCTTGCTGTATTTGTTATATTAGATGAATTATTTTTTCCTAAAAGTAAGAGAGTTAATTTAAAAAACAGTTGTAAAGAGCCCAAAATCTTGATTGTCATATATAAAGAAAATATTGCAAAATAACAGGTATTCGCAAAAATTTTCAAAGCAGAGCTGGTCCCATTTTCAAAATGGGTTCAGCTTCCAACAAGACACACTTACTGAAGGTACACACTACTCTTGTCTTTCCAACCCAAGAGGAGAAAGGGCTAGATTAAAGACAATGTTAATCTTTACCTACCTGGTTTTCTAAAAAGACCATTAAGAAAAGGAAAAAAAGAGTATGTGGAACATTTATTTTGGTATTTTTATCAACAGAAAAATCATAGTACTTGCAGTTAATTCAGTAACACCTACTGATCCACATGTTCGCTGCATGCATTCACAAAAGAAATCCCCTACAGTTAGATTTGTAAGCCACACTGTTCAGTGGCACAAACTAGCGTAACTCAACTAACTCAGTGGGGTTATGCCAACCCATAGTAACAGATAATAATACGACTCAAAACATTTAATCCATGACCTGCCTGACACAATTTTCTACTGGCTATCTGCACTCCTATCTGTGGAGCACTTCTCATTTAGATGACGTACGTATCAGGAGCAAATAATTTATCTCTAGATCTGAATTACTTCTGTAAATCACACGTTGCTTCTTACATTTTGATAAAAGGTAGTAAAGAATATATCAAAGGCTTGATTATTGTGAATAACTTAAAAAAATTTATACTCCCTTGCTAAAGCTATATTAAAACTGTAACTGGGAAGTGCTTTTCCCATCTTAAAAACAAACAAGCAAACCAACCACAATGT
This sequence comes from Mycteria americana, assembly GCF_035582795.1. Lineage (NCBI taxonomy): Eukaryota > Metazoa > Chordata > Aves > Ciconiiformes > Ciconiidae > Mycteria > Mycteria americana. The sequence goes on along the minus strand of NC_134379.1, from coordinate 10,172,561 downwards.
AGACTGAATCTTTCAGGAACTCATTAACACCATGCAGCACTCCTGATTTGTATTTAATCCTTGAAAGAGACTGTTATTTAGAATGTTAAGCAGTTGCAAAACTCACTCTGGGGGCTTCTAGCAGAACTTTCCTTAACAGCCGCCTCGAACATCTCAGGCCTGCAAACAGATTGAACATTTCATGTACAGTAATAAAATCACATTCATCAACATTAAAGAAAATGAGATTTTCTAATATTAATTTATTTAAGACAGGAACTAAGTGGTATCATAAATGCTATGTTACTCTCAGCCAAACAGAGCCAAGAATGCAATGGCTGAGAGGCTCCGCAACTTCTCTTGCCACTGTTTCTACACTGGCACATGGGTATCTAAGCCTATTCTAGATAAGAAAAATAAATTCTTACAACTTACTCTATATGAGTCTCCACTTCTCAGCTCTTAGTACACTGCTGGCAAGTTTTATGAGTAACCCATAAGTGCTCCATGCAGTAGGAGCTAAACCAGTGATGTGATAACTGAAATGGGCTAAGAAATCTGGACTTGCTCTTCCTCCAAAAATGGTTGTAAGTGTCTTTCAGAACAAAAAGAGATTACTGTATCTTGCTCCACCTCTACAAGAGCTTTCTGACCATTTCCTCACTTACTAAAAATATTCCAGTGTGTATTTTATAGAGTAATTTAGCAACTCAGCAACACAATTTCATTTTTTGGTCTACATTTCAATTCTCATAGAATGGATTATCAAAGATACATGGGAGTCTTACTTTTTAATAATGAATTTTATCTTCGATTTGTTTCTCAGGATCTTCTCTAGTCTTGGAATTCCAAAAGTAGAAGGTCGCCGGAATGGCACCCCCTCAGGTAGTCCTTCCACGTAGAAAACCTCCGGGAAGGATTCAAACAATGCAAACGGCACTTTCACTGGTTCAGTCAGTCCCAGAGCTTCCCCTGAAACGCAACAGACCAAATAAGCTACCAGCTAGATAACTGATGTGTCTATAAAAAGGAAAATCTCAGGTATAAATGGTATATAATAGTTGGCACATACATACTAGATTAGGTGGAACCAGCAGGCTTTTGGTTTTTTTGGAGACAGCTATGAATAGGCAGGAAGAAAATCAACAGTCTCAAACATAACTCATTCTGTTGCAGTAAATCTGATCACAGTTTGCAGTTGAAAATATTAGTATTTATAGACAGCTCATGCCACTGGCTTGGTCTGCATACAAGACTGTCCTGTTTGTACTCTACTTTGTTACAGGCAGCGTATTCTGTCTTTGTCTCTGCTAGAGAATAGCACCAAGGGCAGGTGACATTAGTGTTCTTGTTCCAAAAACTGCACTCAGAAGAGTAATGACAAGTCATTACTTCCAAAAGTCATTAGCTTCCAAACAGCCTGCACCAGAAGCAGCACTGGGATACGATGGAGCATGTCTCTCCAGATACCATCCATAACGTATCGAGTCATGCAGAGGCTGAAGTCATACAAAATCCCATTCATAAGCAGAGTGAGGAAAACTTAAAAGATGTGCCAGGATGTGGAATCACTATGTCTCTGCGTCATTAAAGTAGTAGTAATCCAACCACAATTTCTCCATTTACAAATCCAAATAAAATAGCTAGTGGAAATGTGACACAGAATTGCAAGCAACCTACACGAGAATGAGCTCAAATGAGAGATTGCCTAAAGTACACAAGGATGGCAGGACCTTTGAAATAAACATGAACATATCTATCATATGTCTAACTGCATGTTCATAAGAAAGACATCTCAGTAAAAAAGAATCAATAAACTTACCACATTTTTCATTAAAAAGATTTTCGACTTTCTGCTTTAAGTCAGTAATTTTGGCATTCCATGCCTCTGCCAGGAGGAAATTAGAAAAAGTAAATCAACATGCACACAACAAATCAGTCCTTGAAGAATATTTTAATAAATGTTTAATAAATTATTATGCTTGATAACTGATTTACTATGACAGTAAAACGCACAAAATGGCTATCATTTTGCAAATGGCACTGAAACATTCTGCTGCAGTCTAAACCTATATCCACATGAATCCTCATTTTCCTCAAGCTTTGAAAAATCCTGCTAACTAAAGCCAGGACGATTAAAACTGAAATTAATCCAAGCATGATCCAAATTTATGATATCAAGCAACATAAAAATTACTCATCTGAACCAGCACCCAAAATAGCGGCAGAAAGTTCTTCATGTGTTCAGTGACACAGCCCTGAAACACATGCCTCTCTCTTGAGACCTGTAAGCTCTATCATAATTTCAACTTCAGTGGGTAAGATCAAATGTCCATCTAGCTCGGCAATTTGTTTCTGACAGCGACCAGCAGCAACTGCTAAACCAGTTTACTTGTGGCTGCAGTAAATGGTCCGTAGCTGGTCTACAAAACTAAAAACTCAGTTGAAAGTTTAAAAAAGTTGCAGACTAAAGCTTAAAAAAAGGCAAGGTCTAACAATAACAAGCAAGTCCAAGAAAACTGTACAGAACTGTGAATACGAATGCCGCCCATGCCAAAAGGAGCAGTCATACCAAATCAGTATCTTACATTCATTCTAAATTGGCTCAGTAGGAGTAAAAAATTCCTTTGTTTCACGTTTTATGACCATATTGCTAAAGAGAAAGCATGGGACAAATACAAAAAAGCAAATAACAACAAAATCCTATATAAATATAAGCAAATAATCTCAGAATGTAAGGATGCTGAAAAAAAAGGTTTCATGAGACTGGGAACTGCTTAGTTACTCTGAATACAGTCATTCATCTCCCTTGACTATGAGGAATTTATCTGGGTTGCAAATTTGACCCTGCTTTCAACGCAAAGATTTCTGTGCTAGAGCGCTGCACAGACAGGCCTGGTCCTCCACGGTTAAAAAGCTCCGGCCCAATGCTCATGAACACAACCACACGGCTTCCAGTCCTGTCTGGCTTTTCCTTTACTGATTTTCCAAAACTGGAGAGGTCTATAATGGCGATCTTGCAAAATCGGCTCTGATAGATCATGGCTTACTAATGTTAGTTCAAATCCTTCCTAGTTCCTACGTACCACTTGGGTATCTCTGCACAGTGATGCTCAATATTTCAAGTTTGTGGAGTGCTTATCAAGCTTATGCATAATATCAGATCTCAGCTGGGCTTATGCTCTCTGGTGGTACTATGCTCCTTCAAGTGTCTGCAGCAGTGTGAAATAACAGAGCAGCAAAAGTCTAAAGGGACTGATTCTGAACCCAAGTTAATAAGATCTAATGGACCTGTGCTGCATTTGTACAGCATTCTCCATACATCATCCAGGATTTCTCCGATGCAGATTACTCTACATTTCATGTACATGAAAACAAGAACTTCAGTCCTTCACTAACTGTAGAATAAAACATTAATTCAAAATATCTCTGATATGTAATCACCAGAATTTTCAATACCAACATTAATAGAATGCATGTGTGCTAATTCCCACAACATTTACCAAAAGAAAACTCTCTTCCTCGTGGCTTGAAATTCATATTGGACCCATTGGTTTGAGAGTTAGTTCGAACATCTGTTGTTTGTGGTTTATTAGGACCTGTAAAAAGACATTACATACATACATGCAGAGAGCAGAAGCAAGCCATCATATGAAAAGAACAACGCATCAAACTTGATTACTAGAGAAAACTTAACTTCTGAATCAAGAGTAGAATAAAAAAAAAAACCCTTAAGAAGTTCTTCTAGGGTTGTATTTAAGCATTTGATACTACTGATCACGTCTGTCATCTCTCTGCTCAGGAATACACCAGTTCCCACATCTCTGCTTGGAATAAAAGGCCCAAGCAAGCTGTCAAACGCCAACATTTTACATAACCATCATCTGCACAGAATCCAGTATTATTCAGAAAGGAAAAATAAAGCTGTTTCTATATTAAAGTGTATCTGGAGCCCTGAAATGAAACTGAGTTTGCTACATGAGGTGCATGTATAAGTTAACTATGGGCTATGAAAACTGAGAACAGAAAACATCAGAAGAATAGAATAGAAGAACAGTAGAAGAATATTTAATGATGTTTTTTCCATACCTTCTTCAACAGTAACTTCAATCTCTGGGACCTTTGAATTGCCTGCAGGACTTCGTGACCTTTTTGAACTCTTTGGACTCGTTGCTGGAAGTCAATATAATACAAGGTGTAATGCACAAACCCTCTATGATGTATGTATCCTGCACAGCTAATGAAAAAACAGCTGTATTCTGAAAATTCCAACAGACTGAAGAATCACTTGTGTCTGTACTAAGTACTGTCTGCATTGCAAAATCTGAACAACACAGTGATGCTCACAGCCTTAAAAAGTGCGTTTAGTACTCTTGAAAAAGGCAGGTATCACACCTAAATTTTCACTCCGCTAATTCAGAACAGAAGACTTCATTGTTTCTAAGTGTGAGGGACAGCTTTGGCACTTTTTATTATCTAAATAACAAAATTATTAACTTCTGAATTTTTTACAGACAGCTTAAACTTAAAAGACTTTATTTTTTATTCTTTTCTTCCAACACTTCATTGTTATTTACTTCAGTTCACAGCTATAAGTTAAATATGGTTTAGGCCATTAATAGAAAAATAACAGTTGTCAAAATTGGGTAAATTCCATTTTCTGTATTGGAATAGTCTTAAGTAAAAAAAAAAAGATAAATTTACGTTTTGAGTAACTTTTTCAAATAAAAGCAGATTTACAGGCTACTGTGCTACATCCTCTTAAATAATGCCTTTCGTTTGCAACACCCGTATTTTTCAACCACAAAGATCTCTCAGTCTGCTAAGGAAGCAGAAAGTAAGTATTTAGGAATTGATGGCAGCAAATAATACTTAATTGTTTACCTTTAGTGTTTATTTTACTAGCCAGTCCTGGAGGCAAATAGGAAGTGACAAGCTCAGGCCTAAAAGTTGAACAGAACACAATCCAATCAATTACACATGCAAGAAAAATAATACAGGAAAATGTTACAAATTTCTTGGAATTCAAATGAGTTCCAATTTACATAACATCATCTCTCTATAATAAAATTCTGCTAGAAGCATGGATGACTCTCCATCTACTATAACCACAAAAAGTCAGAAAACATAAAGCTACATTTTCTACTCCGAAATTTTCTTCTGGGTTTATTTCAAGCAAAAAAATAAAGAAAAAGAAGAGAAAAAAAAAAAAAGAAGGAAAAAAGCTTCCAGGTACAAGGCCATTTTTTCCCTTAGATTCTAGATGCATGAAACACGCAATTTATACATCTACATAAATTTAATGAGGAAGGTATATCCTTTTATGAGATAAAACATACGTGCAAAATGTTCTTTCTGTTTTATGGAAACAGAATTTAGGTAGCATTTAAAGCCTAAAGTTGCTGGGAAGAAAATCAAATAACTTCAAAATCAGGAGTAAAAATAACTGAATTACAAACATACTTTTTAACAACAAATTTGATTTTGCCACTCCCACGGACAATTCTTTCAAGGCGTGGAATTCCAAACCATGTGGGACTCCGGAAGGGGATTCCTTCTGGCAAGCCTTCGACGTACAAGTACTCAGGGTTTGATTCAAATACAGGATAGGGAACTTTCACTGCCTCTGAAAGCCCCAGAGCTTGGGCTGAAAATAAAGATTTAATGATAGTTTACACACTCAAATGGGTGGTATTTTATCTCAAGTGATTTTAAGAAGCTTGGCTTACAGAAGCTCTGCTACTCAGAGATAATAAAAAAACCCAAGAGAAATATTTAAATAGATTTTCTACTATTTGCTGTAGAATAATTGCAAAAGGCAACTTCATCCATCTTGTAACAGATAACATGTAAGTCTGCAGTGCCTAATATTTTCTTCTGAGAACTTTTTTCATCCAAAAGCTTTTTGTGCACATATCATCATCTCTGTCAACTGGACAGCTATGGAACTATGGACAACTTCTGGCAACTGGAGAAACTATGGCCTAGGATGTTGTTATAAAGTCATTTATGTCAGTTACAGGGAAGAGTCAGTAAAAAGTAGGTGAGAGGAGTCAACATTTCCACATCTGACGTAGCAAATTTTCTGATGTTTACGTAAGTACAGTAAAATTTAAAACTCTTTTTACAGATGAGTTTTAGAACACAACAGCATTATAAAACAGTTCATTTAACATGTAACTTACCAAACTTCATATTAAATATCTCTTCTACTTGCTTTCTTAGCTTTGTGATCCTGACATTCCAATCTTCTTTGACTGAAAACCAGAAACGGATGTATGTCAGAGTATTACCCAGTTCTAGATAAAGAGGTACATTCGAACACATTTTTTTCAACACAAAAACTTGTAAACTATCAACACAATCCCATCTGAGTAGGCAAGGCCATACAATGAGTAATGATTATTAACGGCAGCTTAAATGATACACATAATTCCCTCTACATAACGGAAAACCTGTTTAAATGTAGTTACAAATTTCAAACATCGCCCCAAGTGAGAGAACTTGTTCTTCAGAGCCTTTAGATGCAGGAAGGAATTATTCTAGTGGCTCTTACAAAGTTGGAATTAATTAATCATAGCGTGTAAGAATTAACACTCTTTAGAACAGAAGATGAGGATGTAAAGAGTGCTTTGCTAAACATTTTGATTAGCATTAAAAAAAAAAAAAAATCATCTTCAGTCTTGTTCTCTATTATAAAAGTCAATTATAGGAGTGCTAGCCAGAGCAGACAATTTGCAGCTTAGGTGGAGAAGAAAGCAAAGGACACTAGCAGCAATAAAAAGCACTACTTTTCTGACAAACAGCATAAGTCATTACTTTTCCTCATAACCCACAAAGAACAATTAACTGCTACTGAGCTAATACCATTCAGAGTTGTGGAAAGCATGCAGGAAGGAAACTATATGAAATTTTTTGTTTCCAAATAATATTTTTGACTAACAAATTTCCTGACCTTTCTTTATTTCTTATACTGTCAAGGCAAGATGCATTCATATTTTTTGCAATCTGGCCTACTTATTTGATAGATTTCACGGGTATTTAACACATGCACCTGTGTTTATACTTATGCACAGGTTGTAGTCTCACTGGCAAACTACACCGACTAATTTACTCAAAAAAATTAAAACGTTGTTTGCAGACTATCTGTTGAGGGCACTGGATTACTACTTTGCAGCAGAATGATATTTTGGTTAAAAAACGGTCTAGTATTCTTTAGCAACATAAAGTTTGCTAATATTCTTTAGCGACATAAAGTACTGCATCTGCAGTAACAAGATCCTCAGCCTTTGCCTGGGAAAATGGTTTTCCCTGGGCCCTAAGCCCAAGAGAACATTTGCTGCATTTACCTGTCTGACACCAAACCCTGCACCCTGGTAAGCTTTGTGGGCACTGATAATAACAGACTCACCTATAAGTTAGTGAAAAATATAACTAGTACAAAAAAGCAATGTTATTCTGAAGATTCAAAGGGTCTGAGTTTTAAGAATCACGGCCACTGCACATCAGTTCTTTCAGAAAGAGGATTTTATTAGCTGGTTTTTTACTGCTATCATTGGTACCTGCTGTTATTACTTCATTGTCAAATCGTCAGTTATATCGTCAAATTTGACAACAACTGGGGTTTTGGCAACAAAACAAACCAATCAACACTGCCTTTTCCTTCTGCTCCATACTGAACAGTCTTTTCTACCGAGCTACCCTCCTGCTGAATATGAGCCTTTTCCTAAAATCCAAAAAAAATCCACAATACGTTGTGATGACATAAGATGACTACTGATTACATGATTATTAAATCATATTCTTTCCTTTTTTTCTTTTAACGCAGAGAGCTCAAGGCAATTATTTCCTGAAGCTGCAGTTTGTTTATCCAGCAAAACGTGTGTGGGGAAAAAACTTAGCAAGCTTTGTGTTATTACTAGTAGCGGATTCATACACTGGATTGTACACTTCTGTCACAAGAAAGTATCAATACACCAATTCAGGGCATTCGATTGTCTCAGGAAATAAAAACCAATCTGGATTCTCTTCCTGTGTTAAAGGCATTTCATGCTTACAAGAAGTCATTACAATTCCTTACCAACAGAGGCCTGAAAAAAGCCCAACAAAGTCAGCTGTGAAACGCTAAGGGGCTCCAGAGCTTGGGTTCAGGCCAGGATAGTACCTCCAGTTCTCCTGGGCTGTGCAGGTCATCCATTCTGTTATTCAAAGACAGCTGGACTGCACCACAATCCAGAAAGCCATCCATGTTCATAAAGATCAATTTATTCTTTTCAAACCTCAGGAAGAGCATGTCAGCACACTCATCACAGAAGGGTTCCTTCTTGAAAAACGTTGCATTGATCCAAATTTGTGTCCCCACCAATCCCTTCCATTCCCACTTGGAGACAGCACCTGTCTTACCTGGGGTGTTCGACCTGGGTTGAATAACTTCAGTGGAAGTGAGAGTTAGCAGCTCCGGCCTGCAACCAGAAAGCAAATAATCTGCCCATTCTTGACATAAATTAAATGCCACTACTTATTATGACATGAATTGAAAAGTTTGGATTTTTCTGTTACGTATTTCACACTTGAGAAAATGCTACAAAGGTATTTTGGAAGACGTCTGGATTGCAAATATCCACTTAAAATGCAGAATATTTAATCTGCCTATTCGGTAACTAGAGACCGAATGCTTCATGACTTAATGAAACCAAGTGCTTGATTACACAAAGGGTGTTTGTTTGGCCTCTTTCTTAAAAAAACAAACATGTTTAGGCATTAAAACAAACACTTACCTTTTGATCACAAATTTTATTCTGTTGCTCATTTGAATTATTTTTTCAAGGCGAGGGATTCCATACCAGGAGGGACTCCTAAAGGGGATGTTCTCTGGCAGCCCTTCAACACAGAGGTCAGTAGGATGGGCCTCAAATTTTTGGTATGGAACAGCTTTAGGCTCAGTGCTCCCCAGGGCCTCGGCTGTTAGAGCAAAATACATCCAGTAACTGGACAGTTTGGCCATCAACCTTTACTAAAAGCTAGCTAAGCTACCAAATCTTCAGGCTGTTGCAACTGTCATCTTAGAACCTGGGACAACGCAGGATATCTAAACCCAACAGAGTCCAAGTATCAGCACATCAAGAATATAAAAACTCACCATATTATAGCATGTTGATATGGGCAGTCACAATGCTAGACTGAAGATTACTGGGTTCTTCACTGCGGCATAATACAGTGGTTTTATCCAAAGTTTTTAATCTATTATAGAGCATCACACAACATTTTATTCTAGCTCTTATGAAATTGACTATTTTTTAATATTGGAGAGAACATAAAAATGCACCCAGAAATGTTCTAATACTAATTTTAATGGTACTGCAAAGGATATAAATAAGTAAATGGTCGGTTTATTCACCATCAAAGGAAAAAAAATCCAAATAGGAAGGAACCGAGAGCAATTAGAAGAGCCGTACATATAAGATTTAGAATTTTTTTTCAACTATGAATTTACCTTGTTGTATAAACAGCAGACAAATACATTCTTTTTCACACAACTGCCAGGATTTTAAATATTTGAAAAAACTGATCAAAGGTCTCATTCATGTAGACGTTCAAAGGAAGTAATGAAAGCAACCTTTAAGAAATACAAAGCCATAAAAGAGAAGGAAATAATAATACTGTGCTCACCAAACTTTTTACAGAAGAGTTGATCTACCATCTTTCTCAGTTTGGTTATTCTGGCATACCACTCCTCTTTCACTGTATTTGAGCGACACAGAACAAAGACAACATTCCCTAATTATTTTGGTTATATTTTCAGTTGTTCGGTTTATAGCAGACATAACCATTCTACGTTTTCAGGTAACCCAGAAAATACTACGCGGAAGAAGTATGGATTCAACTTGGAACTAGGAAAATGAATTATAATAAGTGAGGTAATATTAAAACTGTACAAGAGTCCATTGAACCACTGACATCGCTCCTGCTACAAAACACGCAGTGTATTGGCATGAAGAACCGCAATGCTTTCATCATCTGCCTCGAATGTGTAGATCCCATTTGGAGATGGGATTAGTTTTTTGCTAGTTTGATTTTCTAAGAAATTCTCTTGATATTCAGTGCAGTATTTGGTATGCATATGGGATGAAAACTTGCTTTCAAGGAATTTTCACTAAGCACTGACAACCCCAAAGGAAGCTTTTACAGTAGGTGCACATATCAGTTTGCTCCTTGCTGTATATTCGTGTTGAACTTCCAGCATCCATTCTCCCCACTGTTTGTGGACAATACTTTTTGCATGGTGGTTAATAGCTACATCAGATGACTCTAGGGATTTTGTCATTCTCAAGTTGACAAGCAGCTTAGTTCCAACTCTCCAAAATGTTTCCTTGACACTACCTAAGGCATGAGTTAAAGTCATAATTTAGACACAGAACCCAACATGTGGCAGCTATGTAGATTAGCATGTCCTTGTGAATAAAACAGGTTTAAATACTGTTCTTCCATCATTTTATCACATGAGTATCTTTGCTTATTGGCTGGTGCACACGAATCTTTGGTAGAGTTCATGAGACAAAGTTTTGCACCTGAAGGCAGTCATAAGTTTGAGTTCTACTCCTCCAGCAGAACAACAGAGCACAACGATGACGTTAGCGCCATCATATTTGGTAGCGGGAATAGTAACAGCTTTTGCTTCTATTTTGTCATGTGTGCTCATCATTTGGGATTTTGATCGGTACCCCCTGCTCTCAACCCCTGGTAATGTGGTTAGCATAACTAATGCCATTTTGTAAGGCAAGCAGCCATTCTCTGTGACCGAGCAGGTCACGTATTTGTTCCCTTTCCCTTCATTCTCAGGCCCTGAAGGTCCTGTGAACCAAGCAGAGAAACCAAACAGATTTCTACTTCCCCTCCCTACCGGCCTCAAGGTTCCTGGGCGCCAGGCCAATTAATCCCTTCCTCACTGGCCTTGAAGGTCCCAGGCACCCAGCCAGCCCGGTGGTGGTGATGTCCCCAGCACAGAACAGGGAAGCGCAACAGCACACGGAGCACTGCCCATAAAATCAAGCAGTTATAAGTCCTAAGGGGGGAACATGGACTGGAGCCGCTGCTGGACAGTGAGAACTGTGACCCCCATGGCCAGGGACACCTCCACCATCCTCTGCTTCCTCCAAGGACTGAGTGACTCGTCTTCTTTTATATCATTTTTGAGTCTAGATTATGATTGTTACATTGATACAGCAAGCCATGTATTAAGATCTGACCCGATCTGCAGAGAGTCTAGGTGATTAGAAACCATAGGTTAAGTTGTATTATAAATTCTGTATTACGCTACTTATAAATTGTGCTACATTGATTCTGCTTGTAGAAATCCTGTGCCATTCTAATCATAAATTCTATGCTATACTAATTATAATATCCTGTTAAAAAAATAAAGCTTTAATTGTAACTATGATTTAGTGCCGTCATCTTTCTGTCAAGGATCCTAAAAGAACCTGTCTGTCCCCTCAGTGTTGGGTGACAGGGATCAAAGCACATACCATACAAATCACGTTTTTCTTCTGAATATGTCTTTGCAACCAACAACTGGAAGCTCATCAGTCTCGAACAAGATACCGGACAGCTGCCACGCTGTGGGTTTAGTCAGCATGCACAAGCAACACCTTCTGCTGCATAACTGCATTGCACCAGGCTGGGCTGTCTTCACAGGCACCTGCTCACACTTCTCCGGCCGTTTCCTGAGCCAAACCATCGCTGCCTGACTGGTCTGTCCTGGAGCCAATATAACTCTTCTCAGGGCTTCGGGGCTGAGGCCATTTCATAAAACCTTCCTGACCAGCCTGTTTCCCACAGGAATGCAAATGCAAATCGTCTGTCTTCTGCCAGTCAAAATACAACTTCCATACCCATCCCATTCCTCTCCTGCTGGGGACACAAGCTAGCAGGGGCTGTGGACAGAGCAGGACTTTGGCCACGGAGCCACAAGGCGCTACACAGCTCGCTCTCTGACATGGCAGCGGGCACGCGGAGCAGCAGAGGAGATGATGAGCAACTGGGAAAGAGGGAATCCAAACAGGGAGAAAAGAAAACCGAGGGAAAGGAGGCTCAGACAGCTGCTGTCTTCTGACCTGTGTTCCCTGAGATGTTATCAACAGCTTTCACAGATGTTCTCTTCTCTTCTCTCAGAAATAATGCAGAGGTCACACATGAATATACCATCATTACAAGTTAGTGAAGACAAGCAACATAAAGTGATTGTTCATAACACTGTGCCATAAAAATGGGTTACCACTAGTTTTCTTAGCTACAGGCGTTTTACAGGATATGTAATGTATCTGCTTTGCCTTCATAATCAGTATAACCACATTAAATACGACAAAAACGACAGAGAAAAGGGCTAATTTAAAACCCCACATAAGAGTACAGTTAACTTTAAGGCTCAGTCATTAGCCTACCTACTATTTTTGTAGTTCAATTTGGTGCTCAAAAGAACAGGAGGTTATTAAGACTCAAGACACTAGGTTAACTTACACTGCAGGAAAAGTTTAATTCCTGCACGTTAAAGTGACACCCTTATGACACAATTTTTTTGCTTAATTTAGATCCTTAATGTTCACCTTAAGTACAGTCTTTGATACGCTTTACAACAGAAGACTATGAGCATATAATACAACATAATGGTGCTGCAGTAGTGCAGATACTACCATTTATATGCTTGCGTCCCTGTCTGAACTAAGAATTTCTCTAGCATTACTAAAAATTCACAGTTCAACCAGGCTGAGGTAGCCAGTTAGCATTTTGGGGTTGGGACCAATCTGTTTGCTACCATTGGTTCAGGCATACAAGCTTTCAACACTTGGCTTAATTGGACAATTAAAAAAAACGCCCTGAAGCCATAGGGAGTAGAATACGACTGAAGAGAAAAACAAGTCCAGGAAAGTAATTTACCAAATAGCGTGCATACAAAGGCATAATTCTTTCAAAAGTTGATTTTTTTACTTACTAAACTTTTTTCTCCCAACTAGAGGGGAAATGAGTTCATGGGTGCAATTGTAACAAAAGTCTGTTCTTGTAGTCTTGTTTTTACATGGTCATTTTTCATAGAATCGTTTAGGTTGGAAAAGACCTTGAAGATCATTGAGTCCAACCGTTAACCTAGCACTGCCAAGTCCACCACTACACCATGGCCCTAAGCACCACATCTACACATCTCTTAAATACCTCCAGGGATGGTGACTCAACCACTTCCCTGGGCAGCCTGTCCCAATGCTTGGTAACCCTTTCAGTGAAGTAAAATTTCCTAATATCCAGTCTAAACCTCCCCTGGCGCAACTTGAGGCCATCTCCTCTCGTCCTATCACTTGTTACCTGGGAGAAGAGACCGACCCCCACCTCTCTACAGCCTCCTTTCAGGGAGTTGTAGAGAGCGATGAGGTCTCCCCTCAGCCTCCTTTTCTCCAGGCTGAACAACCCCAGCTCCCCCAGCCGCTCCCCATAAGACTTGTGCTCCAGACCCTTCACCAGCTTCGTTGCCCTTCTCTGGACACGCTCCAGCCCCTCAGTGTCTCTCTTGTAGTGAGGGGCCCAAAACTGAACACAGCATTCGAGGTGCGGCCTCACCAGTGCTGAGTACAGGGGGAAAGGTTGTTACCATTTTTGTTACCTTTGGATGGGTGCTCAATGGAGACAAAACATGTAAGAGCATGCATCTGCTGAGAAGCACTCCTGATGGCAAAAGTGGTTAGAATGCATTGTCTTTGCACTACCATGTGAAAATGGAGCCCCATCATCTGAGCAAGTCAGATTCTACGATAACAAATGTCACTATAACCAGTAGGTTCATTACTGCATTTCAGTTAATCTAATTTTGGCAAATACCATATATAAGCAATTATTCCATGATAGAGACAGCTCCCTACCCAGTAAACTCCATCAACTATGGAAACTACTGCCTTTTCTCTACATCTCAACAGACTAACACTTAGCTCATAGTTTTTCTTCTGGCCAGCTGAATCAAGTCAGTTGATAGAGTGTTAGTAACACCGGCTTGGAGAGCCAGTGGAAAACTGCTGTCACTTTGTAGCTAAAGAAAAATCAAAACAAGAGGAATTATTTGCAATGTGTTATTAGTAAAAGCAAACGGTAGCCGCCACTAAGACTGTCAAACAGGAAATCATACTGTACTTGTACCACTCGCACGTTTGAAGACCTACCTCCTGCAACTGGTTTGTCCAACGGTACATCTTCTTGTGTCGAATTCAAAAGCTCATGCCTAAAAGATTTAAGATACATGCTTCAACAGTGACATACACCTTGATAAATCAGAAGTTACAGCCTACAGTTACAGCCTCAAGTTACCACTGAAGGATCAGAAAAAAAATAACCGGGGACATCATGATCCCTAACATTCAATTCCAATTAACACTGATGTATTATAAGAGCTGGTTGGAACCCTACCGACAAAAACATTTTTCATGCCTAATACCCATATCCACCTGAGCCGTAACATTTCCAGGTAACATACAGATTACATTTAAATTATCTCTGAGGTCTAAGACGCACTTCATCAGAAACAAAGATCCAAATCAAAAATTTAACCTTTAAAAATGAAAATCTCAAAGCAGACATTTGTTTCCCAAATACATCTAATATTATCCATATTAGAACAACAAAAAATTTAAAAGTTCTGACATCTCTCACAGAGCTGAACTGCATTTTGAGCTGCTCTGGTTACCACACATTACAAAAGCGATGAACAGCATAAATTAATTACTGTTAACAACTAAGACAAATTTGACAAGAGCAGGTGCCAGTATTGCATAAATATTAAAATCTATGCATAGTGTCTGATTTTAAGTGAGACAAAAGTTAGATCTACACTTCTTCCTCTTTTCTGGTTATCTGCAAGCGTTAGGATGACAGAAACTGAACGTATACCTCTCAAATTTGAGAAACCAGCACCCGTGCTAAAGGCAGCATGCACAGAGGCATGGGCTGTCACTACCACCAATTCTGAGCCTCACCACTGCAATCAGCAGATTCTGATCCACTTCGAAAACTCTTGGATTAGGCCCTACACCACTGAACAATAGTAAAACGTCAGCTGTTACTCACAGAAGTTTCATTTAAACTGCACATGCCCATCTGTGGTGTGAAACATCACACCTGTCTGAAGTGAAGCACCAAACTATAAAAGGTAAATATCCACCCACTACCAAAGCCGCCTATCAGTCTGCCAGTGGTACCCGCAGTACTGGATCTCAAAGTGCTCTGCAGCCCTGAGATCCAGCCCTCGGTCCAATCCCACCTGCCTTTGCAGAAAGTAACATCAGGGTTCTTCTAGGAAAGACACCAAGGCAAGAAAGGAGAAAAAGAGAACGCAAGGAGCCCAGAACATCTCATGAGTCTCATGCCCTCACTTTACAGGTAGACGATACCCTGCCAGGCTAGCTATGGCAGGCAACTGAGCCCTCAAGCAGCTCCTATGTATATCTAAGGTCTCCTTTCATGTACACTATCTGACCTACTTCCAGACACACCAAGGACACGCATCCAACTAAATCACAGGAACCAGTAGCTATTTTGGCCTCATGCCTGCCCTTGGAGATGCTATATACAGATATGGCCATAGACACCTTGATACAGCATTCCAGCAAGAAAAAAATAAAAGCACAAGCTGAAATTTAGGCCAGGATCCTCAGATAGCATAAAATATCCCCAAGTCAATGGCTTTCAATATGTATTACAGCCACAGAGATTAAAATAGTACAAAGAGACTGCCCATGACAAGAAGTCCGTAATACTGAAGAGATCTGACCAGACCTCAGCCACCACTGTGGTGCTCTGGTAAGCTGAATTTATCAGAGTGAACATCAACTAAAAATTACTCATCAGTACTGCAAAAGAATACGTCAGCAGAAATCAGTTTGGAAGTTCTTGAAGATAAAATGAAGCAGAGTGGAGCCAGCAGAAAACAATGAGTAAGATAGGGACAAAAATGCAAAATCCCTTACTTTTTAATCACAAACCGGATCCGCTCCTTTGCTAGAAGTATCCTCTCAAGACGGGGAATGCCGTACGTGGATGGCCGCCTGAAGGGAATTCCTTCTGGCAGCCCTTCCACATATAAGTCTTCCACATGTGACTGGAAGAGTGGGTATGGGATAGACACTGGACCTTTTGCTTTTATAGCTTGAGCTTTAAGAAAAAAGGAGAATAAAAACATTAGACTAGCTTGTGGCTCTACTCAATTTATCTGTTTGATATCACTCTGAAAAACATTAAAATTAGCAGACAGACAATACCCCCCTCAGCACATTTAAACATGCAGGCATTCATATTTGTGGGGGATTGTTTTTGTTTTATAGCAAAATCACTCTAATTCACAGTAAACAAGCTGCAGACCTGCATACAGATGCAGATTTTCCTCTTTTCCCTGTACTCTGTAAACATTTAATAACAGAGACTGCACCTGTTACAGTGAAGTTTCACAGTATTTTGGTTTTGTTTAATAGCACATTTTGAAAGATGAAGTTATCTAGACTTAATTATAAACCAAGCATGTTTCAGTTCATTAGCTCTGATTATTATTCTTTGCTACTACTATTGGGTTACGAGAGTCATCAATGCCTTGGAAGAGGGGCACACATACCTTCTTTTGAGTGAATTCCTAAAGCTTTGGTGTATTTAGAAATCCAAGGAATCACTAATGAAATAAACAATACACTTCTAACACGGTCGAAAAAAGCATGGCCTTACTAATGAAATCTTTGAAGCAAATGAAAAAGCAAATAACAGATTCACCCACAGCTGGACAATAACCTCAATGTATTTCTTTAAGTTATGAGGTCATATCAATGCACCTACCAGGCTGCCAAATACTGGAGAATGGCATGATGGTTTGCAAATACCAAGAGGGCTAATTGCTTTATACTCACAAGGGTACGTTAATTTTGTAGGCCATGCAACAAGAATTCTCTTTCACCATCTGACTGGTCTGCAAATAGTTTGGTACATTCTGTTGTTTTGCTATGGAAATTAGATGCAAAAAATTATCTGAGGAGACAAAGGCCAAGCTAAGGCCAAATTAGAGTACAGTGATGTTGTGGCAGAGTTTCTGAAAGCAAAACTACTCAGGGCACCTTTTCAGGTAATGTAACGTGAAAGCGGCCAGTGGTTCAGACAGCAATATATACAAAATGCTCACATTAACTCACAAATTCTTAAAAGCAATAAAACCATTGAGGTTTTAAAGGCATTTGGGTAACATAGTGTTTCAATCACTTGGAATCAGAACAGCTCTAGGTATGTTTATCACAAAACAGGGAAGCTTTGAAAATACTATGTACCTTAGTCTTATATTCTGATGAGAACTGAGTATCAGAATTTTAGAAAACTGTGAGAAGTACTGTGTTTCAACTAGACTTGGTTTCAACTGCCAAATATAAGATGGCCAAAACTGGAGACAGAGAAGAGATACATACAGAGAGGGACACGAACCTGAAGATGACTCTTAGCAAATAGACTAAAGAAATGCTATCCAAACCTGTGTCAAAGGAGCTGCAGAACAATCACCAAAAGAGCTGATGTGTATCACACCAGTCCTTCATTAAAGTAGATTTTTATTGCAGTCATACACCTCTTCCAAGAAATTTAAAAAAATTATTCTCAGCCCTGGAGGCTGTTGTGGCAAGTGGTGAAAAGCATAACAAATCCAGCAGACAAGCCTCAGATGGAAATGAGCATTTCCACAGTCAGCCGCAGGAAAAAAGATCAAGAACATCACTAAAATCTAGATCACTACACAGCAAGTGTAAGAGATCAAGTAAGAACAGCTTCAGAGTAACAAAAATCCTGTTTGTTTGAATAAGTAACTAACAGCAGGTAAGTTTTTAGAAGTGAGAGTCTTTATTTCTCTTAAATCAGCAAATGTTTTAGCAAATACTCTTCAGACAGCCTAAGAACACAATCAGCATCGCAGTCTGCAGTGAGGCTTCTTAGATTTGGAACCTTACACGTTTTTGCATAGAAATCCTATTGAATATAGGTTTAATTTTTATAAATGAGTGTATTTGTCAGCCACTATCTTGTATTTACACTACAAAAAGTAATCCCACTTAGTTTACATCTAAACACAAAAATAAATATATTTTCAGACATGTCAGTTGTAATGGATGACAATGACTGACATTGCTAAAACACTTTGAAGCTCCAGAAGCCAACAAATCTGAGGAGCGTTCTGGGAATTCTGACATCCATAACTCATTTCAGTAAATGGGAAATCGCATGCCCATACAGATAGAAAGAACTGGAATCTGATATGGAATTGGATTGTGAATCAATGAAATGTTGTCATCCACAGGGAAAAAGGGGATAATTTAATACCATCTGGCCTGCTATGGAAAGTCAGGAATAGCTCCGTATTCAACAGACTCCACGGTAGATTTTTAGGCTGGCTATGTGCAAACACCAAAACCAAAATTACAGCAATTCACCACGAACGATGTTCCTTTCTAGAGCAATTCAAATACTGTGAATCAGATTCTGAACTGTTTTTACTTGGTGTGAATTGCTTTCAGTGGGCTGTTTAAATGTCAGATGATAGTCACACCCGAAACATGTAATAACTCCAAATCACAAGGTCCATTCTGAAAGCACTTCCACTTTTCACGGCAGAGGAGCACCATCATTTATTCTGAAATTTTTGCTGATGCTGTTTTAGTCTGTGATATGTGGGCACAAAATATATTTAAATGCAGCATCTGGAGATAAATTCCAGTCTAACACGTGTGCTTCTTTTTCTCTCCAAGAACCATTAACATATGATTGTTGCTTCACTGCAAATCAATCATAATCAGAAAGGAACAATCAATCAGTGGTAACCTCTCCCCAGAGCAATTTTAAAAGATTATTTCACTTAAGGACTCAGTGTAATTACAGAAAAAGGGCCAGCTCTCTAAATGTGGGTGCCCAAGACATGAGCACGCTGGAGCTCCAGGAAACTGAGCACAACTGACAAATAAAATCAAGTTTCGCACTTAGGTGCCAAACACAGGCACCCAATTTTGAAATTACTCTGCTCATCAAAAAAGCTACTTTCCCCAGTTTTAAGTCTTCTAATAATATTCAACCCTTTGGTGCTGTCAGTACTGGTGTGCTCCTGAGGCAACAACAAGATGCATGCCAAAGAGCTGTGATTTACAGTGTCAAAGGACTAGAGGCAATTGTTTGGAAAGGAGTGTAACACATACCGTATTTTTTTTCAAACAGCTCTTCAACTTGCTTTCTCAAGTCTGTAATTCGCGCATTCCATTTCTCTGCAAAGAAAAGAGGGGAGGACATATCAGACTACAAACAAAACTGAGAATCTCTTGTAAAATCTATGTTACCACTAACTGAAATATGCAGTGTGCTTTTACTGCTCACTTGCATACAGGTACCTGTGGAGTACGGTATAGGCTATACCTTAAAATATATGGATACATTCAGAAAGAAAAAGGATAGAATAAAATGTTTAAGATTACCTCCAAAACTTGTGCAGATGTTAAATCAAGTTTAAAAAAACATAAACCAGGCTAATGTAACTTCCAAAAATGGTTTCTCTTTGACGGCTCAGTCAGCAGCTCTCACTACCATCAGGGGCAAAGTCAGTTTGCAGCCGCTGTTGATAGTTATCTAAATCCGGGCGCTGAAAAGTTTAATTAGTGAAGCTTGATAAAGCTTACAGCGAGTACATGAAGTTGTTTTGGCACAAATCTGTGCAGCTGTCTGGGTCAGAAGGCATCATGCCATCCTCTACCTTAATCCAGTATTTCTCCAAGTCCTGATGTTGCAAAACATCCTGATAAATCCTATTTCTGAAAGAAGATGCAGGTTGTAAGACAGAAGTTATCCAAATCCAATCATGTGTTCCATGGAGAGCTGGATTAAACGGCAGAATTTTAACATCTAATTCTCTGCCTGTGACAGAGCGCTTTTTCACAGCTTTTTATACTATCTCAATGCTTTTAGGAAAATGCCACAACTCTCTTGTAGATGGTACCAGATGCTGGCTGGCCTTTATGAACGAGTTAATAAGCAAGTGTACTTGCAGCTTATTTCTTACACTAAAGACCTGAACGTAGTAACTGCAGAGGTCAAAAAACGAGGCCATTCGAGCTCTTACACTGCCAGTTGTCAAAAAATTTTTATATCAGACAAGAGAGAGGATTGAATTTTGAGTCCGTATCGAAAGGGTTTTAAATATTCGTTCTCAGACCAATGTATACAACTTTGGTGGCCGCTTTTAAGCTTATAGTTTTTAAATGTAATTTCATGGATATCAAGAGAACAGCATACTTCAGATGTGGGCAAGAGTAAGGCCTTGTGTAGAGGGGAAAGGGTGTTTTGGCACACTGCCTCTCATCTAGACATAAACTCTTCATTCTAGTGACCTGGCATATCACCTACATCAATTAACCTGTTTATATTTTGAAATAATGTCCTTGTGGATAAATCTATATAATTGCTTCTGCCACCCTTTGTACTGCTATCCTGTAGTACACAACTTCTTAGCTGATAAACATGTCTTGAGTTCAATGTTTTCTATTCCCATGTCACTTCAACCTTGCAATATTTCCCTCTTTAACTTCAGATGTATAGCCAGATGAAGCTCTTTCTGATTCCAGCACAACCACCAACTGCATTTTTTGCTGACCCAGAGAACAATGGATTAACAACAGCTTTACTAGTAAGAGTCAGCAAAATACGAGTCAAAATTTACTGGCTTAAAGGGGAAATTCTGCTTTACTCAACAGAGCTGGTGAACACACATGGATGGTCCTGGGACAAGGGTTTTGAAAGGCACCTGTGTGACTCCAGACTGTAACTCAGGGGAAAGCGTCACAGAGTTGAGATCCCTTCAGTTCATCAAGCTCTGACGCAGACTCAGCAAAACAACTTCCTCTAAAACTCAGGCTGGTTTTCATCAGAGGGAGAACAGTCATAAAGAATGTCATGCCATATTACAAAGCAACCATGTAAAAGTATACAAATAATACTGCTTTGAATATTGGTTGTTGCTGCAATTTTAGGAGAAGCTGCTCCCACCCAGCCTGGTGTCCCTCTGCTTGTTAGCACGCTCACAAGTTGTCAAGGGTTCATTTTTTTCAGTTACCTAACCCCACAATCACTGGCCAAATATTCCATGTCGATATTTTCAAGCAACTACTTCCATGCCCCTCTGCCTCCAATGGAAACACTACAGGGATTAATAATCAAATACACCACAAACAGGTGTGTTTACTGGGAATGGTGGATACACAGAGAATAGGAAATTGGAAAAAAAAAATCATAAACTGGCTCACATTTTGATCAGCACACTGTTTTTTAGCTACTTTTGCATTTTATGAGTAAATTGCCAAGGTAGGCCACAGACACAAAATTCAGAGAGGTTATCAGGTAACTGGCATTATTTTTAATCAGGTTGTCAGCATTAACCCCTTGGACTCAGACCAATTACTGTAAAAACATTATTTTGTCACACACCTCGTGCTTGTGTAGCAAAGTTGAAGATGTATCACAAAGCTAAGCTGATATTCTGATTTGGTAATTACTCTGCAAAGCAGTTTAGTTTTCCTGTAGGCACCAAGGTAAGTGGTGGTTTCCCTCTATTCCTATATATACACCTTCTGATACATGGGAAACACCATGCCCATTAAATAACAATCCTGAAAATTTCCCCAGCCTGTCCACAGTCTCTTCAATTGACCCCATTCTCTGCTCCAGATAACATCCACTACAGTAGGGGCAACCTGCACAGTGCACACAAAATGATGCTCAGGTACTAAGCACATTCCTATTCCCATCAACATGTCACACAGTACTCTGTGGGGAAATAAAACGGAAAACACACAGCAAGTCTAAGCACGCTGCAAGCTGGCAAAACCTGTGTTCAACAGCGTGTCAAAATGGGGAAAAACTATACACACTTTCCATCACTGTCATAGCAAGACAACAGCTAAGGGGACTTTCTTCCCACTAAAATGGTATGACACAACTGCAAGACACAAGTTGAAGCTTCTGAGCTTTTGATAAAATCTCTAAGAAAGCAAAAAAAATTTGTGGAAGGCGATTTTTACTGACAATGTTAGTTCCTTTCAGCAAAGATATTTTTAACCTTAAATAGTTGGTTCAGAAATATTTTTGAAATCCAACCTCCCTTCCCAAAGATGATCAATTTCTATCAAGCATTTTACCAGACACTTTTCATTCCTCCCCCTGGTTACAATAATTTTATTTTCCACTTTTTTTTCCTGTTTCCATGAAACTAAGAGCACAGCGCATTATTCATCCTGTTTCTCAGGCCACTTGGGGTACCTGATGTCTGACTCAATGAAGACATGCAGGAAGTCTCTCCAACTCACAGCTATCAAACATCTGGATCTCATCAGTGTTATGTAAAATACTGAAAGTCCTTATCAGATGAGCCAGATTTCTCTCTCAAGCATCTATACCTCCTTTCCAGTCTTCTGAGTACATGTGCCTTTGTCGTTCTGCAGCTATTCATGATAGAATTTAACACCTCCTTTCTCCTGTCCAATTATCTAGTATTAGACTTCATTAGGCAAAGGTGCAAACAGCAGTACTGCAACCACCAACAGTCACTCTTTTTTTCATTACAGTAAATGAAGTCTATTTCTCCAAAGCTTCTCACATCATTTTGTGTTTTAACCAGACCTTGCAACACCGTAGAGAAATACCACTTTCTGTAGGTGAACCCTAAAAGTGAATATGAGGGGCAATAACCTCAATACAATTTAGGAAGCCCAGGAATAAAGATCTCTGAATAACCCATGAACTGCAAAACACTGTAACCTAACTGCATGGCAGGTGGTTAAGAGCAAAGTTTCCTTGAGAACAGCCCAGAGAGATAATCTACCAAGCCAAGTCAGAAGCAACAGTGAGCAGCTAAGCTGTGAGATGTTCTTTAACTGGTGTTTCAACATTGCAAGCTCAACTCAAACTTTTATCATCCTAATATTCTATTACCTTTGCTCTCCATGTCTAATCAACCTCACTGTTTGTTCCTTTCAAATACTGCTGGCCTGCCAAGCTTAGATGCTGTTTTCCACTAAGGGAATATATTCTAGCACGAGCTTCTGCAGTATTAACTGCTTAATCTTCTCTACTGATGTGGCCATTATGTTCTCCTGACCCAACCAAAACTAACTAATGCTACATGTGGAACTACCTATTAGTATTAATGATCTTTTGAGAATAGAGCTCTCAACAATGTTTTATTAATTTTTGCTGAAATTAGCACGAAATAACATTTCATGCAAAACAGATGTCAGAAGAGGTTCCATGGGGATTTTTCAATTGACCTCAAATCCCAGCATTCCTAATAAACATCCCAAACATTGTGCCAAAGGTCATATTCCTGACTGCACAGAACCTTATACAAGTACACAGATTCATGGGATATCTGCCCAGAAACCAAACCAAGACAAGAAATAAAGGAGAGGTATAGGGCTGCTCCAAATCACATGAGAAGTATCTTTAACCAGAATAACTACAGTGTGTGGATCCATGTCTGCAGTGAGAACTCTACAAAAGGTATTATGAAAGAATGCTACCAAAAAGACCCCAAGTTTTTGTGTGTCCACAGGGACTTTTTGTGTGCCCACAGGCAGGCTACATGGCATAACAGAGTCATTTGGTTACCTTCCCAAATGTGGCTCCCCTCAGCACATCTTCATTGTTCACAGCACGAATCAAGGAAGACCAGCTAGACAGGCTCCCGACCTCTGGTTTGCCATAATTCAGTGCACTAGTAAATTCAGTCTTATCTTCTTGTCCAAGAAATCAGCTGATAAAAATCTAGACTTATTTTTATTTTATTAAATTACTTGCAGTGTCTATTTAGATGGGCACTTTGAATAATGAGAAACAGCAGAGGTAGCCTATGATGATGACTATATTGCTGCAATACATGTACAAAGAGCCCTGGGCTGCTAAATGAATACTCGCACTGGTGTGTCTCACTCCTGCAGTGTGAAACTGTCTAATACCTTTTTATAAAACAGAGAGACAAAATAATTTTTAATGTGTATCTTACCAAAATTGAACTCTCTCACTTTTCTTCTCCCGGTATTGGCAGCTTCATTAGCTGACTCGGTGTTCTTCGGTCTCTTGTTAGGGGGCAAGTAGTCGTCATCATCTTAAAGAAACATAAAAATACCACTGCTTTAATGTCCAGAGAACTCATGCGCCACGTTGGAATTGCTTTGAATTTCAAAGCTCTAATGCAAGTATTGAACTGTGCTTTATCAGGGCATCAAATTTTGCAACACATTACTTGTGTGAATAACTTTAGAAAGCTACTGGCCTGCGTAGGAACAATTTGTGTAAGAGAGCCAGCACAAGGCATAAGATAGCAAAAAACAAAGCTTCTTCGTACTTCCTAAGGAAAACAGTATTGTGTTCTGAAACAAAACTGGACATCTCATGCTCATAAAATGACCACACAACAGCAAAAGAAATCAGGAAATAAATTGTGCAGACACAGACTACGTTTTTTATCTAATCGGAAGTATCCTTCTGCTAATAAGTCTTGAAACACAGTACCTAAGTTTTATCTTGAAGTGCTCAAAGGTGCTAAAACCGGTTTCAAACCAATGTAAAACCGATGGACGTAACTGAAATTCATTTAAGAGGTCAGCCCTACCTCAAACACACACAAACAGACAGAGGGGGAAAACTGCAAACCCCAGGTATTTTTCAGTGAGCTGCTACTTAGCCAGGCACTTCCCAATCCAAAACACTACCTTCCCTACCAGTTAATGAGTTTTTAAGACTGTCCAATTACCAATACCTGCAACCTTAGAGAAAAGAAATGGTTAAAGCAGACAAAGAAAATTAAATTAATTTCACGTACAGAATAGCGTCTGCCCAGGTCACCAAGGGCATAGTTTACTTAGGAAGAATAATATTACATATTGACCTCTCTTGCACCTATGCAGTTGTATTATATTCTGTTAGAGCAAACCTTTTCAGAGCATTTTTACTTTTGTGGTAAAAGCCTTTACATAGACACAGAACTTAATGACTATTCTCTTATTACCTTTTCTGTTGAGGTAATGTAAAAATTATTTTACTGCTGGATTATAAAAAGGTGAAAGTAATGCCAGAAGTGTCAACTTTGTCCGAAAGTGCATTGCCTAATTTCTAAATTGCTGATTCGGTGGACTTAATCTTACCCATTCCAGAAGCAAGCATTGCAAAAGCCAATCTCAGAAGTGTTTTAAAGCAGTTACAGGACATGTAATTCACAAATACAAGAAATACAGCTGACTTCCAACCAACATCCTAGCATGAAAACAACATGGACACTGGTTAGTAGCTTTAGTGCCATTTAGATAAGAAAGGGAGGTGGGAAGTATAAAGGTTTTTATCTCATATTTATCGATATTAGACAAATAAATTGAAGCTTCACTTACACCACCTGTAACACATCATTTCTGTTATGGTACCATTCTTCCCAGAAGCTACTGTTAACTAGAAATTTTACGTAACTACAGTGTGCTTATAAAACAGCGTGTTCTTCAGAATGAATGTTGCAAAATCTTTTTAAAATCTAAATTAACGGCTGTTAAATAATGGGTATTCTTCATTACCAATGCCTGAAAAATATGTGAAATATTCAAGTCTCTGTCATGCATAATTTCAAAACCAGCCCAGTAAGTCCAATATGCTTCAGTATATCGTGGTTTTATGAAACTTCTGGATTAGATATGTTTACCAAGCACTGCACGATCCAAACTGCAGTCAACACTGGCACATAATCCTATTTATTCAGTGCCAAGTTTTACAATGCCAATGCAGGCACTGTAAAACATTTTTTGGACATAAAAATGCCCGAGAGACTGAAATAAATGAACTGGAGAACTAACCTTCGATGGTGACCTCGACCTCAGGATCCTCACTTGTTTCTGAAGGGGCATGCTGGGAGGAATCTGAAGGGGACAAAACAGGACTGCTGAACGTCGGACACAGAAAAGATTTTTAGCCAAACATTCCATGATTTTGTATTTAAACTAACACTTGTCAAAGAAGCCCCCTGGCTCACTGAAAACATTTTGCATTCACAGCGTGCAACAAAAACAGAAGCAAAGATATTTTACCATAAGCCTTTAAGCAATTCTAAGCAAGGGTAAGGAGGTGGAGATTATACTTGCTAAATTGCGTGGGCAGCAGTGCAGAGTTGGTGTTAATGACAGCAGGAAATTCCTTATTCTTAGCTTAATAGGATTAACACAATCATAAATATTTCTCCCTTTGTTATCAAGGATTACTGAAAATATAAACAAAGGCTGTGTGCCCCTACAGATGATATATTTCTTTACCATTTATACAGACTCATAGTTGTTGCACTATAATCATTTCCATAACAGGCTGCAAGGCCAACAGTGAAAAATGAGAGGGAAATTCATAATCACAATGCTTTCGTTGGGGCAGTCTGCACCAACATAAGCAGGATTAGGCCTATCAATACTCGGTGGGAGAAAGATCAATTTGCATTTAACTGCAGTAAAGTTTTAAAAAGTGAAGCTAATTATATTGGAAACTATTTCAAAACTAAGTAGCAGTGTATGAAGGAATATATTATAATTATCCTGGTAGAGTAATGCTGCGCTTGTGCATTTTGAAGAGTATCTTCTTTCAGATCTCTGTAAGCTGGAAGTATGATATAACTTTGGGAGCAAGTCTGAAGGAATCTCCGTTTCAAAGGCTCTTCACATGATGTCGTGTATAGTAGAGATTCAGCAGTATCTATTGAGATACCTTAACTGGAGTATATTCGAACTATGTCAAATATATCATCTAGTTCATGGAAAACATAGTGTGATGTTTTCACCTAATTCAGAGTGAGTGCTGGGTAGATAACTAGCAAATGCAAAGCACAACAAAAGGAAAGAATTAGGAGGTAATGGTCTTTTAGTAGACATGAACATAAAGTATGGTCCTAAAAATAACTATCCCATCAACTGATCATTTAGAACCTTTTTTGAGAGCATCAGAAAAGTTTAAAAAAAAATAAAAGAAATACAATTTTTGGAAATTTAAGAACAGCCACAAAGACTGGCAAATGGTCCATCTAGTCCTGTACCAAATCCCTGAGAAATAGTCATAATTAAGAGAAACATGCAAAAATGTCAAAGCAGATGGTAACAAAGTTCTGGAAGAAAACTCCCAGATGGGACATTTCTTCTTAAGCCATATTAAACCAACTGGTTTAAACACTGAAGTAAAGTTTTTTTAACAAAGTGTTATCATCACTAGGTATTTTTTGATCTTCGGTAAATACACACAGCTCCTAAGCAGCAGCCTTCTTCACAGTTCTAAATGCTGTCATTCACTGGCACTGTCTCCAGTTTCTGAAACCCGATTTCATTCAGTTTAAAACAATTTCTTCTGATGCACATAACCTTAACTTCCTGACTGCTGGATTTCAACCACACCATGCTCCCCACTCATCCAATCTCACTAAGGGCTCTGACACCTTTACCTGCTACAGCTAATCTGGGGGATTCCAGGCACAAGTCAATTTTGCCACTTCCTTTTTCACCATCCTCTCAAGGTTACTGACAAGTAACAACAAAACAGTGAAAACCCCCAGTGACAGACACCAAAAGATACATTTGTACGTCCCTCTGGTGTTTTTCTTTGCAGAAACCCGTCATTTCTGCAAATCTTCTGTATCACAGGCTGTAGCTTTCAGACAAACTTTCAGAAGAACTTTAAATGCCTATTATATGTATTTCTTTAATAATAGTTAGAAGGATATACACCAAAGACTTCATAAAAACCAAACATTGTCATCAGTTTTTCTGACTCATTTTTGTGAGGATCAGCAATAAATAATTTTATTTTACAGAATCCAGACAAGACTGCCTACGCTGTATACCTGTTTAAACAACAAATGAAATTTAAGTTATTAGACTGTTACCTGCAGTTTTTAATCACTGCCTATAGGCCTTTTCATAAATACTAACCTTCACAAACAACAGGTTTATTCTATTCAGCAAACCCAGGGTGCAACTTTCAGCATATCTCTTACAGAAACTTGTAAAGGAGAAGGGGTGTGTAACAAAACCATATTCGGACACAAAGGGCCACACTCAGCATCTGTAGCTATAAAATTCTACACAGTCAAAACCAAA
The DNA here is from genome assembly GCF_035582795.1 of Mycteria americana. Taxonomy (NCBI): domain Eukaryota; kingdom Metazoa; phylum Chordata; class Aves; order Ciconiiformes; family Ciconiidae; genus Mycteria; species Mycteria americana. The sequence continues at coordinate 10,144,398 of NC_134379.1, read as the reverse complement.
GCAAAGTCAGAGTCTCGGTCATTTCGTATCACACATCCCTTTCCTCAGGCTCCCTCTTCACAGTCAGGCATAAAGCTCACGGCATTATGCTTAGGAACACAAAGCACCTAGATTATTTCTTCTCAAATAAGTAGAGTTAATAGTGCAGTCAGCAAGAGCAAAGAACTTTATTCTCCTTTACCAAGAGAAATGCTTTTAAATTTCATGTAATGGCACCCTTAACTATGGTGATATTTACCTTCAAAGCAAAACTAATGGGATTTGCAAGAATGAGTATTGCTGCTAGCATAACTTGGCCTTAACATCCAAAAAATACTCACGACTCAGGATTGAGAGTCGGGTGCTTAGAATGAAACTAGCTGCAGAATGATGTACTTTTAACATCATGTCAAAGTGTTAAATGTTGGGTGACAAGCACCTTACAAATGCAATTTATGATTTACAAGAATGATGACTCCCATCACAACTTGCTTATAGTAAGCCACAGAGTGGCATGATTTGGGAGATTAAAAGCAAAACAAAACAAAAAACCCAAAAGCCAACCTCGTAGAAATGTGGAAAGAGAATGGTTGGAGAAGATGTACAACTTGAACTAAGGTGTCATCTTTTCAAATATTTCTGTAAAAAAATATCCAATGATGTTAAATTATTCTCATGAAAAACATTTCATATCTCTAACCTTCTACCGGTATTTCCACATCTGTTCCTTCACTGCAATCGGAACCCTGGTGGCTTCCTTTAGACAAATATAAAGTAAAAAACATACCATAATAAAAATACAAAAGGAACTTTTAACACAGACTATTCAAAGCAAGGATTTTCATAAGCGAAAAATCCAGAACTATAATGTTCACATGAATAACACAGAATGCTCAGTTTCTGAATCTTAAATTCATGACAGCAGGAGCACTCTGACATTATAAGAAATTCACGTGTTGAAATGCAGATTAGTATTTTCTAGTGTTTGCAAATGGGCAAACAAGTATTTTTAATACAGACTGTAAGACGCTGAAAAAAAATGTACAATTTTGGAGTAAATTTATTTGAGATATTGTTTATATAGAGTAAGGAACTCCTTCCACTAAACACAGACTTTCCATATACTTTGTTCTGTATATACCCATTCACCTGACACACAGCTGAAAGAAAGAAATGATCAAGTTGACTCCTAATACATAAGCAGAAGTTTATTAAACTTTATAACCAATTATGAAACAGACTGAATTTCATGAGAAACATATCGACTTGCACAAATTACTAGTGCTTTAGTGATCAACCTGATGTTCCTTTTCAAATTTAGAAAAGAAAGAAATGAGAGTCCCTTCTGTATGTCTCTCTACTTGGACACCTGAAAATTAAGGCAACCGAAATTTTAGTTTCTGTTGAAGTTTCAGTTCAGTACCCTAACTCTTACTTCAAATCGAGAAAGCTGAGCCTTGAAAAGTAAAACTCACACATTCAATTTCCAAAACAGATGTGAGAAAAATACAACTAAAAGATCTACCTGTGTAACTTTTTGCAAGGGCAATTTTTTCATCCATCTCTGACGTTTCCGAAGGGCCTGCTTGGGAACAAAGAGAACGGCTTTTAAATTGTGTCTCACAACAAACACATTTTCCTGGTCCATAGAGGAATTTGCCAAATAACTCTTAACTTCATACATCATATGCTCATTTCATACTGTCAGTAATGTTGAACTTAAGGAAAGACCGTGTGAAATATTAAGAATATATAAATCCTTACTCATCCAGTTCAACAGAATAAAAATGTTGAGGGGCTAATGGCAGGGGTGTGCATTTCTTGGACTACTGAACAGTCAGAGACTCATGCAGAACAGCAAGTTTGATTTTTTTGGTGTTAATAAACTAATTTTAAAACGTGAAATGTTGATGGTTCTGCCTTTTTTCTATGAATTTTTAATCAGCTAAATCTTTTTCGTGTTTGTTAAAATTTGTATTCCTAGGGAGTCCTTTTTGACTTTAAAATTTCTACCTACATTAAATAGACAAATTCAGAGAGATTAAAATCATTTACGACACTTCAAGGTTGTTTGCTTTTCATCACAACAGCTCTTCTGATGGCTATATACGGACTGCTTTAAAAAGGCTGTTGCAGAAGGCAGCACACAAATGACACTTAAAAGATTAAATTAACACCCCTAAAATCCTACTGTTTAATGCTTTGGCACTCCTGCAGTTACACTGAAAAGAGTGAACTGCTTACAGCACAAAAGGCTTCACACTGAGCAAGAGATCATTCTATACCACAAAAATAGCATAGGTATATAAAACTAGCCTATGTGTGGCATACGGGAATGTATAGGACTAACTGGAACTGAAGGATTTGGACTAATTGTTCTGCGTAAATCGAATCATTGCTGTGTTCATTTGCAAAAGCAATCTGCAGAAGATCATATACCTCCCCAGAAATTATGGTCGTTTAGAGGTAGGTTTAAGAGTGTATCAGCAATGAATATTAATAGCTTCACAATAGAAAAAGCTACTGTTAACTAATAAGGCAAGTGAAATATTTTAAACTCATTATTTCATACACACACTAAGCAAGAAAGATAGAAAAGACTATTGTCACAATCAGACTTAATGCGTATTTCAGTCAATTGAAAGTACATATACAGTATCAAATACTATGAGTTATTCAAGAATATTAGTATTTAGGGATTAAATGCTTAAAAGAAAAACATGATTATTAGGTGGTTACAATAATGTTTGGTTGAGAGAGTTCTGCCTAATTTGATTGCTCAGATTTTCAAAGGGATTTTAAATTAACAGGATTTCAAGTGAGGAACCTATACAAGATTCTTTGTTTTACATGCATTTCTTTCAGGAAGTGCTGCTTTAACCCGCTCCTGCCACTTTTTCTTTGCTGGGGGTGAGGTTTTTTTCTATTTGTTTAACTCGGAGGGGCTTCCCGATTTGGTTCCACACATGGCTCCACAAGGAGCGGTACTGGCACAGCCAAGACCAAAGTCCAATGATGGGAAAAAGCGGCGGGGAAGAAAAGGAGCAAGGCAGAAGCCAGAGACACTGGTGGTGCTCCAGGCCACACGAGAAGAAATCCTCATCAAAACAGTGCGATTTGCAACTGTTATAGGTGAGTGGGAATAGAACACGGCCTCCCTGAGTGAGCTGGAAAACGTCTCCATGGACTAAATTTGCTTTTATTTAAATAAGCATATTCTGTGTATGCAGCCAGATGGGAGAGTCATTTCGTAAGAACTCTTCTGAACATGCAATTTTTATAATTCATAACACGCTGACACACAGAAGCATGCATCCCATTATAAGCAAATATCCTATTATAAGCACATATTTTCATTTTTATTCCTTAATTCAGAAATCCTGACAGGATTGTTTTACCTACATATTCTGCAATAGTCTCTATATTGCATTATCTTCATGCTAAATATATGCTGTGATACAAATAAAAAAGGAAAAATAGGAGTCTTTAACATGCTAAAACTTGAAGAAAGATTTCTCTAGTTAAAGAGATACACTTACTAGGCTTACAGCCCTTGGGATTGAGCACAGAGAATTGAATCCCCTCATCTTTAATGTCAATAAAACCTACAGTACATGTAGTAAATCCAACAGATATTTAAGTGACACACAGAGGTTATTTTATGAAACTTGAAGCTTCCCCCCCCCCCCCATATTATGAAGCTTTGACAGAGGAAAAAACAGTATGAAAAAATTGTTTCATAAATTAAAAAGTGTAAAACAATATATTCTGCTAGCTTACTTTAGTAAAGACTAGAAAATGAAATTTAAAAGAATACTGAAAGTTCTACCACCAGGAGATATTAAAAAACAAAGCAGAAACGTTTCCACTTCACTGCATGCATGCACATTACAGGCAGATACATACACATCACATTACTAAGAAAAGCAAAAACCAAGCATGGCGGTAAAACCATTTACTTACCCTGAGTTCAAATCCCTCAGCCTCAGTTTCTAATGGATTATATCCGAACACTACACAGCCAACCCTGTGCCACTTGGCAGAAGCATCGGGTTTATCATCTCATGGATTAGCATCATGAGCGATGCTCATTTTTTTGGTCTTTCTTTCGCTACACAGATGGCAGCAATGTGAACAACATGTAATTACTAGGGTGTCCTGGTTTCGGCTGGGATGGAGTTAATTTTCTTCCTAGTAGCTGGTACAGTGCTGTGTTTTGGAGTTAGCATGAGAATAATGTTGATAACACACCGGTGTTTTAGTTGTTGCTAAGTAGTGCTTACATTAAATCAAGGACTTTTCAGCTTCTCATGCCCTACCGACGGAGAATGCTGGAGCTGCACAAGAAGCTGGGAGGGGGCACAGCCAGGACAGCTGACCCACGCTGCCCAAAGGGCTGTTCCAGACCGTATGGCGTCATGCGCAGTATAGAAACTGGGGGAGCTGGCTGGGGGGCCGCTGCTCGGGGACTGGCTGGGCATCGGTCGACGGGTTGTGAGCAATTGCATTGTGCCATCACTTGCTCTGTATATTCTATTATCGTTATTACTATTAAATTATTAACCTGTTCTTATCTAAACCCATGAGTTTTCTGACTTTTACTGTTCCAATTCTCTCCTCCATCCCACCGGGGGGGAGTGAGCGAGCGGCTGGGTGGTGCTCAGTCACCCGCTGGGGTTAAGCCACAACACAGGGTAATATCAGAATGCCTTTAGGAAGCACAACATCACGCTTTCTTGTTTTCTCAATATATACTCTGGAATTTCTTGGCTTAAGATAGTATCTACATGCTGAGTCTTACATTATGGAGGTTAGAGTACTGCCAGACTAGCTTTACAGTTTTAGCCCCATTAAAATGGACATTACTTCTAGTATTGTGGGAGATGTCCAAAGGAGAAATATTTTGTTGTTAGAGACACACTAAAAGATATTCATGACTTTCAACGTTCCAGAGTGAGAATAAAAGCACAGTTTACTTTCCCATTTTGGACTTCTTTTCCAGCAGAAGATATTTTCAATCTCATTTGGTTTTGGATGAATGTCCTGTATTTTAACTGCCGCACTCTAACATTTCCAGAAATTCCAAAACTGATAGCACTGTTCAACCACATGGTGCTTTACAAAGAAAAGATGTTAGACAGTTGTTTACTCACTCTGAGTGGTTTATAAGCTAAACCAGTCAGTTCATTAGACAGAGGTTTATAAGCTGAGCCAGCCAATTCACAGGACACATTATTTACAGCCTTTTCCTTCTGCTTCCCGTTCTTTGTTTTAACTTTGAGGCGTCAGTGGTAACAGAAGACTTGCATCCACAAAATTCACGGGATAACATGCCTCCTTCAGGAAATGTTTGGTCCTTAGTCAGCAAGTTACTCAGTTCTGTGTGGGCTATGTCTCCAAAAAGCCTTGTTTTACTCTGTGCTGATGAGGAGGATTGAAGATGGTACACATCCCCGAGGAATTTTCTTAACGTATTCCTGCTTCTTTGTAAATTGGAAAAAAAAAGTAGAGCTCTTAATTCGATTCTCTTAATTGATTCAGAGCTTCTCTCATTCTGGCACTGATGGTATTTTGACCTCATTTTTTCCATGAAAAGTCTTGAAGATAGCCTAGGTCTTCTAGACAGCCTTCTAGTAAGAAGCCAACATGCATGTCTGTTACTTCACAGTACCTTTATGCCTCAGTTGAACAGTCCCCTGAGTGCAAGGAAGCTGGTATAGAAGCTAGGAAGCTTTACGGGCACAGAGATGTATTTGCATGGACACAGTACAGAACACACGCCCTCCTACTTGGGTTTAGGATCAGGCCTTGCACATACCCAGCTGGTCTGGAGCTCAGGCAGAAATGAATGCCGGTTCCTCTGCCACAGCCATGGAAACAGATCTATCCCTACAGCACAGTAACATGCTTAATCTAAGAGTATAAACCACATTTCAAGGACTAAACCACATTTCAAGGACTAAACCAAGAAACAGGATTTTAACTAACATTTCTTTTCATAAGAGCCATAATAACTGGCACTTATAGATAAGATATATGCAGGAATATTAACTATGATAGCTGGAATGCTCCAGTATGTGTTATTTCGTCCTGCAGATCTCTGCTCAGTCCCTTTCCTCATTTAGTCAACAGTCAAAATCTGGACCTTTCTTCCAGAACAGGTTGTCTTTGGTGTCACCCAAAGCATTTAACACTGCAGTGACCTTCACATTTGTACAGGATACTGGAAAAAAACACCCACTGCCATACTGTTAGTGCCCACTGTCGGAAAATTGCCCCTAATACTCTGTCAACCCATACACATTAAGTTTTTGATGGCTAAAGTCCCTATTTCTCAGTCTTCTTACTGTGTACTGCTAAAATATTTCTAAATTTAGTAATTCAGTATTAACTCATGGCAACATCCAAATGCTGCAACGTACTACAAGACAGTAAGAAATTAAAAGAACATCCACCTACAGGTAAAATTTCCTCCCCGTTTGATTAATGGGGGAATTTCATGTGCCACCGAAGCACACAGCACTTTGCTCAGCATTACAGATTTGTGAGAGGAAGCAAACACCCAGAGAAAAACAATAACCGTGAAATTTCATCAGTAAATCGTTTTCTCCAGGAAGCCCCAAGCAGATTGCTGTTCTCTAACAGTTAAGTAGTTTGTTCTCATAAATCGATAAGCCCAGCTTTTGCTGTAGGGTATTTTTAGTAAGAACTACGACCCTAGCCATTTTCTTTATTTTGCAGCACATCTCTACAAAGGCAACACTTGGGCAGACTTGCGTCATCCCTCAGGAGCACACCTCAGGATAACTGTACTTTTCTAAGGTTCACTTCTCCGCACAGCACCATCATGCTACACACAAACCCTACATGCCTCTTGAATTTATAGCTCTCTGCACTTTGTACAATCTTTGGCTTGAATCTGAGTGTCAGCAACTCGAAGAAATGAAGGGGAAGCTGCTTTATTCCGGGGAAGGCGGCACGACATGACACGGTAACATCTCTTAGCTCACAGCACCCCATCCCTTCTTCAGGTCTGCCTCATTTTAAATGCAGGCTTGGAGGACTACACTGGGAGGGGGGAAAGGGGAATTATTAATCGAGCACCATTTTATCTGAAAAAGATACATATTGCTCTTCACCAATCAGAAAACTTAAATTTAGAGTTCTGTAAAAGATAAGAGAAATTCCCCCTCCAAATCCACATTGCTTAGACTTTACTAGGGAAGCATATTGTATAAATGGGATTTTTTAGCTCAGACAAACACGCTGCAGCACTGTGGGTTACTATTTTGTAAGGAAGTGATTTCAGTACAGACTCTCTTCAAACGGCATTGGATTACACTTCAGGCTGTTGGCCAAATTCTGACATTGATTTTATGCATGAAATGGAAAGCCACAAGGGGCTGAAAAGCAAAAAGATGACAGGACTTGGCTTTGCAAGGAACAATGATTAGGTTGTCTCCAAAAAAGTATCTATTTTTACTACATTATATTGTGCCTGTAAACCCCCCATTCCCCAAGGCTGGGCAATGTATAAATATGAAGAAAAGATAATTCTAACACCAGAGAATTCACCTTTCAAATTCTGAACTTGAGTGGTGACATTTTGCTATGGCATATGGTTAAGATCTCTCTGAACAGTGCTTGTACATTTAGACGTGCCAGTACGAGAATATTGATTCTACAATCCTGTAGTTAGTTATTAAAGCACATTAGACAATAATCTCAAGAATCTTTGTGTCTAAACACGCACGAAAATGTTATCTCAATCATATATAGCATTACGAAATGAAAGTGTAATGGTTTAACCCCAGTGGGCAGCTCAACACCACCCAGCCGCTCGCTCACTCCCCCCCAGTGGGATGGGGGAGAGAATCGGAAGGGCAAAAGTCAGAAAACTCGTGGGTTGAGATAAGAACAGGTTAATAATTTAATAATAATAATAACAATAATAATAACAACAACAACATACAAAGCAAGTGATGGCACAATGCAATTGCTCACAACCCGTCGACCGATGCCCAGCCAGTCCCCGAGCAGCAGCCCCCCGGCCAGCTCCCCCAGTTTCTATACTGTGCATGACGCCATACGGTCTGGAACAGCCCTTTGGGCAGCGTGGGTCAGCTGTCCTGGCTGTGCCCCCTCCCAGCTTCTTGTGCAGCTCCAGCATTCTCCGTCGGTAGGGCATGAGAAGCTGAAAAGTCCTTGATTTAATGTAAGCACTACTTAGCAACGACTAAAACACCGGTGTGTTACCAACATTATTCTCATGCTAACTCCAAAACACAGCACTGTACCAGCTACTAGGAAGAAAATTAACTCCATCCCAGCCGAAACCAGGACAGAAAGGATGTGCTGTTTTGCGCTTCATTGTTGAACCTGCAGCTATCCTTCAGAGATGCATGGCAGCTTGCCTGTGTTCCTTTGTATTGCTCAATTAACCTAATGAGAAATGCAAACAGCCTGAAATAATAAATTTGGGGTTCTAGTTATTTTATATCACCATTTATAAACAGGACTTCTTAATTACTGTTCATTTCAACCTACAGAAGTAATTTCTTTTTTTCACTCCTAGTTGAGGTTAACGTGCAGTATGAACCAGATACGTAGAGATAAGACACAGCAACTGAGAGATACCTTAAAACATACACAGAGCCCGAGTCACGACCTCATGAGTGTTGTTATGCTTTGCCTATATAAAACTTTCAATACAATTTTGACACATATTGGTCACTCCATGCAAGAAAAGTGATTGGTACACTATAAAAGTTACTGAAACTTCAAACTAAAGAAAAGATCCAAGCCGTGCTCTAGACAGTATTGTTATTATGGTTTATTTCCTGTTTAAAGAGGTCACTGGAATTAGAGTCTGCATACTGGACCCTCAGAAAAAAACCCAAGTAATTCAAAAGACTCCTGGAATTTCTCCTTCAGCCCAAACACACACATATAAGTACACTGAAGTTGTACTTTAGCTCTTTCGGTATTCTTCAGAATAATTTAAAGGATAGCCAGCATGGAAGTGTTGTATCCTAACAGAACTAAGTAATTGCATGTTTAATGCCCAAAAATAAGTAAAAAGAGAGGCATAGAGAGAGCAATACTTAAGTAATCAACCCTTTTATGAGATAAACACATATGAAAGTTAGTATCATTACCTGGAATATTATATTGATAGTAGTCAGGATCATCTGATTCCTCCTTCACTGCTACTGTTCCCATTTCCAAAGAAATTCCTGTAGAAGCAACAAAGGAATCAAATATGGAAACTAATAATAACCAGATTCTTAAAAAAACCCAAACGAGACACACACCAAGATCCTAGCTGGTCTCTATTCAAAAAAAGGACAAATAAAATTTTTCAGGTGCTGAAACACTAAACAATTGTTGAGCTAAAACAATGGTAACAAAGTGACCTGCTGTTTTCTTCCGTTTCAGTCTGGTCATCATCAGAAGGGATTCAGGATTAAACACTTCCCTACAAACTAGGCATCCTTGCAAATGCTATCTCGGATCTGAAAAATTAAAAAGAATGGTCTCCTTCCTTTTTGCCCACTACCACAGCCAAAAAAAAAAAAATATTTTGACACTCATTGTGCTGAAATTACTTCTAGACCTACTCCTCTGTACAGCCAAATTCAGATACAGTCTGCATCAAACTGTGCTGCTGATGGAGCAACACCAGAGGTCCTCAACTGCTCTTGGCTTCCTTCAAGTGAACTATCCCCTCCATAAGCCTTCACAGCATTCCCTCAAATGTTTTCAAAACATCCCAACAAAAGGAGAATTACTTAAAATGCCTAGAAAGCAGCACTGGAAAGAGTCCGGGACTGACTTGACAAAAAGCTCAAGTTAACTCTTTGTGTACGCTAAGCTAAATGCTAACCACGAAGGGTTCCCAAACCACGAGTTTAAAGTGGTGAAGCACAAAGAACTAGAGCAAAAAAAAGGGACTAAATATAAAAACTTGATTCTTATACAAAATGCTGAGCAGTGTAGCCCAACCCAACAAAAGGGAAAGTCACCAGCTTATCTCCAGGCACACCTGGCGTCTCATTGGCTTTAATGGGATTATTCATGCCTTTATCCCAAAGCATACACCCAAGCACTGCTCTGCTGCAGATCACAGTGCCCTGCAGGATCAGGTCCTACCTGCAGGGGAACTTAGGAAGGCTTGGTCATTTTTTTAACAACCAATAACACATTTTGCTATTTATTTCCATTTTAGCTAGAAAAATGGACATTCTGTCATCTTCAATGTTTTAGTAATATCAACAAATAAACCAAGTTCTTCTCTCCCCCTTAGGGATAAAGTGATCTTGAATCAGAACAAAATAAAAACCAGAGGATTTTCTTCTTCTCCATTTAAAACTAAACTATTTACAAAGATAAATTATTCTAGTCTACAAAATTTTACAAATCTTCTCCTCCTAGAAATGGAAACATTTGGCTAAAGTTAAATACTTGATACAAACACCAACTGAAAAGTGGGTATTTTTAAGGAAAGAAAAGTTTTTCTTTCTCACAAAGGATTTATTTTTGCTGCTTTTTTCTTGGAGCTTCCTATCTTTGCTTAAATTCAGCCTTCTGAACAGAAACTGATTGTTCTTTTCTTTTTTTTTGCAAATAAGGGCAAAATTTTGAACGTACCAGAATCCTCGTTTGGTTCCGTTTTCACTTGAACAGGAGGACAACTACAAAAATAAGCAAATCAAGCACATTGACATTATAAAAAGCAAATACGACATTTCTGGAAAGTTCCTGAAGCTTTACAGGTTGTCAAGTAAAATCAATCTCCCAGTATTTTTTTTCCAACTAGGAACACAGAAGTAAAAAACCCTTATCTGATTTATCTCAAGGGAATGGCCAGGAATCTCCCACCCCTACATTTTCGGGACATACACAATATTCAAAGCATGTTTACCTTTTAATGAGAAGCAAACTCAGAAGCACAGAAACATTTGCCATTTTGCTCCCTGTTTTCACATTAACCAAATTTTTATTTATTCCAGATATCATCTCTTCATCTACTAACAAAAAAATGTATTTTAATTTTTTAATTGAGGAGGGGGAAGGAAGCAACATTACATCTGTTCCCCATCACTTTCATATCATAAAACATGACAAACTTATCCCTGACTGACAGACTGTGAATTAAAACACTCATTGGGCTAATTAAACCAAGGGGAAACTTTGCCATCTGTTTAATTTGTAACAGTTTCCCCACAAATAATGGTCAAAAGAAAGAGAGAATTCAACTTCATGCTTTTTATAATCCCAGGCAAGCAAAAGTTATCCAAAGGTCAGCTGGACAGAAAAAGCACATTAAGAGAAAGACAAACTATATGAAAATACATAGCTGATACAAAAAAACTACATTAGTTTAAATTCACCTTCCACCTGGAGGTATAATTGAATGTGAAGGATCTGTCATATGAGCTCCTGAAAGTTAAAAGACAATCTTTGAATTTCCTGTACTCCATTTACCTTAAATACAAATTGAAAATGTAACATTGATTTCATGAAGCAAAAACCTGTTCACATTTTACAAGCATATGTGCATATTTTCTGTATTCACAGATATGAAGGCGAGATCTCTCGTTAAATTGCTTTTATTAATGTATAAAGCAACACCACTATAAAATTGCTTCGAATGTGCGTATCACCATGCTTCTCACTGCTGTCTTTCATGATGCTAAGTGAAAATCTTGGGGAACAAAGTTAAACAGATCTTCCACCTAAACTCTGCTCAAAGAAAATGGATTGTTTTATAGAGATTCCAGCTTAGTCCTAAATTACAGCTAGACACAAATAGATTATGTTTACAGAAAGTTATTTACCACACTGAAAACCTGCCTTGCTTTTTCAACAGATATACATTATTACCAGAATCTCTGTAATTTCCCATTCTCTAGTCTTCTTACTAGGCACAGCCAACACGTTTCAGTTTTACTAATCCAGCATCAACTTCTGGCTGTTTCACCTCAGAAAGTGAAACTTTTCTTTTTTGATTACATTCCTACAGAGATTGCTTCATCCTCTTCATAAAACAAATCCTCACATATATGAATTTTGCAAGTAAAACAACATGATCCCATGAAAGGAACAGGGGAAGGGTTTTCTTCTAGGCTAGAAGTGAATCTTTGTGGAGTTTTAAAAAACTCACTTTAGCCCAGATTTTTTCATATATAGAGGCTTTCATAGGAACTGCAACATCTAACCACTTCAGAAGATTAGATCAATTTTTAAAATGAGATATAAATGCCAAAATTAGCTGTGTATTGGAACATGGAGCACTGCAAAGTCTTGGCATCTTCTAAAAATGCAATGCACAGTCCATCAGTTCACTTTTCCTTTCCCTAGGATACTATCCAATTCACATTACATTTAAATTCAGTAAAGGGATGAAGAATGCAATAGAACAACTTTTATCTCTAATTAGTTGCTCCTGGCAGAACGCGTAAAGGAAAAGGTTATAGTTCCGTAAGTAAGGCAAGTCACAGTCTAGGAATCTCTGCACCAGTTTGCCACTTTATCCACATGACCAAATCTTGTATCTATATTGCTATCTAAACTAAAATTCTGATCTGTTTCTATTTACTCTGAGTAAGTAGTAACTTACCTAGGTGTTTCTTTGGCTCTAGGAAAGGCCTGTGTGGAAATATGGAATGAAAAACCCATAGCTTTAGTAAAGACATCATTACTTACTTGGTAATGTAACATTAAAGAAAGCGCACTCCTGTTTAAGAGAAACAGGCTGCAATGTATTTAATTAAAAATTAAAATTAATTGGACTTAATTTAAGTACAAAAGTGTACAGACCAGCACACAAGAGAGCAAATAACCTTTTGATGATAAATGAGATCCCCGACTTGTTTTCCAAAATCCATTTCAGGGTTGAAACATCGTAATTTGCTGGATGTTTAAATGCAAGTCCTTCGGGCAGGCCCTGCACTACCACAGCAGACTGGTCCCTCTGAATCTTCTCATATGGCACAGGTACCACTGTTGACTTTCCTAAAGCTTTACCTAGAAAAAAAAAAAAAAAAGATTGTTTTGAGGTCAAGAGCATTCAAGTTAGCAAAAGGACAAGCCCCTCATAAAACTTTTTACTCTGAAGAGGCCTGGAGCAAAAGCAAGGTGCAGATGCAAATCTCTACAGGAAACCAAGTACCGCTCGCATTAACATGCACTGGAACCCACCGAGATACAGAGGCTTCCTTGAAAGAAAACTAAATGGGCCGTGCTGTGCAATAATCTCAAATCACATCCCACAAAACGCATCACAAAGAAAACTAATATATGTGTATGTTTTTAAATTGGCTACTAAAAGTTAAACTTATCACCTTAACAGCAGTACAGTTGAAAGGCTAAGATCATGCAGTACTTTCCTCCCAAGTGGAATAAAAATTTAGAAATCCAGAACTTCTATTTAGAAGACTTGAAAGCACCCACCATAGCAAAAGCAGAAAAAGTCCTCCACGGACTTTCTGAGAGCTTCCAGTTCCACAATATCCACTGTCAGTCTGTTTACAGGTGGTATAGTCTTTGTTTTCTGCAGCTCTGCAGCCCTCTCCTCTTCTGTAACACCTGGCAGTTATTTATAAAAATAAGACAAAAATAAAATAATAAGTTATTAAACCTCCCAGTACCTAGTCCCTCCATTTTAGACTACAGACAATCGGGAAGGATTCCTGCCAGAAAATCATAAGAACTTATTTGCCTTAGAAGCCAATGCACTTATCTAGGTATGTAATGAGTAAATTTAAATTTACACCAAAATTATTATATCCTCCTTACAACCTTTGTAAATATCACCCTCTGAGGTGTAAGAATGAGGAATTAAGAGACACATCCAAGCAGGCTTTTTTTGGCATGAAGAGGTAGAAAACACTATTAATCTCAGGAGAGGATAATACAGTAGAAATAAAATGCAAAACTGCCAAGAGAAGAAGGACCAGGACAGTCAGCAGGGAAAAGGTAAAACGCCTGAGTAGGGGTCCCACAGCTCTCTAGTGCTATGCACGATGTCTTATGCAGCAGTTATGTTATATCCTGTTTTGTTTATGCTGTATGCGCTCAGCTGAACTTTTTACAGAAGGGATCTGACTTTTGCCACAACAGCAGCTGTATCTTTCAAAAGACATTTTAAGTACACATCTCTTATTGCCGAATAGGAGGAGTTGCAAACAAGCCATCATCACGCAGAACAGGGAATATTTCAGCCCTACACCTTGTTCTAGTCTCTGAGCAAAAGTCATTGCAAAAGGAGAGAGGGAATAACAAAGCTTTCAATATTTAAAAGCAAATGGAAGTGATCATTTCAGGTGGCAGCCTTCCTTTCTTACCATTCAGTTCTTGCAAAGATTTACTGAGAATGACCCAGCAAAAACAGGGGAAAACAACAGAGATATTCTGCATACGAAAGAAAAAGCAAGGGAGATCTATGTTCCTATGTGCAAGAGAATGATCAGTGCTGAAGTCGTGTCTTGACTTCACCACGAGCAAGCACAGCAGTAAGTCTGAAACACTGCAATTTGTATTACCAGTACTGCTGGCATCGTAATTCTAGGCTAATACAAGAAAATAAACATCAGTTTGAACAACTGATTACAAATCAGTTGTGAAATGAGCTGAAGCAGCAATGCTTTTAGTAAAAATGCATTTATCATCTTAAAAACTTGTATCTTCATTTAAAAAGAGGAACCTCTTCCTTCCTCTACAGATCACACGTCTGCTTTGTGCCCTGGAAACCCACCTCCACACGACATTTAGCTCTCCAGCTCTTCAGGCCTGAAACTTTTGCTTTCTCTGCAATATCACAGGGCCTACCATAACACAAAAATAATGCAAAAATGGAATATTATTATTTAGCCATAACACAGGGGCTTAGTTAATGACAGTTGATAAGGTTTGCCTGGAGACTCGGGGATAAGAGACATCAGTTTCTATTTATAACTACATGCAATGTCGTTTTTTGGGTGGTTTTTTTCCACATAAGAGACTGATTCACTGAAAACGCCTTTACTGCCAGTAGCTTCTCAAAAGCGTACCCACACTTTCTAAAAATAATAAGCAAAACAAAAATGACAACACTGCTCGCTTCCCATTAAAATGAAAAGCAGACAAAAAGACAGAAATTTTCCTTCTTAACTAGAAGAAACCCTTATTGTTGTTTATTACTTGATTTTTATCCATTTTCTCGAGCTCACATTATGCATCTGCCTCCCTAATCTCTCCCACGTTTGCTGGCCAATTTCAATCAAGTCTGACAAGCAAGATCAAGTCTCAAAGACAGTAAGATTTACAAGAGCTCTGCACAACCGATCAAACCTAGCAGCCATTCATCTCCTCCTGGCAGCACTGACAGACACATCTCCACTTGTTGGAGGCTACACAACTTAACAGGCTCTGTCGAAGCTCTCACCACAATTACTAGAGCACCCAGCAAGATTCAGGCTATGTCTAGGACAGGGGGTGCCTGGGGCATGTGCAACAAGACCTGGAGGGGAAGAGGGATGGGGGGCTGTATTTACAGGGTAAAGGGCTCATGAAGGGTGAGGAATGGTTATATGGTACAAGAATTGCATTCTACACCACTGGGAGGATTAGTCCAGTTACTCTGCAAAAGTTATTCCGGATTCAGCAGGATTACAATGAACCAACTCCTAACAATCCTCATTTTGTACTGAGTCTGTATATGGTTGAGTGTCTCTTACCTTCTTATACTATCTAGGTGTTTTGGTTATTCAGAACAACCTTTCCTCTTACCTGTCCTGATCAGCAGCAGACTGGGTTTGACAGCCCACCCTACCACATGGCAGGAAAAGGAATCTCCCAGCTGCCACCATCCTTATGAAACAAACATACTATAAAATTAATAGACTGCTTTAAAAGAAAAAAAGCCCTCTTACAAAAAATTTTGTGATGGAACAAAAAATGGAGTACTTGAAGTGATCAAATTTTAATTCGGCAATTTTTTCTTGTTGCGTGGCAGCAATTAGATAGTTACACCCTGAACTTTGGGCAGACTCTCCAGCCTCCTGCCTTAAATAGATGCTGTTATGCTTATGAATTGATGAAGAGAGTTACAGCTCAGCAACGTTATACAACACCTATTCTGAAGGTCCACTAAAGCATGGTCTGAGTGCAGCAGACTAAAACAGGCCATAAAGGGCATCTGTCTTCAAAGCACCTTATTCAGAAGTAAGGGGAAAGCTGCTGTTTGGAGGAGGCAGGCTGCATTTCTCCTGCGGAGCAGAGCATGCCCTGCTGGGTCACGCTGCAGACAAGTGGGAAAACCAGCACTGACCACATCTCACCAAAGAAAGAAAAATCAAGCTTTAGCAGGTAAACAGTTTACTTAACTGAAATTTCCTCAAAAATGTGACCTGAAGATGAGATGCTACACAAACAACAGAGAAAAGGTGGTTGGATTCAGTATCTGAAGCTGATGGAGCTCGACGCTCCTCTAGCAAGAGAGCTGTCAGTCTCACGGTACATAAGGCATCTTACAACACCAGAAGGTTTTTAATCAGGTTGGTTTTAATCCCCCAGGTAGAGAAAGCCAAAAAGTGATTGTAAGACTATGAATGTCACCCCCGCACAGACACTCCGAGAGGCAACTCAAGGGCAACAATTATTCTGTGACCACACTCATGTACATATATTTTATCATTTGTGCTTAAGGAAAATTACTCTCTGAAAAGAACGATGAGCAATGAAAGAGGGAAAGTAAATGTGTGCGTGGCTAAAAGCGTTTTGCTTTGTTTTATAATGTATCCATCCAGTTCAGCTGTGAGCTTTTTAAAGCCATCCAGTTTTACAGTTCAGGAAATTGGACAACAACCTCAAATTATAGAAAAATCATTTTATGATTATCAAAGGATCACTTAAACCACAAGAAAAGCAAATCACCTGAGGCAGAATTTAGGAGCCAGGGAATTTCAAAAAGATCAGCTATCTACAGTAATTTTCTGTTTGTTTGCGACTCTGAGGGAACGAGATGGGTGGTCTCCACTGAAATGTGACTGAACTTTCTTAGCAAGTTTTTTAAACTAGCTGTTAGCTTTATACCCTTTAACTGGCTAGGCAGAGACAGAACATGAAAGGTTTCTGACAGTCAAGCCAAGCAACCTAGCTCTAACAAGGCTGTAAGAGAGGCCAGTTACCCAGATCTGAAATAAACCTGGAAAAATAGCATGGAGCTCGGAGCTAGGCAGGGCATGGCTAAAGCTAAAGGTGCTGGAAAGAAAAGGCATCTGGACTGGCACACGACCTGCAAGAGTCTCTGTCCCGACACATCTGTGGAGCCAGAGAGGCAGACGATGGAAGCAAAGAAAGCACCCCTGAGGAAGGGAGGCAGAAAGTGATCTTACAAAAGTCTTTAAAAATAACTTGTGTCTAACTATGTAACAGAAGTTTTGAAAATGCATTTTTCTTTTAATTTTGAGAACTTGGGAAAAGGGGTAAACTGACGTGTAAAACAAGGGAAACTGCCAGTAACGTAAAACTTAAGAAAAACAGATTAATTCACCCCTAATACCATGAGAAAGGGCTGCAAAGGAGACCACCAAAAATGCACGGCTAGCCAGGGCTAGCCATCACCCACTTCACGTAAAGCCCTTTTACCAGCCTGGGAAGTTGGGTAAAAAGAAGGGAAGCAGAACAGTGGTAGAAGAGAAATGGAAGAGTATAGCAGGCCACAAGTTAAAGCTAAAAGACAGGAGAGTTAGTTCCCTGTGCTTCACGAAGAGCTAGGCTATTAATGCAGAGTTTAGCTAATGAACACATATTAATATGTGAGAAATATGCAGCATGGGACAGCTCAAAAATTACATTATTTGCATTTCAAAAGGTTAGGGAGAAGGGGACTGTAAGCTGAGCCTTTAAGTGAGCTCAAAGGGCAACAGCAATGGCAAAAAAAAAAAAACAGCGGCTCTCAGTCAGAAAGACAGGGCTGATTGCTTTGGATTTTACTGTTATTACTTGTAATGGCAACTGTTTGGTGAGTGCTAGGAATGTTATCTTTAAACTAACCCCTAAGCACATGATTTATTAGGAATAAACTGATCAAGTCTTTAAGGGTAGATGCTTTAACTCATAGCTACATTCTGCAAATACAAAATAGAAAGTGATTGAAACTTAAATCAAAAAAAACCTCTCGGGAATTCCAAGAATGAACACCGTTCAGTTAATTTATCAGGCAGTTACAACTGCAACAGAAAAACTCCCTCAAAAACTATGGGTGGGGCAGAAACAGATGCAAAACATGAACTAGTGCTTCCAATAAACAGCGTGCAATGTAAATCCTTTAAGAGACTGGGAAAGAAGAAGCCCAGAGGGCGGAGGCAGTCAAATGTATGTAGCTAAGTGTCCTAGCTTTCCAGCAGGAACACCTGAAGCGTCATGCTTTTTATTAAACAAAGATACCCCATACGCTTTAGCAATCAGGCACTCCAGACATCTTTGCAGCGTCCTAGGGAGATGGGGACCCCCAGAACTAAATCACAGTGCTAAGTTTTTACAGTCATACAGAGGCCTGGGCACAAATGCAGAAGACCATCTTACATAGAGAGCTGCAGAAGAACAGGAAAGGAGATACACAAAAGGAAGGCAGCAGTTACCATGCCCACAACTCTCCCAAGCAAAAAGGATTATGAAACTGTTCCCTAATGAACCCCAGGCAGAGCCAGCCAGGTTAGCATTAACAGATTACTAAACAGGCATGATGCAACCTGGCTCACGTAATGTAAGTGTTCCCTTGTCCATTTTACGTGATCCCTTCCACTAGCAGAGATGCAAGGTCTTAACTCCCAAGTGACAGACATGGTAGGAGTAAATACATTATGTTTGCCAGCACGATTAGTCTGGGAAATGGTGATGGGCTACAGTCAGTGCGGCCAGGAGCAGCCGTCCACCTCTTCTGGTCTTACAATTTGCAGAAGTGCAAATTATTCCAAGTCACCTGCTGCAAAAAAGGAAGTGAAAACTCAGGAACACAACCAAGAGCCACAGCTGAGTAAGTTCCCATTAAAAGTGACTGGGAAGAGCCTGTTCCAGCAAACACTCAAACAGAATAAGCATTTAGCAGAGGTTGTTTTAAAGTGGCCACTCCCAAATAACTGGAAAGAAATCTGGCATGAAAAAAGAGGTTGAGAGTTACAGAGGTGTAAAACAGCTCTAGCTTGGCAACACGAAAGCATCCTGACAGTCACAGCTTTAAAAAGCAACTATTCCAACATCCTTTTTTCCTGCTAGGCATTCTGTAAAGTGTACCCATTTTGAAGCGCACTGGAAGACCAAAGCTAAAGCAAGAATCACAGATACAGCCCCCCATTTGCATTTAAAATAGGTAACAGATTAGTGATGGCACGCATGCAACTCCACGAGTGTTTTGTCAGGATTAATCCTCTGCCTGGCTCTTATTGTTTTTCTTTCATTTACTATTTATGTCTACGATTTAATGACTCCTTTATCTTCCAAAATATTCTGTAGCTTCAGGAGCAGCAAAAGCCACAGAAGTCTCAGCTGGCCACAGAATAGTTTAGGGCCAAAGAAAATTACTGTGGGAAACCAGCTTCCACACTAGCACATCATCATCAAAAAGAACTGGTATTTTTCAACTAGCTGCATCAGTGTCAACGGATTAGCCTCTGAGCAACATAAAATGATGTCAGCTAGTTACAGAATGGTATTTTCACTATAATACCATAGCACATAATTGGAGACAAAGATGATGATGAAGATTGTCCTTCAGATATTATAATGAGGACAAACAAATACAATCGATAGCAGTTAGACCCACTAATAACCTCTGTTATTAGGGCAATACTGAAAAGGTATTAGGCTGCTTCCGTATAGGTCAGGGGATTCAGTCCGTACTCGATTTCAAGTCTGAGAGATTCCGCTTTAGAGGTGAAAAGCTAAACACCCCATTTAGATACTGCTTCTGAATTACTACAGGCATGACGAGTAAGATATACAGCATATAATCAGAGGTAATCACAATAGTAAGGAAGAAGCAAATCAACTGCATTAATACTTTATTTACATCATTACTGGAGCATCCAAATAAAGTACTATAAAAGGATTACATCCAGACTAGTAGTACAGTACACACACTAACTAGCAAGCTGCAGTGTCAGGGGCTATCTCAGCAGATTCAATCAAAGACATTTTTAAGCACCAGTCTAAAATTAACCCAGAGCTACTGAATTAATAAAATATTCACACTACTGGAGCTTGACTCCCAGCCATCATCTTCTAACCACAAGATTGTGCATGATGCTCTCAGGCCTGCAATACCACAGTCTGTTCAGCATTGCTTATAGTGAAAGTACGTAGACGATACACAGATGGGATCAAACATGTAAATAGCTTTATCCATTAGAAAAATGAAAGAAAGCAGCAAGACATGCCAATCAGCGCTTCAGCATGTTAAAATTTATATTTATACCACTATGCTATATACTTTACTGAGCTTTGGTTAAAAAATACTGAAGTCATGTATTTCTACACCATGCTTTTTGGATATAGTCACCTACAAAGAGAACACAGTTCAAGACAAAAATACTGATTTAGGAGCTATTTAGATGCCTTCAGGTAGACGTCATGGAGACTTCAGCAGCTTTGCTCTAGATTTTTAGGTACCTAAGTTGCTTTGTAATCTGGCCCTGTTGCTAGCATTGCTTTTATAATTGCCAATATTGGAACTAATTGCACCTGTGGTGATGCAATGGAGAATATGAACATTTTTTAAACCTCAATCACAAGAGAAGTATTGACTATTTTATCTCACAAAATACTTCTAGTTTGAAAAATACTTATTAGTCAGGCAATGTGGAGTGCATCTACCTCTTGCTAGTACGAAACAACGTAAGACGGATAATGACAGGCAGACAAACAACAAAGGAAGCTGCTGCCTTCAAACAGCTGGACTTTAGGGCTGTAGTGTCCATATGCACTTTTCCATGGGGGATGACTTCAGCCAGTGCCACAAATTCCTCTGTAGGAAAGTCCTCATGCAAACAGCAACCACAGAGCTCATAGTCACTGCTGGTGAGATCTCTTGAAGTGAGCAAAGCCATCACTTCTGATGAAAGCATATCCAGAGTGTTCAGATTGCTTTCCGGCTGTCCAGGATCTCAGCACGGTGTATGTGATACCACCCAACAGCCCCAAGCCCAGGTGGAGTGCACTATGTTCACTGACAGCACTTCTGCTGTGCTGTGGTATCATGGCTAGGGACACAAGACAGACACTTGGGACATCTGAGTAGCTTTTTCCTGTGCAGTCATAGTTTAAACATTAACATTTAATGTAAGAACAAACTATTTCTGTCACTCAGAGAACAGCAAGAGTAAGATTTCATGAGGAGAATCCCCAGAAACAGATCAGGAAAGCAAACAACGAGGGGAAAGCTGAGACAAGAGTCATGACACTTTCCATCTCTGGTGTCCAGCCCAGACAGCACCCAGCCTAGCAAAATTCTGCCACTGAAGGGAACACAGAAAGCAAAGACAGAAGAAGTGAGCTGTACCTCTTCAGCATAGCCGGGAAGACGCTGCCTGGAAAACAAGGTCTAGGCAGTAACAGATTTGCTTTAATCCCACGCAGGCATCCTCCAGCCTATGGGGATGAACAGCTAGGGATGAAGCAAACTGATGCTCTTCAGTGTAGGTGTGATGTACACACTGACTACTCAGAATCCCATTTGCACATCCTTAAAGACCAAAGGATTGATCTACAGTCTTTTTGTGCATTTGAAACCTTCTTAGATATTAAGCTAAAAAGCTCATTTTCCACAGAGAAGAGACCCTGCACAGTGAACAGCAGCTTCTGTGGAAGCCAAAGCCTGAAGTGAGGACAGTCACTGCATAGCTATAATTACAGCTATGGAGTAGGAAGCCAGCATCTACCACAGCTAGACATGGTATAACTTAGGCAGAGATGCTTAATTCTCTCTAGGCTATAGGGACAAGCTACTACAAGCCCAGAAATGCCAATTTCAGCTATTCAGATAGAAATTACAGCAGGCCAAAGTAGTCCAACAGTTGCCAATCCAGTTAGAGACTTAGTTTTGAGTTTGTTTTGTTTTTTAAACCAGTAAGATCTAGCCTTTCAGGTTTCTGGTTTTGTTTGCTTTTTCCACCTCCCTCTAAACTGCTGAAGCATTGCATTAGTTACAGAGTCAAAGAGATAAGGGAGCACAATGTCAGAAGAAGAATTCCCCTACAGAAGAAGAAAACCTCCTACTTCTATTTGCTCAAAGGCCAGAAGGATTCAATGAGACAGAAGCCTAGCCACAGAACTTCAAGCGGGTCTGCAGTAGCCTAGTTGATGGGAAGAGTCATTTTACTTGCCTGCAGATGATGGAGGATATCCAAAAGGGAACAGTAATCCACATACCAAACACATTGAGGAGCCAAAGCTGAGCAATCTTTCCCAAAAGGTCTTTGGAGCATCGTGTGCCATTCATTCATCATGAGCAGGAGGAACAGTTGTGCCCATTAAAAACACTCGGATTCTGAGCGTTCTTGAAGCTACAAGGAGTTCTTGCAACCTGTGGCTGAATGGACATGGAGGTACAAGTAAGAAGAGTGAAAGACGCTGGGCCAAAGTCTCTAGCAGGACTTGAAGCCAAACTCTGGCCCATACCAGATGCATTATTAAGATCAGCGTGGAAACCTGAGGCCACCAGAAGGAAAACAAAGGCTCCTAAAAATAAAGGACCTGTCATCCAAGATGAACCATCTACAGATGCAAGATGGTCCCACCTCAGGCAAGTGAGCCCAGAGCCAAAGAAGGAAAAAGCAGCATGACGGGGAGAGCTGACAGAAAGTTGCAGAACTAGCAGGATTACGCTTCCATGCGACCTACATACCAATGGCGCAACAGCCGGTACCAGTGGAAATGCTAGCAGAGGCAACCGGGATTCTTGGAGAACAATCAGCTCCTTGGCAGATGGGATGGAACACACAGTGGTGGGTAAATCTCTTTCAAAGTCCACAGCAGATGACCGAAAACGTGTTTCTGAGTCAGGAAGCTCTTCTGAAAGTTCACTTCTGATAGGCAAATACAACCTGGGGATGATGAGGCCTTTTCTGGGTTTTTTGTTTGTTTGTTTTATAGACCACCTCCAGCTCCTTTCAAATGAGAACGAATTCCACAAAGCTGATACCAAACCTTGACCAAACCTCAAGGGAAACTGCCAAGATGACAAAGATGAATACATGAAGGGAACCACGTTCTTGAGACACGCCAGGAATAAGTCTCCTGTTCAGGATGGCTGTTAACCCACAATGCCACAGCAATCCAGAGAGCAAGGAGGCACTTCACCTTGCTGAGGCCATCCAAGAGGAACTGAGGACCACGCAATACACTTCAGCAGGGAACAGTAACTAAAACAAAGAGGTACTGGTAGGGCAAGACGTGCATGATCTTGATTGCTTACAGTGCACAAGTATCCATGCTTGTCCATATTCTGAACATGAGCAGGCACTCAAAGAATATACTCTTTTTATGTACAATACAAACTTTCACAGGCTTAGAATAACTGACACTGCAGGTTGCCTAAGTCACATGTTATGTGTACAAGCATATGCAGTTCTACATCGATTGAAACACACCATTTCACTGTAACATAGGGCTCATCGCCATCTTAATTAAGCACAGTTCAGAATAATGTATTATCTGACCCAATTTTAAATAATTAATGCCTGTTGACTGGTTTTTCAACACTCACTACACAACCCATGCTAACATTAAAAAAAGCATTGCTATAATTTGTTTCTAACACATTTTCTTAAGGTAACTAGGTACATGAGATGTGCGAGGGCTCCTCCTTCCCCTGCAGCTAGGCATTAGGGAACCCATGTGGGTGAAAGTCATTATGAATGAAAGCCACAGGAAACCAAACTCCAGTGCTGCTTTCACTGAACCGCTGTTATTTTTACCAGTCCTATACTGCTAGAAAGTGTACATGCTACTTCCTTCATAAACCTCATATATACATATCATCAATTTAGCCCACTAAATTATACTCATTACTAAAAATAAGCAGCTGGTTTGAAGCCTGAGCCCTCCAAATTCTGAAAACTCTTCATATTTACTCAAACTATACAAAGGAGCTGTGGGAAAAGTGGAAGTAAAGGCTGGAGACGCATGCTGGCTTGTCACAACAGAGTCAGACATATCCAGAGGGATGCTTAGTAACTACACTTCTGTTTCCATACTTAAAGAAAAATTAAGAGACCCACACAAGCGGAGAGCTAATTCTCAATATTGTCAGCACCACGTGTTCCAGAGACTGACATCGCAGCTGAATTTTTAAAGGTTTAATTCTAACAGCAATGTAAGAATCTCTTGGAAGCCTTTATTAATCATAAAGGAACAAAAAGGGCCCAACTCTAACTTATTAAAAACACACAGAACTGTGGCCTCCCTGGATTTTTCCAAAACACCTACTAGAATTGCAGCTAACATTGTCTATTGCTAGCTTTCACATTTAACTGAAGAAACAAGGTGTGAGGGGCAAGCACTGTTGCTTCCACAGTTCTAAGGTTTAGATCAAAATATATTACGCTATAAACTTCATCAAGACTTCAAAGTTGTCAAAGACAGTGATGGAATCAGCATCACCAGGAATATGTAATGCTATTATTCCTAAAAATTGGTGTTCTGAAGTAAAGTTTTCTGGAATTATCAACATCTTTGTCAGCAACAGGAGAAAACTACGTCCAGCATCAAAACTCCCCAGAAAGTATGGGGGATATGCACTTAGTGAAACCATGAAAGCAATGACTGAGGTTAGTTGGCTTTATTCACACAGGTCTACACCACAATGTTCTGCAAGAAGCATAATGAAAACACTGTTTTCAAAGTGGATATTGTTTAATCTTGTCGGCCTGACAGTACAAAAACACTGCCCAAGAACGAGTATCTTGTAACTGGAATAAAGCAAAGGATCAGGATTATCAGAACTAATGTAAGATTTAAACACATTCACATATCTATAGAAAACACGTCCGAGATAGTTGAACACAAGCATGGATGAGAAGCCAGTGCTCCCCACAGTACAGAACCAGAAATACAGATCTAGCCAGAGGGATCAAACATCAAATCTCAGTTATTTCAGACTGCCTACCAATAGATGTGCCCAGTATACAAAGCCTGCAGTATATCAGGGCCCATGATACCACTGTACTGGCAATAAACCAAAGTATCTAGGACCTCAGGGAAGCCCTTTAAGGAACAACAACAAAAAAAGAAATCAGGTTGAAAAACTGATCTCCCCCCCATTATTCATCTAACAGTTTTCATAAATACCAGTAGCAGAAGACTGCCCCTGTAACAAGTAAAAAAGAAACTGATTCATCTTATGCTTGATTCCTCAGCGAGGTCGTAATTCTACATTCTGCAATCAGTTACCTGTTACAGTGCAACATTCTGGTGACTTGCCTTAGAGTAAATATACTTACGCGCACAGAAAGTCACTGTCCAAGCGAGTAGGACAGTGGCAAAAATCCAGAGCCTCACCATGAACAAGTGAGCGAGATAAAACCTCCAGGAGGATTTTAGCTAGCAGCAAAAGCATCTTCAGGAGCAAATGTTTCTGTTACACATTAAACATAGCTGCTTTCCAAGCAGTATTTAATTAGTCAAGCTGAGCATTTTACAGCTGTTGCTTTTAAACGCTCCCGCAGACTGATTCTTCTCTCATGGCTTGCTCTTGACCTGCATCCTCTCCCTTTCCTTAGGCAGGTAAATGTACATTTCATTATTGATTAAGCAGTGTCCGTCAACAACACTTTCCTAAATGAGCACATCAATGCTCCCCCAAAGAGTCACTGAATCTTTGAAACCTAACTCCTAAAAATACTGTCCTGTACTCAATGGATTATGTTTTATGAAGACAAAAGTTCCACTGTTTTACTATAAAAATGAAATTAATCAAAAAACACACCCTAGATGTACTTAAAGGAGTACAAAAGTAATGCGCATGTAATTTTAAGTCATTATGGTATAGATACATATTTCTGTCTACTAAATAACGGTGATATAAAAAAGCTACATAAAAAATAATATCTTGTCAAAAATGTGCATCTGCTTCAATAAGGCATGAAGTGATCTGAAGAACCAGGACCATCTGAGCTGACAGAAGTAGTCCCCTACCTGTTCAATGTCCCGCCCAGCCTTCAGGAGTGGAAAAAAAGACTTGGAGGAGGGGATATAAAGAAAAATTAACATGCCCTAGCAAATGCAGGACGTTGTGAGTCTAATACTTCGTATTGTACTAGTTTGTCACATTATCTAAGAAAAAAATTAACATTTCCAGCCACAGTTGAAATAACACTCCAAACAAGACTACTGTTACTGATAATTTTTATGTCCTTAAACAGCTGGTTTTGCCATAGCCAACGTAATTATAACATGTAGCCACAATATACAGAACTTTGCTCCCCAAAGTTATTAGTATTATGCAATACACATTAAGCAGCTTGTGAAATACAAAAATACAACATTGAAACTTACAGTATTTAACAAAATCCTTCTGAAAATCTTTCCTAGAATTGACAAAGGCTCTTCCTCTCTCAGTTCCAACTACAAACACATCTGTTTCATATACAGCAATACAGGCAACTTCTGCCTTGGACTTGGCAAGTTCTTTACACTATAAAAGAAAAACAAAAAGCTTTTATTACCATAGTTAAGAGCACAGTTAATAGAAATGTATGTGGTATCATGTAAAACAGTTATTACTGCTGCTGCCAGCATCCACCCTTCAGAAGGTACTGCGAGTAACATAACATCAGCCATTAGCAAAGGATAATTTATACATCTGGAGTGCTTTTCATCAGGAATCTTAAAAGCACCGTAGATATATTACTGAAATTAAGGCCTTGTCCAGACTCAGAGATTGCACTCTTTTTAATTAAAATGATTTATGACATCAATCCATGTGAAATTATCACTTCCCTGTTAGACAATCATACTGAGTGTCTTACTCCAACTTTCAACAGAACGTATAGGCGTTCTGTTCATTCACAGCACACTTATCACACATCATGTGCTGTTCAGAAAGGTGTGGGTGCAAGGGGGAAGGCTGCCTGCAGTCTGCCTTGTCCTGCCTGCTGCGCTGAGGCTCACATGAATTCCTCCTGAGCGGAAGGATTGTACCTTCCCTGTGAACATCTACATGTGCTCTGCTGGGAGAAACTTCTGTCAAAGAAGTAAGGCAGGAAGCCTGCGGCGCAAGGAGAGAGCAAAGATCCTAAGAAAATTAGTGGGATCATCAAGAAGTGATCACAAAAAATCAGTTTCTCCTGGGAACTCAGATCCGAGTTTGCTGCAACCTATAAAGACAGCAACTGCAGCATGAGAGGAAGAAGTGATGCAAAGCCTTTAGGAATCGAATATACCCATTGGGAAAAAAGGCTTGCAATCAATTATCTTATAACCATCCCATTCAAACTTTCATTGCTAAAAAGAAGATTTTTGTTCTTGCTCATCATTTAAGAAAACAATTTTAAAGAACCAAATCTTTGACAGTGCCTCAACTTTAGGGAAACAGGACAGGCATTTCCACTCACAGCTCTGGCCAACCGTAAACCCCACCACACAATGATTAAATAACTTCTACAAAACAGGTGATATGCCAACTTAAAAAAAAAGTATTTTCTGAACAAGTTTTGTTGAATTGGTACCGCAGCTCAGGACAAGGCATTAGCCTCAAGACTATTTATTGACTCTATATTACAGGTGACAAAGACCAGAACATACTCTTGCCTTTCAACCACGCTCTACCTGAGCAACCAACATACTCTTGCCTTTCAACCACGCTCTACCTGAGCAATCAAGAAATATTTCCCATTTGTTTATTTGACTAAATAATTTTTAAAACAACCACATCACAACAAGAAACAAGATGACTGTTAAGACGACTGTTAGCATGATTTCCACAAGCAAAGAGACAGAGTTACAACTGGTTGGACAGCACGCAATAAGGTAAAGATATAACATTACACCTTTCCTGCTCCCCAGCGGGAGGCAATATATTGGTGTAATCCTGCACACGCCAAGACAAAGTTATGATGCAGCTGCTTAACTTCTCTACTAACCATTGACTCAAGTGCTGACATGAGGAATGTAACCACCATTCTGCTTTCAGAGGAGTCCTCATCATGGATGGACGCTGCTGGTGCGGTAGTTTGAGCCATTTTCCTCCTAGAAAATGAAATAAAAAACCTGTTCAGATACACACAACAGTGCAAGAAAACTAAAACCTCTCTTACACAAGCAAAGAAAAAAAAAATTCAAAACCCCAGAATGCACCCCACCACACTCACACAAAAGCAAGCAAATATAAAGGTAAATTAACAGGAGGAAGTGCTCGCTCGTCTACTCTTTCATGTTTTCTGCTGTTTCATCCAAAGCTGGACCTAAACATTCAAAAGTTAAAATATTGTGCCACGACTAGATCACAAATCCTTTGTGCCTAGAAAGAGGCATATTAATTAATTAGCCAAATTTACATCAATTTTTCTTTCTAAGCATGTTTGCAACTCCAGCAGTCTAGATAAATGCAGCAAAACACACTGGCATTAACATACAGAAAAGAAATGGCAAATCGTAGTTATGACACAAGTATTAGAACAAACCTTCCTGTAATTATCATGGCCTAGCTCAAAAGAAACCACCACCACCCTCCCCCAAAATCATGGCCTCAGAGACTACAGTATCACTAACCAGAACGTGACATTTTTATTCCCATATTCTTCAGTTGTAGGATTAACTCCAAAGCTAAGTAGTCCCAATTAAGGTGCTAAAATTAAAAACTGAATTTCAGCAGTGACACAAAAAAGAGATTTAAACCTATTTTCTGTATGTCATTCAGGAGACTTTCAACTTATTTAACACATAAGTAATAAGCAGGACTTGTTTATGCTTCTGCTGGCAGAATTGTCTATATGAGAATGAATATATTGAGAATGAAGTTTCAGCAGCTGCTAAGAGCACATTTTTCTATTGGAGTTTTGCAACTTGTTATGTTTACACGTATCTAAACCCTGACATGCCTGGAGGAGGAGAGAACTGGTAGAGATTCAGCTGTTACAACTCCATGTGCAAGTCTTGAGGAAAACCACCTCAAAAGTCAAGATAGCTCAGATAAATGAGACGTTTCACAACAGCTCAATGAGACAGCTTGCTGCTCCTGTAGAACCTGGACCCATGACATGGCTCAAGTTTTCAAAGGTGACGTGTATCCTATTAGATGGGCAGACAAGTCAGGGCAGCACAAATAACCGTGGCATGCGATAATACATGCTTACATTGGAAAAATTGGCACTGTGTTGTTCTTTTGATAGGACTTAGAGCACTTCAGACTACAAATTGGAGGGGGGGAGGGGGGGGGGGAAGCTAGCAACACTGCAAGCTCACAACAGACATCCAGCAGCCTTCTGGATCTCCAGACTGTCGTGGTTTAACCGCAGTTGGCAACCAAGCCCCACCCAGCCGCTTGCTCACCCTGCGCCCCGGCCTGGTGGGATAGGGGAGAGAACTGGAAAGGCAAAAGTAAGAAAACACATGGGTTGAGATAAGAACAGCTTAATAATGAAAATAAAATATAATAATAATGATAATAATTTTTAAAAATTGTAATGAAAAGGAAAATGAGAAAATAGAGAGGAACAAAACTCAGGAAAAACAAGTGATGCAACTGCTCACCTCCCACTGAGCGATGCCCAGCCCGTCCCTGAGCAGTGACACTGCTCCCGGCCAGCTCCCCCAGTTTCTATACTGCGCATGACGCCATATGGTATGGAACAGCCCTTTGGACAGTGTGGGTCAGCTGTCCTGGCTGTGCCCCCTCCCAGCTTCTTGTGCGCCTGGCAGAGCATGGGGAGCTGAAAAGTCCTTGACTTAGTATAAACACTGCCTAGCAACAACTAAAACATCATTGCGTTATCACATTATTCTCATGCTAAATCCAAAACACAGCACTGTACCAGCTACTAGCAAGAAAATTAACTCTATCCCAGCTGAAACCAGGACACAGGCACAGGCCAGCAAGGTTTAAACAGCTTTAAAACTGTGTTACGGATAAACTGGCAGTGGCATAGGCACAGCTGTTTGAGGATGCAGGTAATGAGGGGGTTGAACACCGGTGCCTGCTACACCGAGGAGTAGGAAAAAAGGTCCTGCCTCCGGTCTGGAGAAGGAGCTAAACTTCAAGAGTGAATGTAAAGGAATAACAACTGTTGAACCGTGTTCAGTGACCTAAAAGAGGGTCAGCTGGGGATGGGGAGGCTGATGGGGTTATCCTCCAGAGGAAGAGGGGCATCTTACTTACTGCTTGTGGAATATCAGAGAGAAAAGGGAGATTATGATGTGAGGTAAATAAATCAGTCTTCATTGAGCCATGATTTTTGGTACCTAATAGAGTTCTCAAGCTTATCTTTGGAACTCCTTTAGGGTTGGGATGCTGACAGTGATTTTAAACATGATAGCTTTTAGACTTTTTAAAACGATACCTTAACAATCCAATATTAAAGATGAAATAGAACATAACTACACAATTCCCCTTTCTCCCATGTCTCTACTCACTGTCTGATGCAGCTGTTCTGCATCTGTTCAACACCTCCCAAGCTAGCAGTGGCATGAACATACGCACCTACCCCATTCGAGGTGAAAAATCAGGCTGTGTAAAAACAAGAGTGAACTTATTTTCTATTTTGCAGAGGTACCTTGTCCAAGAAAACAGACCAAGGAAATTCTAGCGATCATTTGAAGGCTGTGGATCCACCAAGCACATCAGAGAAGTGCCAGCTTAGGCTGTCTCCCCCATGCAGAATTGCTCCCGTCCCTGGAAGGTGGTTTCTGATCCACAGGCACACAGTGAATCAAGTCAGGGAGCTTGTCAGGGAACGGGGAGGAGAAGCACTCCAGTGGACCGGGTCCCAGTTTGATTCACTGCACAGCCCCACTGTCAGCCATCCTGGCTCAACAGAGAGGACAGCACATCCTAGGCTACCTTGCTGCTCCACTTGAGGCCACAGCCTCAGTATCTCGGAATCGCATTTGGATCAGCAGCTGGGTTAGGTTATCATTGGACTACTCTTCTAATAACATTTGGAAGAGGCTTTCCAACGTATGAAGTCATAGCGCCTTGTATTTTTAGGATACCCATTCTTTAACCAGTTTGCATGGTGCCAGATCAGTGTTTAATGTAGATTCAAGAGACATCCTGTTGCACCATGGCAGCCAAGAATATATTTTCTGTGACAGCAAGTCACACGTGAAAGATTTCACATTTTGCCAGCTTCTGCCTTTCAAACAACAGTTTTCTCCACTATCCTTATCTATACCATTGGGGCAGTGTTTATTATTAGAAAGAGTAGGCTATGGTTCAGTAGATCTAATGAACCTGGCTGCCTTTCCAAGATCCAGCCCTTAGAAAGCGTGTGACAACACCATTGCCCAATGTAAATCCCCAGTGCAAAGCCTTGAAAAAAGCCTAACACCTTACCCATTACCAACATGCTACACAAAAAGGCCAATTTAAAAACCATCCTTTGAACAATTATAAGCTGGCTGCCAGAGTACCACTTACGACATATCTATTAATCTTAATCACATATTGCTAAAAAAGAACTTCCAGATCAGTTATTATTAGTTATAATTACCTATAAATCCTTCAGTTTAACTGTGCCAAGATGAGCCTTTGCCCAAGGAAAGGCTTGTAACAATGAACAAAGCCTTGCAAAATACACTGGTAGAGTACCGAGGATGCAGCATTTAACCATTCCTGCCTGTGGTTTAACCCCAGCCGGCAGCTCAGGCCCCCCCAGCCACTTGCTCACTCCCCCCCGTGGGATGGGGGAGAGAATTGGAAGGGCAAAAGTCAGAAAACTCGTGGGCTGAGATAACGACAGTCTAATAGGTAAAGCAAAAGCCACGCACACAAGCCAGGCAAAACAAGGAATTCATTCACTCCTTCCCACGGGCAGGCAGGTGTTCAGCCATCCCCAGGAAAGCAGGGCTCCATCATGCGTAACGGTGACTTGGGAAGACAAACGCCATCGCTCCGAACTCCCCCCCTTCCTTCTTCTTCCCCAGCTTTACATGCTGAGCATGACGCCATATGGTCTGGAATGTCCCTTTGGGCAGCTGGGGTCAGCTGTCCCGGCCGTGTCCCCTCCCAGCTCCTTGTGCCCCCCAGCCCACTCACTGGTGGGGTGGGGTGAGGAGCAGAAAAGGCCTTGACGCTGTGTAAGCACTGCTCAGCAGGAACGCAAACAGCCCTGGGTTATCAACACTGTTTCCAGCACAAATCCAAAACACAGCCCCATACCAGCTACTCCGAAGAAAATTAACTCCATCCCAGCCAAAACCAGCACACTGCTTGATGAGAAGTTCAGCACCATATAGAGCTAAAAATCCTCTGGGTTTTCCTTTTACAAGGAAAAAAACAAAGACCAAAACCAGTAGCTTTTCAGGAAGCCAAATCAAATCAACATGTATCTCATTCCACATGTTTATTGCTGGCTTCTACTTTTAAGAACCAAAAAATAGAAATACTCAAGGCAAGAGAGAACAAAACCACAAAAGACAGCCACTTTCCATCATCCCTGTACTCATACAGGGGCAGACATGCCAATCTTGATAAACCCACCTGGAACGGATACTCTCTCTAGTAGTTGCTTGTCAGACACACGAAAAGCAAAAGCAAAAAGAAATTAAACTTTATGAAGAAAAACTGTTATTTTAGGCATATAAAGAATACATATGGAAAACTAAGGGAAAAAAATGAAGGAATATGTGTTTCTTAGAGAAGAGTCTTAATAAGCAACAGCAACGTTTTTACCATTCACCAGACGTAATGCAAGTGGGTATTCCCAAAATGATACATCTATCCATTGTCTGCTGCTCTCCAGAAAAGTAGCTGCTCTGCACTAACCCCTCACCTAGCATTACAAACACTAAAAGAAATCCTACCATGCTGATGGTAAAGAACATAACCCCCGAGAACCCCAAAATACAGATGGATGTGAGTTTGTATGAGCTCATCCTTACACACGACTGAAGATTTGCTTCTCCCCAGGGGAAAGAAGCCCAGCTCCTGCTAGATCCCCACTTTTAATACCTGGGGAAAAAAAGATATTCTAGCAGAGTACAAAAGCACACTGTCGTGGTTTAACCCCAGTCTGCAACTAAGCCCCACCCAGCCGCTTGCTCACTCCCTCCCAGTGGGATAGGGGAGAGAATCGGAAAAGTAAAAGTGGGAAAACTCGTGGGCTGAGATAAAGACAGTTTAATAACTGAAATAAAATATAATAATAATAATAAATTGCAATGAAAAGGAAAACAACAAAAGAGACAGAGAGAGGAACAAAACTCAGGAAAAACAAGTGATGCAACCACTCACCTCCTGCCGACCGATGCCCAGCCCGTCCCCAAGCAGCGATTACTGCTCCCGGCCAGCTCCCCCTGTTTCTACACTGTGCATGACGCCATACGGTCTGGAACAGCCCTTTGGGCAGTGTGGGTCAGCTGTCCTGGCTGTGCCCCCTCCCAGCTTCTTGTGCAGCTCCTCGCTGGCAGAGCATGGGAAGCTGAAAAGTCCTTGACTTAGTATAAACACTGCCTAGCAACAACTAAAACATCATTGCGTTATCACATTATTCTCATGCTAAATCCAAAACACAGCACTGTACCAGCTACTAGGAAGAAAATTAACTCTATCCCAGCCGAAACCAGGGCACACACATTTCATTACAAAGCTGGAACAAGAAGGAACATAACAATAGGAACATACCATTAAAAAAAAAAAATAAAAATCTAACAAAGCTAGACTGCTTCTTGGCTGTTGCAGCTTTCACCCCTTGGCTTCTTTGCCTTCTGGGCCAAGACACAATTTCAGCATATTTAACTGTCCAAATATTGGCCTTCTGACAAAGGACAGAAGTTGGTTCCTTCCAAACTGTACAGATTAATACTCACAAGCTGTTAAGTGGAAATTAATCTTTTTAAACAGATCTTGGCTAAAAATCTGTGTTACTTTTCCTACAATTTGGTTCAGTGATCCTGTGTTTTAGAGGAAGTTACGTCTGATGGTTCTTAGCTAACCTAGCATAGAAACTCTGTTGGGATGCAAACCTACTACCCCTGGTTTTTCTGATTTTCTGTAACACATCCACCCTAGCCGCAGTGCACACAGGGTTAGGGGATTCTCACCTTCACCCTCCAGCATCTGTTCATAGCTGACCTACGTGATCCCATTAAGATGATCTATTTTCCTTGTTATGACATGTCATTGATCATCTTAAAATTATACAAATAGTCTACAAGCAACAATTTTCAGCTCCTTCTAACCACTAGACTGCTTATGCGTAGTGGAAACACAACAAGCTTAACAGCAAGGGTGCTCAGACTGTGTGACACCCCTGCCTTCAGATACACGCAACTGTTTTTTTGAAAGGAAATATTTTCACCAGACAGCCCAAGAGAAAAAGAAGCAAAGGATTTGGGAGTTCCTTCACAAAAACATTGCCAGTTCTTCACCATCTGCATCTGCTGCTTGTGGATTATTAAACAATTCGGATGAGCAACATCCGTGTCACCTTTGTGGAAGACCAGCCTGTTCTAAAACACAAACGCTGCTGGACCCCACCAAGCGAAAGCAGCTCCAGATGCTCAGAGCCAGCTCAATCCAAAGCAAAGAGGCAGAGGCAGGTCTGGCAGAGTTTAACTCTGCTTACAGGCTACACCAAGAACAAGAGGGTGAAGCTTCCTGACATCAGGAACAGGAAGGAGAGACAATAAGGAGATACCAGAGGGCATTTAGTCAACTCAAATCCATCTGGGTTTCTCTCTTCTGGCTTACTGTCAGCTCTTCCAGACAGAAGTTGGGTCCCTTGGAGGTACAAACCTGGACTCATTGGCTAGAGAGCAGCGTCACGTATATATGCATGGTCAGCTCTTAGCTAAGACTGAACCCAGGCTTAAGACTGAACCCAGACTGAAACCCCCCTAAAAATGAGTAAAAGTCACTCTCAAGGACAGCAGAGTAGCCCTGAAGAAGCCTTAACGTACCAGGGAGGCTCTGCACCTCTCCCCTCCACACATACTCCCTGAAGTATCTCTGTTGCCTTTTTTTCTAGCCTCTTATCTGGAGCAGCAGAGCGGCTGATTCAGGAAAAGCGCACATCACGATTAAAGTCAACCTTGCTCCTTTGCTCACTAAAAATTAAGTGCGTTTATCTCCCTAACCTTAAGCTATATCGCTTTCTAGTCCAAGACACAAGGAATACAGACATGGCACGCACTGGTTTCACCCAAGGAGCAGGTTCCCTGGTAAGCACACTCTTGCCGTTCACACCCGACACCATTACAAGCACAGCAACAGTGACCCATTAAACACGGCAGCTGGGACGTTGTCGCCATTTCAATCCAACTCCCACCGCAGGGATTTAACTCGCAGCAGAATCAACACGATGCAGCACCGAGTGCTTTACGTTAGGACTTACCCCAACAAAACACACCAACAACGCTACTTACGGCACCACGTCCCACTCTAATTAATGAAACGATTACGCAGAATCACGTCACTCAGAAATACGATCTCGCTGTAAACCAACACAGTGCCCTAAATCCCTACTGTAGCACTCACTGATTTAAGCTTTCATTTTTTTTTCTCCAAGAGCAGCTGAGCAGAAGGTCAGCAACCAAAGGCAGTCGGGAAAGAGAACAAGGGCCCCTAACAAACAAAGCTCCGAAGGGAAACACCTGGTGCTCAGCACACCCGATAGCACCGACACAGCACAAAGTCACACAAAACCAGCAGCATTTTCGGGGGGTGGGAAGGCATGGTTCATTACACAACTGCAATACCCCCCCTGAAACCAGTAATAATTAATTCCCATTTTTCTAGGTACTTTTATGATACTCAGCAACATGCGATGACTGTTTAGCCAGCCTAGATGGCAACCACCTCTGTGTCCTGGTTTTGGCTGGGATGGAGTTAATTTTCTTCATGAGTAGTTGGTATGGGGCTGTGTTTTGGATTTGTGCTGGAAACAGTGTTGATAACCCAGGGCTGTTTGCGTTCCTGCTGAGCAGTGCTTACACAGCGTCAAGGCCTTTTCTGCTCCTCACCCCACCCCACCAGCGAGTGGGCTGGGGGGCACAAGGAGCTGGGAGGGGACACGGCCGGGACAGCTGACCCCAGCTGCCCAAAGGGACATTCCAGACCATATGGCATCATGCTCAGCATGTAAAGCTGGGGAAGAAGAAGGAAGGGGGGGAGTTCGGAGCGATGGCGTTTGTCTTCCCAAGTCACCATTACGCATGATGGAGCCCTGCTTTCCTGGGGATGGCTGAACACCTGCCTGCCCATGGGAAGGAGCGAATGAATTCCTTGTTTTGCCTGGCTTGTGTGCGTGGCTTTTGCTTTACCTATTAGACTGTCGTTATCTCAGCCCACGAGTTTTCTGACTTTTGCCCTTCCAATTCTCTCCCCCATCCCACGGGGGGGAGTGAGCAAGTGGCTGGGGGGGCCTGAGCTGCCGGCTGGGGTTAAACCATGACACTCTGCTACTCTTAAGAACCGTTAAAAAAGTAAAACATTATTCCAGCAACTGTTATTTGAAAAGCACCTCTGATTTCTCTCATTCATAAGTCTGCATAACCGTGTTTGAAAAGAGATATTTAAATTTGATTTTCACTATTTCTAAAGATTCTGATATAGACCAACATATAATCACGAAATTTTAGACAAAATGAAAATGCAGTATCTAACTATGTACCTCACAGGCAATTATATAAAAGTGAATGTGTTACCTGTTTGGAGTAGTTAAGAAACCATTAGTGTAAAACTCCATTTCTGTATTAAAGCCAGACAGACTCAGGGAACAATTCACTGAGTTTTTACATACTCGGTGTCCTACTGCAGCACCTAAGCATTTGTGAATTACAGTGAAACCATGTAAACAAAATGAAATATTAATCACAGCAGTCCTAACCATCTGATAATTTCTGTCTTTACCAGTGTAATTATATTTACTTAGTCAACATGAGTATCATGCTAAATAACAATTACTTCAGTTCTGTGTGTCCATCAACACTTACACATAATATTTGAGAAGTCAATTAGTCTAAACTCTGTTGGTATTTATTTAATTATAAGAAAATTGGTGCTGGCACTTTTTCCAGAGTGAGAAATTGTTGTCCTCACTAGTGCAAGCTGGTCCTTTGGATCTGTCCTGGTTTCGGCTGGGATAGAGTTAATTTTCTTCCTAGTAGCTGGTACAGTGCTGTGTTTTGGATTTAGCATGGGAATAATGTTGATAACACACCGGTGTTTTAGTCGTTGCTAGGCAGTGCTTACACTAAACCAAGGACTTTTCAGCTCCCCATGCTCTGCCAGGCGCACAAGAAGCTGGGAGGGGGCACAGCCAGGACAGCTGACCCACACTGCCCAAAGGGACATTCCAGACCATAGGGCAGTATAGAAACTGGGGGGAGCTGGCCCGGGGGCACCGATTGCTGCTCGGGGACTAGCTGGGCATTGGTCAGCAGGTGGTGAGCAATTGCATTGTGCCACCACTTGCTTCATATATTCTTTTATTATATTATTATTTTATTTCAATTATTAAACTGTCTTTATCTCAACCCACAAGTCTTCTCACTTTTACCCTTCTGATTCTCTCCCCCATCCCACCGGGGCGGGGAGTGAGCGAGTGAGTGGCCGGGTGCTGCTCAGTCACCAGCTGGGGTTAAACCATGACAGGATTTGTACGTCATACTGCAACGGTCACAGGAAACAAAAGGCTCAAATCGATTTAAGGGCAAACAAAACCCCTTTAATTCCCCTGGAGTTCCCACAAAGAGCTAAAGTGACACTAAACACCCAGTAGTGTTTTAACACCTTGAAAAAAAAGTCATCCAATTAATATATAGCCAGTATCTGAAGCGCACACCTTCGCACGGTAGCTTCATGCAGTGAACTGCCCCGTGTCCACACCAGTGTGCTGCTACCCACCACTGCATGCATCAGGGCACTCTGCGAAACCTGGGAAACCAATCCCCCCTGTCACCCTTCAGCAGTAATCAGTCCCCTCTATTTGGTCACTTAATTCCCTCTGCATCTCTCTCCCTTGTTGCTGTTACTGTATTTAACCAAATGAACCAGAACACCGATTTCCATGGAATCAATTACATGTGTTCTTCCTTGAATTAAAGCATTTATGTCAATCCTATTAGAAGTCTCTCTCCACCTAGGATCCAAGACCAGAAATAAAAGTCAATTCCTTAAGCAAGAGTTTGGGAATGTGTCAGTAACTTTTTGTCAGAAAATTACAAATTCACAGTCTTTCCAGAGGAATCAAACTTCTGGTTTCAACCAAACTTCTATGAAAAGGTTCTCAAGTCCTGATGGATAAGACAAAGGGCTGCCAGTGGCCTCTTACCAGGCCGTACAGGGGACAAACTTTTATGCCATCTAATTCACCTAATGGATTTACAACCTTCCTTTTTGTTCTTTTTTTAAAATATGTTTTACAGGGTTTTGTTATTTTAATTGCAGAGTTAGACAAGCAGAAACAAATATTAGGTATATTTAGAAACACAGTCTAAAAGTTGCTCCTTATTGCGAGATATTAACTCAAAGATTTTACACACTGACAACAACTCAGCTATGTGATTAGCTTACAAGGGATGGTTGCACTCATTAAACAGTCACCCTGTTATTCCACAAGTGTGAGGTCGTTTACCCAGTGTGCGAGACACCAATATACACACAGGGCAGAAGTACCTTATTTCATGTCTGCGCAGAGATGGGTGCTAGGCGGTAGCTCCACAAAGCTACCACAAAGTTCGGTCATACAGGTACAGTATTTATACAGTCTAGTTATGCATATGCATAAGTAATTACACAAAGCAGTTTTCTATTGGTCTACCTTTCTCTTACTTCAACTTAAAGCTACAGTGCTACTTTAATATTCTGCACACGCCCAAAGGTGAGGGGTCTCTGCTTGGGCCAGGGTCTCCAGCTCGAGGGGTGTGACTTTAAAGTATTATAATGAGGATAGTTCACGCGAGGGTGCTTCTTATCACACTTGTACTAGTTGTTTCAGACGGTTCCCAAAATATCTTAATTAGCTTACATATTTCTCCAGGACGTGCTTTACTCCCAAGGACAGTAATTGTTGTTTAGACGTTCCGCTTTCCAGCCTGAATCCCCCTTATCAGCTTTACGTAAGCCCTGGCCTTCCACCAGCTCCTGTTAGACTACACTGTTAGACTACAACCCCGCAGATGCTTCTCTCAAGCAACTTACACACCAAACCCTTGGCAAAAGAAGCCTGCAAATAAAGAACTGGAAACACAACAGCTGATACCCAAAACACTGTGATGACTAAAAACATTGTCATGAATCCAGGAGAGGCAGGTAATGTTACACACCCAGGCAGGTGTACGATTTTACGTTGACCTCCCTTAAACGTCAGGTTGACAGACTTCTGTAACAATTCTTTGCTGCCAGCTAGGGCAGTTCTTTGCTGCTGGCCACGTTGCTGCACATAAACCCACCTTTGCTGAATCCCTGCCTCAAGCAACCGCCCTGCAGAAGCGCACTCCCGGGTCTCTGCGGAGCTCTCCTGCCCTAACGCTCTTCCCCAGGCAATCTGCTCCCCTCGACAGCGTAGATTTGCCACCTGCAGGGTGAAACTGAAGTGCCAGACTGAATTCACAGTTAGGTCGCCTGGTATATAGAAAAAAAATCTGAACGCCTCTAGATTGTAAGAAAAAAAGAAACAAAAATCATTCTGCGTACTATAGGTAACTGCATGTACTCCTCACCCGAGCTGCCTGCGCGCTTCCTCCCCAGGCCTTGGGCACCGGCCTACACAGGTCCGTGCTGCCCCAGGGGAGATGCTGAGGCCTCAGCCCGAGCTCGCAACCCCCAGCGCAGCGCAGCCCTGCCCCTCGCCCCTCAGGGGTGCCCGGCTACGCGAGGGCCACCGGCCCCGCCTGCCCCGGCCCCGCCATGGCCCCCGGGGGGGGGGGGGCACCGCAGCTCCTTTGCATGCCCCGCCCCGCCCCCTCCCGCCCGCACCCAATCACCGCCGCCACGCGCAGGGCTCCGGCACGTGCGCGCCGCCCCGCCAGCCAATGGGAAGCGGCGGCACGGCGGCAGCGCCCCCTCCTCCCAGCGGCCGGGGTCCCGCGGGAGGGGGCGGTGAAGGGCGCGGAGCCCCGCCCCGCCGCGCGGGGCGCTGAGGAGGGGGCGCCCCCCCGCCCCCCCCCCCGCAGGGCGGCGCAGGCAGCGGCAGGGACGGCGCGAACGGGCGCCCCGGCGCAGCCCCGGCCCCGGCCCCTCCCGCGGCCCGCCGAGCGGCGACAGGAGCTCCCCCTGGGGCCGGGGGGACGCGGCCCCCCCCCCGCTCCAAAGCGCCCCCGCGCTGCGGGCCGGGGCAGGGGGAGGTCTCCCCTCAGGGAGCCGCGGGATAACGGTCCCGTCCCCCGCCCCGCTCGTGCCGGCGAGGCCCGATCCCGCCCTCCCACTCACCCGCCGCCGGGCGCGGACAGCCCGGTCCCGCTGGGTGGAGGCGAGAGGCGCCGCCGGGCTGCGGGGGCAGGCCGGGCGCAGCAGAGCCCCGCTGGCGGGAGGCGGTTTCCCCGCGGCCCCTCGGCGGCTGGCGGGGCGATGGGCCCGGCCGCCACACGGCCCCGCTCTTCCCCTCACGGTCTCGGGCTGAGCCCAGCGCCGCGCCGGGGGAGGGGACGGGAGGGGAGGGGAGGGTTTTTGTTCCCGGAGCCCGGCCGCGCACGCGCGCCCCTCGCGGGGGCCGCCGGGAGCCGTAGTCCGGCGGCGGCCGGGCCGGGCCGGGCCGAGGGGAGGGCGGCGGAGGGCGGCGGACTGCGGCTCCCGGCGTGCCCCGCGCGGGAGGGGCGGCCGGAGCCCGGCGGCGAGCGGGGGAGCGCGGCGAGAGCGGCGCGGGCCGCCCGGCGAGGGGGCCTGGGCGGAAGATGGCCGTGCGCGGGGGAGGCCTCCCTCCCTCCCTCCCTGCCTCCCGCCCTCCCTGCCTCCCGCCCTGCGGCCCGGCCCGGGGGAGCGAGGAGAGCCGCCGGCTGCCCCGCGGGGCCTCACCGTGTCGGGTCGGCCGTTCGCGGCCGTGGCCCGTCGGGCGAGCGGCAGCGCCGAGCCCCGAAGACGGCCCCCGCCTGTCGGGGCCGGCGGCTGCTTCCACCCTGCGTCGGTGGGGCTCCGGCGCGCCGTGCTGCCCGGCCGGCTGTGCGCCGGCTGGCCCTTGGCGAGGCCGTGGCTCGGCAGCCCTGCCACGTTCATTGCCTTTCTGCCGCAAACCGGCCAGGTTTAACACCCAGAGCTGCTCCCAGGTTCTCCAGAACCAACGCTG
Source organism: Mycteria americana (assembly GCF_035582795.1). NCBI lineage: Eukaryota > Metazoa > Chordata > Aves > Ciconiiformes > Ciconiidae > Mycteria > Mycteria americana. The sequence goes on along the minus strand of NC_134379.1, from coordinate 10,102,999 downwards.
GAGGCAACAGCCTGCTGCAAGCAGCCAGCCTGCTTCTGGTTTAATAAAGAACTTGACAGCGAAATAATTTCCTGTTGCTGCGAGTTAGGTCATTACTTCTCCCCAGAGGTGCTCAGCGTCGTGGACACCATCTAAGATCGATTTCCCTGGGCTTGACCAGGCAAATGTTTTAGCTGACATCACTGTTACTTTCCTTTGGATTTAGGTTCGATGTGGTAAATGTGGATAGAAAAATTTCCATTCAAAGGGAAATGTTGCACACCAAAATTTGTTCCAAATCAAAAACCTGAGTGCTGTTAAAAATAGCTAGTTTTTAAATCAAACTATCATTTTCAGAAATACCAACATTTTGTTTATGGTGTGTATAGGACTGTTATGATGTATATAAAACTGTTAATGGCATTTTCAAAACGTTAACTGTGTTGCGAGTTGGTCGAGAGGAACCACCGAGCACTACGATTGCAAGTAAATCTCACTTGGAAAGGAAACGGAAGCGTGCGTAGTTGAAAGCATCCAGCTTCCCCCTAGCTGCAATAAATGGAGATAAATCAAACCAGGGAAGAAAGCTCAGAAGCTGTCTGCTGGGAAAGGGCCCTGCAGGAGCCACTTCGGCCCTTCCCATACCATCGCTGTTGGTGCTATCGACCGTGCAAAACAAACGCCCATCTGCAAACGCTGACCAGCGTCCCCTGAGCAAACGGTCCGAGTGATTCAAGATGTTGTGGCTCTCGGTGCTTCCTTGCCAGTGTTTAGCTGGACATAGCTGTTCTCATGATTTACATTGTGGGAAAGCAGACAGAAGCATTCTGCAGTGGACTAGCAAAAAAAAAAAAAACGCCCAAAACAAAAAAAAAAAAACACCAAAACACTCCAAAAAACCCAAAAGACCAAAAAAAGCCACCAGCCGCTTTCATCACCACCTTACCCTAAACCAGAAGATTTCGCCCTGTGGCACTTGGGTGGTTCCTTTTTGCAGATCCTGTGCGGGCAAAGGCATAACCTCTGGTGAAGGACTTTAGCACGACAGACACCAAATCTTTCCAAGCAGCCACAACTATTTTCGAAATCAATAGGTCAGCTCCCTTTGCCGTTTAGATGGCCTTTTCAGAGGAAGGCATCACCCCACCGTAACTGCACGCTGCCATCTTCCAGCTGTACCTTACGGCACACGCAGCCCGTGCTGGCCACCTCCTACAGATTTAGGTGTCCTAAGTACACCCTGCCCAAAAGTCACTTGAGCAAATCCTTCTGGAAGACAGGAGGAGTTCTACCTGCCTAAGAAATGGAAGCTCATTGCCAGGCCATCATTCGGGGGCTGCACCCAGACCCTTGTCCTGCAGGTATGGACTGTGCCCGGTCGCTGAGAAGATGCCTTTTGGTTACGCAGCATCACATCGTGATTTATTTTGAGTCATACGTGGCAGCTGCTTCCCGCTGGTAAGACCATCGTTGCCGTGGCTCCTTTGCTACCATGTGGGTCCTCGGAAGAGTGGAAATTTGGTATTTCTCCGGGACAAGATTCCTCCCACTCTTCTGTATCCCCCTCTACCACCTGATCCAGCCACGTGAGCTACGGAGCTGAATAAAGTTTAGGAGTTAACTGAAGTCAGAGACTTAAGTCATGCTTTATGTGGAATAATGTTTACCCATTGTGGTTACAAGATGACTAACTGAAAAATTAGTTCCTTAAGGCTTCTAAATCCATCGGAGACACTCACTGGCTGTTGTAAATCAATGCTCAGACTAGAAATAACTTGTATGTTTTTAGTAGCTAGAGTAATTAGCAACTGTAACATATTACCACGGACCGCAAGAATTTCTCCATCAGTTCAGAGCCTGGAAATTCCAGCAGCTTCCTTCTAGAAAAGACATCCAGCTTAATACACAGCCTCTGTGGATTTTTACCAGCAGATTCCTGAACTGACTGTTACATATAACATCTGCCCAGTTAATCTTGATATTCTTTCTATTCTTTTAAAATTCAAGGTCAAGTCTTCTGGCAGAAAATACTTTGATCTAAATTCCTTGGTTTAAAGTATTTTGTATCACTTTGCTTTTCCCTCTACTAGTTAACCGGCTGGGCTTCAACTACAGATTGAAAAAGATTTTCACACAACTACAAGGCAAGTAAAACATTTCTCTTAAACAAGGGAGCCAGACTGCGAAACCAAAAACGTTGGAAGAGAGGAGTTGAATTCAGAGTCCTTTTTATCATCATTAAAAAAAAAAAGAGAAATTCCATTTCAAGCTTATAGTCGTCTTCTGAAAATAAATTGAGACCAATACATACAATTCCATTTCAAGCTTATAGTCGTCTTCTGAAAATAAATTGAGACCAATACATACAGTTTGGGGTTTTTTTTACGTACTCATTAGTTTGGGGAATTACTCTGTTTCATCCCCAGAAACTTGTCTTATTCTCTGTAGCTCTCTCAAGAGCTAGGCTGTCTTTATCAGAAGGCTTTGTTTCACTACATGCAGGAAGTTACAAATTTAACCTCAGACTAAGTGTAGCATAGGGGATTTCAGTCAACTCGCCTTTGAAGTGTCTATGGGTAAATCTAAATATCCTTGACAACTTCCATCTAACATCTGAGAGCCTGAAAACCTCAGCGGACGCCTGTTGGAGTCCTTAAAACTTTGTGAAGGGGTGAGGGCGAGTAGAGACCCACCAGTCTTGCACTGATCACCACAGACCTGCTTTTACAGGCAGGAAAACTTCCAAACCCCTGCAAAAACTTCACGCGTGGAGGGTTCAGTTCCAATCTCAATTCTTCGCCCGGTACTGCCTTCTCTTTGCCCAGCACAGGATACGTGCCTCAGTTTGCCAGCCTTTGCTTGGTGTCTTGCCACCTCTTTCTCAAAGTGCTTTAGCTCCAGGATTCACATACATAACCTTGGAATAGAGGGGAAGTGCAGAGGGAAAGGAAGGAGGAAGCCCCAAGCTCTCAGAAAAAAACAACGCAGAATTATATTGTTTATGGTTGGACTCGATGATCTTAAAGGTCTTTTCCAACCTATATGATTCTGTGATTCTGTGATTGTCTTTTATATTCTGTGCAGAAGCCAGAGTGCAGCGTCTGGAAGTTACGTGCAAATCTGTCAGACCCTCAGAGCACGGGGTGCATGGTTCCTCGCTGTGCACTCTTTCTTTTATATGTAAATAGAATCTCTTTCCTTCTCCCAATTTATTTTTTTAATTGCAACTCCCAACCCAGTATAGTTCTGCTACAGCCCAGGAGCAGCGACGTGCTCTTTGTATCAGAGAACAGTAGTGATGGCGGACCCGAACAAGACTACAGTGATCCACATTTTTCCAGCACGCGGCTCCAGATAAGCTTATTTCATGCTCCTTTACCAATTTTCCTTTGCTCTGGTTGCCTAGATTCCTCTGCAGTTTTCTTTTGCTAAGCTTTTTCTCTGTTAAATAGTAAATAAGGACATCCTGTATTTTTCTTTTGAACATGGTGCACGTGATAAGGCTGGTGAACACATGGGTAGAACAAATATTTGGCTAGTAAAAGCACAGGCACCATTTTCTCCTATCATTTACTCCTCTGCCCTCAGTTAAGGATGTGCTGGGAAGTTTAGCAAGGAAGGATGTACTAAAATGTCTTGGCTCTTCCCTCCACATCCTCCCAAAGTGATGATCTTAAATCACGTCCTTCTATTACCATCATTTTTAATGAGAATATAAAGTCTATACAGGAGGCAGGAATTCTACACCGGTTTGTGTACTGTAACTCTTTGAAAGAAGAAGGAAGCATTTAAAAATAATTCACCTCTTCTAACAGACGATTACAGGGACGGTAAATATGCATTTTTCCAAAGATCAGGAATAATAAAAAAAAAAACCTGACTTGACATGCTATCCAAAATTGCAGGTGCCAGCAATAGGTCGTGGGGACCCCTAAACGCATCTACTTGTAGCGTAAAAGAAGTTGCCACTTCGAAGACATGCGGCAAATCTGTGCAGTAAGGTGCTTCGATGAGCACGGTAGTTAATGGGGACGTTAAAAGTATCCGCGGCTGCTGAGTTCACATCTCGAAATGGTCGCTGCACTCGCAGGCTCGTACGGACATTGCTGCATCAGCTTGCGCTTCCCAAATTTTCCTCCCGGCCATACCAGCCAGGGACCGAGTTTCTAAAATGAAAGCCGAGAAGGTTGTGCGCAAGATGGCAGAGCGGGAGACGTGCCAGCACCCGCCACGCGCTCCTGCGGCGGCTGCAGCCCAGCGCCAGGCTTGGGCCGGCGCTGCAAAGAGTCCCAGGCAGCGGAAAGGACAAAGTCAGCAAACACGAAACGCGATAGTTCAGACCCAGTGCAGGCGCACTGCAAACTAATTCAGCTGTATAACACAGATCTCCAAGTCGCGCAGAAGCCAGCAGTGCTGGTGCCTCATACGCTCAGCCAATCCCTCAAAGAAACTTAAATTATTTTTTTTGCTATTAGGAGGAAATTAGATCGGGAGTTTGCCAGTGATGCTTTATCATTGAAGAGAGGGTTTTCAGGGGTTTTGGGTTTGGTTTGGGTTCCTGCCCCCCCCCCCCCCCCCCCCCCGCCCCCAGCTCCTCACCAAGAAATCTGTGCCAGCGTAATGAGGGAGCCTAGATCAAGCCATTGACAAACAGAGCAGCAATTTGGGCAGCTACGTATTTGATAGGAATACCCACAACACTGAAGGCTGAAGAGGGATTCTTGTCTGCGATTAAAGAAGACAGACCTTTCTACTCAGCCTACGTTTCTAGACGAAAGGAATCTGGGAGTGTTTTTGCTTTGCATTACAGAGCAATTTCATTGGCAACCAGACTGTACAAAATGTGTTTACACAAAAGTAAAAAAAAAATTCCAACAAAACCAACAAACAATTTAGGTACTCGCCTGTGTTCAGGTTATGGTTCCAGTCTGATCTTCCTAGACATTGTCCATCCCTTCCCCTTAAGTACTCCTGCCTATACGGGCTGGGCGAGGGGTGGCAGGGGACCATGGCAGCGAGGAAGTGGCAGCGGGCTGGCCGTGATGGGGATCATCTTCTAGGGCGATGAGCTCTTCAGCAGGGCTGCTCTAAACCTGCCTGCCGCCTGGCTCTACTCACCTCCTCGGGGCACGGCACAACTTCTCCCAAGGGGCCAAAAGCCACCTGAAAGTGGTGGTGATGGAGCTTCACACCGAGCAGCAAGGAGCAGCCCGCCTTCCTAGGAGGGAGCCCGGGACCTGGGAGTGCTCTGCCCTGATCATCTTGGTGGCAAGAAGTCAAGGCCAGATGCAGTTTTCCTCAGCTGCAGAGCCGGGTATTTTTTTGTGCAAACTAACCATTCAGCATTCCTCACCGAGGGAGGACGTGTTCGTCCCCATCCATCACCGTCCTTCCCAGAGAGGTGATGTTCTCGGGGAGGTGCCTGGCAGCGCCGGTGTGAGCAGCATGTCAGCGCTCCGCACGGGAGCCTTCTCACACATCGGTGCCATCCTCCGCAGAGGCTTCCGAGGCAAACACCGGGCCATCTTATTTATTTTTGGCTGAACACAGTCGTCTGTCACTATCGCTTACACGCCTGCGGATCTATTAGTGCTTCTAAACGTAATCAGCCTCTTGCATCCTTATCTCCAATTATTCTGCACTCAGGTCTATCGACATTTGGGCGTGAAGAAGAGGGTCCTTTTTTTGTTCCAGCCGCAACAGAAGACAGATTTACTGATGCAGACATCAGCAACATGAACAGCAGCTAAAATGAGCATTAATATCAGCAGAGCAACTGCGAGGAAGCTCGCTCCTGTAAACAAGCCAGACGCACCTCTTTCCCGAGGATTTTATAATCCTTTGTAAGACCTCGAGCCTGCAGTCAGCTCTCCACAGACTGACACCAGCACTGCCAGGGTCTGTCCTAAAGCTGGAGGTTTCCAAGCCGGGAAGCCAACATAATATCTCTGTAACGGAGTAATCCTGTGCCACCACATGGCAAAGCAGCCATGGTGCTCTATGCAGCAGTGGTGGCTGTGTTCTTAGTTCTCCTCATCTGTTTGGAAATCAGTTGTGTTGATTCAGTCAGAGAAATGGGGAAAGTGTTTTGGAGAAAGCTTGAAGCAGGGCAGGAGGAGAGATCGTCATCACAGGCCACTCCACTGCAAACACTTCTAAGGGCTTTCCCAGGACGGGCCGTGCCCCGGGCGCAGCAGCACCTCGCTGGTGGGCGATGCTGGATTTCACCCGGGCACACCCCTGTGCAGGTGCCAGAAGCAATTTCTTGGTGTTCACACAACGTAAGACCCAAGAGAACAAGTCTGGTGGGTCCAAACCAGCTCAGACATCTTGGCTCGGGTTCAGCAGGACCAACGCCAAATCAGAGCCGAGACGCACGACCAAAGGAGTCCCCATTGCTTTCCCCAGCACAGGTCACCTGTGACCCTCCCAGCTCTTCCAAACCCCAGGAACAGAATTGCTGGGCAGATCTCCGCATACTTTTAGAGCTGTGTGTCCAGAGGACCAAGAAGAAGAGCAGGAAGCCTCCATGAAACATGCCTCCCTACCCAGAGCGAGCCCTGGGTTACACAGGCACAGCCGTGCTTGCTCAGGCTGCGGGGCTGGGTCTCAGCACAGGTGGACACTGCATGGTTGTGCACGGGTGGCCCGAGAAGGGACCAGGACACGCAGAGGCAATGCCTTCCCCAAGTACTCACCCGACCCCAGCTATTTTGGGGAGGTTCCCACACCTGATGTGGTTTGCCAGCTTGGTAGCCCTCAACAGCTCTTGGTAGCCCTCAACAGCAACCTCCAGCCTCTCCTTAAGCCCACACAAACTTTCCATAGCATCCTTTGGCAGAGTTGCACAAATGCCTCCCTGATCCTTAATGAACCCTTCCCAGCACCCCACCCCACCCCACCCCACCCCACCCCACCCTTCCCTTCCCTTCCCTTCCCTTCCCTTCCCTTCCCTTCCCTTCCCTTCCCTTCCCTTCCCTTCCCTTCCCTTCCCTTCCCTTCCCTTCCCTTCCCTTCCCTTCCCGGTATTAGTGTGCAGGTTAAGGAGGAGCCTCGTTAGCCTCCTGTGACCACACAGCTGATGGTGTCCACCAGAGATGTCCATCAGCCTTCCCTGCCACCACCTGCCATTAGCAGAACCGGGCAAAGCGGCAGAGCTGCTTCCTCCCCGAGCCCGCCGACGGCAGCGGCTGTGCCGCAGCCCTGCGTCTCCAAATCCCGCTGGCAGTGCTGAAAGCCCAGCCCCTGCCGTGAGGACTACGAAGCCGTTCTAGTAAGAAGAATGGTCCTGCTGGGGATTCGGCCTGGCCCTTCTAGGAATGCCCATTTCATAATCTTATCGGGGAAAAATTAATAAATAACTTTAATGATGGCTCACAGAGATTCATTCCACTTAAACATCGCCCCCGCCCCCCCAAAAAAACCCCACTCGCGAAAAGACATTAATCTTCGCGTAAGAACGTGCCAGTTCAGTTCAGCTACATCAATCTGCCGTTATACCCCATGGACCCGTTCATCTCAGTCTGAGACAGCTGTTTAATACATTCGGTGAAGAAAAGCTGTAGACACGCCGCTGGCAGCGTCCTCCTGAGCTACAGCACCGCAGCTCCATCCCCCCGACTGACCCCGCTGCCTCCAGCGTCACCGCCGCCCACCAGCTCTCCCGTCCAGCGGCACAGGCACATCCGTGGGGTTTCTTTCTCTGGATTAGGTAATCCTAATCAATAGGATTACCAGTTTAAACTGAACGGTGTTTGAGCCATTAACTGGAGAAAATAATCCAAGAGATGGCAAAGCACAAGCTATATGTTATATACAAGTTATATGGGAGATATATATATATACACACATATATAAAAGTTTTATATATCTATCTATCTATCTATCTATCTATCTATCTATCTACACAAGTTATATGGGGGAAGGAAAGCCATGGCTGAAGGTCACGCAACTTGCAGACACAAGAAATAAATACAAGTCACTGCGCTGTCAAGCGGCTGCCGCCCCTGGAAGGGCTCTGGCGTACGCCGTGCTGGAGAAAGAGCCCGCACAGGAACCTGTGCCTGCTTCTCACTGGCACCACAGAAAAGCCTGGTACGGCAAAGCACCCACCGGGCTGTCCTCTCCCTGGCACCCTCCCGCACGCCAGCACGCAGGGGGCTTTAAACCCCGGTATGGCCGGGCGGGCAGGCGGGGTTTCACCTGCAGGAAAGCACCGAGCCCTGGCCGGAGCCGCCCGGGAGCTCCTGGGCAGTCAAGCCTTGGCACCCCCGGGACGGAGCCTCCCACGACACCTCTGCCTCCGTTTCATGAGCTGTAGGCTCCATGCTCTATGCTGTATAGGCTACAAAGGACTACACGTAATGTATACGCTAGCCAGACCGCTTTGCTGGAAGGGGCGAGTTACTGCGAGGAGGGTGTAACGACTGCCGGAAAACAGCCTGAAATTGGATTGTATTTCAAATCAGGTCTTTCTTTGGCATCAGCTGAACGCTTCAGAAATAAAAAAATAAAAAAACCACGCAAAGAAGGAAGCAAGACCTTGAAGCTTGGCTGCATTATTAGTTTCCTAGCCTTGCCGTAGCATCGGGGCAGGAGGTTTCTGCACGCACCCAGCCGGCCGTGCCGGCCCGTCGAGCTGCAGCCGACAACCCATGATTGCTCCGAAAGGGTTCGCAAAGTGTTTCCTCGCAAATGCGTTCGGGCTTCCGAATAAAAGCCCAGATGCTGTTTATGCTGTTCTCTAGCATTTCGGTGCACTATATTTTTAAAAAAATTATTTGAATCAAAGCTCTCATTCTTTAATTAAACTTCATTTAGCTGCCATCTGCCTGGGATCAAAATGGCTGCATGTTTTGCAACTCTTAATGAGGATTGTTATTGGATTTGTAAACACATAAACAACAAAAACCCCCCCACCAAAGTCTTTGAAAAGTAATAAATGAGGAACGTGGCTCAAGTGTTAAGATCTGCATCTTCACTTGTCTAATTGTAATGGAGTGGGTCCCATTCAGCAGATAATGACATTATACACAAAAACTGGGTATAAAAATACCCTGCAACTGCAGGATCGAAATTAGGGAAGCTGTGAGAATTACAGCTGAGGGAAAACAGTAATAAAGCGATATCTGTCATTTTTCCAAAGTGGGAAGGGTCAGCGCTCCTGGGTCACGAGCAAATGCAGGCACCGAGGGCAGGAGTTTCCCACGCCAGCCACGGAAAACGAAAGGTGAATGTCGTGGCCCTGAAACTCCCCAGAATTACAGCGGGAATTGCTGCTATTCACTCCCCAAAACATATCTGTTACCAGAACCCAGCAGCCTCAAAATCCAGCCTGGGGATACCGGAGGTGCCAGGCAGCTGCGGAGCTTCCCGGCCGAGCAGACGGGGCAGGGCACGAGCTGGGGGCACGTGGAGCTCCCACTGATGGATCAGGAAACTTAGGGAAGAAAACCTGAGCCCAGAGCTTTGGCCAGCCCGTGCCGTAGCAGCACAGCCAGCCCTCCCCGGCCCCCTCACGCTGACCAGGCTCCGAGCCGGGGATGCCGGCTGGGGCGCAGGGAAGAGGCAGAGCAGGGAAACAGCCCTACGCTGCCTCCTTGCTCAGCTGCCATTCCCCCCCACCCCCCCATTTACAGCCTTTACGATTGCATTCGGCTTTCTGAACTAAATCATTAGTCCCCAGCATAGCTCCCATGCCGTAATTTAACTCCACCGCCTGCATTCACCCCTGCCTTCCAGCAGCGGTAATTAGGGCCCCGTGAAGGGTGCCGCACTCCAGACCTACACCCTGCAAGCAGCCTCCCCCTCGCCGCCAGCGCGTTCGTGGGACGCCGGGACCGGCAGCAGACCTGCGGCAGCCTCAAACGTCTTCGCTCATTACCGAACCGCACCGCTGCCTTCGGTGCTATGGCATCAGACCATTTTTTTTAACAGCAAAAATAAGAAAAGTCAAAATATAATGAGTGTGCCCTCTTAGGAGACACCTACTCGGTGGGGTTTGATCTGTGAATAAGCCCTTTCAGACACTTTGGAAGAGAAAATTGTATTTTTACCTCTGAATCATGTTTCTTTGTTTCCTAATTGGAGATGCCACAGGTTTGAGCATCAGGCAGAAACATGAAAGACTTCAGATTTGGATGCCAACCGCTCAGATGTCAAGCTGTATTTCTAATTGGGGTCACTGATACAGATCTTTGCCCTTCTTTCGGCTGCCGCCTTTGTGCTGTCTCTTACACTTGTTTGGGCTTTTATTAATCTCGTGATCATTTGCATCTAACTCCACGGCAAATGCAAGTCCAGAGCCATGAAATAAAACTGCAGCTGCCTTGAAACACTTCTGCCCAGCATCAAAACCCTCCGGTGGCCTGAAAAGACCAGGATTTGAGCAGACCGAAATCCCATAAAACAAATAAAGCAGCGCATTACACTCGGAAAAGCTGTCACGAGCGACTTCTTTGATCCTGTGTCTACTACCGTCCACCCTCCAGCAGACCACGGCCGCTGTTTTCGGGGCAGGTTTTCTCCGTGAAAAGGCTGTGACCTGTCCTGCAGCCTGGAGGGACGCCCAGCAATGGTCACCCGACAGTGACGCCGCGCGTTGCTGCTTGGGACGACACCACAGCCACAAGCCCCAGGGCGTCTCGCTTCACTGGGGGTTCGTGCTGGGCTGCATTTACCTACACACAAGCCAGGATGTTTCTTCTCATTGCCTTCTTACGCCGCCCTCGTGCCGGCACTCGCTCCCGCCCCGTCTCGCCCGTGCATGGCTCTCAGCGGACACAAAGCACAAGTTAAATACATGTGATGGTCGGTGCCATTAGCTTCTGCTGCCAAACTCTACGAGTGGAGTGGAAGTAAAATTGCAGGAATTTCAAATAACATCCCTCAATTTACTGGGTTGCTTCTTACATGGGGCAAAGGAGCCCGGGGGCTCCCCTGGATGCTCTCACCAATGCCACCGGCAGCTCTCGGTCCAGCGTTATGGAACCAGGGGAGCATCAGCCCGTACTTACTGTGGGAGCTTCCCACAGCAAGGCATCAAAACCTCTTAGATAATCGTAACCAGTGGAGGACTTCACCAGATGAAAATCTTTTCCTGGTTCACAAGCCAGCTAAACGCATGCAACCAAAATTGCTTCTGTGCCTTTCCAAGCAGGAGGCCAGACACGAGAGGGCTTGGGGGGATCTCGCTCCTTGGGGGGCCTGAAACCTCCTTCTCGCTCAATCCAAACCCGCTTCTGCTCCAGAGCCAACAGGACTCGCAGGCGCAGGTCTCTGATGCTCGGAAGGGCTGGCTCCCTCGTCTGTCACCGCTGCAGTTTGGTGCCACTCCTCCTGCAGCTCTGTAAGTAAATTTTTACGCCTTTGATCTAAATTGAAGACAACAGTGGCAAATGAGGCATTAAAACATGTCAAACCTCTTGGTGTCAAGCACTGGTGACACTAAGGATTTGATTGAGCAGCCAAAGCACGACAAGGTCTGTCCGGGGGTGCCCTCCTGCACTTACTCTTGCCTATAAATGCTATTTACCAATAATATACGTAATAAAATAAGTACTTTTAAGAGCAAGGCAACACTTTTTATTTTTATTTAAAAAGGCCTTGATGGCAGGAATATAGTGTAAAAATCATTGGAAAAACTAAAAGGCATTGATACATATTGGAATATACACTTTTTACATAAATTACATTTATTTATTTATTCTTTCATTTGAGGTTCTTATTCGGTATTGAGGTCTAATAGTTAATAGGTCCTGGGATCTGGACGTTTAGACCACCATAGTCTAACATGTACATGTTCATGGGCCATTGCTGAAAGAGAGGGAGAGAAAAAGAAGGCAAAAGTCTCTGTTAGGACACAACACAAAACCATGCATACATCAAATCTCTGACGTGTTCCGACATGGGCTGTTGCTCTCACTTTCCAAATAAGATAAAAGAACCAACCCCAAACCAAAACACCACTGGCAAACCTGACAAGAAAAAAACCTTCTAAGTTTATATTTCTCTTGTGCCTTTTTTTTTTTTTTTTAAAGCATTTGGTATCACCCACGACCGAAGCCAAGCCCTGAGGGGGAGCAGTTGGATGCATCTCCCTGCTTTTCTTTCCTATTTTCACAGATTGGATGCACGCCGGAGCTCTGCATCGCTCCCAGGATGGAGCCGAAGCAACACTCCCGGCGCAGCTCAGACCACGGGGAACTGCCGGGTCCTGCCGAGAGGTGCTACGGGGCCGAGGCGCCGCCGCCAGCACCCGTGTTTTAACCCAGGGGGGTCGGGGGATTTGCTCAGGCTGGTCTCGTGTGTGGCTCCCGCTAACAGCACGCACCGAGCATCCCCCGAGGAGTGATGCGGGAGAGCCCCAAGGGGCAGCGGGCGCTTTGCTCCGCTGTCCCCGTCCCCCCAGACAAACCCAGCAGGAAAAGGCAGCCCCAAAGCTGCGTCCCCTCCTTCGCCAAACCTGCTTGTGCCATTTTACGTCACACTTTATAGTGTTTGTCAGGCAGAGGGAGGTGGTGACGGTTCGAGGAGAGCAGAGAGCAGCATCCTGAAGCAGAAAGATAGGTAGGCAGTAACCCCCCTAGTATTTGGAAGGCTTTACCACAAGTGAGATCTGATTTGTTGATGATGTAGACTCCATATTGGAAGAGGAGGAAGAGGAAGATGAGGAAGAGGAAGATACCGAGTTCCCTTCGGAGATCCTCTTCCGCTTCCGTTTGGGAACGCTGGTGTCTTTCTCTGCAGGGAGAGAGGGAAGGCATGAAGCGTCCGAGCTCTGTGAGCGGCCCCTAAATGCAGGGGCCCCGGCCACTGCTCCGAGCTTGCCTCCCGCTGAGTGTCCCCCTGATCCGCTGTGCCACCGCCGGTGACACAGGCTTGGCCTCCACGACCTGGCACGGAGCCGCCAGCTTTCCTCAGGCACCGGCGAAGAAAATCCCCACAATAAGCAAATCCCAAACTCTAGCACTTACAGAGCCCGAAATCACACAGACTTGTGTCCGTGCTGGATGCTTTGGGGCCGGGAAGGTGCCAGCTCTGATGACGATATGCCCACATACATCTGCATATAGGATATACCCATATACATCTGCATATATAAAGTTTCTCGTGCATCTCCTTTTACATTTTGTTGCAGGCATGCTCTTGCTTGCCAGATCTCCCTTCTCTACCTCGCCACCTATTTTCATAAAACTAATACGATCCTACTTATCTCTGGGGCTGCTAATTCTGACACATTTGGTTAAAACTGGCTGAGGGTTATTGGGGAGGATGGGATAGGGGGAGAAATGCCTTCCCAGCAATCACAGAAACCTTGTTTCCTTAGAAGCTCAACTGCTGAACGATGGCTCAAATTAAGGGCTTTAACCAACGAACGGCGAGTAAATTGCTATCGGGAAAGGCATAATCAAGTCCTCCAGAACACGCTGAAAGTTTGAGCCGAGCAGCCCAGTCCCTCCCCAGCTCACAGAAGTGCGATTGTCGAAGTTGATGGTTTGCTGCGGAACAATGCTGAGCCTCGCTTTTCTTTTTCCAGGTCGGATCTTCTCCCCAGCCTCCCCCGGGGATGCGGGAGGTTCGAACGCCTCCCCACGGCCCCCATCCGTTTTGCCCATATATTCTCTCTGCCACAGGGCAGGGAAAGCCACGGTTATTTCTTAGCCCTCTGCTTACCTGTTTGTTTGGCCTCAGTGCAGATTTCGGCAAACGGCCTGGGTAAGAGACAAGCGGGGTCAGAGCAGGCGGACGCCGTCATTTCTCCCCTCCGCGCCTGCCTGCGCTGGGACACAGCCCAGGCCCCGACCCCGAGCTGCCTGCTCTGACATCCCCCTGCACGGGGATGGGACACGGAGGGAAGCAACCCGAAATAACTCAGCTGGGTCTCTGAGCCATCCCCGCTATCTGCCCCCGTGCCGTGCCCCTTCCCAGCACCATCATCTCAAACTGCTCAAGAAAGGGGATAAACCGGCCCCGCTGACACTTTGCTGTGCCCACCCGAGGCCGAGCACGTCCCTGCGGCGCAGGACAGCAGATGCTGGGGACGGAGCGGGTCCTCTGCGGGTACGCGGTGGCATGGCCCCGCTCCGGTGGCCCCACGGTGACTTACCCCACTCGTGGCTGGAGAAGCAAGGGCAACGCTTAATGAACAGAAACCTTCCCCAGTCGCAGAGCCGGGGGAACTTACTGGAGCTGGTTTATAATCACCATCCGGATGCTCTCCCGTGCCTTCAGGATCTTCTCCAGCCGATGGATGTCGTAGGTATTGGGGTTTCTAAAAGGGATATCATCTGGCAGCCCAGTAACCTCCACGGCGTCAGGACTGTCCCTGATGAGTTTATAGGGCACCATGACGGGCCGGTTCAAGCCCAGAGCCTCTCCTGTAACGGCAGAGCAGAGGACAACGCACCGGCTTTACCCCCCAGGGCTCCGGATCCAACCAACCAAAGGACCAACAGCCCTGGGAGGACGTTGGGAAGCCACGGCTGCCGTGACGCCCGACCTTTGCTGCAGTCACGTCCCATCCAGCCATTTCACGTCTGCCTGCCCAATGTACTGCCTGTTCCATTAGTCGCCATTTAGGATCCTGCCAGGAGCCTCAGGTGAGGGCTGTTTTACAACACCAGCGCTTGCACACCCAGCTCTGCTCCGTGCAGAGCACAGCCGTCGCCACGCTTGCGCCTGTGCCTGGGCCAGCAGCAGCAGCGGGGGAGACAGCCCAGGAGAGAGGGCAAATGGGAGAGGTTTGTCCACCTCCTCTTGCCTCCGGCTGTCAGCAGTTTTGGGGGTCACTGGGGTGGAGATTACATCCGTCACTCATCACCACATCACATCGCTCCTGCCCATTTTTTGAATCACTTTATCCCTTTGGCCTCCACAATATCCTACGGCAGTGAAATACCACAATTTAATTCCTTGCTGCATTAAAAGGACTTCCTTCTGCGTGATTTAAAGCTGCTGCCCACCTCCCTGGGTACCCCTTTAGTTCCCTGCGCGGTGGGGAGCAGCGAACATCCCTCTCCTGTACTGGTCCTGACTGTAAGAGCCTGCTCTTGCCTGGTGTCTCTGCTAGCCCCAAACCTGGAGGTGCGAGCTGCCCCTCAGCCACGTTCCTGGCTCTCCTTGCAGGGAGTTCGTCCCTGGAGCCCACCTGGCATCTCGTGCTCCATCAGCCGTGCCTGGGCCATGGGAACGCAGGGATCTGCTGTGGGCTCAGCCCCCGCGTGGGCCGAGTGCTGCTGAGCCGGGGCGGACGGGGATGCGCAGAGCGTGGGCACCAGCCTCCCCGGGGGGCTGCGCCCGTACGCTGGCACCTCCGTGGGGGCAAATCTGCCCCCAAAGCAGCACACAGCCCATGCTGCGAGCAGCACCCCAAAATAAACAGGGTTTGTGGGAAGGACGAGCAGCCTTGAGAAGGGGAGACTCGAGAAAGGAGGAGAATGACATTCCCCACTGCTTCGCTATCATTTGGGCTATTTTCCTTCTCCTTCAGGCAATTATTTTGGGGAGAAAGGTGAGATACTGCACAAAACAGTGGGGTGCCACCGAGCCGCCGTGGCCCAGCTGCGCAGCCCTGGGGTCTCACGGGTGGAGAATTAACCGCCCAGCACTTACGCAAGTCACGCCCAAACGGGGCCAGCCACGAGCAGCGGCAGCCCGTCCCCGCGGGGCCGAGAGGGTGACGCCGCTCGGGGCCGTGCGTCCTGCGGCTGGCTCCCACGCTCCCCCCACCCAGCTGCTCTTCCTACGGTGCCTTTTCCCCATGACGGGTGGAAGGAAGGGTTTGCTAGGCAGCACGAGGAGCCTGCAAACAGCGTTTTCAAATCTTCTTCAGTCTCCTGACCTCCTTTTCCACCGCGGCTCCAGCGAGCTTTTCCCTGGCCGTGCCTCCTGTTGGGCTGTGGCTCCAGCCTTGCTCCCAGCCCGGCAGGCAGAGCAGGCAGGGGCTGCCTGCCAGCAGGCTGGCGCAGGGCAGGCACGCTCAGCGCACACACCACGGCTCACGCCAGCTCAGGACATGTTAAAAACACATCAAAGGCTGATGCCAGACTGAACAAATCCTGCTCCTCGGCTGTGGTTTTTTTCCATCCTCCCTCCCCTCGCCAAGGAGGAGCTGTCAACAAGAAGGTCACAGTCCCACCTGCCGGGAGCGGGACACGGGAACGTCCCCGGGGACGGGCTGTAACGTGAAGCACTGGGACGAAACCTGTGCTGCAGCAGGCTGCCGTGCGCTCGGCCTATAAATAGAGGCCTTCAGTCGAATTAATTTTAACTATGGCTGCTGTCAGCAAAAACAAACCTGCTTGGCGATGCATGCAGATGGGAGACTCACCGTATTTTTCATTGAAAAGCTCTTTCACTTGCTCTCGGAGAATCACCTTCTCTCCGAGCCTGTTGGCATCATCCTCATCTGCAAAGCAAAAAAGGACAGGGAATAAAATACCCCATTTCTTTCGGAGCCCCTGGCGAACCCATCCCACTGTCACAGCGCACGACCGTGTCTCTGTCCCTCTGCCCCGGCGCAGCGTGGGGACGCCTCGGAGGCGGCTGCTCTGCACTTGCACCTTGCGTCGCATTTTAGAGCCGTGCAAAGTAGCTATAAAATGCTGCCAAATTTGCATTTGCCACGCGCTGCCACGGCTGAGAGCATTTTACATCCACTTTGCGGTGCTGTAAATGACTGCAAAATATGCAAAGCGATGGAGACTCAGGCCCTCAGTGCCACGAATGCTCCCACAAGTGATATCAAGGAATGAGATAGCACTTTTATAGCTGGGCTCCTAAGTACAGTATTGTTTTATAATATGCCATATAATCAGCTTGGCTTTACTAGCTTTTTTAATTATCCTCATCATGCCAAACAGTTTCTCCTCCGTTCTCTCATTTCGAACGACGTGCCTATGTCAGTAGATTTTTCCCCCAGCTATTCAGCATCCTCCGGGGCCTCCAGGAAAAACAACTGGGGTCAGTACCGGCCCCCTTTGATGCTTTTTCACCCCGCAGGTATAAAGCACCAACTGAATGAACCTCAGCCGTCTCTCGCCGCGGTCACTCCTCCAGCCCCGGGCCAGCCGGGGTGCGCGGCGCAGGGCCAGCTCGGTGGGGTCTGCTCCTGGAGAGGAGGCGTCACCCCACGAGCCTCGCCGCACCCAAGGCAGGCGTTCTCACCCGGCTGGCACGCCACGGGGTGGAAATCCAGGATGGTTATTTGAAACGTCAAGGTGAGCGCTGCAAACCTCAGCATGAGGGATCCGAGCATCCTCTGCCCCCGGTCTGCAGGTATTTAATTTGATTTTGAGCAATCGCATGATTTTGATTTTGGTTTTGAACAATCACACGGCTTGCGATTTTGTTTTAAACGCAAGCTGAAAACCTGACGCGAGTCCCTGCCTCCCTGCACGGGGCCCCAGAGCCCACGCTCAGCACTCCCAGCAGCAATCACACGCCTCGGCCACCCTGCTGCTGAGGGTCCTGGAGAGGAGCTGGCACCCTGACATCTCTGCACCCTGCTACTGCAGGGTATGGCCTCAAAAAAGCCTCTTCTCCACCTGGAAAACGACCGCTGTGTCCGGATATAACTAGGAGTTAAAAAAAGGGTGACGTTTCTGCGAAGGAACCTCAGGGCCGAGTCGTGCTTCAAATCCAGAAATGGCAACAAAGCAGCTTGAAAGGGATGGAGCAAAAAATAAATAAAATAGGAGAAAATCAAATAAGTGTCGCCAGGGAGCTCTGATTTCAAGACCCAAGCCCTTGCCTTGCGGTGCCGCTCCCGAGGCCACGGCAGGCCGGCGGGGGCAAACCGTGCGGGCTCCCTCTGTGACTTCCTTGTCATTGATGCTCAGTTTCTGGGCTGTACATACACACCCATAGGGATGTGTAGATGGTAGCAGACAAAGAAACACCAAAATTAAGTGTTTTCACTTGTTTAATTCTCTGGGATTGAAAAACGCAGCAGCTCTTTCCTTTCCGCTCATGCCCTGAGCGACCTGAGTGCAAGAAACAAGATCCCAAGGGGGTTTTTTCCACCTTGAGATGGGCAGGACTCCCAAATTCCCATCCAAGGACACAAAGAAATGCCATGAAAAATCTGGAACTGAGCATGCAAAACAGAGAAGCCAGAGAGGAGGCTCCGGCTGGCGGCGCCGCTTCCCGGGGACCTGCCCCTCCGTCCCCAGGCGCCTGCGGGCGAGAGGGATCTCCATCTACCTTTGACTTTATCCATCGGGGTTTGGCAAATAATCGACTCGAGGAAGCCCCTGGCACCCCTGGGATGTGCTGAGTCCTGCCCATAAAGCAGGTTTATGCATGCTGCTGGCTTCAGCTCTGCGTTATCATTTTTTTTTTTTTTAATTAAAAGAAGTAGCCAGTTGATTGACTTATTTTTTTCCCAATCCTACTTGCCTGCAGCAAGGAGCCCTGCACTCCATACGCACCTACATACAAGATGACACATTTTTAAAGCACCATTTGCTCTTTTCCAATAGGACTTGTCAGAGCTCGACGTTTCTTTTAGAAACACCAAGTCACATTTAGTAATTATTAGAAATGGGGTTTAGGTGTCTGCTGTTGGACGACAGGATCCAAAACACCGCCTATTCTTTTAGTGACTTAAAAAAAAAAAAAAACAACAACAAAACCAAATCCAAGGTATCCCACGGATAAACAAGGGTTTTGTCGGGGTTCGCGGTGCCATGTGCAGAGCCCTGATCTCAGCAGGGAAGCCACGGCACAGCCAGGCCGGTACCGGGCAGAGCCTCCCTCCTCCCCGTG
Source organism: Mycteria americana (assembly GCF_035582795.1). NCBI lineage: Eukaryota > Metazoa > Chordata > Aves > Ciconiiformes > Ciconiidae > Mycteria > Mycteria americana. The sequence goes on along the minus strand of NC_134379.1, from coordinate 10,084,252 downwards.
CCGCCGCCAGCGTCCCAGGGTGCAGCTGCGGGCGATGCACGTCCTCCAGCCAGCCACCGCGCTCGGAGTAACAGCCTCCCGTTATCTGAACCCCCGGCCTGAAGCCTCTTTCGTCAGGGAAACAGCCGCTGCCCAACACATCCCACCGGGAAAGCGGCTCAGGTCCCTTCTTCAGGTAAGCCCATCGTGTCCACGAAATACCCAGCCAGGGCAGGCTGCTTACAGCGGTCAGGATCTGGCCCTGAATCTTAAGAGGATAAATACATGCCTCTTCCCCCGCTTCCAGCTTCAATAGGTGCAATTCAGTTACAGCCCTGTGTAAATCCGGAATAAACCCGCTGCCTTTACTGAGGCTAGTCCACAGTAACTCGGGTTTGAATACAGCTTGAATTAGTTCAACCCACGCGTGTTTTCGAAGCGGAGCTATAAACTTGCGGCAGCAGGCAGTTAACATCTAGACACGCGGCCAGATCCCAGCTGATAGGACTAAGGCTAGATCTGCAGGAGATACGCCGTGCCCCGCCGCAGAGGCAGGCAGGTGAGCTCTTCTTTACTCCTGTAAATCAGTATATATGTTAAATCCCCGGAGCCTACATGACTGCACACCGGCTCTGCCCCAGAGTATGCGTTAAAGCAAAGCAAAACACCCCAACCCAAAGCTCTGCAAAAGCTCCTTATGAATGGCAAGTGTTTGGGTTTTTTTTTTAACAAATTAATTGCTCGGACACATGGATGAGCTGAGGATAACGTGGCAGGTTGGTTTGTCTGGAGCAGAACCGGCACCAATGCCCAGGGACTGCAGCAACGGTGCTTAGAAATGCAGAGAGGATTAATACCAACAATAAAATACTGTTAAACACATCCTGCATCATTCAGTTCTTGGTATCACAGGGAAACAGAGCAGAGAGGAAAAAAAAAAATACCTGAAATTTGGGGGTTTAAGACATTTTCATTCTTATATTAAAACGCAAGTGCATTTCTTGTCTGCTACCATCTACGATGCATCAACTGAGCTACGTACCATTCAAGGCAGCGTAGGCTTTTTCCAATGATGTTATCCGTCTAGGGGCTACAGCGCAAGTTAAAAGAAGACATAAAAAAAAAAAAGAGAGAGAGAGAGAGAAAGAAAAAGAGAGCCATGAGTGCTGCAGCTTGGTTTCTTGGTCACAAACAAAAGCAAAACCCAGGATGACACTGTCCCTAGCAGCTTAAAGTTCCTCCTGTCCCGAGGCCCCTTGGCACAGAGATGCTTTCGGTAGGTAAGTAACTGCCCGGAGGGCTGGGCGGGCGGGCTGGGCTCGCCACCGTGCACCAGGGGCCCGTTCTGGGACGCGCTTGGGCCCACGCTACGCCGCACTCCTGAGCAGCTCAAGGGTCACACGTGCCCGGGCACGCGGAGCCGAATTGCAGCATTTACGGCACGCGCCAAAGCAGCAGCGGTTGTGCTGCGTGGCCACGCCGGAGGAGAAAAAAAAATATCTGAGGTTAAAGCAGATGAAAAGCAAACAGGGAAACTGTGTCAGTTGTGCAGCAACGGGAGGGGGGAGAACGGGAGAAAAAGGGATCCCTAAGGAGCGGCTGGTGCTCGCCACTGACTCCAAAGTGACGAGCGATATCAAAAAGAAATGAATTTCCTGGGGAAAAGCAGCAGCGATGGGGCTAGGGCCAGGATCTGCGTGATGGGCAAAAGGAGGAATGAAGCGGCTCATCACGCTGAAGCTGGCAGCCGTGGGGAGAGCCGGCGGGGGGGGACAGGGGCCACGGGTGGCGGCACCAGGGAGGCTCTTGCTGCCAAATTGCAGCACGTGGGCACCGGCAAACTGGAGGGGATGGCGGGAGAGAGCAGGGGTGCGTGTCCGAATTTGCTGAGCAGAGATACGAGCAATCTGAAGTAGCTCCAAATATGCATCAGGCATTTCAAGCAGGCTCAGGAAAGCAGCCATTGCAGCGCGCAGGAGACGAGAGCTCTGCCAATGCCTCTGGCCCGACCGTCTGCGCGGGGAGAGCGCTTGGGTTCAGCGGCACCAAAGGAACAGAAATCGCGGGTTTTGCACAGGGCAGCTGCAGGCGCCGACATTTCGGTGCAGCCCACGGTGAGCAGGGTGCCGAGCCGGACCCTGCGCTGCCTGGGCTGCAGGCGGACAAATCCTGCCACGGGCAGCTGGTGGCTGCAGCACCGCCACTCGCTGCCACGCAGCAGGACCCAGCCGGAAAATAAGCGATGCGGCTCGTTGCCTGGTCCCCCGAATCTCTGGGTGACACCCTGCCTGCGTGGACACCCTGCGGGCAGCACCCACCGCGCAAAACGTTTAGGCAAATAAGCAATGCAAAGGGGAGAGATGCAGATGGGTCACGCTGGCACTGGGAAAGCCAAGCTAGAGTCCAAGCCAAGAGGGAGCGAGGTCCTGGCACAGCTCCCATCAAGGAGGAATGCAGGCAGGAGCATGGGCAGGAGCGCAGGCAGGCTGCAAGCAGGCAGGAGCGCAGGCAGGCAGCACGGAAGAGAGGCATACAGCAGCATCTTTCCAATATGAATCAGAAACGGTTTCGGAAGGGCAGCATGGCGTTTCATTTGGTTGGCAGCAACTCAAAGGCATTTTCAGCGTTTCAGGTGAAGATTTCAAGGCGCTGTTATGAAATCACATTGATTAAGAAAGATAATTAAAATTTCTTGTCCTGGTAACCCACATGTACTGCTCAGCCTTAACCACGGGAGGCATCCCACCAGGCTCACGGCCGCTGCGCTGCGTGGTACGGAGCGCATCTCTAAGCGCCGGACCACAGCTGGGATGAAGCGGCACCCATCTCGATCAGCACCCTGAAAAAAGGGGGCTTGGGGATCTCTGAAGGACACGTCAGGATATGAGGCTGCTGGGGAGCGGGGGGAGGCAAGAGCAAAGCAAACACCAGGGCTGGGATGAGCTGGGCGATGGCGCTGCCTTCCCGCCGGCACGAGGATGCCACGCATGCAGGCGAAAGGGAAAAGGAGACAAAAAATAGGCAAAGAAAAAGGTGATTGGAATCACGGAGGTGCTTAGAAACAGGCTTTGAAGCTCCACAGCTACTCACGCTACCGGCTTGATTTTCCACCTTCAGACTAAAACCACTAACCAGCTGAACGTTAAAAAATAATTCACCCTGGGTAACAGGAAGGAGGATCAGAAGGAAAAATAACCCGGCTGCTCCCGTGGGGCTAAATGTCGGGGCTGGGGGTGACGGGAGAGGAGCATGGACCTCGAAAAGCAACCTGGTGATGGAGCAAGATGCGCTCAGCTCTCATCACCGCCCCATCAAGTGTTTTCCTCTTTTCTTGCTAGGAGTTTCCAACACGAGGCACATCTCATCAAAGTCTTGTGGAGGATTGTGCTCTTGTGATTAAAAAAAAAAAAATTATAAAAAGGATGCCTGGATGTGTGGTTTTTTTAATTAAAGAACACTGCCTGCCCTACTTTATTAATTGGACTATGGGAAATAATCTATCAGGGTGGTAGAGAGTTTGGGGAATAGGACAGATGGAGCTGGTGTACATTTTCAATCAAAGCACATAAAAATTAACATACAGAAAGATTTTTTTGGTGTGTGCTAGATTACTTATGCTTGATATTTTTTTTTTTTTCAAAGGCTCAAATTAAGCCTGTTTTGTATCTCTGTGCCTCAGGAAAAGAAGAAAAGAAAGGATAAGTGCTATGTTTATAGCGCTGGAGCTTCACCCCTGCTCTCCCACTTCTGTTTTAATGCCGAGAGATCGTTCTGCTTTGAAAAAGGGGTTTTGAAGGTCTTTTTTGCAGAGCAGGTACCAGCGGTGGGGAGAAAAAAAATTGGAAATCAAAAGGAAGATCTCAGGACTCCAGGAGGATTGTGCTCCTGGATTTAAGGCCCCGGGGAGCCACGCAGGTAAAGTGCTGGCAGAGGCACCGGTGACCTCGGGGCCATCGTCCCACTTTCGAAAGGCTGCAAATCCGCACTGCAGAAGGCGGTCGCAGCCACTGACCTCCTCCAGGCCCTGGGGAGCACCACCGGCTTTATGTTTCCAAAAAGCAGCCTCATTCCCCCCACCCCAAACCCACCTTCTGCAAACAGCATCCCCGCAGGCACGCGCACCCCAGCCGCCTCTGCGCCGGCAGCCGCACCCCCCCATGGAGACCCATTACGGGGGAGATACCATCTCGACAGAGAAATTACAGAGAATCTTGAGAAAAAGCGTGTTTGGCGCTCAGATTATATTGAAATCCTTTTATCTGTTTCTGTCGCACTTAACAAACGGGTGTCCCCAAAAGAGGGGTAAGGAGGCGGCCAGTCCTCCGCGGTCCTGCAGTTATCTGGGATGCTCTTTGCAATGCAGGAGGTGCGCAACTTGTTTAAAGCAAATTAAACCCTGTAATTCAACCTAAAGGCGACTAAAATCACCCCATAATAATAATAATAAAATGCTTATGTTAAATTTCCCTTTTCCCTTAAAATGTATATTTTTCATGTAATTTTTGGCCAAAATGACCCACAAAAACCATAACCTCCCTTATATTTACACAGTCATCTCCTGGGCTTTCCAGCTTTTAGACGCCTTTTCAATGCCATCCTGCTTGGGAGTAACTATTGCTCTCATTTTAACACTCCTCTACGAAATAAAAGTGATTTTCATTGATTTTGTTTTAACGCCAAACATGCACTCCTGCTGCTGCTCTTCATTTTACATGGCAGGACTTTACTCCACAAGATTGAGGTAAAAAGAACACTCTTAAATTTAAATTTTTAATGATCTATGGCTAGTTGGAAATCATTAATTTTGTTAAGGCAGATGAAAAGTGATCAAAGCCAAGGCAGCAAATGCACCACTGTGTTGCCACCATCCACTTTGGTGTAATGGGCTGGAAAAGCAGACGGGAGGTTAATTGCTGTCAACGGGGATTTTTTGGGGGCAAAATACAAACAGCCTTTTTCTCAAGGAGACATTCTAATGGTAGTCTGACTACCAGAAAATAATTATAAGTCTTGGAATTGTCTCCGAAGATTTAGCAAATATATGAAATAGCCTATAACAAATTGAGATGGCAAGTAAGAAAACCCCTTCACCTGTGACTGCTCTTATTTAAAACCCCTGTGGGAGGAGAGGGCACGAAGCCCCAAGCCCGGCAGGGATGCCGCAACCTCCTCCCGAGCCCGCTCGGGTACCACAATACGCAGAATAAAATATGTCTTTGAGTTCGTGCTAGCGTGGGCCAGCCCGTGGTGGGAGCGTTCAGCTGGAGAAGGAGGAAAAAAAAATGTTGTGCATCGAAAAGAAAATCAATTTCCTCTACATCTCTATTTATCAGGCTGCGTTTCCAAGCCAGCTGGCAGGTTGAAGTACTTGCCTTCTGATGTGCTCCTTTGTTAATGGTGTGATTTGTGTCAGATCAGCGTCTCCTAACGTAATTATACCGATTACGGCGGAGGAACGGGAAGACAAGATGTGGCTGGAGGAGCGGATACATCCTCGGCTCACTCTGGCGTTACAGCCACGTAATTCCGTGGAAAACCAGAGTTCTGCAAACTTGCATTTCACCGAGGGCTCGTTTAGGGTCCAGCCGACACGAGCCGGCACCTTGCTGCTTAGTACCGAAAGACAGGAAGCCTAAACCCAAAGCCCACGGCGGTCTCGGGGGACCTCCCCATCGACTTGGCTGGGCCATAGGCAGGGATGCCGAGGGCCGACGCTCAGACCATGCCCTGGCTTGAATTCCTCAGACAGCTCGCCTTTTGTTAGAGTCCTCTTGCGTGTCTAACACCTTTTTGCTGTTCCCAATAAGGGCATATAAATGTTTTCCTCTTGGTCATATTTGTCTTCCCTAAATTGTGCCATCCCCATGGAGGCTGGCCAAGGAAACGGGAAGCCATCAATAAAGATGACAACATTTTTTGCACCCATCTGTGCTCTCCCAACAGTTGTAATTACAGACATTTAAAACCGAGACAGGTTTTTACCCATGTTTCTGATGGCAGCTCTCTTTCCTGGGCAGCCTAGAAGCAAGAGACAGAGCTACCGCAGCAATGCACGGGGAAGGACACAGCTCCGGGATGGTGACTTCTGCTGCTGGGTACGGAGCGCACCCGGGACACCCCATCCTCCCTTCTCTCACAGCTCCCCCAGTGTTTCCACACATGGGGTGCCCACGAGCTGGCGAGGGCTTTCGCTGCCAGGCTGCTGCAGCCCAACGCGGACCCTGTGGCTAATCACCCCCTTCCCATGGCCCTCCCTCACCACCGAACCTGCCAGCTCGTTGCAACGCCTACTTATTTTAAGAAAACGCTTAAGAAAGCGGGTGCTTTCCTACATACAGAACGCAGATCCCTGCCCTAGATGAGCTCTTGAAAAATGCCGTCATTTCAAGGCAACGGCAGCAGTACCAATGGGTGCTGCTAAGGCCAGCTGTCTCGGTCAGGGGAACCTCAGCAAATGCGCCAAACAACAACAAAACCAAAGTGGGAAGCCCAGGAAAGTGAAGTCAAGGGCAGCCTTCCTCCATCTGATAAAATTATTGTGCGCCATCCACAGCTTACAACTCCCTGACCACCACTAAACACTTGGCCAATGCATTGCTTAGGCAAAAAGGCATCATCTCTTACCGGGTTTGGGGATGAGTCCTTGAAAAGGCCTGTAAAAAATAAGGAAAAAAGGAGATTTAAAATGAAACGCCACCGGGAAGCCAACACGCCTGGCCTGAGCATCCTCCCGCGGCCCAGGGAGGGTTAGGGCTCAGCCTGTCCTTCGCATGCTGTGCCACGACTCGTGCCGGACCAGCGAGCTCTGCGGGGACGGGGTCCTTGCGGTCCCCGGGGACACGCGCCCTGCTTGGGGCAGCACGCACCGTGGCAGTAAGAAGACAGGCAGCGTGGCCCAGCGAGAGGGGGATGGAGCCACACTTTAAAGCCTCTGTTGCTCCTGGTCTCACCTTACAGCGATACAGTGATGAAGCGCCTTTCCCCTCCCGCTTGTGTCCATCCCCTTTGGCTGCAAAACCCGCAGGAACCTTTGGCTGCAAAACCTGTAAAACCCGCAGCCCCTTTGGCTGCAAAAGCCCCTCGCAAACAGCCAGTGCTCGGCACCTCTCCGAGCGCTGCGGGACCCTGAGCACTGCCCTTCACCAGCAATAAACCAAGCAACGTTCCTCCTATCTCAGGACTCCTAAGAAAAGGGGCTGGGATTTCTCTGCCCACACAACCATGGCACCGAGCACCCTTTTCTCCCGCCAGTGCCTTCCCCACCACCTCCCCAGGCAGCAGACAGGAGAAAAGAGCAGGAGTCTCTATTTCACGGTCCCCTCCTTTCCGCCGAACCGTTAACTGCCAGCTTAATAGCCATCTCGGGGGCTGGAGGCATTTATAGTATTGACAGCCCTGCCCCGATGGGGCTGGCAGAGCTGGGGGTGCATTTAGGTCGTCTCCCTCTTCTCCCCCTCCTGCTGGGCGGGGTGGCTGACACCTCTCGCCACATACCTCGTCACAGTGAACTTGATTTTGTCGGCGACAGCCAATATCCTCTCCAGGTTCTGCGAGCCGAAGGTGCATGGCTTCCTGAAGGGGATCCCGGGGGGCAGCCCCTCTATAATCACCGACCCCGGATTGCTCTTGATCCGCTTGTATGGCACTTGCACGGGGTATTTAATCCCCAAGGCCTCACCTGGGAGAGAAGCGAGCAGTAAGCGAGCAGGACACCAGGGATGTGATTTCTACCGTGGCTCCGGCTCCATCCCCGGCCCCGCCAAAGCACGGCATGGCGTGAGCAGGCTGCTCGAGGCACCACGTCAAGCGTTAGATCAAGGACCAACATTTTCAGGCCGCCTCCACAATGGGAGCGGAGGGGTCCCAAGGCAGCCGTGAGCATGCAGCAGAGCTGGTGGGGCCAAGGAGAGGCACCGTCCTGCACCATGATGCTCATGCGGCACGCTGGGAGGGACGGAAAGCCGCTGCTCTTTGCTTTGGGACATTATTTGGAGGTAACTCCATAGGCATGTTCCCTCTCTGAGGCTGGCTGCAGGACCGAGGCTACACATTTCCTTGCAAATAACTGCTCTTGCGGGTACCTGGGAACCTGCACAAGTCTTACCGCTGCCTAGAAAACGGGGATAACAGCATTTCCCTGCCTTGCTTGATACAGGACAGAGGCGGGGGCAGGCAGGCCCTGGGAGTGCCCTGCAGAGCCTGGGTAGGTGCCCTGGGGCCAGGAGGAGCAGCAGCGACTCGTCCCCAGCGCTCCTGCGAACGCTCGCTACGGCCCCTCCTTATTCCCTTCCCAACCTCCCACCACACCCCACGATCCCACAGCTCTGCCGCTGCTAAAATGAATTTACCATCATTGTTCTTCATGGAGGCGGGGTTGAAAGAAAAAAAAACCCACCAAAACACGACCGGGAAGGGCAGGCAGCGGGAAGGGCGGCGGCAGGCTCCCCATCACAGGCTCCCCGTGCTGCATGGGAGCCGCCTCGGCAGCAAGCGCCTGCAGCAAAGAGCACCAATTCCCAGACCCTCCGTTCCCTCCCCGGCCCGCCGAGGTGCCAGCCGCTCAAGGGGGAGGCGAGAGAAAGCGCCTGGCAAGGAGGAATCGGGAGGAGAAGGGAGGGATAGGGAGGAAAAAATGAGGAGGGGATAAGGAGGGAATAAAACCAACTCCCGCCCTGGTTTCTCACCGTATTTCTTATTGAACAGGTCCTGGACTTGTTCCCGCAGCGTGTTAGCGATGTCTATTCTGGAAAGCCTGGCATCATAATTTTCTGTAAAATAAAGAAACAATTATGGACTTCTGCTGGTAAATTAAAAGGCACTCTGTGACTTTTAAGTAATGCCATTTTCTAATTATAGGAAAGTCCTTATCTCGCAATTAGCTAATCTCTGGAGTGGGCCATTCAAAGTCCTTAAAAATAATCTAAACAGAAATATGTTTTTTTCCCCCACCTGTTTTCTAAGAGTAAAAGCCACATGAAATCGAAGATTCAGTTGCGATAATTACTGGCATTAAAATAAAAAGCGCTCTAAAGCCTCCCTGAAAAGCCAAAGCCCTTGAAAAGCCTCCGTCCCTCTCTGCAAACCCTCGCAGGCTCCTGTGGCCTGAGGAAAAGGGATGCTCAAGCAGGGCAACACTTGCCCACGGGCTTCTCGCCATCGCTCCTTTCCCCGACAGAGCCGCCGGGCCGGCTGCCGGTGCACGCTGGACGGGAGTGGTGTTCATACAAACGTCGCCTGGGTGGAAAAAGCCCCAGAAAAGGCAAACTCTGAGGCTTGGAAGACTTAATTATGCATCCCGCAAGGTCAGATGGTGAGATAAGCAAAGCTGGTTAATTAGGGCACCATCCAGAGTGCTTTGAGCTTCTTCCTTGGACCTACAGGACTGCCCTCCCCGGCTGCGCGTCTTGTCTTCCGGTTGTCTGTCCTTCCCATCCTCTCAGCCCGCCTCCTCCTCTCCTCTCCACCCTCCCGTCCTTGCCTTGCCTCGCTCCTCTGCCAACCCCCGAGCCCTGACGCCCCGCGGCCGCTCCCTTCCCACATCTGTCTGCTCTGCGCAGCCCCCGCAACGGGCCAGGGACTCTGCCTCAAACCTCCCCCAGATGCCTCCAGCCCCTCACCTTGAAAGCCCTGCCTCTTCACAGCATCCTCCAGCAGCGCCTCGCTCGAGTCCCTCTCGCTGGTGGCTGAGACAGGGGACATAAGAGGAATTAGGATTCGCAGTGCTGCCAAGGGGGACGCACAGGAGGGGGCTTCCAGCCAAAAAATGAGGTGGGGAGGGAAGGCAAGAGACGCGCTGTAGGAAAACGCTCTCACTCCTCTCCTACCTAGTCCTTAACGGCCCGGCTGCCGGGCGTCTCGCAGCCTACCTTTGGCTGCCAGGCTGTCCGACGCCGGCTCCTTTACACCCTCCGCCAGCAGCTCCGGTCTGGAAAACAGCGAGAAGCAGAGGGCACGCGGGTGAGCTCCCCGGCCAGCAACACCCCGCTGCTCCAGCATCCCCTAGGACAACGCTCCTACAGCCACAACCCACTAACCATGTCTGGCTAACGCCATGTTAAAGCTGCTGCAATGCAGCAGGGGAATTTTGGAAGAAATTTTCATGCCGACAGACTCTTTAGTGAGCCAATGTGACGCTCCTTGGGACGAGATTAAGCTGGCGATGGCTGAGCAGCTTAAATCAGCTGTTACAGACTTTTAGGAGACACGGTCCTGCATGTTTCTTGGGGATGGGAGAAGCTGTGCATGGCTCCTTTCAACATACAATCGGCCCCAAAAATTGTCATTTGCATATCTAGCGCTAAGACCGCACAGCAAGGCGATAGCAGGGCTCGTTACGAGCTGCGCTGAAGCTGAGCTACAGAGAAAGGGGTCTGGGGTGCGGACAGGAGAACCTCCAAAATGTGGTCGGGCTGGGCTGGGAGCTGCTGGTCCGATACCACAAAATCTCTGCGCTCCCAACGTTTATTTTCCATTTCAGCTGCCCGCCACATCGGTTGCATCAGCTCTCTCCTCTGCAAGGGAGGCTGAGTCAGCACTTGGGTGAGAAACCCCCCAAAATACCTAAAGACATTTTTTAATTCATCTCTGCTGGAGCCGTTCCCTCTTGCAGGGCAATGCTGTTGTGTTACATCGCTCCTGGCTTCTCACAGCCCCCCCAGCTCCTGTGACACCCCCTGCTCCCCAGTGCACCAACAGCATCTTCCCTGATGCCCGCAGCATCCCGCTGAGGCACAGATGTGCACATCTGGACCTCGGCCAGAGCTGCTTCCCATAAGAAAACCCTCCAGGGCTCCCAGCCCCATTCCTTGCCCCACGCCTGAGCACCCTGAAAGTTAAAGGCTCTGGCTCCTCTCGCCCACCCTGGGGTGCTCCCTGCTGCTGTGGCCAAACCTTTGCAAAAGTGGGTTAAAACCCCAAAAGACATCAAGGGAGAGATGACACCACCACCGCTGCCTCTCGGGGATGGCTCCGACAAGGCAACAACCCTTGGTTATTTCTAATCTAGCAAATTTATTGAAGGTGGCCAAGTGATGGATGTTCCCCAGGACACTGCACAGCAGCGGGAGCTCCGAGCAGGAACATCCTCCCCAAGGGACAGCCGCTCCACCTGCCTTACCTTTTAATGACAAACTGGATATTGTTGCTCGCTTGCAGGATCTTCTTCAGCTTGGCAATCCCGAAGCAGTTGGGGCGCCGCAGCAGGATGCCCTCCGGCAAGCCCACAACAAACAGGTCCTCGGGATACATCAGAAACTTGGAGTAGGGAACTTTGACCGGCTCCGATATTCCTATGGCTTTCGCTGCATGGGGACCAAATCTCGTTAGTTTGCTGGACCTCCATGTCGGGTCAAAGCAGCAGCGACACAATATGTTGGGGGGCGGGGGGCTGGAGAGGTTTTTGGAGACTTTGTTGTCACTCTGGGCCTGGTGGGGTTGTCCCTGGTGGGGAAGTCCCTGATGCTGGCAGACACAAGCCAAAGGATAGAGCCAGGCAGCCTCCAGGAGCTGGCTTTTGCATTTGCTGCATTAACACAGTTTGCCTTTCAGTGGCACACATCGAAGGGGCTTCCTATAAAGGTTGCAAGCATCTCTCCACAAGGCAATGGGACCCCACGTCCAGACCTCCACGGACATCCCTCTGGCAGATGAGGGGACGGGGAACGTGCCTGGGGGTGCCCTGCCAGCCTGTGCAACCCAGCACGGCGAGGGCTCCCTTTGCTCCGCTGGATATTGCCAATAAGCAACCAAACAGCTAGCGCCCGGCAGCGCTGCTCGGCCAGAGGTAAAAAACCAGGACAAAATCCTACAAGTGTGGGCGAGGACTCCCAGTCCGTTACTAAAGCGTGGGGTGCATCCAGGGCCAGCGCTCCGCCGGCCGTTCAGCTGCATCCCCAGCGCCCGCCCCAGCCCAAGAGCGTCCCGGCCCTTCTCCTCTCCCCTGGGCGCAGGGGGCTCTGGCAGCCCAGGAGCCACAGCTCAGCTCCGCTCCCGGCTTTTGGGGACAGCCGGGCAGAGCCGCACCTCCTGGTCCTGCCAGTGGCAAAAACTTTCTGCCCGCTCTCCAAATGCACGCGTGACCTCGCTTGTATTTTTTCCAGGTTAAATGACCTTTCTAACAAGGGGTGAGCAGAGCATGCCGAGTGCCAGCCCCCGGTGCGGGGGTCCCGCCAGCCTTCCTGGGCCCCACCGTCACGACCTCGGGTGGAAAACCTCTCTGATATTTCAAACAAGCGATGGGGGGGAAACACTTTGGTCCTTCCCTCCGTGGGAGGAAGGCTGAAAGTCACGGCAGCAATTCCTGGGCTGCAGCCAGCAAAAAGGCATCGAGGAAACCAAGGGGAAGAGCTGCAATAACAAGGCCCGGGGAGATTTCAAATGCATTTGTAAGCCCAGCAGACAGCAAATGAACAAATTAGATTGCACCTTTACTCAGCCGCCGGTTTGGAAATGGTAGGTGACATTTCTGAGCAATTAGGAGCTCCCCACAGCAGAGGCCAGCACTCGGCATGATGAACATGTGTTAATGACGGTCTTACCGTATCTTGTGTTGAACAAAATTTCAACTTGTTTCCTCAAATGACTTAAAACGTCCCCTATACCATCTGGAAAAAAAAAAAAAGAAAAAAAGAAAAAAAGAAAAAAAAAGAAAAAGAAAAAGAGAGAAATGCTCTGAGAAATCAGCTGCCTGTGGGGCAAGCAACGCACAGCGCAGGCGAGCAGCCCCCGGCCTCTGGCAGAGCCGGCTGCGCGCTCTTCACGCCCCCCAGATTGGTGCCGGTCCTCTGGCAACTGCCTGCAAGCTCATCCCCGAGCGAGGAAGGGCAGCAATGCACCTGCCGCAGAGCTGCGCTAGCAGCAAGGAGGAAAAAGATAGGGAAAAAAGTAAATCCAGGCAAGAGAGGGGAGGACAGAGCCCGAGAACACGGCAGTGTCCTTCCAGGCTGAGCTTTTCGGAGGCTGAATGCTTTGCTGATAAGGCAGGAAGCCCAGGAAACCCAACCCAAAATACATCTGTGTTCATCCATCCTTCCAAAAACTTGCAACGATCAGGCAACGCTCGGGGTTCATCGCACACTCACCTGATCCATCCATCTGCTTTTCCTCGTGTCGCGACTCCTCGCTGGACCCCTTCTCTGTCCCTGCTGAGGAAGAGGAGGGTTGGTTAGTGTCAGCAAAACTGGACCAGATAGGAGCAGGAGGTCTCCAGGCCCCCTGCAGTCACCCAACCACCCCCTTCCCCTCACTAAGCTCTGAGCACGCATCCCCAGCGCGGGCTCGGGCTGGCAGCATCGCGCCAGGAGCTGCGTAAGCAGAACAAACCCATCGCCTACATCCAAGAGGCCTGCCCGCCCTTCGGCGTGGGCTTCCGGGGAGAGGCGAGACCCAGCACTCGGCATGAGCGAGGGCAGCCGCGGTGCCAGCACAAATCCCCCAGGTAAATCCCAGTCGTGAGCTGGGCAGAGGAGCCGGGGTTTGCAGGGAGCTGTGGCTGGAGAGAGACTGGGAAGGAGCGGCGGTGCCAGAAGAGCCACCAGTTTGTCTGTCAGAGCTCCCAGCTGGCCTGATTGAGGCCGTGACTCTGGAAGCGGGTCCCCACTCCATCACCTTGGCTCATAAATGGTATTAACTCATTTCTGACACACACACAAACCCCCGTGCCCCCGCGCGGTCTCCTGGATGCTTCATTTCTGGTACCTGCTACCGTTTCTAGGATGTAGTTCGACTCCTCCGTGGCCATGTGCGTGGGCACCGGGTCGTGCATCTCATCCGAACCGGGCGATCGGTCTGCGGACAAAACCCCACGGGCAGCTTTTGTTTTGATGGGTTCAGAGGGTCCTGGCCCACCAGCAAGGGCTGAGCGAAGGGCCCCCCGGTCCCGGGAGCCCCGCACACCACGGCCCCGCACCAGGAGCTGCTCTGGGGGTGCATCTGCCTTCGTCCTCCCCGGGACCACCCGGAGCTCGTCCCTGAAACACACCCGACCTCTGAGCCCGAGGGAAAAGAGCAAAAGTTGCTTCCTAACCTCTGCAGGAGGTGAAGAGCAAAAATAGTTCAAAATTATTTACTTGGCTTAATTCCATCTAGACACTCAATTTTGGCTTAAAAAGTTAATGCTGCTTGACTTAGCTACTCCACTGTGGGAAAACCATTCCACTAATGCTGCCTTCCTCCACAAAATCACACCTCCTTGGGTTTCCCTTACGTAAGCCGTATGCCCTCTTCATTTAAACCCGTCTCCCCTAATGCTGGGCTCTCCAACGCCCCCAAAGAGCTATCCAAATTTAGCTTTAAATAAACCTTCAGCTCGTTTAAATACTTCAATCGGGTCACTTCTTAATCATCACCTTGCAGAATAAATAATCCAAATTTCATCAATTTCTCCCTGTAGGTGAACACCTCTTTTCTATTAATCCTCCTCTCTGCCCTCAGCTGTACTCCCTCTGATTGAACTCGATCTTCAAATAAGGTAAGAAAAGGTGGATTCTGGACTTGAAGTGTGATCTACCCGGCACCGGAGAAGTGCTAACACCTCCTCCTGCTCCTCGCTCCTCACACGCACTGCCAGCTCGCCACGTATTAGCTTTCTTCTCTTCCATTAGCTGCCAAGTTGGAAATTAAAATGTTTGATCTACCACTATACCTTGTTCCTTCTGCTTCCCCTATATTAACTGTGCGTTAAGTCCTTTCTACGATAATCCCGGAGTGACTCCCCAGATATCGCTGTATCGAGGGGACTGCCGGGTGCAACAGAGATCACACCGGTGCGGTGGGGCCGGGCATCACTGCTGTCCCCAGCATCACTCGCCCTTGGGTATGCTGGGAGTCCTGTTGCTGCCCTCATTCTGGTGAGATTATTAATTAATGTTTGTAAAGCACACTGAAAATGCAAAGTGCTAACTATCCACTCATTAAACCCAGAGGATCATCCTACCATTCGCTGTGCTGTCCAGGTCAGGTAACTGGAAGATGACTCTCCCAGCTGCCCCTCCAGCACCCAACTGCTCGTCTCCATCACCACCCATCGCCACCAACCTCTCTGGGCAGAAACGGGGGGAAATGCATCAGTGCCGCTGATTCCAACACGTTTTCAGCACGTGCTTAATATTAAACCTGTTCTTACGAACTCTTCATAACCAGGCTGTTTTTCTAAATCAAGACCCTCATCAAAAGCATCCCGCGCTCGATACCTGGGATCCTCCAAGGCCACGCATGCAGAAAAGCAGCAAAACAGGCTCGCTTTCTCCAGGGGAAAGGCAACATAGAAAAGCGATGAAGGAGAGAGAGAAACAAGAGCAAGCCCTAAACCACCCTGCACTATCCCCCAGAGACCCACTGATTCCCCATATGACCCTTAAAATGACCTTCAGGGAAGAAAGACCAGCGTACAGGCACAGGGGACCTTCCGTGCTGGGAGATACCCCACGAACACCTCTTCTCAAAGCAACACGCCGAGATGCCACGCAGCAGCCCTGCCTGTGCAGAGGCTGCTGCACACAGCCGGTACCCCAGCGCCTACCTGGCACGGTGATCTGGATGATGTCCAGCTCGTCCGGCTCGATTTTGATCTGCCTGATCCCACCCAGCTCTCCTGAGGTACCTACCGGGGAAAGGCAACGAAAGGCAATCGCCAACAGGAACCAGCAATGCTGTGTTTGCCCACCAACGCGGGCAGGGAAACCACAGCCGGCTGCGACTTCAGTGCCAGCTGAGCATCCCGCAGCAACGAGGCTTTGGCTAAGGGGCCCAGCAGCATCAAGCCCATGGCATGGAGCTACCCAAAGGATGTCCGCGGGCATGGTCTCTGCAAACAGCTCGGCTGGCAGGAGACCCCGGTGTCCTTGAACTGGCTGCTGGCCCTCATTACGTGCTCGTTTCCTGGCTTTCTTCACTTAAAACAAACTGGGTCGCCAACTGGTCGGGGGGGATGCAGGAGGAGCCATCTCCAATGGGCGCTCCTGGCATTTTTAATGCTCCCAAACTCATGTTTGGGGACAAGCCCCTCTGCAGACCCGTGCTGTGGGAGGGCTGACCGCAGCTGCGTCACCCCAGGGCACGCCCAGCTGAACCCTGGCAAAATTCAGTGTGGTCTGAAGCCCCGCCGGGCGGGGAGCCTGCGCCAGCCTGGCCGTCCCGCAGAGGCTGCCCCAGGAGGATGCTGCGTGTGGTGCTCAGCCCGGCTGCCTCTCATCTCCAGACAGATTTCCTCACTTAGGGTGGCACTGATTCACCGCAAGGGACTGAGTCACAGCTTGGGCAGGCAGGACAGCGGGGCTCAGCGGGGCTTCACCTACTTGGTGGCGATTCAATGGGTCAAGCACCTAGACTTGGGGAAAAGCGTTTCCTTCCCATTTGCGGTGCTCAGAGTACCGACACCGCCGATTTCTTGGTGACCCAATTGTGGCGGCTTTTAGGGAGAAAGGAGCTCTGAGATTGAAGACTTCCCTCAGCATCGCATTTAAGCATGTGCTTAAGTCTTGTTATTTCAATTTATGCACTTTTAGGACCCAGCTGGAAGGTCACAGGGTGAGACCCTTCATCTCTGCATCTATCAAACGGGGATAAAATCCTGAGAGAACTGCCCCGCGGGGCAACCAGCTAACGGGTGCCACATGTCCAAATTACTTTGCAGGCAGCTTTCTCTAATGCTCCCCCCCCCCACAGTATCACTATTTTGCAAGAGAAAACGAATTATTCCTCACCTGGTTCACAGCTTTCAGAAACACTACACTTCTCGGACCTGGAAGGGAAAGGCAGACAAGAGAGGTGGTCGTGGAGCAACCAAAGGGAAAGCTTAAAACCTTGCAGTGTGCGTAGGACTGATCCTGGCAGGAGGGAGAAACACCGCAGCCCCCTGCGATGCCAGGCGAGGGCTGCGGAGGCGTCCCCGGGGACGCTGCACCCACGGTCCCAGCAGCGGCACAACATCCGTGGCTGCAAGGGAAAGCCACGGTCTGCGGGATTCTCTGCAACCAAGCCCTGCTCCCAAACGCTCCCCCAGTATCAGCCCTGCCGCTAGACAACGATGGATGTAACCGCAGCAGAGAGGTCCTGAAAGCAAGAGGGGTTTTAAGCCCGAAACCTGGACAACTCCATCCCTTTGCGGCAGAGAGCAGTGCATAAAGCATCATTACAATGTGGTTACTCATGGAGGTAATGCAAATAGGGAGAAAGGAAAAAGTCAATTGATTTGGTAAATATTTATTCTGCCCAAAGCTTTTCTCCCCTGAAAACTGGGCGCTATCCCAAACTTGCGTCTACAGTTAACTTCACACGCTCAGGAATTTACACAAGGTGTTCAGCATCCAAATGAGATTACTTTGCATTCTCAGGATGCGTTTGCTTTCTGACTCTCTCCTTCTTAAACAAGAACAACCACAGCGCTTTGGCAGTTAATGATCTAAGGAGCAGCACTGGAAAATGCACTCTTCCACAACGCTGGTCCTTCAGGAGGAAGGAAAACCCTTCTGAGCCAGCGCCACATCCCTGTTGGCTCGGGGGGGATGCTCAAAAGCACTTCTCGCTCGCCTAAATCCACTCAGCAGTGTCAGCAGAACAAACTACGGGCAATGCGAAGGAAGCCAGGAGTGCTCTTGAAATGTTCTTCCTAAATGTGGTATGGCTAAAAGGATCGCTGGTCTAGAAAGTACTGTATATATTACCTAGGGGCCTTGGGAAGGGTTTTCAACTCTCCCACTTCAGGTCAAAGTCAACCTTTCCCAAGGGAAATCGGGGAGGGGGGCTTCCCTGGGGAGTGCGTTACCCCCCACGGTACCTGGCCCTTCTCCCTGGAGCATCTGGCACTGCCCTTTCCCTGGAACTGGGCTCTGACCCAGGTGGACCACTGCTATGGAAATGCTCTGCTCCTGCCAGGGGACAGAGGTCCCTCACTTGCCAGAAGAACAAAGTGGGATTTGAATATCCACCTATTTTGTCCTGCAGATAGGTGTTATCAATGCATTGGGAGATTTGGGGAGACTTGAGTTTACCCCCGTGGCAGGTAAAGCAAGCTGTGCACCGCCACCGCAGTTCATGATTCCCTTTGTAACCAGAGGTGCGCATGAACCTCGGGGTTCATAGCCCGACTCAATATGCACACACACAGCGTAAATGAGGAACAAGGCATATACATACACACAAAATAAATTTGAAAGGGACCCCAGGACGATCTTCAGGTTGTGCCAGATTCACACCAGGGGAAGGTGGTCGGCCCGGCCCAGCCCAGCCCAGCGTGGTCCACATCACAGCACCACCATGGGAAGGGCGATCCAAATCCAGTTGGGTAAAAACCACCCCAAAAAAAACTATTTTTCCCCGGTAGGGTCTTCTAAAGCAGTTTTACCACACCGTGCAACCCCTGCCTGGCCCACAGCTGGAGCACAGCAGGTGAGACGGGGAGGGCGCAGCATCAGTGAGGGCCGTATGGGGACCACGAGCCTCTGGCTGCCCTCGGAGCTCTGCAGCGGCAAACCTCAGCTCCCACCCTGCTGGCACGCTCCCACAGACACGCAGGGGATGGTTTTCTATCTATTGCTTTGCAGAAACCAGCTCGGCATCCCTAATATCCCATCCTTCCACCTCCTTGTTTCCAGTCACACCAAGTAACTGCACAGGGGGATCTTCTGCGGCAAAAATTAAAAGTGTCCTAATTGTAAATGTTAACAAATGAACGGGAAAATGAGAAGCCTCAGGCCAGGTTTCAGCCCCGCAGCGTGCCTAGAGGCCAGTGGTATTTGAAGTATCACTGTTTCCCCTGGCATCCAGCATGCAACGGATGCTCTGCCGCTCCCCAAGTCTAAACGCCTCCAGACACAGAGCGATTCAGCAAGGTGCGGAGAGCAATCGAGAGCTGGCTGAGAAATGGTTTTGTGGCTAAGTCCTAGCTGGGGATCCTGGAGATTCAAGTTTAATTCCCTGTAACACCAGTGAAGCACCTCAGGCCTACACCCAGCCGTGTTCCCACCGCAGACATCTCCAGCCAAGGCTCTCAACCGGAGTCCCTTCAGCATCGGGAGGAGAAACAGGCACTCGTGGGGTGTGATTCCTCCAGCCCGTTTTAAATGGTTGGAAAGGGCTGACTCACCCGGCACACTGAGCTCGCTGCTGATGAAAGGTGCTGGAGTGACTCAGCCAGCCCCGCTCCGGCATGGATGCCCGAAAGCAGCCACTGCCAGCCTCCCTCCAGCAGAGCGGGCGAGCAGCCGTGCTGCCACGGCCCTGCTTTACCAGCACAGCATTTGGGGCTGCTGTCCTTTGGGGGTGACACCTGCACGCTGAGCACCGACCATTTCAACCCACGTACCGTATCAATGCACAGAGCAAACCAACATCACCTACAGAGACCTGGTCCGAGCCAACCCAACCACCCGCTCATCTTAACCCCCATCCCATGCCCGTGGTTGCCTGCCCTGCATCAGAGCTCCAGCGTGGCACGGCTTGTATGGCACTCGCAGCCAACGGTACCAGGAAGCGGGGCCAGCCTCTGCAAAGTGTGGGAAATGTCCCCGTGGCATAGCATGGGGCACGAGTGACACTCATGGGTGCTCCCGCCACCCCATACCTAGCAGAGGAGAGGACAAGAAAAATTTGGCTTGTTCCATTTAGCAAAACGAAGCCTGGGAGGGGACACAGTGGTGTCCCGCAGCAGTGGGGCAGCAAGGTGCAAGAGCCATCCCAACCCCATGGGGTAAAACCACCCCCAAAGCCTCCTTTGAAGCTGGAGATACCCAGAGCGCTGGGTGACAAATGCCAGCCCTGCGGACTGGGAAGCTTGAGAGGTCTCTGCCCTCCAAAGCTGCGAGATTTCAGTGCTTGGAGCACCGCTGGGCTCGCTCGCTGCCTGCTCTACCGGTGCCGACGTGGCAGGTTCCCCTGCCCAGGGCGAGCACAGCTTTAGAGGCACGAGGCAGCCGCATCCAAGGGGACGAACCTGAAACAGCACTGGGGAGAACCAGAAGGAGACTCCAACCTGTCACAGGTTCATGTCAACGAAGAGCCAAGGAGGGAGGGGAACCCAGCACATGCCATGGAGGAGATGGGGACAAGTTACCCCATCTCCCCATCCCGGCTTGCAGAAGTTACTGACCCCATAGCATGGCCCACAGCCCCGGCTGGTGGAGGTGCAGCACTGGGCGGCGAGATTTTGAGCTGGAGAGGCTGAGGAGCGCTCGCTCCTACACCCCTGCTCCTGAGCCTCCCCGCAGCCGGCGGCCTCCAGCACGGGTGTGCGGACAGACATCCCAGCAAAGCTCATTTTGCTGCTTGCAAACCCATCCGTGACCGAGCCGGCCGTGCAGGGGCACGGCTGGGAGAAAGCTCCTTTCCCTGTGGCACAGCCTTGCCTGCAAGCATCAGTTATACTGCTATGAACCGCTGCCCCACTTCTCTTATTTAAAGTGATTTTAAAGGTAGTTGTTGGGGCTAAATATTACCTTGCTTCTGACCAGCTGAAGCAAAAATGCAGGAAATTGGGGCTACACAGAGAAAAATACCTTCTGGATCTCCCAGCACGGGCTGGAAAGCAATGCTATACGCTCCATAGGCACTGCCAGCACATTACAGACCTGTCTAACTCGTGGCATGGTTGTGCCAGAAACAGGTACTCTCATAAAAAGCCTCCTGCCCTGCTGAACTCTATAACCCCACCTTTATTAAACATCCATTAATCCGCTATTAGTCTCCCTGAGCTTTACAAACAAGTAATGCTTAATTAGCAGGATGTGGTGTTACGGTGCCGGCTGAGGGTGAATCCTTAGGCCATGCTTTAACACCAGAGATCGCTCCTGCAGATAATCCCAGCCTGCCCAGGCACGGCCCTGATTTCATCAGTTTTGTACAAAATCAACGATTCCAAACTTTGCTATTTTGGTTGCAAAAGGATGGGGGTGCTCGGTCTCCTCCTGTGCCGGCTAGCTGCACCATCGCAGTGGGTTTCTAGGGAGGCAGGAAAGCAACGCCCTTACAGCCACTCGCCTTCCCACCACGGTACCTACAACATCTCCCCAGTGCTGCAGCTTACTGAATTGCACCCGTCGCACCCTCCTGTGCCCATCCTTCCCAGCCGGCGCGCGAGCCGGCAGCACAGCGATAACCTGCTGTGCACTTTAACGCCCCCAGAAGAACTCTCCGAGGGATGTCACTGGGCGGTGGCCAGGGGACGGGAGTGCCGCTTACCTGCTGTTGGCCTGAGAGGTCCCCGCCAGGTCCAGCACGGCCCCGCGGTGCGGCTCGGGGGAGATCTCCCCGGGGGGGCTGGAGGGTTCCAGCTTGGTTGGATCTTTGGTAAATTTGCTTCCTGGTGCCGGGTGCACAGGGCAGGTTTGGAAGGAAAAGCAAAACCAGAATTAGCAACCAGAGAGGCCAACGATGATGCGGCTTTTCCACCTCCATTTCTTCCCCCGCTAGTCCCAGGGCTGAGGTCAGGGTGGGGGGACAGGTTCTCAAGAGTCACCTGCTTGCAAAGAGAAGGGTGCAGATTTAATCGGGTTCACATGTTAAAATAATAGCAAGACACTTGCTTAAACCTCTGCATAACTAAGTGTGCGCTGGGAAGCCCTGCCAGGGATGGAGCATCTCCGGAAAGGGCTGGCTGCCGGGACAGGGTGCGGAGAGGTGGGGACCAAGCTCAGGAAATCCAGGTATGGCCAGGGCCATGGACCAGTGCTGCAGGAGCAAGCCCCAAAGCAAGACGACCCCTGTCCCAAGGAAGGGGACGTGTTGCGCTGGACAGGAGCTTGGCAAAGCCCAGAGCAGTGGTGCCACGGGGAGCCCCGTCCTGCACTCCGAGCCCTGCATGCAACGGGAGAAATCTCTGCTGCAGCGACGCAGAGGGGGACAAAAGCATTGTGTCACCATGAAAAACCTCCTCTCTCCCTTCCCTGTTCCTCAGCAACC
Source organism: Mycteria americana (assembly GCF_035582795.1). Lineage (NCBI taxonomy): Eukaryota > Metazoa > Chordata > Aves > Ciconiiformes > Ciconiidae > Mycteria > Mycteria americana. The sequence continues at coordinate 10,062,382 of NC_134379.1, read as the reverse complement.
TGAAAGGAGCTGAAACGAAGCCTCAGCAATGACCTTGGAGATGAAAAGAGTGATCTGAAGGCAGGGTAGGAAATGAAAATCGGGCAGGGAAGGCGAGCGAAGAGCTGAAGGATTAGTGCTGGGGGAAGGAGGGAATGAAATTAAGCCGCAAGGCTGCATAAACCACGTAGGTGTCTTGCTAAATAGCTGCTGCCACAGGCCCTTTGCTGGTCTCAAAGTGCCATCGTGACATCCCCACCCTTCCAAAACACATCCCGTCCGTGGGAACATGAAGCCTTTTTTCTTTCAGCTCCAGCCTGCAAGGAAGGGCAGGGCTCTGGCAATGGGACCAGCAGCAGTACAGAGCCTTAAAGACACTATTTATCTACCGACAGTCCAAAAGGCTCCTTTTAATTTGTGCTTTCTATGGACCAAATCTTGTTCTTGCAGCAGCGAAGCCTGCCTGAAGCTGCTACCCAGGGGAGTAGCAAAAATAGGTTTCCTAGCAGTGGTGGGTATTTTAATTAAAGGGTGAGCAAAACTGTACGGGGAAGCTTTGGGATACTTTGCAGTTGGCAATTTAAAATACAGCTCCGCTCGGAAAATAGTGTCTTTGCAAAAATGGCACCTCCTGACTCAGCAGATGCTTTTTTTTTTTTGCACAGTCAGATGTGCTGACACGAATCACAAAAAGCCAGGTTTAAATGTGTTTTGCTTCTGGTAGCCCTGCAGGGACCAGACAGGGGAGGGGGGAACTGCCATCCGGCCCCGTCCTGCTGGGTTTGCTTCCTCATCTCCTAATTTCCACTTGCACCACCCTGCCGTGTAACCCCGGAGCTCGTAGGACAGTGCTTTCCGTCAGCAGCTCTTAAGCTGACGTACAGACATACGCGATGCCTCCCCCCGGATACTGCGCAACCACGATGGATTTGCAAGGAAAATCCAAGCAGCCCAAGACACAGTTCAGTGGTCCATCCCCTGGGGGTAGGTTAGAGCTTAAAAAATCCTTTTCTTGAGAAAAAAAAGTCATTAATGGGGCTGGAGACAAAGAAACCCCCCCATGGAGGTGGGACCCCCTCCAGGCTCTGCTGGAGGTCCCTTTTGGGTGGCTCCGGCGCCATCGTCCCCAGGAAGCACCCTTGGGGCCGGGGCTGTCACGGGGCCACAGGGGTTAATTTGGCCGGCGGAGATGTCAGAGAAGGTGGTTTCGAGAAAGCTGCCAGCGTGCATGCGGGGTTGGCAGCTTGGGGAAAAAAACAACCACCCCAAAACATGTCTTTACTTGCGAGCCCAGCCCAAGCGATCTGGGAGCGGGGCTGGGCGGTGATAAATTGGGGTGCAGTGCCATATTTCAGGCGGGCATCAGGGCAGTGGGATGGGAGCAGCTGCTGGAGCGAGGGTCGGGTCGGACTGCACCACTACCTGTCTCCTTTTATTTGCCAAGAAGCCCTTAGCCTAGCTTCCCCAGCTCAAACCAAAAGGAGTAAAGACACGAGGCAAAGAAAGCCGAAGAAACCCCCTCTCAGGGTTTTGTCACTGAAAAAAGGGAGTTTTGTTGCTTTTCTTTTAAAAACAGTCAGCGGCTGGATGATGCTAGCACTTCCCAGCCAAAACCAGAATAATTTACCAGTGAGGAACCCAGCAGTGATTTTTCTTCCTCCTGAAAGCACAGAAACATGCCGCGTGCTGCCTGTAGCTGCAGCTCAGCCCGGCGCAGGAAGCCAGCCCAGCCTCGTGCACTGGGGATTTCTTGCTTAAACCTTCAAAACACTATTTAAGGGGCGCACAGTTCTTGCGCCGATCCCAGGCGAAGGCAACCTCAGCACACCCGGGCGCAGGGCACACACAAAGCTTCTCCTCACGGAGCGTAATTGCAAGTGTCCTGCACTTCTCCTGCTTACAGGTGACATTATTTCAACTCTGCCTCTCTGGATAATCTTTCAACTTTGTGAGCAATAAATCAAAGGACGTGGAGAACGTACCTGTAAAAATTCTCTCATCAAACATCCTAGGAGGAAAGGGAAAAAAAAGGGATTAGACATAGGTGCTTTTAATGACTGAATTTTAGGTTTTATTAATGAACAGCATTAAACCAAGTCAAAATAGTAATTTTATTCATTCCCTAAAAAAAGGGAACGAATATTTCAGCTTAAAAAAAAAAAAAAAGCCTTTTAGCCTGTTGTGCAACCAAGCAATCTTACAGCATATGCTTTTTCACTAAAGCACATTTAAATCTGCTTATAAGTCATTCTCTTCATTTAATTAACTTATTAAATGAGGCTGCTACAGGCTGGCTTTACCAAAAGAGATGATGGGACCAAAGTAGCTGTTGCTGGACCTTCGCTCCACGACGTAGACCACCGACCAGATGCCACCAGCACAGAGCTGCAGTATTTACACTCTGCCGCTCTGGCACGCGTACCCTTGGGGATGTCACCTTTCTCCCAAACATTGTATTTGGAGCCACCCACGCCTCCTGTGCAAAGGTACTCATGGGAGCAAAGCGTGGTCAGGGGCACGTCCCGGGGCCTGATCCAGCCCAGCCCAGCCTGAGCGGTGCGGGACAAAGCGGCTCCTCCACCAGCTGACATCTGGAGAGCTAATTCCTTTTAGCTGTTGTTGATGTTGGTGATTTTAGCCCCCTTGGGAGCCTTAGCTGGGCGTTTTCTGTGCCGTAATTTCACCCCTCTAGCAGGGAACAACCCAAGTGCTGCACAGGCAGGGACCGAATAAATAAATATATTATAAAGCAGATTTTCCTGACGGAGAAGCAAAGAGGGGTTGCACGGTGCAGAGATAACTGGGAAAGCGTCCACTCCTCCTACTCCAGTGCAAATGCAGACATCAACACACAACGCCCTGCCCAGAGGCGATACATCCTCATCATCCATGTATATACAGGACATCCATAAGTGATCACCACAAAACAAGGTGGAGGGAAAGCCCCGTGCAGCGTGAATATGGATGTTCCTCCTCCCACCTGGAGGCACTGCTCCCATACACCAAATGCCACTGGAGAGAGTCGCGATCGGAGGGTCCCATTACCACCCGAAATGCTTAGGGTGGCACCGGCAATGCCTGAACGGACTTACAAGAGGGTGACGGGCCTCAGGGGTGACTGTGGTATGGCCAGCCCTGCCACATCCTCGCAAAAAGGGAGAGAGATATGGAAAATGGAGGGCGGGGGGGAGGGAAAGAGCTGTTTAGCTTTTTTCCATAAAAAAGGGTAAAATGAGTTTTGGCTGTCAAACCAAGCCTCTAAGCATGGAGGGAACAGAGCTTAAATCCCCAAGCCCCCTCAAGGCCATGCAGTCCCCCCTGCCCGCCTCGCCATGCACCTTTTGATGACGAAATGGATGTTGTGCCTCTCCTCCAGTATCCGCTTGAGTTTGGGGACGCCGTAGGTGCAAGGTCTTTTGAAGGGTATTTTGTCTGGGATGCCGATGATCTCCACCGCCTCGGGGTCGCAGGCAATTTTCCGGTACGGCACGGGGACCATGTGGTCTAACCCCAAGGCTTCGGCTGAAAGGTGAACGCGTGGTTTTCACTTAAACACATGCTTTTCCTTTTACAGATGATAAAATGAAGGTGTAAAGGCTTGAACTCGAGCAGAGCAAGTGCCTCCTGCCCTCTTCTCCTTTGCTTGTCCCAGAAGGTGAGCCCCGGGAGCAGCTCGCCCATGGGAGATGGGACAACGGGGAGACAACGCAGTAGCAAACACAGCTAACGGTGTCCTCCAAAACCCCCAAATGCGCCCGGCGTTGCTCAAACCAGGGGCGAGCTGGCCCATGTGCCGTCCCCAACCTGCCTTCAACCACAGCAGGTCACTGAGCTATATAACTCATGAGTCGCATTGCACATACACAGTTTATAAGTTACAGAGCTCATTTATAGCCCATCTATAACTCACGAGTGACATAGCACATATCTATAGCCCATCTATAACTCATGAATTACACAGCCTGATGAGGATGGATGGTACAGACGACAACCTCCAGCCCGTCAGCCCATTCCTGAGCAATTTCCTGAGCTTACACTGCCCAAACGCCCAGGAACTAACCCAAAAGCACTGCCCATGGCAAGGGAAGCACCAAGGACGCCCATAAGCCCTGCAGGTGGAAAAAAGCAGCTGCAATGAGGACAACCTTCTTTTTTCCCCTGCCACGTTAATTTAAAACGGCTGCATGCCACCGCTCCCCCTCACCCGCAAGCGCCGGCAGTGCCCGGGCACTCTGACCCGGCGTGCCACGCTTCAAAGCGGGGCTGTTTTACAGCCCAGTTATAAATTCCTCGGGGGGGGGGGGGGGTCCAAATGGAAATATTGACATAACCTTCAGCAGACACCCAGACACTGGGAGCTGCTGGGCTAAATGTGTTAGGAAGAGAAGGGAGCTCTAGCATATGGCTTCTGCTGCTGTGTTAGGGAACAAAAATGATTGCTATATAATGATATGCAAACCACAAGCGCTGCAGATGCATAATGGGATATTAACTCCTACTCACCATATCTGCTGTTAAACAGAATTTGCACGCACTCCCTAAGGGTGTTGATATCTTCAGTTTCTTTTATAAAACTGTCCCACTTATCTATCAAAACAAAATATAAGAAATAAGGAACTTCCATATGGTTCGTACACAGCAGATGCACTTTTCTTGTGTGAAGCGCTGGAAAGCAGGAACAAGAGTTTGCTGCTTTAAAAATAATGATTTAAAAATCCCTCTTCCTGAGCGGATTCTGCCAGGCTGGCAGATCAGGTCTGGGCTTCCCTAGCCCCAGCCCCAGCCCCGAGCAACCTCCTCTGCAGCCGTGCCTGTGGAAAGCAGATTCCTAAGAAATGACCCCATAAAACTTCTCAACCCTGAAATGAAAGACCCTCCGGGACAGAGCAAACTCAACCCGAAACGAACCTTTGAAAGGCATGGCTGTTCCACAGAGGAGCTTTTTCACCTCCTTCCCTTCCCAACTTTCCCACCCATGTTTTTTTTTGTTTTTAACGCAGGCAGGCGAGGGTTTTGATGTAAACACGTCAGCATTTTTAGGTTGCGTTTCCTTTGGGTGGGGTGGAGGTGGGGCAATGGCAAAGTCTCCTCCCCATTGCTGATCCCCCCGGGCACCGCTGCAGAATCGCACTGGGGTTAGTGGGTTTCGGTTATTTTGAAAGAACGCCAAGCTTTCGGCGGGTATTTGCTGTTTGCAGCTCGGGCAAACAGCTTCACCCAAAGCCGTGCCTCGGTTCCCCATGCACGAAGCGGGGATGGGATTTCCCAGCCGGCTGGCAGCTCTTGAGGACCGAGTGTCGTGGAGATGGCAGGGACGGACCCAAGCAGGGATGAAGGTCTCGGCTGCAATGCTGAGACGTTGCAGCAAGTAAAGGGAAAAAATGCCCCGCTGCAGCATCTCCAGCACTGCCGGGTCCCCGCAGAGCACGAGGATGGCTGGGAGACCGCTGGGGAGAGACGGGGCCGGGGGAAACCTTTCCCTAAGAGGTGGCTGCCGGCCGCCTCCAATGCTGGAGCGGGACACGGACCTGTCTTGTCGTGGACGATGGAGAAGAGGATGCGCTTGGATGAGTGCACGTTCTGGATGAGGGGACCTCCGGAGACCGACGATTTCTGTCCTGGACAAAAGGGGAGACAAGGAGAAAGGGCTGATGAGAGCCTGACTGATGCTCCGGGCACCCGAACAAGCCCCCGGGTGCCGTCCCCCGCTGGTGATGCCGACCCGACCCCGCCGGCTCTCCTCCGTGCACCCTGGCCTGTGACAACCCGGCGGGGTCCCGGCCAGACCGCGTCCCACCGTCCCCTCCGGCTGCCCCTCCAGCCTCACGGTGCAGCACCCGGCATCTCAAGGCAAAAATGGAGGCGCGCCCCGTCAGCACCTTGGAGGCACCCGGGGAAGGGCCAGGGCAGCACGGCACGGCAGGGGTGTCTGCTTATCTCCGTACAGGCCAAGCTTTGCACCGATTTTCATCCGAGGACCGCCAAAACACCCGGGCCTGTCCCCTGTCAGCGCCGGGGGGGTGGGCTTCGCACCAGGCCCTCGTCTGAGAGCAAACTCCAGGCTATTACCACAGCAGTCGCTGTACTCCTGTGAGGAAGGCACCTTCAGCTCTCCCGCGGGCCTGGGCAGCAGCGCCTCGCCGGCCGCGTTCGGCCCGGGCAGGCCGGAGGACACCTCTTGCTTTAGGTCGACGGCAATCTGGGCCGGCAGCGAGACGCCGTATAAGAAGTTGGTGACGGCGACGGCGGAGGGGGCGTCCTGGCCGGCGGGTTTGGCCACGGGGCCGTTGGCACCGGAGTCCCGGCTGCCCTTGGAGGCGAGGGAGGTACAAGTCAACTCGACGCTGGGGTTTGGCTCTCGGCTGGGCTCCTCCGCTGGCCTGAGGGGAAGGAAGGGAGAAGAGGAGGAAAAAACCAGGTTCCTTTGGGTCCGTGGCACTGCTGAGCCAGGACAAGCAAGGATGCGGAGGGGAAGGAGAGCTGTGCCCGGGAGGGTGGGACACGCTGCACTGCTGGCTGCCGGGCTCTTCACCTCAGAAATTACAGCCATCACCCAACCTCTTCTAGCTTCTTCAGGCACCTGCACCGTTTTTGTCTTCTTTAAGTGGAGCAGGTTGGTCTTAAGCCCTTATATTAGCTAGGGCAAAGCCACCTGGCTCCACGGCCCAGCGTGTTTAAGGAGTAAAACAATTTGTGTGACCATAACCACTCGACTCCATTGCCTGTCCCAGCCCCCACGGCGCGCTCAAGGGGGGCCTGTCAGCCCAAGGATGAGCTTCAGACCAAGGAAGCCCACGTGCTTCACGAGACAGGCGGCCGCGAGCTCACAGACAGCTCGAATTCTGCGTGTCCTACTTTTAGCTGTCTCAGCCTGATTTTCCAGAAGTGCCGAGCCTTCAGAGGAGGTATTTGGTAGCGCTCAGCATTTCTCTGAATGGATCCGAGGTGCCGCCAGCCAGGCGAACGCAGAGAAAACGCACCCAAAACCGCCGAGCTCCTTGTGAAAACGTGGCCAAAATGGGGAGTTCACCCTGCCACGGTCCCCTGCCTCCCTCCTCGTCTGGCATTACAAACCCCATTTCAGCCTGGGAAGAAGCTTGCAGCATTTACACTGGAAACCCCTCTAGAGACAGAAAAGCACTTAGCTTACCGCAGCGGAAATTTTGGTGGAGACACGTAAAGCGATGCGGTTAATGCGCACGTTTACACGCGCTTAATATAGGAATGAGTCCGAAACGGTCTCAAGCCACCTGACACTGGTGAACCTCCGTGCAAGGCTGGGTTTGGCATGGCTGGACCCAGGTTTCTGGGAGGGACCCTCCTGCCTGCTCCCCATAAAATCTCTGCCATCCACCAGCGTTATAAGAGCCGCCATCCCAAGGCCTCCCACCCCTTCGGGGATCTCCAAAGTTACCTTTTTAGCCTGAAGCGGATGCTGTGGCTGTGCTCCAAGATGGCCATCAGGGACTTCACGTCGTACTCCATGGGTTTCTTAAAGCTGATCCCCTCAGGCAAGCCGGCCACCGCCAGCGAGCCCGGCTCTTTCAGGAACCTCTCGTACGGCAAAGGGACCACGCTGCTCTTCCCCATGGCTTCACCTAGGGATGGGGCAGAGTTACACACCGACGGACACCCTGCGCCCCCGACCGCGGCCGAGCCAGGCTGGAGGGATAAATGCAAGAGCAAGAGATCCCGACAGAAACGTTATGAGAAGAAAACCTCTTCTTAACTCTGCACTTAGCACGCGAGGCCCTCCAAGCCCTTTCTAAAAGCGCTAATTAATAAAAAGCTCACAAAAGCCAATAAGCAGATGTCTCATCTTTCGGGTTGCACAGTAAAATCCTCGGCTGGGGTCACTTGGCACAAGCCCACCCACCGGGAGCGCCCGGACGCGTGCCAGCGAGGGATGTGGCCGCCGGCAAGCTGGGAGGGAGCCGAGAGCTGACAAAGGAGGCTGAAGGGCTCGCGCTGATTTTTATCTCATGTTTACTGAGATATTATGGGAACCTTATTTTCAGTTGGTTTTCTTATTTTACCTCCTGGAAGAATGGAAATTACTTTGATTGCTGATGCTGTCAGGCAGCCTCGATGCACTTTGAGAGACAAGAAAAACAACCCCAGCAGTCTCCCTCCATCCCACCATTCGCAGGCAGCATGAACATCGATAGGTTTGACTGCATGATCGCCTCCAGCAGCCCAGAAATCTCACCCGCTCCCCTTGACGATGGGCACACAGTCCCCCTGCGTCCCCACCGTGCGGGGCTGGCTCCGTTGTACCTCTGACACCAAAATCTCCCCAAGGAGTCGGGAGCAAACTGTTTTCCCTTCCCCGGCAGCAGAAGACGACCAGCGAGCATCGCAGCTATACACAGATTTTCTAAACCAGCTAAAGAGCCCACGTGCCCAAACCGGGGATGCTTACGGTGCTCTCCAGGCAAGACACCGTTGGAAAATCAGCCCCTTCTGAAGGGTTTCAAGGAATGACCAAACCCTTGAGCTGCTCTCTGCGGAAAAATTGCTTTGGAAACCAGCCCAAGTCACTGCGACCAATAAACCTGGTGCTGAAAGCACGAAGCAGAAGAAACAGCCGTGCAGGAATGCGACCTGTCTGGCAAAGCAGTGTCCAGATGCAGAACATCTGGCCACATGGCAAGGTGTCTGCGCCTTCGTCTCCAGGCTGAGGGGCAGGCAGAGGAGATTATGGGACCTTGAAATAGCTGTGGGATTTTATATTGTTGCTGTTCTTTAAAATCTTTTCTTTTTTCTCTCTTCTTCAAAAAAAACCCAAAAACCCAAAACACAAACCACCAAAAGATCTTACAGAAACCCTGGAAATCTTGTGGCACTGTCAGCAAGTCCTTATTAAAAGTGATTTCTTCAACATGTTCTTTGAAGCAACGCGTGACAACTAACGACGTGCGACTTGCACGAACCATCAAGGTTCCTTATAGGCGGGGCGGATAATGTTTTAATTAAGCCAATAACAGAAGTTTCAAAACGAACCTTTGAACCACAACGCTGCGAGTACATTTTCTGCAAGCCCTGAGGGTACTTATGGTTTCCCTGCCCCGAGGCACCGGCTCTAGCAGCTCTCCACCTCCCTCCATCACCTCCCTTCGTGATGGGGCGAAGCTCCCGATGCCCACGGCGGCTCTTTATCAACCCGACACTCAACAACTCCCCGAACATATTTTTATGGGGAATGCGTTACTGTCAAAGTGACCTTCACCAAGCCTCGCGCTGCTGTGCAGAGACTCACGGTTTAGCTAAAGAGAGACAATAATCATCATTAATGCCTGGTTAATAGAAGCCGGCGGTAATCAGTCATCCTGTTGGTGCAGAGATTACCCAGCTCTGGAGGGAATACGCGATCTTTTTGACTGAGCATTTTCTAAGATTTTTGCGTTTCCAATCCCTGTTGATGGGAGGCGACTGAAAGGATAAAAAAACCAAACGAGAACCATAAGAAAGATAACTGTTAATTTCTGTCAGTCCTCTCAGTGTTGGAAGAAGAATCACCCTGGGCACCTACTATCTCCTGCGGTTTTTCTCCCCACCCAGCCGGGAGAGGCTCTTCCCGATGGGCTCGCTGGGAGGGGAGCATCTGCCCGCTGGGTTTCCCCATCCAGCGGCTCAGGGATGGAAGCAGCTCATCCTGCTGAATCAGCAGCAACGGCAGAATTGCACCCAATGCCAGAATTACGCCCAATGCCACAACTACACCCAACACCAGGCAAAACCACCGACCCAGGGATGCCCAACCTCCTCCTGCCACTACCACTGGCCATGGCGATGCCGGCCACCCTGGCCTGGGGACCTGGCCACTTGTCCACGCACACAAGGTAAAGAGCGTCACCAAACTCATCCCAACGGACGGGCCGTGTGGTCTGTACGCCCCCATGCATATGCACCCTGGTCAAGCGGTTTTATGCAATTACATGTTTATGGTATGTCATATATGAATAATTCCTGTATTCATAAAGCCTGGCGCTCTGCCGGCAGCAGGACAACGAGACCTGCAGCTCCGAGTGGGGATCCAACCAGCGCCAAAACGCCCTCCCCACCCCGTTCCCCCGGCTCTTCTGCATTGCCCCTTCCTTCCCGCTTGGGCCCAGCCTTTTGGAGGTAGCAAGAGGATTTGATTACCCCCATTAACGGGAATATTGCCTCCAAGTCCTTTAAGTGGTTTCAGAAAACCTCAGCGACTGTCCGTCCCCGGGGGAAGGGATGCCAGCTCCCCTTTCTGTCTGTGAAGCCCACGGCAGGCGCTGGCAAGGCGAGCGCCGAACAACAGCCAGCAGCAGCAAATTCCGCACAGAAGCCCAGGGCGGTTGGTGGGAGCACCCGTTATCCCCCTCCCATCGTGTGGCAGTGCCCATTCCCAAACCCAGCACACAAACAGGGACAACGCCTGCGCTCGGGGCTCAGGGAGACCCGCACGGCCCCGGCAGGGCTCGGTAGCTCACCCCAAATCCCAAATGGTGATGGGGAGCTGCACCCAGGAAAGTGAAACACCCGGTTCTGCAGCTGGTCCGGCCACACGGCCCGAACTCCCCCAAAGCGTCACGCTGGGCTAATGCAACCCGCTGAGCAGCACGGGGAATTACGGGGGCTCACCACCCCGTTTTCCCAACCCAATCTTGCTTTTCCTACCCGGGCCAGCACAGCTCCGTAGGCGCTGCTGGGGGCCGAGCCGGGAGCACGGCCACCACCTCCAGCCGCTCCGTGGGGCTCCAGTGGGGACCTCCCAAGCAAGAAGCAGGCGCTGCCGCCGCTTGAGCCTCCGCAGATTGGGCCCGGGGGGAGCTCTGCAACCCACTGGGTTACATATCAACAGCCATATGGTCATCTAGATTTTAATTGCAGAAGCTTTATTGCCGGGGATGATGCATGTGCTGGAACGGCACCAGCTCGTCTCTCGGAGCCGGGGCTGTGGGGCCGCCTGCTAGAAAAATCATCTTTTTTCCTTTTAAATAGACTTGCCAGGGAAAGTAGTGAGAGAGTCTCTGCAGAGCCCCGACACAGCGCTTGTGAAAGAGGTGCTGTAGACGCGGCGTCAGGGATAAAGGTGCGCTTGAAAATCACACTCAGGGCATGGCAGAGGCTTCCCCTGGCCGGGGGAACAGGGGATGCTCCCCCCAGCACGGGGATTTTTTTTTCCCAGTTTGGGGCACTGGAAAGTGAAGGAGCAGTGGCCAGATCCCATCTCAACGCAACGCTAACCCTAGGCAGGAGCACGTCCCGCCACGCTGCCCTGCCAGGCGCCTGCTCCCTCACCGGGGAGCCGGGCTGGGGCCGAAAGCCGCACCCAGCGGCAGCGCCAGGCAGCTCAGCGAGCCCTGGGGGCAATCCAAATCCCCAAATGGAAGCGTGAAGGTTCTTACTATAAAGCACATCAAACACTTCCTCTACCATCTTCCTGAGGAGGTACACGTCTGATCCCTGGTCCGGGGAGACCCTGAGCACGCTTCGCCCACACTCCTTTGCCTTCTTCTGCACCTCCGCGTCCTGCTCCTTCCTCTGCTGGACTCCTGTGGGGGGGAAAGGAGAAAACGGAGGATGCTGTGGTGAGAAGAGGGTTCACGGGCGATGCCACGTGCGCTTTTGAGTGGCTGTGAAGCGATCGAACCCACTGGCCGGGTTACGCCAACTTCAGCCAGGACTGAATGCATCCCTGCCCGCCAAACCACACGCAAGACGGGGGTCCCACGGGCGCCGGGCCCCTCGCTGCCCCCACGGCGTCAGCAAAGTCCTCTGGCCAGGCAGGTGGGTGCCCCGGGTCTCCCACCCACCCCAGCCCCCCGGCTCGGATGGGGCCATGGCCCCCGGCAGCCCCCGCCACGCAGGGGGAAGGTGCCGGCACGGGCAGCGGTGCCAGCAGTGCTGCCGGGAGCGGGGTCGGACACCCTGTGCGTGCCCCCCCCTTCCCTGGCTTTACCCACTCTGCTGCACTGAAACTGTTGTGATTAATTGGGCAGCGCATTTCTTTTCTCTGGTTTCAATCTGCTTAGCCTTCAATCTCTCAGGAAAAGAAAATCCGCCTTTCTCGGAGGCTTTTTTACCCTTCAGTGTCACGTAGCTCAGTAATACCAGCTATTTCCTGCTAATTTCCCCCATTAAACCTCAAATAAAGCATATCTTCGGCAACGACTTCCTTGCATCTCTAAACGCACAGAAAATTAAACACTACAAGTGCATTATTGCTGTTCTATCCAAAGCTATTCGCAAGGGATTTTCGGTGGCGAAGGACTAATTCCTTCATCATCCTCGACAGGCTCCTGCTGGCAATCGGCCCTGGATGCGAACTGGGTGCTCAAGGAGGAGCTCGTGGATCCCTCCCGTGGAAACAGCCCGTGGCCGGGACATCACTGGGATGGGGGCGAGAGCCACCCGAGGCACCCGCCCAACCAGCCACAGGAAAGGGGACAGCCACCCAACACCGCGCAACCCCCGGCAAGCTCCGCATCCCTCCCACGGCACGGGGAAACGGGCCCTGGAAAACTTTTTTGGGGTGTTTTACCAAGATGGTGAAATGCATCCTCACCCACACCTACGTAGGAGGGTCCTACGACTGACCCTCCCTCCCGGCTGGGCGCAAACTCTCCTCCGTTGACATTAATCCTGATCACTGTCAAGTTCCCCCGTGCGCCAGGAAAGGCTGAGCCAGAGGTTCAGATAAAGGAGCGCGTTCAAGCGAGGTCTGCGCACCCAGAGAGATAAGAGGCTTCTTACATCTCCCAGCGATGTCTGCTTTAGATTATTTCAGATCCTTTCTAAGGGGGCAGCTAGACCATAAATCAGAGGCGCTTCCAGGGATGCTTTCCACTGCGTGCCAGTTGTAAGAGCTTTATGGATCGGAGTTGAGCCTGGGCCATTTATAATTCAAGACAGAGTTATCACGTTTCACCCTGTCTCCAGCATCAGCCGCTTCACCCGAACCCCATCGTCAAGATTTTGTGCTCTCAACCAGACGTGACCATTTCATTTTGACAAAGGTGTAAATGAAACCAAAGGAGGGGGGAATGGGGATCTCATGCCGGGTGCCTTGCCCCAGCACAGTGGTAGGTCACCAGCCAGGATATATGTATAGGTATTTCTAAAAGTGAGATTTGCAGAAGGTCATCAAATATTGTGAGCCCTAGGGAGACACGGTTGGCATTTAGTATGCAAGATGGAGCTCCCTCCCGTTGGCCACCCCACTGCCGTTCACCGCTCGGGTACCTCCCTGCCTCTGGTGGGTGGTGGGAAGGGGAGGCAGAGCCTCCCGACCTGCAGAACACAACACGCCAAAGCGGAGGACAATTAAGAGCGGCTCTCCTGGGTGCGCGTGGCGGAGGCGGCAGGCAGCTGCCCGCGGCGGGCAGGACGGAGGGGCAGAGCGGAGCCTCGGCAAGGAGCCGGTCCTGCAAAGCCGTGCCGGCTCACCCCGCACACGCGCGGCAAATAACCCGAGCAGACAGCGACCCTGGCAGCTTTACAGCGCTCATGTTTTCACCAGAGCGAACCCTTCCTGAGCAACCTCTCCAACGGATTAAGCACCAATATGGTTTCCGTCAACACCACGTGTGTGCACACACAGCCAGGTCATTTCTCTCCACTGACATCCCCCGCCATGGGCAGCGTGTGCGAGCGGATCCGGGTCTGGGGTCCCCCAAAGCCAGATCCTGTCCTGGTTCCTGCACGGACCGGGGAAAGCAGCGGTTGGCGTGCCGGGGATGATGCCAGCCAAGAAATGCAGATCCCTGGGCGCAGCACGGCTCCCACTTTCCTCTCAGCTCCCAGGCTGGTTTTGGAGAGCTGGCAGAGGCACGGAGCCGGCGCAGGGGGCGGGGTGCCGGCCTCACCACGCGTAGGGCTGCCGCCAGTCACGCACGTCCCTGCGACACCTGGTGATCCCAATCTGAGACCGGGGGAACCACGGCTCTTGCTCAAGTCATCCTTTCACCACTGTTAGCCCCTCAAAAAAATAAGCAGCTCCACCACCAAGAGTCCCAGCTCCCAAATCCATCCCTGTCTTTCCAAAACCAGGAAAAAAGCCTTGGCCCAAGAAAGCCTCTTTGCTCCTGGGGGATCACTAGGACAAACTATTTCTGCTAAGTCCTCGAGAGCCACTCCAGCACACCGGCAGCGCTGCCGCAGGCCGACAGCGCCGGGTGAGCAGCGCAGCCGTCCAGCCCCCGCCACCCCAGGGATGCTTTCGGAGAGGAGAGCCCAGGCGCGCAGTGCCCTCCCTGGGAGCGGAGAGCCTCCAGCCACGGTTCCCGCCCGCTTTCTCCACCACTTTAAGCACCGCTCAGCCCCACGGACAGACAGCACCGCAGTGCCCCCCGAACCGCAACCCCTCCGTGCGCAGCGGGGGTCCCGGCTGGCGCAACTCAGCACCAACCTCAGCACGGGAGAAGACCGCGCCGGCGGGGATACTCACTGCAAAACTTCTGGAAGTCGGCTTGCAGCTCCTTGCGGGCGCTGAGAAAGACCCGTCCCTTCTCGGTGCCCACCACGAAGGCGCTCTCCTCGTGGACGGCGATGCAGGCCACCTCCGCGTTCAGTTTGGAGAGCGCCGAGCACTGCGGGGAGACGGCGGGTCAGGGCGGCCGCGGGAGCATCCCCGCTTGGCAGCCCTGCCATTTCCCAGTGGGATGGCTTTTCTTCCCCTCAAAAGATCCCCCCCGGCAAAAGCAATGTTCTGGTTTGGGTCAGAATTTCATGGGTTTTATGACATCCCCTAAACATTTCAGCAACTTTACAGCTCCAGAAAGGTATCTGGCTGCGCTATGCTTTGCTGGAAAACAAGAACTATTTACCCATCATTTCACTTCACTTTTTCCTATCCTAAAAATAAACATTTTATATATTTCTTTAAAAGAAAACATTCCTGTTAAAAAAAAAAAAAAAACAAAACCAAAACCAACAACAATTTGTATTTTTCCACCAGCTCTAATGAAATAAGGAGCACGGGAATCTTATTTCAGCTGCAGAACACTAATATGGTCAAAGTCTGGATTAGTCGAACGATTCTTCTTGTACAGTTATGCAAAACATTAAAGAGATGGAAAAGACTTCCTCCATTAAGCCATTTTATGTAATGTGCGCTTCCTGCTCTACATAATACACATGTATATGCGTTTTTATTATTATTTTTTGTATTATAATAGTTACGCAGTGCCGGCAGCCTGAGTCATATTCCCATAGCTACAGCACCGATGCTATGAAGACGCTATCCCCAGGTCACGATTTAAATGGGTAAAACAGGAGATTTTCCGATCGTCAGCCCCGGTTAGACACGTCGCCCGCCCCCGGCGCCGCGGAGGGGCCGGAGGATGCTGGCAGCGGGGAGGGAGCAGGGAAGCAGCTGCCCATGGACCAAACCCCCCGGAGCCACCCTCAGCGCCCCGCATGCATTTACAGCCAGTTTGATGTGCGTGGGCTTAAACCAGTCTCTATATTGGGTCATTTTACCTCCTGCTCGTCTTCTTCAAGAAGAGAGTATTGAATCACATTCCCAAAAATAGACATTTTTAAGAAACCTTCTTTTCAAGAACCCAGTAGCAAATGAAAGCATTTTGCTCAAAAAGCCCAACACTCAAAAAATAAATATAAAATCTAGGGGATGTGAGATTTGCAGGCAGACCAAATCCAACCCTAAGCCCGCTCGGCGATGTGCGCGTGGCCCCGTGGTTTGTTTTTCACGCGCGCAGGCAGCCAGGCTTCGGTGGGTGCGGAGCCCGGCCATGGGGAAGCGCTGGGATAAAGGCTGAATTTCAGGAGCAGCCTGGCCTCCTGGCCCTGCTGTCAGCACTTAACGAGGACTGCGGAATAATGTATATTCATTAAGAAGCCAAACTATGATAACACGATTTGCTGTACGGGATGGCACGTATATAAATCATCAAAGCTGCTTGGCGTGCGTCAGCTCCGGAGAACCTGCTCCTTAGTGGGGTGGCGGTGGTCAAAAAGAAGGAAATCAGAATTAGTGAAAAAAACCCCAAACCCTACCTGCATAGAGAAGAAGACGCATCCAAGACAAATACATTAAATACGACTTGGCTTTAAAAAGGGAGGGCTATTTAGCATGTCGTACTGCATTAGACGTTTGTTACTACACACCCGCTTTCCCTTCTTGATCACATTCACAGTTAAAAATAAGATTAGCTCTGGTCCACAAGACTTAATCCAGACAGTTATCTTGTTTATGTAAGCACGGCTGACTTAGGCAAGGTTTCCACTGGGAATTCTACGTCAAAAGATATGAAAGTTATTTTCTTTGTTCTCGGAGATAAAAGCCATTGTTCTCCTGTTGTGTAAAAGCTCACGGTAACATTGGTAAAACATCAAGAAAAAAACACCCACCCCAACCACCCTACATTCAGTTGATACCAACATAAATATTAATGGGAAAACAATACACATCTGAGATTAACTTGGGCTGACTTTATGATCCTTACGGCTGTCAGGGCAGGAGAAGATTTTTATTTCCCAGCTCTGGAGCTCCTGCTCCTTTCCAGCAGCGCAGGGGAGCGGGACGAGCTCGACAGCCCTCCTGCTCCAGCCCTGCTCCAGCCCTGCTCCAGCCAGCCCCACTAAAGGGAGGCGAAATGACGGAAGGGACGGGGACGCCACCGGCCTCTTACCATGGAGTCTAAGGCAGACACTAAGCTGGTGATGATTTCGTCTTTCTGGGGAAAAACCATATTCCACTGGTCAGCTCTGGAGGTGCTGAGAGTCACGTCTAAAGGCTTCCCTGCCAGAGCCATATTCACCTGAAAATAGAAAAAAAAAGGGTATATACATTGCTGTTACTAACGGAGAGCCGGCGCCGAGCATCGCAGCGCAGCCCAGCTGCAGCGTGTGCCATGGGCTACGGCGCAACGCTGGCACGGATACGCGGGGGAAACTGAGGCACAGAGAGAGGCCGGGGCCAGCCTGAGCCCCACGTTCCCCACGTCTCCTCTGCTAAAGGCAGATAATTGCGAACGCTGCCGAGCCATAACCAAACCCTGGGGCCGATGCTGCGTGTCCCAGCGGTGGCCAGGTCACCTCCGCCCTTGGGACTCACCCCCAGGGAGATGCCACCACGGCGCGGGGCGTGCCAGAGCGACCGTGTGCTGGGACACCCCGGACGAGCAGGCTGCGGCCGTGCCAAGCTGGAGGATATGGCGTCGAAGCGGATGCAGAGCGCTCCCACGCCCGAGCTCTGCAGGCAGCAGTGAGCAGGGGGTGACACGTGCGTCCCTGCAAGGACACCGTGCTGGCTGGCCCCATGCCTCCCTCCCTATAGCCTGGGCGAGAGGAGAGCCCAGCACCCAAAGGTGTCCCTGAAACGGGCCAAAGCCACAGGGTGCTCTGCCTTCGCCCCAAGGAAGAGAGACAGGCGAGGGGCTCCGTCATCAAGTCATCCCACCCCGCAGCTCCTGGGGGACCGTGCCGGCGGGAGCAGGACCGGGTGGCATGCTGGGACCCTGTGGCCAAGAAGGGGCTCAGCCCCAGGAACTCCATCCCACACTGCAAAACAGGGAAAAATGCCGGGGCCGGCCACACATGCAGCGACCGCGCCAGGTCTCTGCACCCCAATGCACACGTCTCACCACGAGCCACGGCGATGCCCATACTGCAGGGGAAACTGAGGCAGGGGCTTGCCCTGCATACCTCGCCCCGCTCCCACGCTGGGGCACCCACACCCGGTACAGCATCACCCCCCCAGCACCCAGCACGGTCCCTCCCAGCTATCACCCCTCCATCCGCAGGGCAGCGTCACGCCGCCCGGCTTTAATCCTGCAAATAAAGGGTGGCAAATTAGCCGGCAACGCTTGGGAGCCACTCGAACCGGATCGTAAATCATGTGCTCGAAGCCGCAAGCGGATAAAAGAGACCAGAGAATTTCTAACAAGGCGAGACGGGCAGGAGCCGGGGAATATGAATGAAGCTGCCTGCGCGTAACTCGATTTGTGGCTCAGCCGATAACCGTGGCCGCTCGGCCCCGCTGAAAACAAAGGTTAAAAGTCAACAGCAAAAACCCAAATTCACCCTCCTGCCCCGGTTTGCACCCATGTCCAAGCAGAAGGAGTATGCACGCAAAGCGGGGCCGTGCTGCCCCATGCAACCGGGGAAATGGTGGATTTTGGCCCAAAATAACAAGTCCCCCCATGCCGGCATCTCTGCAGGTGCCTGAGCACGCACGGGGCAGCGGGCTGACGAACGTGCCCTCGGCCCTGCAAAACCTCGCCGTTATGCGGGCACGCAACACGCTAACGAGGGAGGAGACAACTCCCCGTTAAACAATAACGACTGAATTTCAGAAATTGCTGTTGATGAGACCTCCAGGCTGGCTTCCCCTGCGTTGCCGGCCAGTGAGCGCAGGCAAGCAGTGCTGAGGCCTCACCGGCACTTTTGGACTGCAGAGCCATAGCCGCAGCCGTGCCAGCCCTTCTGCTGTGCCACGCTGACAGCCGCCCAGCAAAATCCTCTTACGCTCAGCTGACGCTTCTTAACGAAGCTGACGGACAACTCTTCTCCCCCAGGATGATCTTGGGGGGTGGGGGAACCCCAAAACTAGGGGTCAGCTTGGAAAATAAAGCAGGAAACCGAACACACAGTCCTGCAGCCTGGGCGCTACCGCCCTCCGGCACAGCCCCCCCACGCCCCCACGCTGGGGACAGGGCTCTGCCTGGCACCTCCAGCTTTACCATCACGAAGGGTTGCAGCAACGCCGGGAAGCGGTCCGTCTTGCTCCAGCCCTGCATGGATGGATGGACGGACAGATGAGGGACCATTTCATGTACACGCTCCCGAGCAGCTCCCTGCGCACAGCCCTGTGGGTGCAGGGAACTCAGGATTTCTGCTTTTAATCAATGCTGTGTTAATACGAGGTGCCCTGTTGCAGCTGGCAGGGAGCAGGGAGGCAACGGCGGTGCTGATGCCGGCCCTGAGCCGCTCTCCCGGCCCGCAGGACGCCGGGCAGCCGCAGTGCCGGGCTGGGGACCAGCCATCGCCTGGGGGCTGCTGTCGGGAAAGGACTCGGTCCAGGGAGCATCGCTCCCTTCTTAACCTCCCCCCAAGCACTCGGTTGGAAAACAGCCTTATTTTGATGCCCACACGGATTTCTGAGCGCCCTAATTATTATTCAATACGACTGCTTCGACATGGATGTTCTCGTTGCCTTCCAGCAGCATTCTGGAGAGCTGGTCCCTGCCTCGGCGGGGCTGGTCGCAGCCCCTCGGAGAGCTCGAGCTGCACCAACCTGCGCGGCCACGGCCTCCCGTGGGAAGCAGCGCTTACAGGGAAGAGATGCTCCTCCCTGGGCTGCAGAAAGCCGAGCAGGATCTGGCCCCAGAGGGGGAACCGAAGGGAAACCCTGGGATAACGTCAGTGGGAAGTGGGGCAGGGTCCCTGCCCCCTCTCCCTACCCGCTCCCTGCTCTGCAGGAGACGGGGACAAAAATAATCCCTTTCACCTGGCTGATCATTTAATAAGGAAAACGGAGAATCACTCAACAAGGCAAAAAAAAAATCCTAACAAAAATATGACCCAAGTAATACAACAGGACTTTAAAGGATGGGGGGGACAATATTCCTGTAAAGCTTTTAATCATTTATGGTCACGAAGAGCAGTGACAGCGGATTTAGACAAGGGGGGAAATAAAAGGGAGGAAAAAAACTTCATGGCAAGCGCTAGGCTTATTCAAATCAAATTAAGACGTACGGCTTGAAGTTGTTTGTCTAATCAAAGGGAAAGTAATCTTTAGGAAAACTGGGGTAAACCATTCTTACAGCAGTTAGGCCCGGCGGCAGGGAGCAAGGTGGGTAGGATGGGTGCAGAGCATCCCACCCCCCTTCCCGGGGCACCACGCACCCATCCTGCTGAAACCCCACCCCGGGGCACCCACCAAGGGTTGATTTTCCCCTCCCGGTCTGCAGCGGGGGCTCAGCTCCGGCCCCAGCCCCATCCCACCTCCGCACCCCGAGTCCTGTCCCCGGGGTTGCAGGATGACTCAGGGACCGTCACGCCGCTGTCACGGGGCCAAAGCAAACATTTGCAGATTGGTTTTATTTTTTTAATATTATTAAAACTATTAAATGTAATTTTATTATTATTTAATTACTTCTCCGCCCCCCAAATGAGTCTTGCAGGGCCAGGATGAGCAGCGCAGGACCGGGGTTGCCGTGCCACAGCCAGCACGGGACACGGGCAGGCAGCCGGCACGGGCCATCGCCTGCTCGGCTCTTACGACACCTCCTTCCTCGCCTCCCTTTATAATTCTGGGAAAGATTATAAATTTGGCCCCAGGGGAGTTGTGCTCGTGAATCACCTGGGCTCCAGCAAAGGAAAAACCCGGTGCACGGGGAGGCTCCTGAAGCCCTGCAGAAACGGCAGCCGTCCCCCCAAACCCTGCGCCTGCAGCAGGAGCATCCCACCTCCATCCCCCCGACCGCTGCCGCAGGGCAGCATCGCTCCCCAAAATAAACATCCTCCAGCCTTGCGCGCTGTGTCACCGTTTCCAAAGCATTCGGAGCAAACAAAACAGTGTAAAAAAAAAAAAAAAAAAAAAAAAAAGCCAACGACAACCCTCCAAAGGAAATTTCCAAGCAGAAAAACCTGTGTTATTGTATCCCTCAAATTATAAACAGGTTCAATTAGGAGAAACCGAGGGGAGTTTATGCGAGCCAGCAGCTCGCACCGTACAGCACCGGCATCGCCTGCCGGGCTGAAGCTCGGTTCATGGCAAAGATGGGTGCTGCAAGCTCCTCGTGTTGATTTAAGGACGGGAGAGCTTTCATCCCCCTTCTTCTTCCTCATCTTTTCAAGCGCCTCACAGCGATTTCCAGTCCTGTGCCACAACCAGAAGCAACAGCATCTTATTTATGAAGCCGAGCTGCTGTTTCCACGCTGCCGTGGCGGAGCTTGGGGATCTCCACTGCCACCACTTCCTCCCCACCACTCTCACCTCGCCGCGTATGAAGGCATTACGTATCGTAAACCCCAACGTACGGTTTCCCAAAGGAAGCTGGGCGCTCGCCTGGGACCCGCAAAACTAGGCCGAACTTCTTGCCAGCTCTCCCCATGCCCTTCACTCCATCAGAAAAAAAAGGCAATAACCCCTTTTTTGGGAATTACCCAAGGCCAAACCCAGTGCAGGGCAGGAGACGCCGTGAGATGGGAACAGCCAAATGCCCAGGAGGGACCGAGGACATCCCGCATCTGCTTCTACTTATATTGCCTTCTACCAATACTGGTTTTAAACTGAATTGAGGGATTTATTTTTTTTTTTTTCCTGCAGCTCTACTGTATCTTAAAAATGTAACCCCGGTGATTTTCACCGCATGAAGCATCTCCCGTAATGAGGACACAAGACCACTCAAAACCATGCGGGGCAAAGCATCGGACGGCCGGTGCCCCGACCCAAACCCACTAGCGCTGGGTGGGCGCAACGTTTTCCAGCTCAGCCCTTAAACCACCGACTGCATCCACCAAGGGCGACGAGCTGGAGGGCGACGAGCTGGAGGACGCCGGCTCAGCCGCAGCACCAAGGAAATGCCACTGGCACGGAGTGTGCCGGGGTCTGACGGCAGCAAGGGAGAAGTGAAAAGCAGGGGAGCAGCATGGAGAGCCCCAAGCAGATGCTACTACTGCTGCCGCCTTGCCCGGCGGACGTCGCAGCATCACCACGGAAATCCCCCTGCGCACCCGGCCGGGATGTTTATAAAGCCTCCAACCGCAGGGGCTGGCTCCCAGTTCAGGGAGCCAAACAGGAATTTCAATTAACGAAAGCTTTGACCGTTCAGCACGCTGGGGGTGGGGGGGGGGCGGAGGGAAAGACCATCGCGCCAGTCCTGTCTGCAGCTCCACACAAGAGTGGCTGCAAATTATCCGCTTATTCATTTTTCCAGGAAAATTCTGCCTGTTGCTTCAGCGGTGCCAGTGAGACCGCGGGAAGCCCAAGTGAGCCAGCCCCAATTCCAGCAAAATAGTAAAAAAAAAAAAAAAAAAAAATCAATCTATTTGGAATATATATGTATATTCCATATATTTTATATATATATATATTAGAGGTAGGTCTTGAGATGGATTACGGGCCGTTTACCCTGCCAGGGAGAGGAGGGACAACCTGGGGGTACATTAGAGCAGGGGAAGGCACTGCTGGGGGTGGGGGGCTTTTGAAGGTGGTATTTGGGCTTCGTGGCCACTCAAAACGCTCAGTGAGCCACGGGACGTTGGGTGCCACGTTCAGCCGCCTCCATCCCCCGGCCCAAGGGCGCAGGATCGGCACCCGCAGCTCGGCTGGTGGGAGGGCACCCCCGGCACGCGAACGTAACGATGACCCACACGTAACGACGAGATGACAGTGATTTTATTTGTAATTGCCTTTTACTCCAGGAGGGCGTATTTAAAGGGGATTTTTAAAAATTACACTGGCCCTGGAGGACATTTAAGCAATTAGCCCTGGCTATCATTAAACACGCTTTCAAATCCATCAGGAGCCGTCCTGATAGGAGCCAGAGGGACAAATAATGTCCTTTGCTAGCACCGGGACAGCACCCCCTCCAAGCGAGGGGACCGTCCCCTGTGTCCCCGCCGGGGACATCACTTTGGGGCAGGACCCATGCTAAGGGTTATCTCACCGATGAGCAAGGGGCACCGACTCGGAAAGTATTTCTCTGCACCCCTCCGCCTCAGGGACTTTTGAGGTCCCTTTTTCGGCAGGCGCCTGTTAGCAGCAAGGTGCCCGGCGAGCTGGAGTCGCTTGAGCAAAAAGCCCTGGAAACCACATAAACCACAGCGGGGCGAAAGCCAGGGGTAGGGACTGGGCTTGAATTTCAATTTGTGGTTTTTTTCTAATCGCTTAAGCAAACACCGGTATCAGTGGAGCCAGTGGATGCGACCAAAGCCATCTCGGGCGCAGGAGCACCGTGGCACGGCCCCGTGCCCCCCAGATAAACGGCCCTGGGGTTTTTGCCGCAGCGGTGGAGATTTCTGCTCTGCACGGGCGACTTGCTCGCGGCACGACAGCTTTAACCCGCCCGTGCCACCCGGCTAAACCCTAATCCCTTACGCCTATTCAGTGCCGGCCTCCGGCCCCCACGGCCGCATCCTCTCCATCCCGAGCCGGCACGGGGCGAAGCCACGCAACTCGTGCCCGTGCGGTTTATTGCTTCACTAATGATGCCTTGTTAGCAGGCGATCGGTGAGCTGCGCGGTTGGCACCGATGCCAGCGGTAGAGCGGATAACTGCGGCCCGGGGCGTTTGCAAAATGCCCAGAATTACCCTCAAATATCTAAACTCCCCTAACCCTCCCCCAAATTCCTCATCTCTGCCCCATGTATGGGTGCCCTGTGGCACAGCCCTCCTGGGGCGTGCAGGGGGCTCTGGGTTTTGGGGTACCCCAGGTGCCCCCCTGCCGATGCACCCGCTGTGAAAAAGCACCCGCCGAGGCCACATCTGCATCCCCCAGAGGTGGGTGCTGGTGCACCCCCAGCCCCATATCCTGGTCCGACTGCTGCCCCATAACCGCTGCCACGTCTCTCCCCGCATCCACAAATTCTCTTCTTCTTTTGCTACTTTTCAAGCCAATACCTTTTTTGCAAAAGTCTGAAAGCAGCAGAGCTGGGGGCAAACAGCCTCCGGCACGGGCCGGGGTACCCGACCGCTTGTGCCCACATCCCCACTGCCGGCAGCCCTTACCTTGCTGGGTCGGCCCGCTCCCCCAAGCCCTGTATTTCCCCCCACCTCCTTCCAGCTGGGTGCTACCGGGCAGAACCGGCTCCCGCCACCGGACACCTCCTCCCCTGTTTTATTTTACCAACAAAACCCAGGGCACCTGCTGGCAAAGCTCCTCACGTGCACGCCGGCACCACAACGACAACATCCACCGGCATCACCGCCTCGGCTCCGCTTGCCCGGGTAATCCGGTGCCTGCCACGGTTTAGTCCCGCTTATAAAAGAAGCAAAGAGCAAACTGGGGGCTCCTGCGGGGGGACGTATCCGCAGCAGATATTCAGCTTCCCCCCCAGCCAGGGTGTTGCATTCTGCTGCCGCCTTGATTTTCTTAAGCCTGGTCTAGGCGCACGCCCAAATATAATATAGTAAAATTATGGTAGGCTTCTGTCTAGCGCAAAGAGAGACGGATCAGGATCAAGTGCCCTTCAGAAGCTGAGTCTCGTCTCCCCCAGGATAAACACTTTCATGTCACGGCGGCTGCTGGGGGGATCGCTCTGCCCGCGGAGCTCCAGCAGCACGGCTTTCAGCTCTAGACAAGTTTCCACGCCGCAATCTCACGGCAGGCAGGCGCAGAAGCTCTCGCTTCGAGCAACTGCCTCTTCATTTATTAAAGACAAGAAGGAAAAAAGGGAAAAAAATAAAAAATAAGCGCTAATCAGAGCGTCCCCACCGCGGCAGGGATGCCGTGAGCACTGCGCACGGAAAGCCGTCGCGGCTGAGCGGGGTCCTGCCCCGGCGGCCCCGGTGGGCGGCTGGGGGTGGTGAAGCTGGAGATGAGCCTCGTGGTGCCCGATGGGCGAACAAAGGCACCCGGCCACGGGACCTGGGTGCTCGCAGGGCTCCCAGGATCGAGCCTCCCTCCCTGGGGGGACGCCCAGCCCCGAGACCCAGCCCACGGCGAGGAGCTCGGCACCCCTTCCTCTACCGCCCGGCCAAAACCCGGTGCTCTGCAGTTCCTAGAAGGAAGGCGGGCAGCGAGGGCACGGACCCGGCGTCCCACACGCCCGGGCTCGGGTTGCACTTCCCAGAAGCGGGCGACCAGGGGAAGCCAAAATTAGCAGGTGACTAATTCTGCCCCTCGGTACATCCCCTGCCCCTGCAGCGCGGTGACTGCCGCTTATCTCAAGAAGATGTTGGCAATCCCTTTGCCGAGCGAAAAAACGAGATGAAACGAGCCCAGAAGCCACAGGATGACCTGCAGGGAAGGTCTTGGGGTTGCACCGACCTGGGTCCCCAGCCCCGTATCCCCTCGCACCTCTCTATCGAGACCCGGGTCCAACTCTGCGCACCCAAACGGGCGCTGGGGCGGGGGGAAGGAAGGAAGATACAGTTCCAGCCTCCGGTTCGGCGGCGCGTAAACTAACGCTGGGGTTATTTAAAGCCCGAGTTTTAGCAGCGTTCAGCTACTGGTTGCGTGATCAGGATAAAAAATCGCAATCCTAATTCCTGGCCCCCCGGTGCCTATGGCAACTGGTATCCGTCTCCTTGGAAACTAATCTCGTGGTATTTGAACAATGTACCAAGGGCCTTTAATCTCCCAAACACTGTAAATCTTTATTCTAGCCTGCTCTCCTACTACCCCAAGAGCCAACATAAAAAGCCTGTTGTTTTCCGTGCAGTCACCGAGAGCCTAACTCGAATTTTATATTACACAGGCACATGCTTTTTTTTCCCCTCTAAATTAAAGAAAAAGCCCATATGCACGAAGCCCGCAGGTGCTGCAGCACCAGCCCCGCATCCCGGTCTGAGGTTTGCTTTCTCCGAACGGTGCCCGATGCCCCGTCCCAGCTGGCGCCCCAGTTTGCGTGCACACCTTGCGTCCGTCTAACTGGGTGCTGCTCCAGATAATAATAATAACAATAACAATAACAATAATAATAATAATAATAATAATAATATTATTAATGAGCTAGCAAAAAACTCCCCAAACTGCAAACATACAAAGACATGGTGCCCAGGCTGGAGGCAACGAGTTTGCAAGGGCTCAGCGGAGGATGGTCCATCTCAGTCCTCGCCCTGGAAGCGGATGCTGGCGGGCACCTCCTCTTGCTCCTCAACACCCAACCCCGATGCTTTTTTCTCTTTCGCAAAGCTGCCGTTGATGGCACCGAGCCCCCCAGCTCCCAGGCAGGGCTGGCGTGGCCCCGTCCCCCCGACGCCGGCCCCAGCCCACGGCCACCACCCCTCGTCACCCACTTTCTGCTCTGCCCAGGTAATTGCCTCTGCGTAAGGAGATCTCTGATAGAGAGCCGCTGCCTAATCTCATTACGTTTTAATTTTATCTCTAATATTTCTCTCTGGTTGCTGATGTCTCACCGTCGAGTATTCCCTGTGCTACAGGACGGGCTATTTGCTAATCCCAGGCCTCACTCTCCGCCACATAAATAAGCTCAATAAAAAAGTAAAATGGTTTTCTTAGAAAGAGGGATGAGAAGAGGCTGGGAGACGGGAGCACCCCGCACCCCAGGCTCCCCCCTCCTGCCCCTACCTTCTCCCTTATTTTACGGGGTGAGTCGGAAAGGCAACAGCAGGTCCTGGGTTGCCCCAGCTCCTGCCCTCTGCTCCGTCCCGCGGCGGGGAGCACGCGTGCCAAGAGCCGGCGCCGGCTGCGCCTCGTCGCCTGCCGCCTCGACACCTGCCCCGAATCAGGCGCCCCGCGTGGGCAGGGGATGTGGCGCTGGCCAGGACTTGCCACCGGCCATGAAGGCGTCTTCGGCAAAGCCAAGCCTGCACCCGCCCCGGTGTGACCCTTCAAGGAAGCCGGGCAGTGCGGCAGTGCCGCCGGGGAGGAGGGATGCTGCCGGGATCCCCATTTGCTTCCCAGGCAGCCTCTGGCCGCGGCACCAGCCCCGAAACCTGCTGTTTCTCATGCAAACCCCGCCATTACCAGGGTGCTATCAAGGCTCGGCATCACTGCCGGCTGCCAGACACAAACAGCCGCAGGTGCCGCGCAGCCCGCACCCGCCCCAGGCAGACATCACCCTCCGCGGTGAGCCGACACGCCAGGAGCCGCCGGCTCCGGCCGAGGACAGCGCTGGCTTCCCCGAGCCCCGGCGTCACGACCAGGGCCGCGACGCCAGGCCCTGCCGCGCTGCTCCTGCATCCCAGGAGCAGCAGCCCCACGGCTGGGGGGTCCCTGGGGGTCCCCAGCCTGCGGTCAGGCTCCCCAGTGGCTGCTGAGCCAGGCGTCTCCGGCCGAGGTGTCCCCACCGGCGCGACTGTCCCTACGGCTCTCGCGGGGAGATTCACCGGCGTCTAATGCAGCTTGGGCGCACGTCACAGAATTTCCCCCCGCCGTATTCACAGGGGCCCGGCTATTTTAACACCGTGCCCTGGGCACCGCAAGCCCTGCCGCGCTGGGTGGCAGCCAGCCAGCAGGCAAGGGACAGGCACGGACAGACGGACGGGGACGAGCCTGTGCCCAGAGAGAGCGATTGCACACCCGTGGGTCCCAGAATGCCGATTCCCCAGCGATGCCTCCGCTCCTCGGGGCTGCCGGGAGCAGCCCACCCGCATCGGTGCCTTCCCCCGGCAGGGCGGCACAGCATCCGGGGGGGTCCCCGGCGGTGCCGGGGTCCCGCCTCACCCGCCCGGCGGGATTTGGGGTGCAGCAGGGTGGGGATGGCGGCAGGTGCGGAGCAGAGGTGGCAGGAACGGCTCTGAGAGCCGGCGATTGGAGCCGTGTCTCAAAGGCCGGCCCGGCTGGCGTCGGGGCTGGCCCCTGCGAGGGCTGCCCCAGGCCGGCCAGGATCCGGCCCTAAAATACAGCCGGGGCCTCTCCCGCATGCTTCTGCTCGGAGTCACTCCGGGACAAGGTGACCCGGCTGCTGCCACCTCCTCCCCGCCGGGACACGCCGGTGCCCGGGCTCCAACACAGTGGCCTGGGCCAGCAGTTCCCCGCCCCGATGCCTCGACCCGTCCGAAGCACACGAGCCCCTTCCTTCCCAGGGAGGAACGGGCCCCAGATGAGCCCCGGTCCCTCTGACCTCGGGGGGACGCCGGCCCCTCCCCAGCCTCGCCGGCGGGCCGGTTCAGCTCACCGATCCTGCAGCCGACCAGCCCTGCCCTCGTCTCGCTCGCCCCATTTCAGGGCGGTGTAGCGAGGCAAACGGGTCGGCAGAGGCGTCCCCCAACACCAGCGAGAAGGGGCTCCCCAAGGACGCCGAGCCCCAGCCCCGAGCCCCCGCGGCGCCGGCGCCGCCGCGACCACGACACGGCACACGGGCACAGGGCCGGCGGAGCCCGAGGTCTCGCAGAAACACATGTTCCCCCCTGCTAAATTCCAGCTTACTTCTCATTTCCATTGTGTTATGAAACACATTATCTGTTGAAACTAAGTCAACAGTTGTTTGCATTTACGTGTAAACACAGCGAATATTAGGAACGGGGCCAGCATTATATTTGCATACGAAATGCTGCCTGCACTGCCCTCTCTCCCTGGCTCTTCTCCATCCCTGCAGTTAAAGATGCGGGGAGATGGCGAAACCCAAGACCAGAGCAGCCCGAGAAGCAAAAACAACTTGTTTTTCCCCCTCTCTATTTTTATTTTTGTGCAGCAGGAGAAAAAACATCCCTTTAAACCCACATAACACACCAACACGCGCACCCCTTCATCTTGGGCCCAAACCGAAACCGCTTCAAATTGCCAATGATACGCATATCTTATCGGGCCTGCTTTGCATAGCGCATAAATATTTATTTGCTTTTAATCCTGCAAAGCAAACCTGCCTCGTGGCACATTTCCCCTAATCGGCAGCTCCGGCGCCCAACGAAGCGCCGAGAGAAGCGGCGTCCCAAATTCGGAGGCTGCTTTAGGTGCGAGGACAGGGAAATAGGCACCCCACATCCAGCACCCGCCGCCTCTTGGGGTGCCGGGGCGGGTTTGGGGGTGCCGAGGCGGCCGTAAGGCACCCCGGTTCCTCGCCACTGGGGAAAGCAAGCGCCTGGCTCAGGTGTCCTATAAATAGCAGGAAATAAATACATGTGCATCGTGGTTTGGGTGCTGGGAGGGGGCTCGATGCTGATTTAGCTCCAGGATGGTGAAGCTTCCAGGAGAGGCGATGCCAGGGGTGGGGACCGGCCCCTCAAAAAAAGAGATTTTGGGGGCTGTGCAAAGGGAGGGCACCTTGTCATGGGGAAGGCAGAGGGCACACAGCTTATTTTTTGGGCTCGCAGCTGATTTTTCGCACGTGCACTTGTCGGGTGGAAAAATGGAAACCCTCCGATGTCTTCACCCACGAGAGGGGAAACAAGGGGCTGCGCTGCTGGCGACCGGCTCACCCCAATTCAGGATGCGGCCGAGCATGGGCCCGTACCCCAAACCCCACCGAGACCCACACAACCTCATACACCACGAAACTTATAGAAACCCATTAAAAAATGAGAATTTTCCAATACCAAATCACCCCAACACCAAAAGTCCCTTAATTACCTCTTGCTTCAGCCAGAAGGATGGGAAGCAGCACGCTCGCCCGCATCCGTCCCCACTCCGCCGCGATCAAAGCATCCAGATCCGGACCCACGGAGCCTGAGATTGTGAATTGATTTCTTAATCAGTTCCCCTTAAATGGGCGGCAAGCAATTAGGCAATGGGCGCCCGCCACCTGGCAGCGCGGGTGCCGAGGCCGGGGGAGCCGGCAAGCTCCCGGCACGGCTCTTCGCACCACGCACAGCCGCAGAGCGGGTAAACACGGAGCTACTTTATAATGGGCAAGTAAATATTTAAATAGGCAGGTTTATTTCGGCTGCCCGGCCGCCGTGCAAGTCCTCTGTGAAGTCGCTGACCCAGGCGGAGCCCAAAAACCTGATTAAAAGCGAAACGCTGTTTATCCCCCAAGATGGGAGGAAGCGCCTTAACCTCTCCCCAAGGCCGGTGCTCTGGGACCGGGGAAGAGAAACCTCCCCAGCCACCCTACAAAAGGCTTTCCCGGGCGCCGAGCGTGATCCCGCATCTCTCCGGCATCTTCAAGGAGCCCCCCTCGCCACCTGAAACCACGACCCCAGGATCTCACAGCTCCGAGGAGAGGTACCGCTCCGTCCCCGCGAACGCCTCCCCCAGCCCCTGCGCCCATCGCCTCGCTGCCGGGGACACGAAGCCCCCGAAGAGGCAGCCCGGCTCTCCCCAGCATCCTTCCCGCTACTCAAAATACCAAGGGCAATAAAGAGAGACTCCAGCAGAAAGCAAAATCAATACCGAGAAGGAAGGTTCTGGGCTTAACCGCCTTTCGCAGCGTCGCTGGTGAACAGCGGGTTAGCGAAGGGGGGGAGGACAGAAAAACCCTCGGTGCACCCACGGCACACGGGTTTAAGAGGGACGGCGTTTGCCGTAAGGTTTTCCATAGGCATCACTGATGGTTTCTAGGTAGGGAGCACGCGGGGGGGTGCAGAGCCAGCCTGGCACCCCCCAGCCTGATCCAACCACAAGCAAAGAGTTGTGGGGAGGAGGAAGAGGAGGAGGAAGAGCAGGGAGACCCCAGCACTGCGTCCTGGCTCCCCCCCGGGCGATGCCGGCACGTGCCCCAGCTGCTGCCATTTTGCTTTTGCGGGGTGCGGAGCCGCGGGGAGGGGGCACCCGGGGCAGAGCCGGCCGTCTGTCAGCCAGCGCCGGCAGAAGAGCCACCCTCCCACTGCGCTCCTCGCCATGGCCCCGACGGGAGCCATTTTCCTTCCCGCTCTTCTGGTCCTGCACCTCCGAAGGGCCGGCTCCGGCTGCCGACGGGCATCGGCTTCCCTGCCCCAATGGGGACAGCAACCAGGGAAGCCAGGCGCGTGCCGCGGCAAAGCCCGCCCGCCGGTCCAGCTGCGGATGAGACCCCCGTGCCACGGGAAAGCCGGCATCCCGGAGCATCCTCAGCAGCAGCTACCCTCAGCAGAGACAACCTCCGCATTATTTTTAATTATCGGGTTTGAAATAATAAAGCATGCCTACGTGCTCTGGCGCATCGATGGCAGCCCAGCACAAGCCCAGCTGTTAAAAATAACCCTTTCCAGGAAGGCGGCTGCCAGCCACCCACAGGCACCCCTGGCCCCGCGGGATGGATGCTCTCCGCTCCACCCATCGGCATCACCGCACCAGGTCCACGGTGAGCCGGAAGGTCAGTGAGCGTGGAAATATGCATCTTACATGCAGAAAAAAATAAAATAAATCAACCAGGAGCAAAAAAAAAAACCAAAACCCTACGATACCTACGCTGCTAGGGGAGAAAGAAATAAATCAGAAAGAAGAAAATTTATCGGCAATGAAGCCACAACCCAAGCAGCCTGCTTTCAGAGAGCGTGTAAAGATGAGGGGATTTGCGCACGACAAGGTGCGGAGGGGAGGCAAGCATCGCCCTCGCCGGCAGCTAAAGTCGAGGAAACTTTTGCATTGCTGTGGCGGCGCTGGAGCCAGCTTTTATCATGGAGAGCCTCGCGCGCAGGCAGCGATAGGGCTGGATTTCTGCAGGTGTAATTCCCACGGAGATAAAGACCTTGTTTTTCAACAAGCGGCGGCATTGTACATAAATTACAACAGCAAACATGGGGAAACAAAGAGGTTTTCAAGAGAGCGCGTAATCCTCGAAGGGGCAGCTCAGGGAAAGCCGGCGGGCGGCCGCGGGCAGACGATGTGGGAGAGACGTGGGGCTAATCTCGTGCTCTCCCACCTCCCCATAAAGGAATAAACCTTTGGGCAGGTGGGGAAAAAAAATTAACCCACTTGAACGATAAGTATTTGAGGGGCCCAGGACGGAGGTGAGATTTTTCATGCCAGACGCCACGTGCCTGCTGTTCCCTGCAGCAGGAGCCAGCAAGGAGCCGTGGCAAGGGCAGGGGCGGATGCTGGATCCATCCCCGAGCCACGTCTTTGCTCCGGGAGCTTGCACGGGGAGGGCTGGGGACGCACTGCACCGGATCGGTCATCTCGCGGGACTCTCAGGTCACACTCGCCTCTCCTCTGTCTTTTCCCCCCCCCCCCTCTCTTTTTAAATAAAATAAATAAATACAACCTGACACTAATTCTAATGGTTTTAATAAATGTTTAATGTCCTGTTAAAGGTCGCCCGCCGCCCGCTCCCGCCACAGACCTGCATTAACAGCACACGGGCCGCTCGCTTGGAACCGCGCCGTTTCATCGGGGTTCAAACGCCCGGCCCGCTCCTCTCCCCAGGCAGGCGTCCCCCGGGGAAGCTGCCGGGCAGCGGCGGCAGGGGGCCGGCGCGTGCCAGAAACCTGCAGCGAACCCCAGCTAACCCCCCTGCTTTCGATGCAAGCCCCCGGCCAAGCTTCATCGGGGGGCACGCGGGGCGTTTGCATTTTTGAGAGCAAAACCACCAAACGCTAAGGCAGGGTAAAATGCCGTAATTTCGCTTCGCGGGCTTCTAGGCATTTGGCCCCAGAAAGACAAGATGAAATTACAGCCCGGCAATGCCCCTAAAGGGTGCAGAGCAATTTATTTTCAGTGATCCTCCTCTAATGAAGCTAATTTATAACCTTGTCAGAAGGCGCACGCAGACTTGGGGCACCAGCGCGGCTCCCTTCTCCCAGCCTGCCTTTCCCGGGATGAAAACCTCCAACCCAAACCCCAACCAGGATGTTTATTTAAGGCCCAAAACCCCAAAGGCACTTTAAATACGCGGAGTTCCTCACATATTTCACCGACTGAGTGTGATCCTTCCTGACGGCGACCGCAAAAGGGCTGCCAGTGCCTGCGGAGGTGCGGGGGTCTCTGCCGCCACGGGGACAGGGCTGTCCCGCTGTCGGACGGGCGCAAGGCTGATGCTGTGGGACCCAGGGACCTGGGGGCATCTCGGGGCGTTCCTGCAGACCAGAGCATCCCCACACACTGGGGTCTCCGCAGCTCGGCAACGTGGTGACCCGGTTTTCGGGGGACTCGCCGACGACCCTGCCACCATCCCGACAGCCCCACCGCGCTCCGATGGGGATCGGTCCTCGCCAGCTGGAAGGGTTCAACAGCTCATCCCCTGGCTGGTTAAAAGGGGGGAACCGTAAGAAAAAGCCCTTTCTCCATCCGTACCAACCGCTTCTGTTTCTCCCGAGACACGCAAGACCCACGGCAGACACCGGCAAGAAGGAGCAGGGGAGAAGCGGTGCGGCAGGCAGCTCCCACCGCTCCGCCAGCGCCGCGCAGCAGCGCTTTAGCAGATGGTGGATCGTAACATCGTTATATTTACCTAACGAGACTGCTTTATTGTAGCCCTCCAACGATAAAGCGAGGGTGTCTAAAGGCGGCGGCCAACTTCTGGGCTTTGACAAAGCAGGTGCCAAAAATACGTATGTATTTTAAATCTATACATAAA
Organism: Mycteria americana; assembly: GCF_035582795.1. Classification (NCBI taxonomy): domain Eukaryota; kingdom Metazoa; phylum Chordata; class Aves; order Ciconiiformes; family Ciconiidae; genus Mycteria; species Mycteria americana. The sequence continues at coordinate 10,029,394 of NC_134379.1, read as the reverse complement.
TCACGGTTTCAGAGATCACGATCATGTTAATACACTGATTGTTTTTTCCCCATACTAAAACGTACGTGACTCGTATGCAACAAAAAAGACGTACTATCCAATGCTTTAAATCCTTCTAAGTGCCGGGGAGCAGAGCTGCGGTGGCAATTTGGGCAATGCCACGGGCACGCAGGCTCAAACCCCAATCTACCCGGCCCAGGACATGTGATGGGTGTGCCAGAGACAGCGTTCCTCCAGGCAAGGACATTCGTTCACTGCTTGCACAGCAAACAGGGTCCGAGCCTCCTAAATACAAATGCAATACAAATAATAAAGATAATTCCCGCATATTTAATCATTACCAGAGCTCTGGGTAGAAATGAAAATCAGGGCCCTACTAATTAGGGAGACATAATCCTGCCTTTCCTACAGGTTTTTCCATCCCCGTCTCCTACCCTGCAATGAAACAAGCAGAGAACCGACCCGATGGGGAGGAGCGTGACTTCGACGGGAGCCTCAAATAGGTCCCAAAGCCTGCCCGCAGCGGGCATAGCCCCGTCCTACCGGTGCTGGGGGAGATACGCCCAAATACCCATCCCAGGGGGCTCGGCGCCGGTCCAGCCCCGAACGCAAACCATCCTTTAGTCCCTTCTGGGAAGGTCTGAGCAGCAGCACCCATCCAGGGAAAACCCTACCACCGCAATGGGGTCTCTGCCCTGCGGCAGGGTACGGCCCGGCAGCCCAACAACCCATCTCAAGCCTCGTCCTAAACCTTTCGGCATCCCGGAGGCTCTCCCCGACGGCTGGTGGCGGGCCGGCAGGGGAGGGCACGCCTGCCTCACCGGCACTGCTCCCGGGTGCCGCCATCGATGCGACACGCCACGCGTGCTCCCCGGCGCCGAGCCCTTATGAAGTGGCCGGGTTTAATTTCAGGCGCGAGGATTGCTGCTAATTAGAAGCAGGACTGGGTTGGCCTCTTTCATCTGTGCGTGTCGGCGTGGGGGACTCTGCCCACCTCCAGGGAGCCACCTCCATCCCCGGCACGATGGCCGGGGCCGTCTCCACCGCCCAGGGCCGACCCTTCGGTGCCACCAGGCCGGAGCTCCAGCAGCAGATGAGCAACCCGGTGTCCGGCGTCCCAAGGCAAGGTCACCTCACGCAGGCACTAGGAGCGGGTGGTTTCCCAGGCGGGAGACACGTCCACGCAGACGCAGCTGGAGGTAAAGGCAAGAGGAGAGCTCTGCCGAAACCTGGGCGCGGAGATGCGCTCATCCCTGCATGCCACCCTTTAAAGATGGGCGAAGCATCTTCTGGCGCACAACCTGATAAAACTAAGGAGGTCTTCTTCACCCACTGCAATGGTTTCATTTCCCCAGCGTTCCCTTCCTCCGGAGGACTCCCTCTCCGCTCACCGCAAGTTCTCCCTGAGCCAGACTGACCGCCTCTATGTTCTTCTAACCAGCAGTCACCAGAGGGAAAGCTTTGAGGTTTTCTTGCCTTTTTTTTTAGCAAGGGGGAAGGAAGCCAAGGGCTCCTCAACAGCCTCGCCACCGGCACAACCCGTGGCTGGGATCCCACACGTCCATCCCCTGCCTTGGCCAGGGCTCAGCTCCAACCTGGCTACCAAACATCTCTTCTCATGTAAAGGGATTTCTCAGCCCCTCTTCAAACAACCCCATAAAGCTGCTGGTTATCAGGGCCCGGGTACCACGTGTTTCTCTCTCGGAAGCGTACAAATCCCTCCAACCTCCGTCCACCCGTGACAGGGGGAGGTTTCTCCTCCAGGAACATCAAACCCCCAGCTAAGCAGGACACGCAGCCCCTGGCAGTGACCAGCACCTGCATGCATCACCAAAAAGTGAAAGAAAGACTCAAAAAGTTACAAAACATCCTGCCCACCCGTCTCCCCCCCACCATCTCCAGAGGGATCTGTGCCCCAAGCACCCTCTGAGCTCCCAGGCGTGGATCAGCAGCAGGTCTGTGGTGCCCACCACAAGCATCTGCACCCGTCCACTTGCACCCACTGCTTGGATGGCTCTGGGGCACAGCCAGGCCCTGGCACACCCCGCAGGGGACGTCACCTGCAGGCAGGGGACATTCAGGTTTGTCCCCTTCAAGCGGCTGGGGCAGAGGTCCCAGGCACGCAGGCGGCGCTGGAGGACACGTTTCCAGGACCTCTCCTGCGTCCACACCGACGTCCCCACCAGCATTCGCCCCTTTAATTTTGCGGATTTAAAGAAAATTAAGACAGACACCTCACGTGAGGCGGAGATCAGCTCTGAGGGGGGAAGCCCTGGTAAAGGACGGTGACATCCGTGCGGACGCACAGCCGCAGAGCGATGCTCCTCGCCGGTCGCCTGCTCGTCCCGCTGAGGTTAATTCTCTTCTTCAACCAGCCAGAGCAGCACGGAGCAGAGACAAGGCAACGTGAAACCAGAAAACCCAAACAGAAGCTGTTTGCGTGCAGGAATGTAAATCCCACCTTGGTACAGCCTGCTCTCAAGGAGGGATTCGTGTACCGAGGGCTTTTCTTCATAGCATGCTACCTATGGGAAAGCCTTGCTGCCGCCATAGGTAGGTCCCTCAGAAACCACCGCCAAAGTGTTCGTAAAGCGGCGTTTGGCAGCGGCTCCCGAACCGGGACGAGACACGGGGGTATTCCCACAGCAGATGCTTTGGGGGATTTCTCCGGCAGCCACCCCCTTCCCAGCCCATCGCTCCCCCCCTGCGGGGGCACCACGCAGCAGGGATGAGCTCCCACCCGGACTCAGCTGACATTTTTCTCTTGGGCTCGAAGCAGATTCAACCAACGGGGCTGCACTAAGAAACGAAGCACTGAACCGGTGAGCAAAAGAACCCTAAATCCCCAATCCATAAAGCCCACCTGGACCCCAGCCACCACGCAGCCCCGAGCCTCCCACGGCTTCGGACCAGACCAAGGGCTCCTGACCTCTTTTTAGAGACGATGCTTCAAGAGATTTAAATAAAACATGTCCTGTGAAGGGACAGGCTGCAGCAGGGCAGAGCAAGGTCCCAGGAAACCTTGCTCTGCTCTGCCAAGACCCGCTGTCTCCCCAGCAAACCTCCAGCCGGGGCTGCTCGCCGCCCCCAGCCCCGCTGCTCGGGCCAGCATCCAGATGGACACCAGGAGGCCCTTCCCTACGGCTTCCAGCTGGGCTCTTCCCAATAAATGAATCAATAAATACATTTTTAGCTCCTGGATGGATATCTCCATCCTTGGAAGGGGCTCCCAGTAGGTCCTCTCTACTCCTCCCTGTCCTCGGGGAGAAGGCTTCTAGGGGTGGTGAACCCACCCCACGTGCCTCCAGCATCTGCCTCTGCTCCCCTCGAAGCCCCAGAGGAGGTTTGTCCTTGCCGATGAGGTGCAACACACGCAGACGTGGCTGGAGGGCCAGGAGCAGAGCACGGGTACCAACACAGCCCCTCGCCCACGCATCCCCTTCCCCAAACCATCACCCACCACCTACACCCAAGCCCAGCCATCCCGGGAGCAGCAGTCCCCATCCACACCTCTTCTTCCGCGACGAGCCACCACCACGTCCACACGCCACAGGCGTCTGCAAATGGATGCTGGTGGCACAAGGAATAACCGCACCCGTCAGCTGACAGGCAGGGCAGGGCACCGCTGCCCAAGCCGGGGACAGCCGGCGCCGAGCCCTGTGCCCACCCCAGGGGTCAGCCCCGTAGTGGGCAACCGGCTGGGGACGAGCCTGGTCAGCGACCGGAGTCCCTCCGCCTTCCTCCAGCCTAGCCGCCGGGGTGCAGCCACCGAAATTCCCAAAGGAAGTACAGGGCATTGATAATTGCCGAAAAAAATCTGAGCTATTTCCTGCGGGAGCAGCGGATGGGAATCCCCCATTAGCTCCAACAGCGAAAGGTCGCTTGTTTTGGTCTGGGATTTTTGGGTTTTGGGGTTTTTTTCTCCTTCCTTTAAGCAGAGCATTGCTCAAGTCATACGTAATGCACATCATGCGGGACAGCCAAACCTGTCCCCTCCGTGCCGGCCCCAAAGTCCACCCTCCTTGTCACCTCCTGCCCCACGCAAGGTCCCACCGGATGCCTGCCGGCACCGTGCCGGGCTGCCAGCAAGGGCATCGCGTCTCTCGCCCGGGCTGGTAGGGCAGGTTGCTAAATACGTCCCTGAGCAGGTTCCTTCCCTCTTCTCCCTGCTTCTCATTAGCAAACTGCAATGAGCAGCAACCCGCGGCAGCACCAGCAGCTCCTCCACCGAGACGGGAAAGCCCTCCTGGGAGGGCAGCAAAGGGAGGTGACAGCGGCCACCGGCTTCGTCACCCCCCCGGCTCCTGCAGGCACCCCGCAAGGGCAGCTGCCCGACCCCTTCCCCTGCCCGCACCCAGCAGCGATGCATCCCGGGCAGGGTTCACCCCAAAAACGTGGCCTTGAGAGGCGATGCCAGCTCGGACAGCAGCGGTGCACGGGAAGACCAACGGTGGGGGCCCGTGGGACACGGCAGAGGTGCCGAGCCGTGGCCTTTAGCATCCCAGCCCCTCGGCTGCCGGCGGGGTCGGGTCTGACGCCGGCGGCCGCTCCACCGCTTTCTCATTTCAGAGTAAGCGCTGCGGTGGTTTCCACAGGAGTAGGAAATTCCACGGGCGCAGACAGGCAACAGCCAACGTAGCGGGTCTGGCCGTGCCGGTGGGGACCGGAGACCCGGGATCCTGCGGAATTAAAGGCGCTCGCATCCACAGGGTTATTCCCCAGTTGCAGCACTTCCAGCAGCTCCTCCGGTGGGAGCGGCGCAGGGAGCAGACACCCCGAAGCCAGGGGCTCCGTCATGCGAGGCTCCGTGCTGACGTCCCCAGGCGGTCGCTCTGTCCGGACCTTGCACACCGACGGGCGACGGATGCGGCAGGAGGCCGAGCGACCGACCCTGAAGCGCCCGCGACACCCGGCCCCGTGGCTCTGCAGCGACGCTCGGCAGCACCGACGCCTCCCGAAGCGCTCTCGCCCAGGCGTGCCCACCGCAAACACCCGGGGACTACCTGCGCAGTGCCGCCGGGTCCGAGGCTCGCTCCGGCACAACACGCATTAATAGGTTCGCTCCTGTTTAGAGCTTATCCCAGATGAACCCACCGCCAGCCCCGCGCGCTGGAAGGACAAGGGCACCGGCTCCCCGGGGAGCAACTTTCTGCCCATCGCGGTTGTCCCCACGCGCTGAGAAACCTCCGCTTGCCCCCGCCAGCGCCCGGAGAGGCGGAGGACGTCCGTCCCTGCACCCCACAGGCCGCGGGGCCGAGGCCGGGTTACCAGCCTAGCCGAAGCCCCGAGCGCTTCGTCAGCTCAACCCTGCGTTTCTATTTCCAGCCGCGCTGCCGCCTTTCCCCGCGCCGGCGAAGAGGGAGGCGAGCCCCGGCAAAGCCCCGCTCGCAGCTTCCCTTCCAGCCCGGCACCACCAGACGCAGCCGGGGCAGGTGGCGGCCCTGGAGCTGCCCGAGGGACGTGGGACACCGAGGGCCACGGGACACCGCTGCGGTGCCGAGCGCCAAGGGCCAGCCCGGCATCCCCTGCAGCACCACCCCCGGCGCCCCTGCAGCGCTATCCCCCCCAGCCCTGGTGCCTCCCCGGCCCTGGTGCCTCCTGGCACCCCCCAGCCCTGATGGACCCCACCAAGCCCAAGACCCATCATCACCCCCAGCATTCCCCCCCCCAGCCCCAATGAGCTCAACACCCCCCTAGCCCGAATATCCCCAGCATCTCCCCCAAGCCCTACAGCCCCCCAACATCCCTCCCACCCCCCCAGCATCCCCGCCAGCCCTCCTGCCCCGCAGCATCCCCCAGCCCTCCCACCCCCCCAGCCCCCGTGCCCCCCCGCACTATCCTCCCCCAGCACCCCTATCACCCCCCGGCCCTGACCAGCCTAGCGCTCCCCCCCAGCCCTATCGCCCCCCAACACCCCCCAAGCCTCGATGCCCCCACAGCCCTGCCGCCCCCCAGCAGCCCCAATGCCCCCCCCCACCCCCCAGCCCCATCACCCCCCCAGCCCTAACGGAGCCCGGCATCACCCCCGCCCCCCCCCCCCCCAGCCCCAACGCCCCCCCGCCCCCCCCAGCCCCATCGCACCTAGCATCCCCCAAACCCCCGCATCCCCCCCCGGCTCTCCCCCCCCAGGAGCGGGACCGGGGGAGGGAGCGGGGGGGACGGGGAGGAGGTGGGGGCCAAAACTTTTCCTTACCGCGGGCGGCTGCGGGCGCGGCGCTCCTGCCTCCCCCGGCGAGGCTGCGCGGGAGCGGCGGGGGCGGGCGGGCGGGGGCCGGGACGGAGCCGCCTCCCGCCGCCTCCCGCCGCTTCCCTCCTCCCCGGGCGGAGCCGGTGCTACCCGGTGGGGGCTTAAAGGACAGAAGGGAGGGGAAGGGGGGGCGGGGGGGAAAAAAAAAACCCCGCCGAACCCCGAGCTGGGGAGGGAGAGCAGCTCTTTGTTCTGTAATCCCAGTAAAAGTGCCAGCCATTCGCCCCGCCGCTAATCCCAGCCCCGCTCAACGGCACCATCCATTGGCTGCCATTTACATACGGGATTAACCAGCCCGATAACCGGACGGGGGGGTTGGGGGGGGGGACGAGCTGTGTTAAAGCCTTTCATGCCGCGCCGGGGCCGTGCCGAGCCGCGCCGAGCCGTGCCGAGCCGGAACGGCTCGGCACGGCTCGGCGCGGCTCGGCACGGCGTGGGTGCTGGGGGGGGGTGGGTGATAGGGGTGCAACGGGGACCTGTCGCCACCTGTTGGTGTTGGCATGGCTGGGCCTGGCACGGTTTGGCACGGTTTGGCTTGGTATAGCGCGGCCCTTGTATGGTTTAACGCGGTTTGGTACGGTTTGGCTCGGTACGGTACGGCGCGCCGCAGCCTTGCTCTGTACGGCTCGGCTCCGTTTGGCGTGGCTTGGCACGGCACGGCGCAAGCTTGGCACGGCCTGGTCCTGCGTGGCTCGGTATGGCACGGTATGGCTTGGCGCAGCCTTGCCCCGTATGGCTTGGCTTAGCACAGCATGGCATGGCTTGGCATGGCCTGGCCCTGCGTGGCTTGGCTTCGCACGGCGTGGATTGGCATGGCGTGGCTTGGCATGGCCTGGCCCTGCATGGCACAGCTCGGCTCGGCACAGCTCGGTTCAGCATGGCACAGCTTGGCATGGCCTGGCCCTGCACGGCTTAGCATGGCACAAGACAGCTCGGCACAGCCTGGCCCCACACAGCTTGGCTCGGCATGGCATGGCACGGCACCGCACGGCTCCGCAGGGCATAGCACGGCTCAGCTCAGCACAGCCTTGCCCCACGTGGCTTGGCTGGGCTCAACATGGCATGGCTTGGCACGGCCTGGCCCTGCGTGGCTTGGCTCAGCACAGCGTGGATTGGCATGGCATGGCTTGGCACGGCCTGGCCCTACGTGGCTTGGCGTGGCATAGCACGGCTTGGTACAGCCTGGCCCCGCACAGCTCGGCTCGGCACGCCTTGGCTTGGCACAGCATGGCGTGGCATGGCCTGGCCTTGCACCGCTTGGCATCGTGTAGCGCCGCTTGGCTCGGCACGGCACACAGCTTGGCACAGTCTCGCCCTGCTTAGTTCAGCTCGGCACGGCTTGGCTCGGCGTGGCACGGCTTAGCGTGGCCTGGCCCTGCACAGCTCGGCACGGCACAGCACAGCTCGGCGCAGCCTTGCTCAGCATGGCTTGACTCGGCATGGCACAGCAAGGCACAGCCTGGCCCCGCACAGCCCGGCTCGGCACAGCATGGCCTGGCTCGGCATGGCCCGTTACGGCATAGCTTGACACGGCACAGCCCGCCACGGCATGGCCCGGCCCGGCACAGCCCAGCCCGGCATGGCCCAGCTTGGCACGGCGCAGCTCGGCACGGCGCGGGCCAGCTTGGCCCGGCACGCCCCGGCCTGGCGTGCCCGTGGGGAGCCCCCCGTTCACCAGAGCCAGGCGCGGCGGTGCCGGGAGGTCCCGCCTGCCCCGTCGGTGCTGCCGCCATCCCCGGCCACCCCCGCCCCGCGGCACAGAGGCCAAGGCTGCGTTTGCCGGCCGGGAAGACGACTCACGAGGAGGAAATGATTATTTTCCGAATTCCTCGCTGCATATTAAGGAATGGCAAATTAAAACAAATGAAAAACTATTAAAAATAACTTGACAGCATTTTAACCTCGAAAGTTTGGAAACTGCTGACAGGTTTTTTCCCTTTGAAGCACGCACATTATGCAGCTGCTCCATTAGCTGGATTTTGTTTTAAATAAGTGATGATTTATTACTGCTCCGGGGCCACGGGGAGAAGAAAACATTTTAAGAGAAAACACTTTTTTTCCAGTTTCTGGAGAGGTGGGGAAGCGGGGGGTTTCGGCTCTGCCGAGCCCCACGCAGGCACCCGGCACCCCCAGCCTCCCTCCCCACGGCATCAGGCCTGGCAAACTCATTGCACCGGTAGCAGCAGGCAGGGGGCTGCTCTGGGTCCCAGCAAAATCCCAAGCGGGATGAAGGGTTTGGTGGGACGGGGCTCCGTGGGGCAGGGCTCCGTGGGGCAGGGTGCGTCCCCCCGGGGTGGCCAGAGCCGCTCCCCGGTTCAACCCGGCATCGGCTGTCCCTGGGAGCGTAAATGGTGAGCGAAAACACACTCGCTGAATAATTAAATGGAAGATCTTACTCCGAAGAAAGAAATCAGGGCATCTTTTGGCTAATTATCTTTCAGCCAGACCCCCCCCAAAAAAACCCAAGCCACCAAAATTAATTTAATTAGGTCATCTGAGTGCAGGAGCTGCCTGCGTAGGACGGGCAGGTTTCAGTGCGGGGCTCTCCAGCCCTTCTGCAGCACCCTGCCGGCCGAAATCCATGGCCCTTGGCCGGGGAAACCTGTGCAATAAAAAATAAAGGGGGAAAAAAAAGTGTTTTGATGCAACATCCAGGGGCCGCGGCCGTGGGCAGCCCCTGCTCCGCGCCCCGGCAGGGCTGTGGCCCGAGGCGCCCGTCGCAGCGGGCAGAGGTTTCGGGCGGCGCTGGGGTCCTGCCTTCGGCTGCCCTCGGCGCAGGCTCGTGCTCACCCTTGCTCCCAAAAGCTGCCCTCCCTGGGGCCAGCCCCGCACCCCCGGGGCGGCCGGGGGGTTCCAGCAGCCCCAAGGGAACGTCGACAGCCACAGGCGCCGATGTTGGTACTGGGGGGACTGAGCAGCCCCCCCCCGCGTACGGCTCGCGGCCGCTGCAAATACTCTGCAGGGCGACGCTTCTCGGAGCCCGCCGAAGGATGCTGGCCCTCGGAGGGGACCTTGGCAAAGAGGGTTTCCAAGGCCCTTTGGCCGAAGACCAACATCTGGCTGGCTCCGAACGCGCAGGGAACCGTCCTGCCCTTTTGCCTCGCTCCAGCAGAGGCCCTGAGAGCTGGTCGCAAGGCTGGGACCCCAGCGCCGAGCCCCAGGGCCGGCTCTGTGCCAGCTGGCTTTGGGGTCTGGTTTTGCTCCTCGCCGTTGGGGACCGTGAACCGAAATAACGTTGGAGACCCGCGGGTGCTGCCTTTAGCTACCGGTGAGTGAACAGAGAGCTCAGACCCCGCGGCCGGCAGCAGCTCCCAACGGAGCCTCTGCTTCGGGCGCCGTCCCCAGGCAGGGCTGCGAGCGCTTGGGAGGGGGAGAGGCCAAAATGATCCTGAAATTTGGAGAAGGAGCCTGGGATCTTCCCAGGCGTGGTGCGGAGGAGGGCAGGCTGCGGGCTGAACCCCATGAGTGCCGGGAGGGACGGGCTGAGCCGCGGCTCGGCTGCTTGGGGAGGTCTCCTGGGGCTGCTGCCAGCTGGGGGCTATGGAGTTCAGGGGGAGGTGGACCCTCTGGAGGAACCCAGATGTTCTCCAGATGTTCCACTGGGAGTGAATCCACACAGGTGGGCTCAGCCCCCCTGAGCCCCCATCCTCTGTGGATTATGAAAGGATGCCCGGTCCAGCCGGGGGACGGATGCGATGGCTTCAACGCTCTCTTGCAATTTTCACATCTACGCACGTCTCCGAAGGAACCCGCCACAATAGGATAAAAGTGGGGGCAAGGCATTTTATTTGGGGGCCGAAACAATGAGCCGCACCAACCCGTCCAACGAGGCGAACGGCGTGAGAGCGATGGTTTAATCTGCTCTATCTGCGGCAATAAAGAGGTTCCTTGTCACAGCACTGACAAAAGAAAAGGCAACACAGCCAGAAAACAATCCTATCTGCAGAAAGATTTCTTTTTTATTTTTAATTTGTTAATTAGTGACTGCTGGGCATCACAAGAATCGTTGTTTTCTCTGATATGCTGATTTCTTCTGACTCTCGGTGGAATTGGAGATCACAAAAACAAAAAAAAGAAAAGCCGCTTCTTTAGAAGAGGGAACGGGGGAAAAAGTTTTAGTAAGGTCGGGAGAAATTTAATTGAAAGAAAGGGTTTATTTCTTCTTTCCTAAAGGGGTATTGTGTTCTTTTGCTAGAGCAAATCGCTGGTAAAAACGACGGAGGCAAAACAAAATGGTTTTTAAATTGTAGATCAAGAGCGGGACGTTTCTGGAAGCCCCCCGCAACCCGTCGCTGCCAGGCGCGTCTCGGGCGAGCGGCGCGGCTGTGGGGAGCTGGCATGGCCCGGAGCAGGGCCGGGAGGTGCGAAAGCGCGCCAGGAAAAGCCTAGAGGAGAAAGTACTGGGGTCTGCGGCTGCGGGTGGGAAGCTTTGAGGGCTGGGGGGAAAAAAGAGCTTTTCAAGCCATTGCTCGCACTTGGAGCAACAAGACTTTGCATGCAGCAAATTAACCGCTGGGTTCTGGGCTGTATTTGCAGCGAGTCCGTCCTGCACCGAAAACAGCTACTGCGGGGAGAGCTGTGCACCGAGGCAGCCAAAAGGGTTATTAATTCTTTTGCAAGATATATGCTATTGAGTACAACTGGCAAGGATTCCCTGCAAACCCCGAGCTGCTATCTGTTGGTCCCAAACATATTTGTAGAAAGATAAAAAAAAAAAAAAAACCACCACCAAACCCTCTCTCCATTCCCTGCCTGCTGGGGCATAGCGATGGCTTATAGTGAATATTTACTCTGCCTATCTCCATTTAACATATCTATCTGCGGTGCCAGCCGCCTGCAGTTGTGCCGTCCTTTGAACGCTGCGCCGCAGAAAGAGTTTGCTCCGGCGCAACAGATAAAATGCTTTTCCAGTTGTCTTGCGTGTGTCCCTTGAATTATTTCCATACTAATGAGAGCCTGGCGAGGCGCGCCTGAACCGGAGCCTCCGGACAGCGTCCTGGGGAGCAGAGCGGGGAGATTTCCATTTTCTGCCCCCCCCCCCGTCTTTCCCAGCTCCACATCTCCTGGCAGGAGAAAAGGCCCTTTCCCAAGCTGACCCTGTCACCGGGGTTGTTTTTGGCTCATCAGCGCGAGGGACGGAGAATCCTTCGCACACCCGTGCGGGCAGGAGGGCTGCCGCGGGTACCGGCCGCGTCCCTGGGGGGTCCGGCAGCCCAGCCCTTGGCCCCAGGGTCCCCTCTGCAGACTTCAGGCATCCAAACAGGAGCGGGGAGGCCCCATGCGTGGAAATCCCACTCCCTGGCGTGGGAAGGCGGGCAGTGGGGTTACCCCTGCACCACGTTTCGGCCGAGAGCGTCACCTTCTCCCGCCGGTGGGGGACGAGGGGCTGCCGGGGGAGCACCGGCCCTGAGCCCTGCCCAAGGTCAGGCCGATATTCATACATTTTTAATCAAACCCGCAGCTAAGGTTACGGCCCGAGCCTTTGAAATCGCCGCGTAATTTTGCAGTGAGGCTCCGGCTTTGCCCGTCAGCACCTTCCCCGCGGGGCTGCGGCCCCAGCAAAGCTCCTCACCCCCCATCCCCTGCCCAGGCTGCTTTCTGCCCCCATTGCAACCCCCTGACTCGCTGCCCGGAAAAGCCATCCCCGCCGGAGGACCCACGCCCTCGCCGCCCACCGGCTCCCATGCCAGCAATGAACTGAGAGCATCGGTTCTCTGCAGGCACGGGGTCTCGGCCCCAGCGCCCCCACGGCGCGGCCGGCCTGGCACAGCCCCACCGAGTGCTGGTCGGGGCACCCACCCGCTCGCGCCCTTGCAGCGCCGACACCGAGGGTCGGAGACATTGACGTTCCCATTGGGTCCGTGCGGTGCAAAAGTAAACTTAATGACATTATCTGCTGATCTGGTAATTAATACCCTGGATGCTTTTTATTGGAATGAGCGAGGGCCGGGACATGCCAGGGGTTTTAATGAAGGGCCATGCCGGAGAGACACATCCCCCCAGTTTCCCCTGGAAGGGGCTGTGCTGGGGCTTGGGGGCTGGTTTGGGGTCCGGGGGGTGCAGTCGGCATGGGGTGCCTCGCGCCCCACATCAGGAGCCCTGGGGCGGTCCCAGCCCTGCACCCACCTCACCGCCCCGCGCGCCTCGCTCTCCCTCCCCATGCAGTACAGCTAAGCGCCACGCCGAGCCCCACCGGGTCTTTTTTTAAACGAGACGCTTTCAAGATCTTTAAATATTAGGCAAGAAGCGTTTTCCCAGGCTCGCGCTGTGCCACACGCCGCAGCGCCCGTTTGGGGCAGGGAGCAGGCAGAAACCCGCTGCCCGACAGCGGCGGGGAGGCAGGGACCGTTTCGCTCCAAAACGGCTGTATCTTTCGTTGAGCCCGCTGCTATTTTTAATACAGATGCCTTATTGAGATTCAAATGAATGTTTCAAATCCTCGCTCCTTTGCATAATTCTTTTTAATTAACACTTCAAAGGTTTGAACACAAGATCTGTGCTATTTCCCTAACGAAGTTGACTGAACCTCCTTTCCCCTAAAGCTCCCCTGCGACGTTTCCGAGGGCTAAAGCCAGGGACGGGTCTGTCCCCTGTGTCCCCTGCGTGGGAGGATGACGGCGTTTGGGCTCTGGCTCTGCAGAAACGGGAGCCAAGGGGAGAGAGGGGGCCGGTGGCTGCGGCACCGGGCAGGGGCTGCCGTGCCATCACCCGCCGCCCCGGCCCCCGCCGCCCCGGCCAGCTCGGCACGTGCTGGGCGGCAAAACGGCCTGAGCTTGGCACAGAAATCGCGGCGGTTGAAGTGAAGATGGCGAAGGCCACAGCTCCACCGTCCCCTGCCCCAGCTGCTGCTATGACACAGCCGTGCGCCCCAGGTCCAATAAAGCCCCCCCAAAAAGGAGCACCCCCTCTCCAGGGTGCATTTTGGTCACATTTTCAATCTTCTCAGCACCCAAAAGGCCTAGAAATGCCTTTCTTCCTTCTGAAATCGTACTTCAAAAATAAAACCTGAAATTGTCGCACAATCGCATTCGTTAACAAGAGCTGGAGCGTTTCCTCAGCTACCCCGAGAGCTGGGAGGGACGCAAAGCCCGGAGGCTGTAACACAGACACGGGAGAGAAAGCAGCAGCCCAGGTTCCCACCCCACCTGCCCCCCGACTCTGCACCCCGGGGTCCCCCGTCCGGGGTGGGATTAGCCTCCCTTCGCAGGATGGGCACCCCGAAGAGCTGCGCGGTACAACAAACGGGGAAATGAGCCTCAGTTTTAATTCCTGCAAGTGCAGAAATGATTAGACACAACAAAATTGTATAATTAGGATTTAATAAGAGACTGTCCCAGACATGCAAAAGAAGTAGGTTAGACAGTGGCCTTTGTTCAGCTACAAAAGACATTAATTTGCAAATACTCTTAATATTCATTTTTTGTTACTTGGACTGATATTTTTAAAGTCTCCAATAAAATGAGAAATCTGGACTAAGCATTCCAGTTGCATTTCCAAGCGCAGGAATCCAGCTTTGATGTTCCCCTTGATAACATCTTTTTAGAGCCTTGACTGCATCAAATTAAATTCTGATTACCCTGATAGTGCAATACAGCTTCCAAATGTATTCAGGTGACTTTTTGTTCTGGAAGGAAATTAGCTATTTTGACAAGGATGCTTGTTAGGCAGCAAAGAGATGGGGAGGAAACACCCTTGCCAGGGAAGCGGCACGTTCCCGGCCCCGGTTTCAGTACTGGGGCTGCCGGGCACGCTGGTGTTGGGGCTGCAGCGGGGAGGGGACACGGGCAGCCCCTGCAAGAGCAGAATTGCACTTTTGGTGACCCACAGGTCTCCCAGCACCAAGCAGAGACCTGGGACATCTGCCGCCTCCAGAGGGGACATCCCAAAGGGACATGCCCTTGGGTGGCAGGTCCCGGGGGAGCATGGACCAGAGGTGGCCACAGGATGTGCGGTTAGAGCAGGAGACGTCCCCTCTGCGTGCGTCCCCCATGCAGAGAGGCCACTTCGCGTCTCATAATCCCTGGATTAAACCCATCCCTGAAGCACCCGTCCAGCTGCGGGCATGAGCGCAGCATCCCCAGGGGATGAGGTCCCTGACATGGATGAGGAAGGACGTCCCACCCATGGCCTCTTCTGAGCCACCCGTGACGCCCAAGGAGCAGGTCAGGAACCCCGTGCCATCCTCACCCCATCCATTTTCATGCAGTGGTACTGCTCCCCGGCCCAGGCTCCACTCCTTGGCTGGATGCTAGGATGAAAATAAAGTGCAAATATTATAGTTGGCAGAGATTACCAGCTCCCCCACTGTGATTTAGGCATCTTTGAACTTCATGTTTTACTAATCCTCACCGTACGATTAACGGCACTGAAATGCGATGTCTGCAAACAAAGGCATGCGCTACAGTGTTATCTCTATGAGATACCAGGGCTTGGGCACTTGATTGTAAATATGCACGTTAATGAATTATACAGTGGAACTACATAAAAGATGGAGCTGAAGTCACCCGCCCTGAGCAGGGACGCGATGCTCATGCCCTTTGCCTCCTGCCCTGGGAAGGGCCGGCGTGATGGAAACCCTGCTGGTTTCTGCCAGCTCTCCTGGGGAGAGCCTCCTCTCCCCAAAAACCCGTCCTTCCCGGGCGCATCTCCCTCCAGGAGCGTTGGCTGCAAAAGGGGACTTGCTTGGTGACCTCGCAGCCAGCGTGGGGACAGCTCGACGGCCGCCGCTGGAGCAGTCCTCCCCCTCGCCGGCAGCCTCGGTAGCGAAGACGGGACCGGGGGAGCAGAGGGTCACAGACCTCCTCGAAGCAGCTACTTGGGGCCAGGGCTGAGCCGTGACAGCGGGATGGCACTCGGGAGCCACTGCCCGGCTCCCCGGGCCAGAGCTGCTCGGCTGGGAGAGGATCCCACCCTCCGGCGCTGCCCGGCTGCGGCGTCTCAGGACCCGGTGGGAGCGAAGCCGCCTTCGAAAGCGAAGGGCGGGGAAAATAACAACTGCACCGGCTCCCTGCCCAGCACCGATGCTGGGCTGAGCCAGGAAGGACCTTCCTGTGTCTGGAGATTTCTCCCAAGCAAAGTTCAAATAAATTATTCTCCTTCCAGCCGCTGGAGGACAGTGAAGCGCACGGCAGCAGCAGATGCCATCAGCACCCGCCCTAGAAACAAGCGAGGTGGTGACCCAGGGACCCCCCGTTCTTGCCCAGCTATTGTAGGAGATCCTGAGACCCTGCAACACAGGGCCAGGGAGCTGGTGAAGAAACAGAAAGTCTCAAGCTATTTGGTTTTGACAGCAACTCTTGCACGCCTTGAAAAAATCAAATAGCAAGGTATCACGGACCACACTGTACAGACCATGTTACAGCTCTGGAAAAAGGCTGCACGGCCAGGCTTCACGGTGTTATTGTCATTTTTCTGGGGGCCACGCTCTGGGGAATCAACTCATCACCTGCAAACCTCACCAGCTATTTGGAGAGTTTGAAACTTTCAGGTAATCCTGGTAGTGGAGGATTTTGTTTTAAAGCCAGGAAAAGATGAAGCCAGGAAGCAAGGAAAAAAGCATCCCATTTTTTTTCCTGTATCTTAAGACAGGTGGCAATACTGGGAAACCCTGCTTTTCTGTAAAGGCTCTACAGCCCACGAGCGCAGGAGAATACAGCAGGAGGAGAGAGAGATGTTTCATTGCTGTATGGGGGGCTGCTGAGCCAGGGCACAGGCCACGGGCAGCCAAGGAAATTCCCAACTAAGAGATGCCGTACCACGAAAAAAGCACCAAGCCCTGGAGTAAACGCCCCCGGTCCTGCCCCACGGGGGACAGCGAAAGCCCACGATGCTCAGGGCACCCATCTGGGTACACGGGGGAAGAGGGCAGGAGGCTGGGCTAGGGAGCAGCGTGGCTCACCCGGACCCGCACCGGCCCTGGCAGCGACCGCAGCTCCCCCCTGGGACCGACCCGCAGCAATCTCCGCTTCCCTGTGCTTTGAAGTGCAGTCAGGGAGCTGGAAGCAAGGAGGATGGCCCAGCTGCTGTCTCTGCCCCCCAAAATCAAGGCGGCACCACCCAGACGAGTGGGTGCCGGTCTGGGGGTGAGGGGAGGTGGGTCTAGCACAGCCCGCTGTGACGCTCCTCGCCTCGGGCTGTTGCGGATGCATGGGGGAGGAAGTGGAGGGAGAGGGAAAATAATCGTGGATTAATAAATAGCACCATCAGCCCGCGGCTCAGGAGATACCCGACAGCAGCGGGCCAGGAGTCACCCGGGAAGGAGCCGGTTGTCCTCAGCTCCAGGCCAGGCTGCAGAAGAGCGAAGGCCACGTGCCGGCTGCCGCTGCGCCTCATCCCCCGGGCAGGTCTGCAGCCCCTCGGCTCTTTGCCAACAAACCCTGCGCAGCCCAAATGCCGATGGCTCCAGGTCACTGCTTGAGCTCGGGGCAAGAGGGACGTGCCAAGGCCCCGCATTTGAGCTGCAAAGGGAAAGCCCCCCCACGCCCCCCGGCCACTGCCGTCTGGGCACGGCTCGTGTACTGCGAGAGCCCCGAAACACAGCCCCAGCAGCCCCAGGGTGCCCGACTTCAGCCACAGATTTTATTGTTTAGTAACGAGCTCACCACACCAGCAAGCCAGGACAGGGGTGGATGGTACATGAATACATATCTGTAGTAGTTACACAGACTGAGATTTGTACAGCTTTTGTACAGAGGAAGAAATAAAAGGAATCAAATAACAAAATAGACATTAGCAGTCAAACCCTTTTTTTTTGTGTCTTTTTTTTTTTTTATATCATACTAACAAAATCTGATAGCCAAAAAATGACTAAGCTACAAAATTGTAATACATACTGTACGGGTAAAAGGTTATCATCCATTTATACATCTAGTATCATCTTTATTCTGGTAACTTACATGAGGCCTATAGGATCTTAGTGTATTAATTACTCCCTACAAGATAGTGTTGAGCTGCTAAAGCTGCCGAACAACGGAGTACTGGAATTTTTGTTAAGACTTTTACAGTGTCATTTGCATCGTTTTAATGAAACCCTCATGCATCTCTACTGCAAGCCAGAGGAACCGCTGGTGGCCGGGGGAGCGAGAGCTGTAAAGCCTTGGCTGGCAACTTGGCATCGGTCGCTCAGCACGGCACCGGCACGGTGCTGCCCCGTGCTCCCGCTCTCTGGATGCTGTAGGAGAGAGAAAGCTGAAATCACCAACCAAGACAGATTCTTTTCCCTTTGGCCTAGAGGGTTAGAGAAGAAACCACTAAACATGGAACAGTCTCCATTTCAAAGACCTTTTTCATCAGGTAACGTGTCAGCCTTCAGCAGAAAAGCATCACTAACCGTCGGGGTAACGCAGCTGGCCGTGAGCGATGGTCTCAGGGCCAGGGTGCTGGTCCTTCCCCTGGTGCTGAGGGCTCCAGCAGGATGCTGACCACGTGCGTGGCCACCTCCTGCTCGCCCCCCGGCAGCGGTGCCCGGAGGCATGCTCCGGACCCAGCTCCGGACGCAAAACCAGCGTGGCACGCACGAGCCAGGAGAGGGGCTGGGGAGAACGCAGTGCCCCTGTACCAGCCCTCGGGGATCAAGGTAACAGCAAGGCTGAAGCCGAAGGGGGAGTGAAGGCACAAACAGGAACCAGTCCCTGACCGACAACAGGAGATGGGTACATCGCTGCTCCAATGCCCTTGAAAATCTCCCCCAAAGAACCAAACCAGTAAGACCAAATATTGTGAAGTACTTTATACACCACCACATAGGCAAAAATATCAATTAAACTTACAAATAAATAGAGGGATAGAGGGGCTGGGGAATCTCCTCCTTGTCCTTTCCAAGTTTGTCCCTAGTTTGGTCTCTTACAACCTCAGAGGGGCAGCCAGAGGCAGGTGCCCTCGGGAAGCCTGGGCCAATTTTGGAGAGGGAAGACACGGCTGGGTCCAAAGCCCCTCCTGGGCACTTAACTGGGTTGAGCTGAAGCCCAGATGACGCGCGTGGTAACGCGCCCTGTGACACTGCAGTCAGCCCTGTCTGGGGAGCAGCCCCCACGGACCTGCACCCCAAGGGCGGCGGGGACGCAGGGGACCCGGCTTTGCCCCGCTGCCCATTTCGGTACAGCCCTGCAACACAAAGCCTGCACAGCCTCCAGAGAAAGCCAAGAAGTGCCATCAGCTCCCAGCTGATCCTTAGGGACCAGCACAGCTATTTACAGCCAGAGAAGACCATCAGCACTAACTTTAAACCTGCTCGGACTCATCTGCTGCCGTTTTGCCTTCTCACCCAAGCTGACCGGGAAGAGCCACAGCTCTGAGCCACTCACAGGGGATGGTCCCTGGGAGGAGACAGGAGCCAGAGACTCCTCCAGCCTGAACCACTGCCACCCTGACAACTTTGGATCTGTTTAACAGAGCCAAATACGTGGTCCCCATAACCACTCCTGGGTGGTTATAGGTCCCCATAACCTGCCCTGTGCAGAGCCAGAGGTTCATCAAGGGAGGTAAAAAATGCAGGTGCCTTTCCTCTGTAGATGAAGGCAGCTGGTCACAAGTCACTAAAAGACCTATCAGGGCAAATAAGCCACAAACTGGAACGGAGCCACTCACCTGCAGGTGCCCAGGAAGCCCTGGGCTTGGAGGCAGGCGGCACTGCAAGAAGCACTGCGTTAGCTCCACTCAAGCCAGCGGGAGCTGCAGCAGTGGCTTCAGAGACCATCCAGCTGACAGGAGCACTCTAGGGAACACCAGCCCCAAATTCCTAAAAGCAGCAGCTCCCAGGGAGGTATGCACTGTTGCAGGCTGTAACAACGAACACTCCCTCTGGGATTTTCCTAAATCGCTTAGGAGATGAATACACCAACCAGGAGGATTTTGGAGACCACCCCTATGATCCCTTGGGAAAGTCCCAGAGCTAGGTAGAGATGTGGCAATTTTCCTGGTGATTACTAAGAGCTGATGAAACACTTCTACAAGGCAGGATGGGATCCCACTTGAATTATTTCCAGCCAGTTCGATCCCAAGCTCTGCCTCCCCCTGCCACGCGCCAGATTTAAGCCGTGTTTTCTGACCTGCTTTACTCCCCTGAAGTCCCCTTCCTCTCTCATCCTCCCTTTGAACGGAGGGAGATCACCAGTCCTGCATCAAGTGAGCAGGGTCCAGTATTGTGGCATAGCCCAGATTCAGCAACGTCCTCCTTATGGCAGAATTGCAGCCACGAAGCCCAAGGCTCTCCCAGGTTGCTTCTGGCTGCCCATCCTTCAAGGAAGGAGGAGTCTGGCAACCCACTAAGAAAAAGTAACACAACTTTGTAGGAAATCAGGGCAAAAAGCAATGAAGCTGACATGCCGTGATGTTCATCTGCCTGTGGTCTGGCTCAGATTCCTCTCTCAGTGGTCTCTTCTGTCTTGTCCTCTTTCACAGATGCCCCATCATAACACAAGAGCTTCTGAAGACTGGAGGAGTCAGACACTAACTAGGTGAAGCCTGGTAAAATATTGCCGTGACTCTTCCCTGTGGTACTGAACAGTGAATCTGAACTGGACTCTCACACCTCTAAGAGCATACTGTCCCCTTCCTCCACCCTGATGTCCCTTGGGAGCTGTGGTGCAAGGTTAAAGAGAAGAGTAAAGCCTTCGGAAGAAGGAACAAGACCCCTGCCTGGGCCTGCGCTGCTGTGTACGGACACAAGAGCTGTGTGGGCTGCAGTCTTGGATTCCTTCTGCTCCAAATGCTCGTGCTCAGGTCATGCGCAGAGGATTGCTGTACCCAAACACAGCCAGCCACTACTGCATGAACGCTCACAGCAGCGCCTTAGCCTCCTCCATTCTCGGTAGCAGGGGATGGGCATCACACTGAAGAGCCAAGGACGGCTCTGGAGAACGGCCAGGCAATCCCCGATTAGCTGTTAAATTAAACAGGCAAGGAGGGAACCATCTCCTCAAGGCGTCTGTCCCACACTGACCGCAGCCAGCATGGAGCTCAGGCCGGCAATGCTGAGATCCAGCTGTCTGTGGAGCCCTGTCCACAAAAAAGACCCAATAAAAAGCACACGAGGCAGGGGGACCAGGCTGGGCAGCCTGGCTGTGGCCCAGGGCATCGGCAGGCCTGCTCAGCGATCTCTCTGCAGGAAGAAAGGCCAACCACGCCCGAGCGAGGTGTGCCGTCCCCAAACTCAGAGCCACCACAGCTCCTTCCCCAAACAGCAGTGGGTGAGAAACAAATAAATATCCCTCTGAAATCGGATTATTTCCCACGACATGCTATGTTACAAGTACTAAGTGCAGCCTCCGTGCTCTAGAACAGTGATGTCTTCTACAAGGCGAGGGGCGAAACACATCCCCGCACCCCATCTTCCTCAGCCTACGCGTGCCAGGTGAACAGTCAGCCCAGCAGGTTTCACTCGCTCGTGCAGGTCTTCAAGACACTGGGGTGGGTGGAAGGGAAGGGACAAGCCCGCGTGGGAAGCGTGCAGCCTCTGGGCACGCGCTTTGGAGCTGAACACCACAAGCAAATCCCTTTGCAGTTCCTGTGGGTTACTGGGACTCGCTGACACTTCGGCCACCGTTTGGGGCGGCTGTCATCCAGACCACATCAGCTGGTGGGACAAGGGCAGCTCAAGCAATACAAATTCCACAGTCAAAACCAATACAGGTAAGAAACCAAACCAGAGAGATCTTTCTGCTCCCTCCTGGAACAATGGCTGTCTTGGAAAACTGGACTCCAGGATTGTCCTGATTACATCAGTTAGTATATTATAAACATTGTCCTGCTTTAAAGTGAAAATACTGTGTCTAGTCTTTTGGAGGTGCTAAAGCCAGATGGGGTATCGCTTTTCCTGACACTGCACAGGAGCTGATACTGGTGTGAAATGATCCTCTTCACCTCTTCTCTATCAGAGCTTCTCCTGGAAGAAAAGAGACCCTTGTTAGGCAAAATGAGGGCAAGCACAGAGGTCTTTTTACAGAAGAGGAAACTGAGGCACGGAGTGGGATGTTGCCGTGTCCTGACCCACTGCTCTGCCCGGGCAGTCACACTGCCTCCTCCTCAGGCTGACCATCCTGCCTGTGAGGAAATAAAGTCTGAGGCTACAGATCTTGCCCTACATCATGAAGGCCAGGGGACACCAGGACAGCATATCCCAGAAATGCCGCCCATGTAAATGGGATGGCAGAGACCTGCGACTGAGCAGGTTCCAGCTGGGGCTGCCAGGAGAAGGGTCCTGCAGGCACTGACCCAGGAGACTGAGGGGAAACTCCCTTCCCACTGCTTCTCCCACAGCAAGCACCCATTGCACCTCAGCGTGTGTCTCGCTAGCACCTTCCTGACGGCTTCAAGGGGTTTTAACGGTAAGGTGAAGTTCTCACCATGCTTGGGAACTGGAGTTGTGCAATGCCCCTTGCTTTTGCTGTGGGAATGACACAGTCAAGCTGTGCTGGCAGAACTGCCTCCATCCAAGAGCTGTCCCCAGCACAGCAGGCAAGAAGTCACATGAAGCAGTCACTGTTTTAAACAACATTCTGCTTATAACTTACCTCTTGCTTGTGGGATTTATCCTGCTGGTGAATTCCGTTAGCAGACCCAGAATTTCCAACAGTCTGCAATGGAGAACGGACAGTACTTACTGAAGAGGGACACAGAGCCTAGCGGTTTGGCCTACAAGTGCCGGGACCTGCCAAGACTGCCATCTCCCTCCTTAGCAGCCCACTCCACACAAGGGAAGGAGAACGCAAAAATCCCACCCCAGCTTTGGCAAGAAGCGTCCTGCCCTCTGCACCCTGGCCCAATCCCCACGTGCCGGACTGCATCCTTCCCAGCTACAAAACGTCCCCCGAGTTCCTCACGGACACAGACCCACTCTTCGCTTCTGACTCTTAAATCCTGATAAACAAACCCTCGGCCAAGGGCAGCGTTAGCTGCAAAACACGGCACGGCGAACATCCCAGCAGTGAAAAGGACATTTG
This sequence comes from Mycteria americana, assembly GCF_035582795.1. Lineage (NCBI taxonomy): Eukaryota > Metazoa > Chordata > Aves > Ciconiiformes > Ciconiidae > Mycteria > Mycteria americana. Next base: position 10,007,209 of record NC_134379.1, on the reverse strand, counting down.
CCATTTCCCGTCTCTGGGGACAAGTCTGGCAGCCAGGACAGGCTGTTGCAGCTTTATAAAGCACAAGAACTGTTAAACATTTATAATGTTTCTTTAGCAGGGATAATATGGAGCCCTTCAGCTTCAAAATGACAGTACAACCAGCACAAACAAGAGGAGAGAGCCGCAGCCTAAGTCAGAGCGTGCCAGATGCCAGTTGCTTAGGTCTTGGCAATCAGATTCACAGTTGTTGGCGAATTGCTGATGGCAGCAAAACCAGACATTATGGGGAGACAAGACTGCAAGGCTTAAAACCCACCATTCGAGGAGTCCCAGCTACCCAGCTTCCATTCTCACTGTGACCACGATGGTGCATAATCAACCCTACAGGACAGAGGTTTAGTTTGGGCAGGAAAAACAGGCAGAGATTCAAACCGAGCTCTGCTGTGAGAGCCTGAACTGTTTGCCAGGCAGTGAATCCTACCCGGATGGACGGCCAGAACAGTGCCACTGTAGTGACTCTGCTTGGGGTCTGCACCCACGACCACAGGCGATTCAGACCTTAGACAAGGCAATATATCTGACCTGCAGCACACCCGATCCGTGCGCTAAGCAGCTACAGATACCAGGAATTAGGTTTGAAATTTGGTCTCAGTACATGGTCATGATAATGCACACAAAATGCTGTAATTCACTTGAAATTAAATAAAAAAGCTCCCAGAGCAATCACTGCACATTTTCCAAGAAAAGGCCCGAGTGCCAAATCCTTGTCATTTCCTGCAAAGCTGCGAGATCAGGGTCTCCCAAGACATGGAGAAGGCACAGATCCTCTTCCTCTATTACAGGCCAAATACTTTGCAGCTGCAGGCACGGAAACAGCAAGGCAGCAATTACTCGACAATGAGACGAAGACACAGTGCCATCATGCTCCCCCAGCTCCTGCACCTCCTCGGCTAACAGCGAGGCCAGCCACGCACATCAAGGACCGCAGAGCGCGGCGGCTGACTAAGCCTGCAAAGGGAGAGTGGCAGCAGCTTGCGGTAATTAGAGATTTCCTTCTCGAGCGTGCTGCGAAGTGAAGGCTTTGCAGACAAAGGGAGAGCGATGCCAAGGCAGATCCCTGGGCCACAGCTGCTGCTGTCAGGGAGAAGACAGGAGGTCAGAAGGTAGTGCAGAATGGGTTACAGCGGAAATGTGGCTTCTGAGGAAGAACCATTAATTCCCCAACTATTGCACCAGGATCTCTGTAGGCCAGCAAGGTCCTCAGGCTCAGCCTGAAAGCCCCTGGTTAACAACTCCCCTTCATAAGGGGAAGGATGAACAGATATCATACTGAAACTAGGGAGCTTTGATCCAGACTTCCTTGTAACTAGGCACTTTAAAAATCTGACATCAATAGAAATTTGAAGCCTAGCTTCCCGCTATAATCCTCCGTCTGTCTTAGTACCACGGTTTGTAGTTGAAGGCATAATACTATCTTGTTGTATCTCCAAGATTTCTTAAGCCTGAAAGTATCAAAGTAATACCAGGGATAGATTAGCTGACCTCATAAGGTCCATTCCAACTCACTTTATGTAAGATTAGTTATTTTCTACAGTTGGGGAAGAAATAATTACCACCTGCACCACCTCTGGAGACAGGAATTTGAAAGGGAAGATTTCCTTTTCTCAAGGGACTTAACATTAAAGCAAACAGAGAAGAACTTTCCCCACCCCTCCCATAGCTTTCAACAGATGAGGTTGTCACGATGCATTTTCATTTGACACATAGCAATTACAGCAGAAGCTAAAGTCACTCTGGAGATACTGGCAGGATTATAGTACGTCTTGGACTGCCACAAACTTGTCATCACGACTACAGCTGTCCTGTCTGGTGCTGGCAGACGGCTGCTGCCACTGCACTGCAGGATATAAAGAGACTTGTCTGCAACACACAGATGCTCAGCTGAGCCAGCAGAGCTTTCAGGGCTGCAATTTTTACCGTGCACCCTCCTCCCGACTGCCTCCCTGCAAGCACTACTGCAATGCAAACAGCCATTTAGTGTATCTGCAAACTGTGCAGAAGACTGTCGTGGGAGGAGGAGAAGACTTGATACCCCCCAGATTACCTACCACGACATATCTGCACCTGCATCAGGGAAAACAAACTCTCTGCTCGTTCTCCTAGTGGCTTGTTCTGTACCCAAGACATTTTTCAGCTAAGAATTTAAGTGAGCAAGTACAAGAGGAGCACTGGTACATCTGGGCTCTGAAAGCCATTACCTGGTTGCAGACACAAGAGAAAATACAGCTAGAAGAGTAAAAAAGGACATGAAGCACAAAGCTTGGTACAAGGGGCAGGTCACTTCACAGGAAGAATCAGTCAGGGCTTAGACACCACAGGTATGAGATGGGAAGAGCCATATGTAGAAAGTCAAGTTATTTGCAGCCTTCAATGTCACAAAGAAGGATGCAAGACAAACAACAGAAGCAGTTTTGCTTTTGTCAGAAGAAACAAAGGGAGACCAGAGGAAGTTGGGAAGAGAAGATAGCAACTGGAACGTGAACATTCATGGTCCACCAGCAAACCCAGATCAGATACAGAGATGCCTCCAGGAACTGGTTAGAGAAATGGAAAACATTTTCCCAGTCACCTCCAAAGTTTGTGCTTATGGACTGCAAGGAAATAATCCTCTCAAAGAATAGAGATGGCAGAAATCCTCAACTTTCCTATTATAAAGTGCCTGTTTCACAAGGGTATGCAGCCACACGTCACTGTACACAAAGAACAGTTACTCACACTGCAACCTTCCCCAAAACACCACATTTAGCAACCGTTCTTGCAGAGCACAAAAGGATCCGTAATTACTAGCAAGGCTTTTCTTAGTTTTAAGCTACATCTGACAGAACAAAGTCGTGCCAGGCTGTTTCCAGCAGAGGGAAAGGGAGCCAGCTGACTGCATGACCCCCCACAGCACTGGGCAAGGTCCCAGGAGAATTCTCAAGAGAAATGACTGCCGAGGGCTGAGCGACCCGGGAAATGAGGGCCGATGCTCTACCTGTGTTTTCTCGGAGGAGAGCCTCATCGCTTCCATGAGCTTCTCCATCTGGTGGCCCTGCTCCAGCGCATTGCGCAGCACATCCTCCGTGCTGACGAGCCGGTGCTGCAGCCGGATCACTTCCGACTCTGATGAGGGGTCGATCAGGGAGTATCGTCGCTGATCCGTTACCGATTTCTCCTTGTCCTTATACAGCAAAGGGAAAATAGGAGCACGTTAGATTAAAACCAGTAACTACCGAAATTAAGTAAAGTAGAAATCCACAGTAACTCATATAACCATGTTTTGATTTCAACAGTAGATGGGGTCAGAGCACAACTCTGAAGGCAATCATATCAAATGCAACCAGCAGCAGCTCCAACTTGTTCCCAGCCCAGTCCAAATAAATTATTCACATTTCAACCACTGGAGGACACTGAAGTACACAGGAATTAGAGGACATTGCTTATTCCTAGATCAGAGAATGTGTAAAACAATGTGGGGTAGCTGACCAACCTTCAGTTTCTCCCACAAATTTTAGCCCTATTTAGCCATAGATCTAAAACCAGTGGGAAGAGGAAAACACTGGAGAAGGACAGATGGACATTTTTGCTGCTTAATGAGGTGCTGCTAAGCCAGGCCACAGCTCACAGGCGCTGTCAAGGAAGTTCCCATCAGATGCTCAGTAGCACAAAAGAAAGCATGAAGTCTTGGAGTAAGGGTGAAGGGCTAGAACCCCCCCCGAGCCGCACAGAGCCCTCCAGCCCCCAGACAAGGCCAGGAGGGGTTTTGGTGCCCTCACCAGTACAACCAGTTTCTCTCGCAGGCCCTTGATGTCATCTTTGAGCTTCTGCTCCTTCAGCCGCCACTCGGCTTTGTGCACCTCCCGGCTCAGGTCCCGCTCTGGCCCAGGCGAGTGCCGGTTCGCCTCCAGTAACAACACTCTCAGCTCGTTCAGGCTCCTGGAAGAAGCAGCATGAAAAGGCGATGACATTTCCAGAGCCCACACTCCACCGGAGTCCTGCCACGCTCCTTCCCACCTTTGTTACAGATCCAAAGAAAGGCCAGCGAGCAAACCTGACCCAACTCCCACCACTTCGGGGGCTTCAGATCTCCTGTCCTCCCCACTGCACCAGCTGTAAAGAGACTGGGACCTGCACAGGGCACCGTGCTTCAGAGCAGGGCAGCAGCCAGCTTAGCCGGCTCGTAGATGACTTCATTCAGCATCTACGTGGGCGCTGAGCTGTCTTGCAGCTCCTGGCGAGCAGTGAAAGGGCAGTCCCTTTGATTAATTCATAGCCCCCGATTTTAACCAAGTTCCCACATAAGCATCTCTAAAGAACCGGAAAGCTGGGGGCTGGACTTCAACAATTCAACCTTTTGGTTTCTTTTGGTGATAAATTACAGCACCCTGAACAAACACCACCACACACACAGCCCCCTGTCTCCAGCTCCGTCCTTCAGAGCTGCAGACTGACCTTTCCTTCTTGAGTAGCTCCTGGCTAATCAGCACCAGTTGCCCTGAAGCATCGTGTGTTTTCTTGGTCAAGGCTTCCAGTTCACCTTCCAGCCTCTTCTTTTCTTTTAACACCGAATCGGCCTTCTTTTCTGCCGTTTTGCATTTATTTTCCAAAGCTATGAGAAACAGAGGATACAGGGGAAGAAAGGTCACTTAGTCCTTTACTTACATTCCTGCTTTTTGCCTTTTCCCAATTCCCACTCCTAACAGCACAGGCCTGATTAGCTCTGGATCTAGCCCTGTGTAAGGGGAGAGCTGGAAACAACACACCCAGCTCCATTTATTTCTGCCTCTTTCAGCTTTTGACATGCAATAAGCCCCAAAACCCCTTCTCACAGGATACAAATATCTTCTGCAGGGTTTGTATCCACCTCCTGAAGAGAGACCAGAACTCCTGAACAAACTTTTACTAACAATATCCACTAACAGACAGGCAGTGTCATGTTTTATACCTGCCCCTTTCAGCACCTAGGCCCTTGTTTAACCCCAGTACAGAGGACGAGCAGGGAAACGCCTAGTTCCCACCAGCACTGGATTAGGGAAACTTACCACTTACTTGGGCCCTTAGCGTTTCAGTCTGGGACACCAGCGACGACACCTCTTTGTCTCTTTTACTCAGCTTGTCTTGGAGGTCTGCGGGAGAACAAAAAGAAAAGACAGAGGTTAGAAGCTTGGAAAATGCTTTGTGCAAATCAGGAAGGTATCGAGCGTACGGCAGGGGTTGGGGTGCGACGGGGGCACGGTGGGGTACCCTCCATCGGCAGAGAAGCAGCAGAGACAGATAGCGGGTGTTCCTCACTGCATCTCACCACCACCCAGGTATTAGGAGGCAGGATACACACCTGGGAAGCCACATCGGACAGGTTTAAGAAAGCAACCACAAGGCAAGGGAATAAAACATTGATAAAAACAACAGAAAGGAACTTTCGGCACATTTCTTTTTGGTACCTCCTATACTGGAGGGCAGAGACAGTTTTAAAAGACATGTTTTCTGGATGCATTCCCACACTCAGAGCTGTAGATCTGAAGTATGATGCTTTTATGGCTCAAGTCTGAACTGGTTAGTTTTAGTACATCCTATATATGGCTTATTCAGTGCGGGAACAAGCAGCACATGGACTGAGTGGCTATGTTAAGAGCAGTGGCTGCTGGACCTGGTTATGTTCTGTCCTCACTGGGCAGGAATTACCTGTCAATCAGCGTACAATTTGGTATAGCATATACGTAATCCTGTACCTGCAAAGACAGCGATGAGGCTGACGGACAATCCCTAGCTAGCATTGAGGGCAGATGGAAATAGGACAAAACACCTCTGTCTGAATCCACAAACAGCTGGAGGGCTACTCAAACTAAAAAATGTTTCTATTAAGTGAAGTTTAAGCCTGCAAAAGTCCCCAGTAACCTCCGTTCAGATTGCTACATCCTCAGCAGGACTTTAACAAGGGCTTTGCAGAGAACAGACTCCTTAGAGGTGAATAACTGAGAAAAAGCTATGCCACCCTAAGCCGAGCGGCATTTGAAGAGAGAAGTGACAAGTTAGCTCTTTAGAGATCACCTTTGTGATCTACACTGATAACGTTTTCTGCCAGAAAGAAAAAGAGAGGGGAAAAGAGAGGGGAAAAGAGAGGGGAAAAGAGAGGGGAAAAGAGAGGGGAAAAGAGAGGGGAAAAGAGAGGGGAAAAGAGAGGGGAAAAGAGAGGGGAAAAGAGAGGGGAAAAGAGAGGGGAAAAGAGAGGGGAAAAGAGAGGGGAAAAGAGAGGGGAAAAGAGAGGGGAAAAGAGAGGGGAAAAGAGAGGGGAAAAGAGAGGGGAAAAGAGAGGGGAAAAGAGAGGGGAAAAGAGAGGGGAAAAGAGAGGGGAAAAGAGAGGGGAAAAGAGAGGGGAAAAGAGAGGGGAAAAGAGAGGGGAAAAGAGAGGGGAAAAGAGAGGGGAAAAGAGAGGGGAAAAGAGAGGGGAAAAGAGAGGGGAAAAGAGAGGGGAAAAGAGAGGGGAAAAGAGAGGGGAAAAGAGAGGGGAAAAGAGAGGGGAAAAGAGAGGGGAAAAGAGAGGGGAAAAGAGAGGGGAAAAGAGAAGACAAACAACCCTAAGGAAGAATGAAGAAATACGAGTCTCCTGGAAATGAGCAAGGGAAGATGTGATCTGGAAGCACCTCACGTGTCTTGGAACAGCCCTGAATCCTCCACAGCCCCCCAAAGCGTATGCCATGCACAGCACCGTGGCGGGACGTGGCTCACAGAGACCAGCTGGGCCAGCCAGCTCTAATCTCGCCAGGTCTGCTGCTGCTCAGGCTAGGGGTTACAGCTTACCCTCTTTCTGAGGGAGGCTGAGTGCCGTGCAGTTTCAAAGCTACTTTATACAAATTTTCTGAGTGCATAAATTCTGTGTTTTGTTAAAGAGATGGATTTGATTTACAGTAAGCTTAATTAAAAAAAGTAACCCCCATTAGTTTAAGCCAGTCACATTACTATCTACCATTAGCAGTCCTCTCCTATGAACAAATTACATTTAATGGCTGGATTTTACCTGCTGTAAAAATCAGTGATGGGATGGAAGCGTGCCCATTTCCCCAGATCTGTCTCCACCCTGCACCATCTGCATGGTGAGTGTGTAACACAAGTAGAAACATCCACCCCTGCATACGCTCAGCCAGATTAGAGGGGGGGAAAAAAAAAAAAAAAAAGCCAGACAACAAATGCCATGCAGCAAAATCTGAGAGATGAAACTGCTTCCTAAGCCCCTTCCACACAGCCGTCCCTACAAGAGCAGAAAGTTAGAGGAAGGGAAGGCACACAAGTCACAAGAACAGGGTGTTCCAAGAAAAAACAATAACATTTCATACCTTCCATAGTCTGCTTCATCTTTATCTTTTCTTCAGAAATATCATTAGTTTCAATCATCTGAAATAAATGTAAAATATGAGATGTACATCAGCCCTTTACCCAAAGATTCAAAGCAAAGTTAACAACCACAATGCCCCATCCAAAGCAGAAGTGTATCTGGTACCCAAGTTATGGGGTTTTACATCCTTCCTGAGAGGGAAACAAAGGCTTTTGAGGAGTCGCTTCTACAGTGGGGTACCACTGAAAGTCAGCCGGTACCATCTGAGAGTGCCCCCCCCAACAGACAGCGGAGCACAACAGCGAGATTCACCCGGGAGGGAAAAGAGATGGGGCTTTCCCCGTAAGCTCTGGTTCCAGCTCTCACACAACCAGAGTTTGTGCAGAGCGATGGAAGGGCTGCTCTCCTTTGGACCAGCCTCCTGTGGTTAATCGCAGCAAATATTCACGTGCAAACGCTCTTTAGCGTTCAGCTCGAGACCTATTGGACAACAAGTTCCTCAACTGCTGAAGAATCTACCTGTGCCCAAAGTTATAAAAGCAGTAATAAAATGTTGGTAGAGAATGAATACATTAATAAAAATAATAAAAAGCAAATGCTGGTCCATATAGAGGATTCTGCCTTTTCCCCATCCTCTTTTGCATACACTGCCATGAAAAGGCAGAGACCGCACAGCTCACGGCCAAGCTTTCCATTGCAGAGGCCACAGTTCGGCCCCTCAAGCCTCTTCGTGTCCAGCAGCCTTTGGTGGGACCTCAGCACGTGCCCCAGATCAAGCGGTTGCTGTGGCCACAACCGCTGAAAGGATACTTGAGCGGGCTGCAGGATACATCTCGAGCAGAAGCAGGAGCACACCCAAAGGAGGAATACGCCGCCTGATGTACTTTTGGTACGGAAAAACTATTCAACTGCTCTTTGGAAGCGCAGTTGTGGTTCTCACTTGAAGGTCTAGGAAAGACGGTCACATTTGTTTGTTTAAAATATTTGGATAGTTAATACTGCAGTCACATTAAATTAGCTAAGACATTTAAAAATAGAATTTGCCCTGTGATACTCAAAGGCTTTCACCCATGCACTTCTTCCCACGTTTTCCTGATTTTAATTGACAGATAGTTAAAATAATTATTTCAAGACCCTCTGGTTTTAATCCAATATCAATATCCCCCAGAGCCCTCTCATTTATTTAAAAGGCTCTGGAACAAGCCTTCAGCTTCTTTTACATCCACCCCCGTTTGAATATTGGCTATAATATGTGATATGTTGTAATAACAACCCACTGTTCCCGGGCCCCTGGCTGTACTTATTGTTCACGACTGTCTTTGCTAGATGAAACACGTTGAGCAACCCTTGAAACACCATTAATGCTGTAGATTCCTTCTTGGGCTTTTGCCTCTCCTGTCCAGTTCAGCATGCCTTTTTGCAGGCATGAAGCTCTGACTTGGCCAACAGTAACTCACGGCCTTGACTTTGCTGCCTAGAGGCGAAACCGATTTCAATGGGGCTGTTCACATTGGCAAATTAAACATCGGCGTTGTATTAACTTCATCGGCGCCTCGGCCTGGAACACTGACTACATCCCCAGCGATAGATTTCAAAGGACTATTCTTAAAACGTGCACACTTCATGGCTTATTTTAATTTTCTGCATCCCCAGAGGGACAAGTTGTAAGTTGGGTTTTTGCTCATTTCTCATGCAAAATTCAAACACAAGCAGGGATCCAGCCTAGAGCCATGAGTAGCAATCACCTCCCCTCACTCTGGTGCAAAGCCAGCCCTGTGTCCCTGTGCCATGCCACAAAGGCAAGATGGCATCCTGCGGCAAACAGTCCAACTAAATGAGGATGACTAAAAAAGACACAAAGGCCACAGAAAATTGACCTCTTCACGTTACCACTGCTCCTATTCTAGCCTTCCCTGGGAGGCTCAGGACTCGTATGCAATCAGGCATTTTATTTCCCCAGCCCGGTGCCATCCTGACCCCCGGTAGCAGCTCTTCCGCTATAACCCTCAAAGTCGACGTTTCCCCGTGTCTCCCGTACATGCCTCTGTGAAGCCTCCCCACTGCCTCTGCTGCATTGCTGGCACGCACCTCCCACCCAACCCCATCGGCTCAGCCCCCAGCTGAGGTTCTCAAACCACGCTCCACGTGCTGAGCAAGCAACACGCTCTATCTCAGCATGGGCAATGACTTCCACCTTGTCCTCCACCTACGCCCTAAAGGGCCTTGCTCAATAATACACCAAGGCTGCTGCAGCTCCTTGGAGAACATCAGCTGTATTGTGGAAATGATGCTTTTACAGCTAAAACCCCTGCTTGCTCAGGATGAGAGCCCACCCCTGACAAACCACAATAGCCCTATTCTGTTGCCACAGCACTCATGTGCCCCACTTGCTTCTCTTGACTCTTATTTCTTCTAATTGTGCCACTGTACTGGCTTTCAAGAGTGGAAGACGCCTTCAGCATGGAGATGCAGTGCAGAAAAAGCACCATCAATGGAAGGTAAAAACATCCAGATACTTTGAGGCATAGAAACCTCAGAAAATTGCACAAGGGAGCAGCTGAGGGCTACTCCTAGAAAGGGTTACTAACAGTGATAACGAACAAGCAGAATGACCCAGAAGTCATACGTTTGCATGCTGAGAAGGATGCAGGGCCTCCATGGACTGCAGCTTGTTCTCTAAGACAAGCACTTTTTCCTGCAATCTGTGGATCTCCTGTTTGCTCTGGGCTTCTGTTTTCTGCAACGTTTCATAGTCCAACATCTTCTTCTCAGCCAAAGAAATCTGCTCTTTCAAGAAAGCTATTGCTTCTGTCTGATCTTTATATTCACCATGAAGTTTCTCCAGTTCATGCACCCTCAGCTCAGCATCTCGACACTTGTCCTTCACATCTTGGAGCTCAAGAAGGTGCTGGTTGCTTTTGGTTTCCAGTTGCATTTTCCAGTTGCTGTTGCTTTTTTCCACTTCATCCACAGCCTCCTGCAGCTTCAGTTTGAGGCTCTCTTTCTCCTTTATATGAACAGCTGTCTCAATGTCATGCTTTGCTTTCAGGTTCTCCAGCTCAAGCTGGTGCTCCATCTTTATACTCTCCACCACTGCCTTCAGTTCCACGATCTCCTTGTGCTGGGTGTCGGGGCCTGTGTTCAGTGTGGCTTTGAGGTCCTCCAGAGACTTCTGGTGGTCAGAAGCTAACGTGTCCAACTTGGACTTCCAGTTGTCCATAAGCCCCATGTTCTCATTAGTGGCTTGCTGAACTTTATGCTTTAGGTCAACAATTTCCTGTGAATACTTCTCATTGAGAGCTTTCAGCTTCTCCATCTCCTGCTGGTACTTCTTTAATGTCTTCTCGTACTTCTCCTTTAGCTGGCTGCTCTCCTTCTGATGCTCCTTGTTGGCAGACAGCAACTGATCTCGTAGACGAAGAGCCTCTGACTGCAAGCCAAGGTTATGCTCAGGGGTCTCTGCCTGGTGAGAGCTCCTGAGGCACTGCCGAAGCTCATCCACCTCGCTGCGCCTGAGGCTCAGCTCCTCCTCCAGCTGCAGGATTCTGGACTTCTCCGCTACCGTGGTTAACTGCAACATGACAGAGAAGACAAAGTCAGTCCCCACCTCTCATCGCTGCATCCTTCCTTTTAAGTAAGTGTGCTCCAGTGGAAGTAAATCCAAAAGTACATTAGTCAAAGTTCAAATAAACAGGAAAAGAATACCCAGCACCCTCCAGTTTGAGTACAGTTTTGCACCAGGGTAACTATCACCCATAACTCTAACAGTTACGTCTTTGTGCCAATTGCAATTTGTTTTTTCTAATATGAACCTCTCGTTTTCCACAGAGAAACACACATCTTTGAAACAACCCTTGAAATTCGCTAGAGAGCAACAGTGGTTTATGAAAAATAATGTCCTGAAAGGGCATTACATTTCCAGACTAGGCATCTTGCCAGACGATGCACAAGAAGAAACGTGCCTGCCCATGCATTGAAACCAGCATTAAGCATATCATGTTTCCTTTATTGCTCAGCAATCCTCAGCCTACAGACCTCTCTTCTGCATCGTAATTTGTTTACCCTGGTGTAAAAAGGAAAAAGGATTTTTACACGAGTACTTATTAGAGTTTATTAGCAAAGTAAAAATAACGTAGAAGGCTAGAGGATGCAAGACAATAAATCTGACCATGGTTAACATTGAGCATAAGGGCTATGGATCAATGCCTTACGACCTGAATGTGACCTAACAGGGCTGAACTACCTGCTAGTCACAGGGAGTTCAGGGTGCTGCAGCTATGGATGGAGAAGAAGAGATTTGACTAGATGAAATATTAGAAAAAGGTAGAAGAAACAAGGATCTTCCAGTGCCAAAACACAAGCGATCAATTCCATTTCATTTCAATCGCCATTTTCCCCACTAACCATCAGCCCAGGAGGCTGGGTATTTTTTATTTTAGATGGGCACAGGGGCATTCAAACCATTTAGCCCTTTTGGAGAACCTCACGTTTGTGTTTTCTACAGCTCTAACAAATGCATTGGTGAGGAGCAAGCTCACTGTAGGCAAGTTCGCTGCTTCCCACACCAGAGCAGCATGAAAAAGCGCTTTCCACATGTGGCTGCTTTTAGGACTGGGTGCATTGTTCATCTGGGCAGCCTGTCCTGGAGCAGGCATGGCCAAGGATCAGAGCTGGTCCACCTGCACGCACCAGTATCTTCCATTTCAGATGGCAGCTCCCACAGCTGGAGGGAGGACAAAGGGAATGCTCATTGCAATGTTATTTTTTATTACAGCCTGGGGGAGCCAGGGTGAATTGTGCAGGGTGCAGATATTATTTGGGCATGTTAATTGAAAGATGAATTGTGAAAAGCTCATGTGTCAAATGGTGGCATGGGGCAGAGAAGCAAACTCAACCTGAGAAACAAGTTCCCACACAAGAAGCAAAGCTAGAAATTATATCGTACTACCATTTCCAGGAGAGAGAGAGAGAGAGCAAAGAAAAAACCAAACAAAAAAATCAGGAAGCCTAAATTCAAGCCAAAACCAATCAATCCCACAAACCAAAAAAAAAAAAAAAAGAAACCCAAAGCAAGGCGTCATGAGCATCAACGCAGGGGGCAAGCGCGCTGTTCTGCAGGCAGGGCAAGTGGGGGTCGATTACCCTGGTGTCCTCTAATTCTCTGAGGAGTTTTTCAGCCTGTGCCTTCTCAAACAGCAGGCTCTGCTCGAGCTCCCGTATTCGGGCATGCTCCAACTGCGTCTGAGTCTGGTCACACATAGGGAAAAAAGAACAGTGGAGATGGGAACAGGGGAAGGGGAAGAGAGAGAGAGAGAAAGAGGGAAAGAGAAGGCTGCAACATCATCTTCAGTGTACAAGACAAGGAAAGGCAGTTCACAACAGGAGGAGAATAAAGATCCAAACAAGCAGGAAAAATCCAACCAAACAGAAAACGGTCGCTACGGGATTTTACATGGTACTCGTAGCGGCTACTCGCAAGAAAATGGAATCTGTGATGGGAAAACATCCCTCTGCATTAGAAAGCTGCTTCAGTGTTTTTCTGCATCAAGACTATACTGAAGACACTTCCTAAAAAGCAAAGCTCCCGCCGCTGCAGACCACCAGTACAAGACCCTTGCACCACGTAAGAGAATGCAAAGACCTTGCAATGATTCTCCGCATCTCTCCTCAAGAAGAATCACAAGGTAGACTGAAAAGAGTTGGAAGTTTCCATCCTCTTTTTGCTCTGGAGACAGCTTGAACTCTGCGCTAGGTGGGGGGAAAAAAAAGCAGGTCATACTGTACACAGCATGTTGCTAAAACCAAAAATACACTGCACTGAAAAGAAATAAAAGAAATTTAGATACCAAACTGTTATACAAATCAGTGCTTTAGGTTTGAATAGGGCTGCTATGAATTTCAAAGTGATTTTTGCACACTAAGACGCTTGTACACAAAACAGAACTTTTGTTTTGTTTTGGTTTTGCCTTTTTTTTTTTTAAACAGATGAGTAAACTAAGCACAAGAAGTTTATGTAACCTGCCAAATCCAGGAGCATGGACTCAGGGCATTGCTTCGGTGCCCTTCACTTTTAAAGCAGAAGTACCACATAGCTGCACTTGGTGGCAAACCTCAGGACTCTACAACAACCACCGTAATAGCATGTAAAATTTCCCATAAATAAAAGAGGAGAGGAGACATGGGAAAATGCATGCAGACTCTGGCCTTCACATTTTTTTTAGCTTACAAAACCAACATTTTCCTTTGAATTAAACTGGACCTACCAAAAAATGAACAAACCTGATGAGAACCATTTTTTTCACCCCCATTTTCTGCCCTTCTTTTTCCATATAATTGTTTGCTTCCCCCTGTTTCTATTGGAACCAGTTTTAGGGATTTTCTGCCCTTTCCTACAATAAAGCAAGTTTTGGTTAGCTGTGTACAAACAACGGAAACGGAAGTTGGTAAAAAACCATGTTTTCTCTTATGGCTTGAAAAGTATCATTATACATGTATTCATAGATGGTCAAGATCTAAACTGCCAGATATATTTAGACTACTCCATATTTTATGTGGTCTATTTGATCCTTGAAGGGGGGGATATGGTCTCAAAAACCCAAACATTATCAAAACCCCCAAATAATATCACTGAATTGCAGAAGTTGGCTGAACGCATCCTAATAAGAAAAATAAAGATATTTAATTTTGTACTGAGTGGCTTCTCCTGCTCTCTGCAATGCTCAAAAATCCACATCTCAAGGTGGAGCTCCAGACTTGATTTTATTTACAGGGATAATTATTCCATTGATACTAATGAATTTTCCTCAATTTACACTAGCTCAAAATCCCCAAGTGAAACTTTAGCAATACAAACTTTTGAAATTACCTTAACTAGTGGCAGCGCGTCAGATGTTGGCTAACCTGAAGATGCTGACCTATTACAAAACTAATCTCTGAATCTCCCAAAGAAACTCTCTCAAGGCTCCTGAGGTTGACACAAGTTCTCAGCCAAGCTTGCTCAGTATCTACCAATCCTGCTATTTTCCAAGTCTGGAAAAACACATGAAAATAGAGGGGAAAAATAATCAGGGAAGAAACTTAGATCCACTGTTTTACAGTCCTTAAATATAGCTTCACTTAAGATTTGCATCAAGTCCTGTGTTATTTCTTATTTTATGCCTAGCCAGTATGACTCAGAGCCTCAAATCCAAAGTTTTCCTGCACTTTGAAGAAGTTCAGATCTGAATTTTAGACTTACTTCTTGCTGGTAGCCTTAAATTACTATTCACAAATTAAACTGACTTCCCACTGATGTTCAAGGTATAAGGTAGGTTCCAGGAGATGAGCATGAGACAGTTCCTTGAAGAGGTTAATATTTCCTATAACACCACAGTCTTCCACCATGAAAAGACTTTCTTTTGTTTTCCTTTTCACCTTCCAAAGCACTATAGCATCAGCATTGCCAACAAGGATCAAAAATGGGTTGAATTCACAACTGCATTTCAAGGCTAAATCCACAGCTCCTCCTTCTTTATCAGAGGCCCAAAAACTGGACCCATATCTTCAGGCTTCAGACACACTGATTTCTTTGGTCAAAGAGCTTCTAGGGATGCTGCCTGCCACGCTCAACACCTGAGAGTCCTGGCTTTGTTCAAAACCTACATAATATTATGAGAAATACCATGGGATTTAGCCTAGCCTTCTGCAGAAACCCTAGATCCAGGGACCACAGAGCAGATAATCTTTTCTTACCACCATGTCTGTTACTGGCTGTTAAGTACAAGATAAACGTTCTCCTCCGAGTACTCAGAAGAGGGCTGTTGGCGCAAGGGGACTACAAGACCAGAGAAGGGGAGACAACTGTCACTGGGTTTTGCCTTTAGTATGTGGGTGGTTAGCTGAGCTCTAGCTAGGGATGCGAAGGGCGGTGCTAGTAGCCACTGGTTGACTTCGTTGTGATTTTACGTGAAGAATATCAGGGACAACCATCCCCCAGGAAACATACTGCAACATGAAGGAGCACTTATCCCCCTGATTTCCAAGGGGAGATTTTTTTCTTTAAGTGAATTACTTCTGGAAATCCTAACTGTTTCCACAACAAAGCAGGAAGGTGAGAATTAACTCCAGTGGGTCAATCATTCAGTCTGAGCATCCAAATTAGACCGAATGTAAAAGCTGACCACAGCAAAGCTCTCTGACAGTGTCTGCGCTGTCACTGGCGTTGGACCCACAGGGGAACATCCCAGCTCTCCGGATCACAGGAAACCAGGCTGCTCCATGACTCTTCCCTAAGAAGTTATTTGTTCTTCTGTACAGACAAACATGGAAGTGGGGACAGGACCCTGGCAGCCTGCAAGAAGCTTGGCCACATCCCCATTGCAAAGCAACTCCTCCTTCCCAGCCCAAAGGAAAGTCAGATCTATCCTCAGTTTGGGACCTGCAGTTACAGGAGCACTTATGTCACAGCAGCTTACCATCTTGCTAAAACGTGGTGGCTTTTTTTTTAAATACATCTAAATATACCTGCTAGCTAACCCTGGTCCCATTGCCATTACTCCACAGCCAGGCTTAAACACTTAAAGCTTACGCAGGGACAATTCACTGCTCTCAAAAGGAGCGACGGATCAATCACCTTTCTCTAAAGCACTGGGGAAACCTATCATCTAAGCTCAGGAATCAATAGAAGCCTGATTTTGCACCCACACACTAGGCAGGAACTGCACTTGCTGTCCTTTAGCAAAGGTCTGCTATCAGTGCGTTGCTGATTTATACCCTGCCAAACACATTACTCTGCTTCAGCTTCTGGATAAAGAGGAGAGGTTTATGCCAAGAGGGTCAAAGCCATTGCAACATACTCCATTGCCTAGTTTTCCCATTTTCCTGGGCTTTTATTGATATGACTGACAGTGAAGCACAAGAGCAGGTCCCCTGACATTTCTGGCTGTTACTAACCTAGCACTCTAGCTAAAGATAAGGGAAAGTCCCAATTTATACATGTAGAGCCTTGCCTTCACATAAATACTTTCTTTTCCTTTCCCTCCCCCCCCTGAAAAGCCTTCCAGCTCAAGGGCAAGTTCCCAACACCACTTCCAGTTTGCACAACATTCACTGCAACAGCATGGCTCTGAGCAACAGCCCTTCCAAATGAAAGGGTATCCTAGCGTCAAACCCCACTCTCGTGGGCAGAGGACCCCACACGAGGGTACTGCAGGTCAAACGATACACGGCATTTTGGCTGGAATAGAATAGCGTCCGACTGGGGGATTGTGCGTGCCAGTTAGCTGCTAATAACAGGACACTGCAGGGACAGTGTCTGAGCAGTCAAATAATTTCTACAGTGGAAAAACATATGTTGAAATGCGTTCAGATACAGTCAGATTTTAACATGGCTTGGCAACTCATGGCAACATTTAAAGCCAGGCTGGCTGCATGTGATTAATTCTAGGCAGCTCCTAGCATTATTAGTCATTGGGCAACGTACCAAAGAACAATCTTCACAGTTTATACCACAGTGTTCTCGCAGCAAGTCCAAAGCCATCAATAAAGATAATGTATTATTTAGAGTTGAGCAAAAGGTGGCAGAAATTACTCAGGTGAGGCCCCGCATGCAATTTCAGGTTTCAATCCCACATTTGGAAAGGGTGTTAGGAATTTACCTCCAGATCCCCCTTCGTGATCGATTCTTCCTCCACACGGAACTGCAAGTCCTCCACTTTCCTGGGGAGAGGAAAAGACACAAATAGCAATCAGTAACACCCAGATCAGCATCCCATTTCCAAGCAGCCATTGCACGTGGGCCTCCCCTGCACGACCAAAGTCCGAGAGGGATACAGACAAACTGCGTACACAAACAGCTCAGCAGAAGCTAAACAGCAAGACACATGGAGCGAGACAGTTAATAAGCAAGCCTTCTGAAGAGCGAACATTTGCCTTCTTGCAAGGCACATGCTCACAGACACGCTGTTTCTGCTGCACCACCTCTCAGCAAGCACGGCTGCCGGTCACTGACACCGGGATCCTGAAAACATGAAAGCCACGAGCAGGTTTCACCGGTTTTCTTAGATCCTGCAGCCAAGCACTGGGCAATTCCTGTGGCAAATGCACAGGGTCCATACAAAATACTCCAGGGGGATCAGAGCCTTTTCCTTGTTGGCAGAGGGTGGGCAACGCTCAACATTTCCACAACGTGGAAATGGTGAGCTACCCTGGCAGAAAAGCCTTCACCAGAGATTGTATAGGCCAGTCATGCATAAATGCACATAAAAATCACAAGCACAAATGCAGAAGTGCCTAGGACTCTTCTGCAAAGTCTGAAGAGAAAAATCCAGTAATGACACAAAATAATTCAATCTTCTGCTAAACTCAGTCCTCTTTGGTCTCTTTACTGATTTAAAAAAAAAAAAAAAAAGGCAATAATGAGGATGCTGAGCTGGTAGCCAGATGTAAGGACTCTGATTCCGTTACAGACAAAAATAGCTGTGAGTGTACATATCTAACTTCATAAACAAACTTCCTTGTCTAAACCTCCTCAAATTAGAGGAGGCATCTGTTGATATTTAGGGAAGAACTCAGCTGTCTTGTGTTAAAGGGCCTCCTGGAGCTGGGAAAGTGAGCTGCCTACCAGGAGAACGGGGAGACTTGTGCACGAAAGAACAATTCATCCTCAGGAGGGACACCATTCAGTTGAAACCAACACTGTTTGCAGTTACTTAATACACAGAAATGTCTTTCTATTCCCACTGAAGAGCTTAATTATATATAATGGAGCAATTGGACTCCAAGAATGACAAGCAGATCTTCACTCTTATCCAGAGAGGAAATGTATGCATCATCATATACACATGGATGGGGCCTCTGGGATGTGGGGAGATGATGAATCGCACTACAGCAAGGCTGTACTCCAGTTTGACTTCCCTTCCTCCGAAGGAATGCCCTTAAGGTCATCACACCACAAATACAGGGGAAAGAAATGGTCTTTAGCAAAGTCAGGTTGTACAGAAAGGTTCGGGGTCTGGGATGGCCCAACCTGAACAGGTCTGTTTATTATTCAGTATTGTTTTTATACTGTATCCTTAGCCAAGAATCTCTGACGGCAAGGCTTTGTCACTGTCCACACCCTTGCCATGAGTTAATCCCACCTTTACTGAGAAATTCCAGTTTACACAGTGACACGGCTGAGTTTGGTCAGGGTATCAAATCCCAGAGTTACTGATATTACTGGAGCCCTTCGGTTCTCCAGGCTAATAATGCTGCTTCTCCCTGCTTTGTGTCGGGAACCAAACAACAGGGAAGATGGCTGGAAACCCTCAATAACTTCACTGCTTAGCAGGAGACCAAGACTATCCGGCCTTCTACGGGCAGTGGTTGATCAACTGTTGTCCACCATTGTATTGTCAGTACAACATGTGCCGTAGTCAAACGCTCTTGGACACGCAAGCAGCCTGTCAAATCTTTATCAGGGTCATCACAGGAGTGCCAGCACTTAGAGTCCTAATCAGGAATGGAAACGGATGGTTTCTTTTTTTCTCAAGTGCTACATGCCTTTGGCAGGAAGGTGGGTCCAATCATGAAACTCCTTTTGACGGCAGAACAGAGCTGCCCTGGCCGGCTCTTTGTCTGCTGCCTTTCAGTTGCATTGCAACACGGGGGCAGGTTCAGCTGGGCACATTCAAAAAACCTGAGACTGCTCACATCACAGAAATTAGCTCACTGCAACCCACCGAATGATACAGCATCGAGTCCCCTCCAAGAGCCAAGAGCCATAGGAATGTACAAGACTAATTGGAAATACTTCACTGTTCACTTGTCATTAGCAGCAGTTTGTCAGCAAATGGGGGCAGTCACTGTACTGGATACCCAGCCCTAGACAAGAGTCACATTAGATGTGCAACTGCAGCAAAATTGTTCTAAACTTCCCATAACCTGAAGTGGCACACCCCTCCCCTACATGCAGGCAGACCACAGCGGCCAGGAGAGGGGAACACAGCATATTTGAAGCACTGGAAGACATCCAAACATGACTTTCCGAGTCACTTTCTTCTCCTTAGATCCAATGAATGATGTTCTTGGGTAGGAGCTTCGTCTCCCCCATGACTTCACCTCCCCCACACCCATCCACTCCTGCTTTACCTCTTCTCCTCTTCCAGCTGGTTCAACAGCTCAATCTTCTCCTTCTGCATCCCATCCACCAGGGCTCGTGCTCGCTGGAGGTTTCCTTCTGCCTCCGTGACGTACTGCAGCAAAAAAAGAGCCCGAGCCACAAAAGTTAACAATGTTTGAAGTATAGAGTTGTTTAAAAAAGGATCAGAACAAGGGAACAGAAGGTTTTGATGATCTGTTTCAGAGGCTGCTATGGTAAGAAGGCAAATTTTCCAAAGAGGTCAGTATGTAGGTATCCAAAAGAAAAAACCTGCTCAATCTCCAGCAGCTTGTAAATTTGATCCATGCTTCAGTGCCTCTCTGACTTGAACCCTTTGGAGAATCCAGCTTTGATTAAGAGTTAAGCCCTTGAAGCCTGAACAGTTTTGAAAATCTGGTCTGAGGTCACCAGATACAATTCAGCCCTGGTCATGAAGCAAGAAGTCATTTCAGACTTGTGTTAATTTGTTTGTTACTGGTAATTACTGGAAAATACCATACACAAGGAAGATGTCAGATTTGCCAGTTCCTCCTGCATTTCTGACAGGCAGGCGTGGCCCACCACCCAAAGATATACAGTGCCATCAATGCTCCCTAGTAGCCGACTGGGGTTTATAAACACGAGCAAGGAATTTAGGGCAACAGCAGTCATTGAAGAGCCACGTATTGACAAAGAGCACAAACACAACTCCTCTCTTTAAGCATTCAAATGCATAAAATATCATGCTTGTGCAAAAAAGCTAATATGATCAGTCTGTTTTCCTTACAGATCTCTTGACTTTATTAGTGTGATAAAAACATCCCCTCTGGCAGGACAGCAGTGACCTATGAACTGAGCTGATGTTCTCAGCAGTGTCCGATAGCATCAAAAAACCGCTGCGATGCAGTCACAGCCAAGGCCAGATTGGGTGGCTAAGGGGTACAAGTTTGCCCTCCACTTGCATTTCAACATTCGAATGTATCGATCCACCAGACACAAACCATGTACTGTCCTTCTTCTGGCACAGCTCTTTTTCTGCTCCTGGCTTGGGGCAGACAGCGCACATGTTCCGCTGGCATGAATGGAGAAAGAGCCTCAGCTTAACCCACCATACAGGAAGCTGCCTCCACATGAAAGGCAGAAATTCAGAGCCCAGGTTTCACATCAGGAAGCTATGCATGGATAATGTTATCATGATCTGAAACTTTCAGAGGATGCCAGATACTTGTGTGCT
Source organism: Mycteria americana (assembly GCF_035582795.1). Lineage (NCBI taxonomy): Eukaryota > Metazoa > Chordata > Aves > Ciconiiformes > Ciconiidae > Mycteria > Mycteria americana. The sequence goes on along the minus strand of NC_134379.1, from coordinate 9,986,527 downwards.
AGCAATAAAGCCACATCATCTCCTACCTGCTCATGCTGGGCCTTCATGATGGCAATCTCTTTCTCCACCTCGCAGATGTGGCTGGTAGCTTTGGCAACCTCAGCCCGCTCCAGGTCACGCTCTGCCAGTAGCTGTTCGATGTGCTGCTGCTTCTCCTTCAGTGCCTCCTGGAGAGCTGTGGTGCCAGAGATTTTTCGGGCATATCGAGAAGAGGTCTCTGTCAGCTGGGGAAGAGAGTGCAAGAGAGACAGGGGTAAAGCGGTATCCTTTCCAGCCTAGAATAGCTCTAAGTCCCCTGTTAAATCTGGGATGCAGCTCACCTACTGATCATTTATTAGCCTGCACAGAGGTGCAGTCCCAGCTCTGGACCCTCCGGGCCCTACAGGTGGTGTTAACAAGTCTGCAAAACATCTGGACACTGCTTACAAGCCCAATAGCTCTGCTACACTGCAACGAAAGGACCATTTCCCAAAGGACAGGATGTGGGGTGGGAATTGGGTCAGGAAAGATTATCACATATTGTATCATCTGCCTTCTTCAATATATTGTATTGATGACCTGCGCTGGTGCAGTCCCAAGCAGTGAGCTCAGCTGCGAGGACTGATCTCAACTGGAGACTGGTATGGGCTAGTTGGATCCGCTCCCAGTAACGGATACTGCACCCTCGTCCCCAGCCAAGATGACTGCAGGTGTTATGCAGCACACGCTATGGCAGAGTTAGAGCTTTTAATAATATTGCTGCCTGCGCTGGTATCCGCCTTCTTGAGTACCTGCCAAAGCACAAGGCATGTGATCCAGGACAGTGTCACCCCTCCACAGTAAAAGGCAGTCATTGCAGGAGCTTTCGCATAGCTGTTCAACACAGCAGCACACTGCTACGCGACCGTGAGGGACAAGAAGCGATGGCATTTTTTGCAGGGATCCTGTACAAAACCTGCTCTTGACAGTGGAGCTGAGATTCATCCCGCTGCAAATAGCACTTTGGGCTCTTTAACGGTCACAATTGCTCAGGGTCTGTTACGCCTCTCGTGTCCATGGAGGGAGTCCTATTTGTAAGGTGGGTAACAGTATCCCACGCTCCGCTCCCCTCCTCTCATTGATGGTGAAGGAGCAGCTGCCCCAGTGCAGCTGCTGAAACAAAACCCCAACCCTCCCCACTTCGTAGAGCCGGGTCACAGAAGAAGTGGATGGAGGCTGCATAGTCTCTGGAAAGAGCCACTTACCAGCCCGCTGCGGCTGGGCCTGCCCCCAACAGACGATGCCACAGAGCTGACGGAGCTGATGGAGGAGCTGCTGGGGCTGTGGGTTAAGGCAGACACTCCCATGGCCATTCGTTTGCTCTTCTTTGCCTTGGCGGGGCTGGTTGATGGGAACCCAATCCGGATCACCTTGTGGATGGGAGCAAAGAGGCCAAACTTGGGAGGGCACTGAAAATACCTGTAATACAGGAGACGCACCAAGTCAGAAGTGGTAGAGCATCCATCTCGCCTAAGCCTCACAGAATGGCATTGCTAAGCAATATGTAACCCCGGCCCTCAGCTCATCTCTCGGCGCTTTGCTGTGACATTGCTTCAGGCATGCAAGCGGTTGGATTATTCTCCTTTCCTGCCACTTAAGAGTAGTGACAATCTCCATGTTTTCACTTGTGGTGCTTAAGCAGGGAAACCCGAGGTAATTGCCGTGCACTAGCTGCTGCACACTTTGATGAGATGCCAGGAAAGACCCATCTGGTAGCCTGGACAGCACAAAGACCCCAGTACATAAACGCAGAGAGAGCACGCGCACTCCTTCCTTACCACAACAAACCAACCTTCCCAAAACTTGGTGTGTTCTCTACCCTGCTTTGCAAGAAAGCCACATCGCAAAGCGTGTCGAATAAAAAGATCTGAACCACACAGCTCCGTATGAATGTTCCTCCCAAAACGGAAGGGGAAAATAGCAGCTCCTAACTTTGAAGCTAACCATTACAGCAAACTCCAGCGTGTGCCACCTCCTCTGGGTGGCAGAGAAAGAGAAACTGGTTCCCATGCAAACAAACTTAGAAAGAAGCAAGCATAAAAGAGGGAGGATTCAATAATTTTGGTGCAAGCTCGATGATTATGTCTCTCTGGAGCCCTCTTTCAGAATCGAAATGAGCCAAAACCCACGGTGTCACCTTGGAAACCCCTTCAGAGCTTGGGCTGACCGGCTCAAGCCATGGTTTATCTGTTGCTGGCCAGCTGCACCGCAGCAAGTAAAACCAGATCATCTCCAGACGTTGCATCCCCTTGTTTCAAAGGAATAGTCAACACAGAGAACTGCCTCCATTAAGAGTTCTTTCTCAAAGGCTTCGCAGCAAGGTTAGGGGAAAATACTGGACCGTGTAATAGTTTGTCTTATGTTAACATAAAAAACAGGTCCTAATGAATAAATGACACAAATCCAGCTTTGCTAGCACAAGTCCTCTCTCTCCAGATGTAAGCAGCTGCTTCCCCAATTCCCTTTTATTTTTAAGTGCTGGCAGCCGCACGGCTGTTCACAGGCAGACCTCTGTGTGCTTGGGAGGCCAGAGAACAGCCTGGTCTCCAGCCAGATGAGAAAGTGATTCATTTTCAAACATCTGCTCAAGCCCGATTTTTTCTATAACAATCTTAAAAAAAAAAAAACCCCAAACAACCAAAAACAACCCTCTACAACTCCAAATCACTTAGGCCCCTCCGCCTGCTGCCAACACAGGCTCTTGGGTTTGGAAAACCAGCCATACCGCAGGCTGACCTTGCTGCAGAACAGAGACCCGAGGAAGAAAATCAGTCTGGCCTCTTGCAAACCAGCCAAAACCCTGCTCAGCATCGTATTCTCAAACTGTAGTAGGCACAGGCGGACCAACAGCATGGCACAGCCCTTCCACAGGTCTAAGCACAGACCGGTACTTGTGGCTGTACAACGCCAAAGGCTAAGCCCCACAAAAGCCCCCTGACAGCTCTTAGCAAGTCCAAACTTGCATCACTCTCTGTCTGCTCATTTTCTTTTAAATCCAGACTGGAAGTGGTTGCAATTAAACTTTTATAGTTCAGAAGCAGGAATTGGGTCCAGAACACTTGGCAGGGGAAAAAAAAAAAAAAAAAAATCTGCTTGAAAACCAAGAGCTGCTCTCACTGAGCGCTAAGGAGCTCTATACCCACGTTACAGAAAAGAAACGGGGAAGAAAAGTGGCATTGTGATGGCAACGCAAACTGCAGGTGGGAAACAGCACAGGAAGTTTTGAAATAGATTAAAAAAAAAAAAATCTTTGGTGTCCAAGGCCTGTAGCTGACATGTTTCAGACTATGTGAAAGGAAAGGCATAAGCAGTTCAGTGGACAAAGACTCCCATAGGAACAGAGGCAGGGAAGGAAGAACAGTAAAATAAGCAAGTAAAGGTTAATATACTAGAGATGAGCAAGTGGAACTTGCTTGGCTTTGTGGATAAGAAACCAAAAAAACCACACCAGCACCTCTCTAGTCTCCTATGCAGGCAGGAAAGCAGATGCAGCAAACCCCACAGCGTCTCAGCAGCGTCCATCTGACGTGCGGAGAGGGCTCACCACAGCGATACCCTTCTCTCGGGCACTGCTACCGAACCCCAGCCTGCAGCCAGCCTCCACCAGGGAACCACAAGCTGCTCAGGAAACCCTGGCCCTTCATCCTTCCCTTGATGCACATCCAGACCTGGATGCCCTTCCTGAACCTGCAGGAGAATCGGAGCAACCCTCCTCCCGTTTCAGGGGGTTCACCACCCACGCAACTGGAGAACCCACGGCAGCAAAGATGGTGACAGAGTCCTTTGCTCGCCCATTTGCCCACGTGTTTGCTCTCCTACTTCCACCACCCTCCACTGTCTCGAGTCGCTTCTTTGGACCCAACTCTCCCGCTATGGCAGACCGCTGCTGCGGCAGCGAGCGCTGGTCTCGGGCAGCCAGGCCAAGGCTGCTCACTAGATGGCAACCACCACCAAAGCAGAGAGACTCCAAGGTCCCGGGCGGTCTCTGCCCAGACTGATTCTGGCAGGACAAGCTCAGGGCAGTATCAGGAACCCCATGTGGCAGTGGCAAACATGGGGAAGACTGTCCGAGGGCTGCCTGCGTGCGCCGAGGGAGTCAGTTTTACTCTATTGGCTTCTCTTCCAAAACCCTGCTGTTGAAATCAGCATATGCTATAAGAAAATCAGAAGGTTGGATGAAGGCTCAAAGGACGAACAGGGACAACGCTGCAAACCTGCAGCGAGATCCTTGGTGGACAGAGCGCCCTTTAGCTGGAGAGCCCACGTGTACCACTGCTGTATCGGCTAGTATCCATTTTTGCTAGAGGATCTGCAAAATCAGCTGGATGCAAGGGGCAGGGATGCCTTACAGACTTCCCTCAATCTCCCCCGTTTAATCCAAACCTCTTAATTCACTCCTGCTCACCCGATCCCAGCTGTGGAGCTCAGTTTTTCCTGCTCTTGATAAAGTGTGCAACAGAAGAGAAGCCTTGCAGACAGGGCACATGCCATAACGACCTCAGCCAAGATGCAGCAGTTTCAGAAGACGTATGACTTCCAAAAGTTGGGTTTTCAAAACACAGCAACAGACGTGTGAGGACAAGAGGCAGAGAGAGCACCCTTACGCTCACATCTGTGGTCCACACCTCCCACACGCACAGAGACAATAAATAATTTCTGAGCACCCTGAAGATTAAGCTGAGAGATAATCTGTAGCGTATGATAAAGAAATCAGGGACTTGGATTCGCTACACAAATTATTTGCTACCATCCCAGTTCTTTTCTTTTGAGAAAAGGCTGGAACTCAGCCATCTGCTGCCAATCATTTTCTGCTTTCTTGTCCTGACATTGAACAAGGCAGCATTTCTCTTATTTTAAATGAAAACACATGGACATTCATTTAACACATCTATTACAGAACCTGAGATCTAACAAGGGAGGAACTCTCAGCTCCTCAGTTTCAAAGCTAAATCTCACCTCTAATGCAAGATTCCCTTAAGAAGCTCCAAGAAATCAACAGTATATCCCACTAAAGGAACTTGTGAAGGACAAGGAATCAGTTCCACCTTTATTTGAAGCAGGGTCAAAGTGCTGTTGTGTAACTCAGATTTGAACATCCCCAAGCTCAAGATCCGAGGCTGGGGGTCATTCCCTTACCTTCCACATGAACAGAAACAGCAAGCCTGCAAGATGTTAGTACCCATAAAACTAGGTAGGGACAAGGGCTTTTCTTGAAAAGAATATAGTGGAGGTGCCTACGGAGTCAGAGGTGGTAAGATCAATCAGCAGACAGCTGTCACACTACAGAATTAGTGCAAGGGCAGAACAACCACCAATTGTTCCTTCAGATCCCTGGAAATTTGTTCCCAGAAAGAACAGAACAAAAAACATTAAGCTGGGTTGGGGGTGGGGGGGGAAGAGTCAACTCTTTATCTTCTACAGTTCTGACAGAGTGAATTATAGATATAGCGCAAGAAGCAAGTTTATGAAAAGAATGTTTGGTAGAAAGCAGAGCTAATACAATCACAGAATCAATTCCTAGCAAAAACTAAATCCCACTATAAGTTATCTTCTCTCCCGACTCTCTCCTGTTTCCTGGAGCCACTCAGGTTCCTTCTTCACAGATGTTATCTGATCCTGCTTTAAAATGCTCCGGTGATGAGGGTTCTATTGATCTCCCTGCAAAGATATCCCAAAGCTGAAGAGACTCAAAACTGGACTCTTCCTCCCAACCCACAATGTCCAAACACACACGGCCGCACACAGCCCTGAGTCCTCCTCCCAGGTGCGAATGGCATTTGCCCCCGGCCGCCCTAGGAGGTGTGTAGGACCCTACCTGCCCCAGGCTGGGTCTGAGCACACACAGTACCTTGTACCAGCAACCGCCCCGTCGTTCTTCCCCAGGGGTTCATCCAGCTCCACACCACACCACTCCCCTTTGGCAAAATCCGTCTCTCCCACGTAGCGCACGACTCCTGTCTTCGTCCCACCAACCTGTTGGAGATAAGATGCCGAGGGTTAGAGACAGCAGCACCGGCACTGCCACAAGGGACTAAGGCTGGGACAACGAGGGGGGGAAGACATCATCGGTATTTTCTGTGTCAGATCTAATGAAACCAGAACAGATAGTTTTTGTATCAAGTTCTCCTAGTGGTAAAGGTGTCTCCTCAATAACTACAAGCAAGTTGACAAACTCCCACTTTTGGACCTGTCTGCCTGGAGGATGTCAGGACAAATATAGCAAAAAATATTTTAAGGGGCATCAACTCATTGCACACAGTTACCTTGCGAGGCCATGAAGGAGTTGAAGCCCTCCAAGCACAGCTTATTCCTGCCTTCTGTAAAGAACGAAGATCTGCACTAACGGGGTTTCAGTTCTGTGCTCTTTCAGCCGACAGTTCTGAGCAATACTGGGATAGGATAAAAGGACAAGCTCAGCCAGCTCTTCAGCTTGTCCCCAACACAGGGTCTGCTAGTACGTAACGAACAGCCCTCCCAGCAAGCCTCTCAAAATAGAGGCACTTTGTACAGAAAAAACCTCTCCGCTTTTACCTACACATTCTACATCAATTCACGGTGCTAGCGTGCTGCATGGGAAAGGGTCTCATCTCACTGCTAGGCTTCCACTAGCACAGATTTTTTTTCCCTCCATGGAGAAATAAATATAAATCACACCTTTTGCTCACTTAAAGCTTTCAGCGTGCTGAGTAGACTCTAGGAGAGCATAAGTCGGGAATGTACGAAGCTGCATTTGGATCCCTGCTACGAGAGCACATTTCACTGAGCAGCAGCTGCCTCTGCCTTTGCACTGGAAGCTCCTACAAGTCTGCTTAGGTACTTGTGCAGAGAAAAGGAAGATGGAAGAGAAGGAGGGGTCTTCTAAAGGTTTGTACTTCAAGCAAATCAGCATATGATTTAAACCTTTTTTAGCCTATCTCTGCTAAAGCCTAGGTTCAAGGAAGAAAGCTTAAAAAATAAGTTTAAAATTAAATTTGCAGCTTTATTGTGAATGACTGGTGGTTATTAATTTTCTTAAGTTTTACATAAAATGGTATCAGAGTGATATTCTCCTACAGAAAACAGTGATAGTCAAATGCAGAAATCTCCATTTTCGTCTATTCCTGGGTAGGGATGTTACAGATTTACCATTTCTGAATCCCTAAAAATTCTGAAAATTGCTTATGCAAAGGAGAAGGAGTTTTCCCAGCCTAAAAATAACTGCACCTGAATGGACTGGAGAACACAGCTCTGAAGTCTGCATCCTGCCTCAAGTCCTGGGAGGCTGCGCTGCAGCACGCAGCTTGAGTTAGCCTTCTGTAATTTCTCTCACTAGGGATTCAAAGTGCTGCTTATGGAAAAACCTTTGTTGACGTTGTTCTTTTTGCTATAGGAAGGAGGAGAGTGTTTTCCAGCAGAAGTATCACAAGAAAGCTTTCTGGTCCTACACTGCGTCCAGGAGTAAAAAGATGATTCAATTTCAGTATTAGGTACTTGGCAAGTTACAGATTTGAGCAGTTGCAGTAAAATTCTTTACCTATCACTCAAACAGCAGTCCCCTTTTTGATTTATTTGAGTTTATACAGATTTAGCCTCTTAATATTAATGCAATTATTTAATGCCATTCTAGTACATTTCTTTAGCTGCAAGTTGAACTCAATATAGGTGTAATTCATCTTCATTGACAGTCCCTGTCATCTACAGGGACTTACCATTGCTGGTAAGCTCCCTCAATTTTATTTTTATTGAGTTTTAATTACAGGTATTGAGCCACATCTCCTGTACCAAGCCACATGATCCCGACCCCACAGAGCCTCATGTAAACACCTTAAAAACCCGACGAGCTCCCTCCACCAGCATGGCTCTCACCATGCTATCCTGGGGCGTCTACTAGAGGGGCACGCTCCTCCGTCCGCACAAACAACAGGACCGCTCAGTTATGTCCCCATAGGTATTATTTACTTTGAGAAAGCTGTTTCCAAACAGGGGAGAAAATAACTCGCCCTATTGACTTAATACACACATTTTCTAACTATGCCAGTACCAAGACTGCGCAGTAAGAGAGCAGGTCACATCCCTACCCGAAAGCCATAGACCAGCGAAGATGCTAAGCACAGATCAGGCCTAACGATCCCCAAATGGCAACGCGATTCTCTGCTTCGAAAGCAGCGTATTTTATTTTGTCTTTCAAGCGTTAATTATTCTGCCACCTTGTCTATAAAACGCACCCTCACCATAGCGCATTATCCTCTCCCCCAAGCCAGACAGACACGTCCTCCCCAACAGCCTGGGCTCCCCGCGTCCCGACGAGGCTGGCAGCACAGTCAGGAGCCGCTATCGGGCTGTCACACTCACATGCCAGCACTCGACCCTCTTGTTGAGCTTCCCATCTTCTGGCAGGCACACAGAAACTCTTACGGATGGAGAGCCTAGAAAATTCATCTGACTCAGACATGCAGATTTATTCAGCCCTGATAATCTGCTAATGCTGCTAAAATAAATAACGCCTTTTGGAAAAAGCCAGCTGGCAGGTCGTATCAGCGCACGAAACAGCCTCATCAAAACAGAAGCGTTTGTTTCTATCAGACCTTTCAATAAAGCAGAGGTATCACCTTGGAAGGAGGATAAAAGGCAGCTTGTGAAGGCCAGGGAGGTCAGCGATTGCACAGCATAACTCACGGTAGCTTGCAGCCGCCCCTTCTGCCCGTGCCCAGCTTTGATACCACACTCCGCAATACGGGCGTGAACGGCAGCGGAGCGCGGATGGCTCCTACTGCACCAACGTCTGCCACCGACTGCCACCATCACGCCAGAGACCAGAGGACCTCCATCCCATGAACGCCCCAGCCTGCCATTAGCACCAGTGCCACCCCGAGCCACTCTATACGGAAAACCTGTCTGCGTCGCTCAGCCTGGCACGTTCATCAGAGCCACAGCCGCACCTGCAACTGGCCGAGCGTCTGGAGTTCGGCAGAGACCAACCGGACAGGGCAACCCGTCCCTTTGCTAAGGCACGAGGCAGCAGAGTTAACAAGGCTGCCAGCGAGCTCGGCTACAGCCCAGCAGCTCAGACATGCCACGGCTTTTGTGGTCGACGAGTTTCACTCAAAAAATGAACAGAACTCCCAAAGCTTTTCTGAGGAGCCTTTAACAGTTACCTTACCAAAACTATTCCTGAGATTATTCGTATCCAAGAGAATGGGATTTCACCAAATGTAAAGTGTTATTGCTTTTAGTTATAGTTGGTTTTGAAACAAACAAACAAAGACAACAAAAACACAACAAAAAGCAGCTAAAAATAGCTCTTTCTTGAAGCTCCAAAAAAAGGAAACAATATTACATAGTGATACAGGATTTTTTATTTTGGAGGGTATTTTGACCAGCATCAACATCCCAAGTTTCTCTGCTTCAGGTAAAAACACTTATGATTAACTTTAAACAAGCTTATGGTGGTCCGGCTGGATTCAAGCAGCCTCAGAGCCACACACCCCGATCTCTTGGGAAGTTCAGCTCCAGACTGAAGTTCTCTGCCTCAGCTCCAATGCTTTCTTCATGCCTTTGACTAAAGACCGTCTTCCTGACCTGGCCTTCCCTCAACGAAAGATCTCCAATAGTCTCAAGAGACAGTCTTGGGCTTGACCTTCACAACAAAATGAAGCCAGGAATATTTAACAGGTCTGTGTCCTAACTGGCGAGTCAGAAAAGCAACATGCACTCACAGAAGAAGGACATCCACACGCCTTCCCTGCTAACTGTAGTATCACTGACATCATGTTTTACTACGGTTTTCTCATCAAAATGACAAAATTGGATCCAGACCAGTATCCCAGGGCTGAAAAGACAATGATGTTAATCCTTCCGGACACTGTCTTCAGAGCTGCTAATATATCATTTAAACAATTTACCAAATTAGCACCAGGCCATATCTCAATCCGGCTGCTGCAAGTCAGACCCCTCCAGCCTGCCTTTGCTCTTTTCCCTTTATGTCCTCCCTGCTCGCCCCACAGCAGATTCTTGCTCTCAGCAAGAACCTCTTAACAGCTCTCTGCAACCCAGGACCTGTGGGCAATGCACTGCTTGCAATACACTCCAATACGGCTCAGGGAGAAAAGAAAAATAAAATTTTAAGTGTCATTCAGGCCAACAGGGACTGTTCCCCACCACATCATGCGTGGTTCAGGGGTCAGCAATGGCTGTAGACGCCTGCTTGAGCATATCCCCGTGCAGAAACCACGGAGATGACGCCGTGCTGTCTGCTTAAAATTCTAATTTACCCATCTAAATTTATATTCTCAGCTGCATTTCCACAAGACAGTGCTGCTGACCAGAGGGTCGGGGTGGGAACAATAAGTGCCCAAGTACAGCACACTGACATGCCTCCTCTGCAGGGCTCCCGTGCCTCATGCTGGGTCCTGGTGGAGCCGCGAAAGTCTCCTGCTGCTCGCCTGTGGGAAGGGAAAGGAAGGGGACAGTGGGGAAGGGGCAGACACAAGACATTTTCTTTAGTCTGAGGACCTTCAACTGTGTTTAATGTACAGCACATAAGCTGACTCTACACTGTTATTGGATGATACTAAGCAGAAATTGGAGCTCACCTTTATCGGACAAGTGCTGCTTGCCCCAGTTTGAGCTGTAGCTGCAGGCTGTATCCAGCATGTAAACTGAAGCAGCCATCCTTCTCCTTGGGAGAAAAAAGGGTGGGTTCCCACCCCCCCATCCACCCAGACAAGGAGCCTATTTCCACCCAAGCCGAGAGAGGTAGAAGCTGTGTTTTCCCACCACACATAATTTAGCTCTTCCAAGCATTGACGGCAGAAGATTATTGTACAAGACTTGATTTACAGAGGGTGCTTTTTGCAGCAGCATGGGGGTGTGGGTCCAGCCATTACAGATCACACGAAACAACGATAAGTACAAGGGGGTAAACGTGCATACCCACGGGAAATGCATGCCATCACTTACTGGGGCTGTGTCCCAGCTGACAGCCAGGGACAGCGTTCAGCAAGCTAGTGGTAAGGTGGAGATCTGGCTTGTGGCCAGGTTTGTCTGCAAATACAACTTACTTCAGGTGGCATCCGCAGTTTCATCCAACCAGATACTCACTATGTCATCTGTGAATGCCACAACTGGTTTTTAGGGTGAGGGGAGAAAGAGACAGCCCAGAATTACAGGACAGTCCTCCCTATGTGAAGTTACAGGAATTTTTATAGTTTCTTTCAATCCAACCACTTATCTTTCCGCCTTCCCATCCCCACAGCACAAGTCAGCATTGCACAGGGACGAGCCTGACAGCACTGCTGATGCAAGACATTTGTGCGCATTTATCTTTCAGGCACCAGTGAGAAAATAATGTCCTAGGGATGTGGCGTAACAGGAAAGCCTAGAATTACAGCATCCCCTCCTGAGGCTGTCTCTGATACAAAGCCCGCCCACGTTAATAATACAGTTTGCTCCACCACAGGCCACTTACAACTCCCATTTAATGACAGATATTGCACACAGAAGACAAAGACTGGCCAACGCATCAGCCCAAATGAACGGTTAGGAGGGTGTGTGCACGCACAAAAAGCCTCAAAGGGTTAATGTGGCAGCAGGGCAGGGTGGTTGCTTTGGGCTATTTATTTCCTCTTCGTTTCATCTCAGTGACAGGGAACAGTTGCTCCTGTGACAACAGCAGTCACGCTGTATTTCACACCACACAAGGGCAATAGTCTTATATGGCGAGGAAAGAGCTTGGACTAGGAGACCTAGATGTTTTCCTCTCTCTTGAATCCTGCAACAAACTGGAAGACTGCACTTCCCACTACTGGTCACAAACCTCCATAGGGACGGAGATCCATCATTCCCATGCTCCGGTGCAAGCTCTTGGGCTCTGCCGTACTGCTACGCTCTCCAGTCATGACACAGCTGGTCTCCTTATGGGCCAAGCTGAAAGCAGGCAATGAAATACTAAAAAAACACCTTCCCTGAAAATACTACCTCGGTAGAACTACAGAATAGGATCCTTCTTTCTTCACAGCCTGGTTTGCAAGAAGGAAATAAGTCTTGTGATTGTTCATCTGTAAAGCCCTTCCAGGAAGGAGCATTGCTGCACCTCCAAGACCCCAGCAAGCTGGGAGAGCTCTGACAGTTAACCAGGAAAATAACGAGCGCAAATCCTTCCTTCGTAACACCTCACGTGCCTTCGCAGCAGCAAGGCTTCAGTCTCAGGCACTGAAATAGCTCAAAGTGAGCTGGCAGCAGCAGAGCAAGTAGCTGTCTCTGCCCAAGGAGAAGGGCTTAGGCTGCAATTCTCCTCGCCAGAGAGCTTCTAATGGAAATGATTTTTCACTCAGGTGGTTAAAGGCTTTCTGCAGCTTCAGGCTGACAGAGAAGGGTTGGGGCGGGGGCATGCAGCGGGGATGCTAAGGAAAAGGATGAGATTAGTTTATTCATGAGAATTTTCTGTCGTTTGCCACTAGCCAGAGGTTGCCACACGCCCCAGGCAAAAATACTTTGCAGCGTACAGAGGAGAAAATGATTAAAATCACAGACTCGGGGGGAGCCCAGAGTCTATTTCCACCAGCCCACCGCAGCAGTCCTGCCTGTCTGTCAGCCGAGGCGCCGCTCCGTCATAATCTCCCTGCTAGTGCTGCTTCTGCTATTCCAGCATCCAGGCTGGTTTTGGCCACCTACAAGTTCTAGCAAAATCACAAACTCAGAATCCACCCGAAGGGTATCGGGGGCAAACCCCACAGCAACAGAGTCAATCAGCCACTGGGATAGAACCCGGCCCTTACATAGTCTTGTTTATTACTACATTCCAGTACTGAAGAGTATAATCTCTGTTAGCAGACAGAAGGATGGCTGAGGGGCAGAATACCTCTAACGAAGAGGATTTTTTTTTTTTTGCCCCAATTATTTTTTATTTAGACTGACATATAGAGAACAGCCACATCCTTCCCACCCTTAAGAAAGCAACTACATCTAGGGTGGAATGGGTTCAGCTGCTGAGAAAGGCTCCCCCCCAAAGCATGTAAAATACATTTTCTTAGGCAAAAAACACAGCAGAGATTCCTCCCAAGCAGAAAATGCTCAACTGCTCCATTGCTCTATTTCCATCCCTTCTTTCCCCGGAGGAAGGCAACAAGCCAGCCGCACATTAACAGCAGCACTCCAGTGACTATCATACTTTGGGAAGCTGCATTCTTACTAAAGCAAAGGTTAATTGTTCCACATTCATTTGCCAGACTTCAGGAGATGAGTTCTACAATATTAGGGTGGGTTTTTCATCTCTTTAATGCAATTTTTGCATCTCTGGGAAAAAGTCCGAGTTAGAAAGCGCCAAAGGCAAATATTATCTAATTCTTCTAATGGAAAGCTTCTAATGGAAACATAAAAGTCACTTTCTGCAACTGCTACAAAGTCAGAAAGGGTCTCAGAACAAACTCATTGAAAAGCAACAATGTCTTCAAGCTATAATGGACTTTAATGAAGTTAAATAAAACCACTAGCAGGAAAGAACCAGAACGCAGCGCAGCCAGGTATCAGTCTTACAGACCTGGAAGGGACCCCTGCAACCTTGTGCTCCATCCACTGCGCAATTACAGAACACACACGTCCTCCCTCACTTGAAAAGCCTTTGGTGGATCCCATCTGCCCAAAAGCCAGTCTGAAATAAAAAGATAATCTTTCAGAAAAGCATGGACTAAGAGTAACAAAGACAACTAAAACTGTACCAATCCATAGAGGACAAGAGCAAAGATTTACTCAGGGAATTTGAGGCAACACAGGTTAGCCCAGAATTATTGTTGACATATTCAAACACTAAACGGGATTAGCTGACTTCTCCATTACTAAAAAAAAGCCATCTGCCAAGCCAAGCACATGTTACTGAACCATAGCAGCAAATTATTTCTTCTTCTTGCCATTATCTGTTCTTTTCCTGGACCTCTACTACTGCATGCAAACCATTACTGAGGTTTCCGTAAGCTGAGCGTTCCTGCTAGAGCCAGTGAGATGCTCAGCTCATTCTAAATTCGCTCTTTTGGAGCTATTTATTACACTAACAAATCATAGCACAAATTTTATCATATAACATCTGGGGTGGATAAATTAGCAGGCAGGGAGGGCGGGCTTTTAAGGATGCACCTTCATTAAAAAAAACCCAGCAACATCACCCCCAAAACCCCACAAAACAACCCAACAGAAGCCAAGGGAAGAGATGCTAACAGTTTGTATTGCATGGGCATGCTGAAATCTCAATCCGCCTGGGCCCCACTGAAGGAGCAGAGCATTAAGTGGACAGACCCTGCCTCGGTGAGCGTGCAGTCCGGAGAAGAGAGGGGTTAAACAATTAAGTCTGGAGAACGCTATTCCATTGCCTGGCTGGTTCAGAAAGAACAGAGCCAAGTTTACCATAGATTTTCTATTTTGCAGTTTACCTTCTATGACTGCTGCTCCTAACGTGGGAAGTTCTCACCTGAGCACTCTCCCCACTCCCTGCAACAGGTAAAGGAGAAAATGAGAGCAAGCAAATAAACTGATCAAAGGAGGACAGATTCCCCAGCTTCATTTTTCCCGACACGTAGCTGCTTTAACACACCGACATGAAGCATCAGTGCGTGTGTAAACAGAGAATGTCTCTGCTACCTTTCCCTGCCCAGGGACCAGCAGGGACAGCAGCAGCTTTGCTGATGGTAGGGATGGGGAGGGAAGAGAGGCAGACTCTGGCAAAATCAGGAAGACAACAGACAAGCGACAAACCCTTGAGCAGCTGTCAGCTCCTGCTGTGATACAGAATGCAATGCACGTTTTGGGGAAAAATCTGAGAACCTTTCTCACCTCTACAGCTAGATCTACAAGCCCACGTGTTCACACTAGATTTACAAAGTGTCACATCCAGTGGGCACAAGCAGAACCCATCCTCTCTTTTCCTCCTCCGAAAATGAACCAACTTTAAATTGTTTATATTTTATTTAAATAAAATGAAAACTGTTGGACAACCCAACAGTGTTTCGGTGTGCAAGTGCACTGCTAGCTTTAAAAGTGTATTTGTAATGCCAGAGATGCCTGCCATATGGACACAACAGATCCCGAAATCCCCAGAGCAGGTTGTGCCACGTGAAGTTTTGCCTCGGAAGACACGTGTGGCCCGTCACAGCCGCTCGGTGCTCCCCAGGCACCCAGGGCTGCTCTAACGTGGCCCAGCCACCCAGGGTCCCCGTGGGGCTGCAGAGAGCAAAGTAATCAACTCCATCAGCTTCAGCCACAGCCTGCCCAGGGCTGCTGCTATCGCCAGCAGAAAACCCCACTCTCCGAGACCACAAAGGACACGTGAGACTGCCTCTGACACCCCCCTGCACACCCTCCTGATTCACATCGGCTGCGGAGCCGAGTTCTACCAAACCCCTGTTATTAACCAGATAGCAGGTCTGTCTACACTTCCCTACTACCGCTATTGGTATTGGAACCAGGTGCCCCAAAAAGGAAGCGCTACATAGCTAACTTTAAATGGGAGCCAGATTGCCCAGGATGCGCAAAGACTAACCCTCTGCAAACTGTCATCGCTGTCCGTCAGTCACCTTTATCTTTTAGATCCAGGGATATTACTGGGGATACAGTCGCAACAGATCCGTGCTCAAACGCTTGGCTCTTCCAATATTTGATATCACAGTATGTATCATACACACTAAACAAAACTAAACTCTCCTTTACAGAACTGCAGAACAAAACTCAGTCTTTCCATGCTTTAATATCTTCCTTTTCCTTCTCCACCTCCACTGAAAGCACTACTGCTTTGCTAGGACACAAACGGTGACAAGCTTGATGGCAAACTTCCAGCGAGCCATTCTTAGCTGAAGTGTGGCATTTTGGCTTAAAGTCATTATGTACTCTACTCTAGGTAATGAAAACAACAACAGAAATCAGATGTGGAAAACCCATCCATCAGTACAGAGGTCTCTCCCGAAGTCCTGCCCTTTTATAAAAATAATTGCAAGTTCCTTTCTGTAGAGGAAAGGAGTTCGTGTCATATCCAACATACAAAAACTGAAGCACCAGAAGGGGAGCGACTAGCTAGGAGAGACTCTGCAAGTATTTGCAAGAATATGTACAGCCACATGCAACAAGACACTGTTGCAAATTCCTCTAAAGCCCCAATACACACCATTATGGAGAGTATCAATGGATTAGAAAATAATAATCAATCATTTTTCTTCTATTTCCCTCTCATGTTTGAGTTGCTCTCTCTCTGACCTCATTCTACGGCTCAGGACTTGTCCAATACAAGAAACACTCTGCAATATGTTGTCTTGCATCAATGTCAGAGAGACATGTCCAGAAGGCACAGCATCCCAAACAACAGTGAATGCAGAAGTTTGATGCCCGCTCGGTCCAGGCCTCCCCCTTCCAAGACCACACTTGTCCCACACCTCACCACCAACTCTGTCCTCCTTTTGTCTCGTCCTGAACCTGATCAGGAACGCCTAGGGAGGGGACAAATTCTTGTCCTTTGCCTTTCGAGGGGGACCCCGCAATCAACTCACCAGCACACGATCTCCAAGCCGTAAGTCCTTCTCCCCTTTTTTCACAGACCCACTGTCCGAGAGGTTAGATCCAGACTCGTTGCCCGTCTTCATGGCGCTGTTCAGGACGCTCTCCCGCAGGGGAATGACGCGGGTGGAGAGAGGTGGCGTGGCCGTCCCCGAGTGCAGTGACAAGTTCTGAGCCGTCAGGGAGTCCACGGAGGG
Organism: Mycteria americana; assembly: GCF_035582795.1. Taxonomy (NCBI): domain Eukaryota; kingdom Metazoa; phylum Chordata; class Aves; order Ciconiiformes; family Ciconiidae; genus Mycteria; species Mycteria americana. Next base: position 9,969,803 of record NC_134379.1, on the reverse strand, counting down.
GGCGTCGCTGCCCGAGCCCTCGGCCACCGGCTGCCGCGTCAGCTTGGACGGTCGCGTAAAAATCCCCTGCAGCGGCTGGCATTCAAAGTAACGCACTCCACCAACAGAGCCGTCATTCTTACCCACCGGGTCATCCAGAACGACCCCTGCCCACTGGCCCGGAGCAAATTGCGTCTCCCCAAGATACTGGATCACACCTGGCTTCACTCCATTTACCCAGACACGTTCGCCCACCACAAAGTCTCCCAGGAAATCATCGCCCACCTCGGCAACCTTTGAACCCGACTTCTCGGCGCTGGCGGTGGAGGTGGTACCCTGCTTGTGTAAAGGTGAGCCTGCGAATCAAGGGAAAAGAGGTTTTGGTTTGAGGAGAAATCCTAAAAGGCAGCCAAAACACCAGGAAAGGGCATTCACAAAAAGGAAACATCTGGGACCACGACTTAGGTCGCAGGTTTATACTAGGTGAAGGTTAAAACCTGAGCAACCCCTTTACTTACACATCCTCCTCAGCAGGAAAGTAACCTGTACAGAAATCCCCGTACGCTGCCCAGTTTCTGCAGGTCTTGCACACAACGTAAAGAACCGGCCCCGTGTCTTCATCCCCCTTTATAACACGGCTTACCCCAGTCCCGTCACAGCACCGAGGGGTATTTTGTGTGGCAGCACTAGTGTGAATAAGCTCAAGAAGACAGGAGTGGTGGTAAGTGCTTAAGGATCAAAAGGAGACCAATGAACTTCTGCTTTGAAGAAAGATGCCAAAGTCATCCTTTCATCCAAAAATTGGGGGGGGGGGGGGGGGGGGAAGGGAGGTACTGATGTTTTAGTACCTGGCACTGTGAGAACTCCACATGTCTGTATACAGGCAAAAAGTTAGTCCAAGCATTGAGAGTCCCACCAAGGGCATTAATAGCTCCTGTGGGACCACGCAGCTGCCTTTGCAAATTACTCAGTTTTCCCAGCTGCTGCTATGCCCTTTGCTGGAGCAGGCCCCGGCAGCGAGCAGACACCTGGGGTATGTCCAGTATAAACAGCGTATCTATAAACAGGAAGCATCTACGAACCCCCGCACGCACAGCCTTCCCAGGGCTGACACGCCACGCGCTGAACTCCAGAAAACCTGCAGCGAAGAACGCTCTTATCCTGGCATCAGCCCGTCACGCCGAGGCCGGACCTCCAGCAATGCTTTGCTGCGCTGGGAGAAGGAGAACTGGAGGTGATGGTGGAAATTCACTGTCCCGCTCCCCGCCTCCAGCGTACCCAGCACTGGCCAGATGTGACTGGCGTCTGAAGGGGAACAAAGACAACCCGAGCAAAGAGTGAGCAGTGACCCCAGTGTCAAACGCTCCTATCACAAACTAGGCCCCAGGGGAACGAAAGAAAAGGACATATGGACTCCATTAAAACACTCTGAATGCTAAGGCGGGAGGTTAAGTAAAGCCCTAAGAGAAACCACACAAGAGAATGAGGAAATAAGCTTGCAAAATAAGATCCAGCAAGTCATACACTGTGGTCCTTCAGTCATCCTCAGCTCTTGGTAGCACTGAGGTCCCAAGTCTGCTTCTCCCCCACAGCTGGTGTAGGGGGTGTGCATGAGACTTGGTCCCACACATCCCACGCTCAATGAAAGCTACCTGGACTCTTCAGCCAAACTTTAAGCTGAAATTTCTGGGTGTCACCAACCAGAGAAGCCTAAAGCACACCCAGGAAGAAGTTTTTATTTGCTACCGGACAAGGCTGACAGAGAAAGTCCAAGCAGCTGCAAAGACAAGTCAATCTCGAGTCTTTATCCGAAATGAACTGTGAAACTTGTTCAGCCCCAGCCATCACTATTGCTCAGCCTGCGCCATTTCTACAGCTCTTTCAGAAGTAATGGGCCTGACAGATCAGGCTCAGCTCCTAGAAAGCCTGAAGAACATAAAAGCTCTCAAACCAAGGTACTTCAAAGCTTTGCTAAAGGTCTAATGTCAGGGGAAAGAAAAGAGCACCAGTGCTTCAGTACCAACATAAAGAACCTACAGTTTCTGCTGAACCAGCTGTATTACGAGGGATTAATATCGACACTTTGGTTCTCATTAGACTCCAGAGTCAACACTCTTGACAAATCTCTATGGCACAACTGCACCAGTTTGTTTGTGGCTCCTGGAAGACAGCAGCACCTCTGCCTGGTCTGAACCTGATCTGAACTAGGACAGAGCAACAGGTAAGGCATGATCATACAGACCCCTCTTATGAACAGAATCGCCTCCAACTTGCTCACTAGGCTTGGTGGGCTGGAGCTGGAACAACTCTTGAGAAAGTTAGCCAAACGGGGCACGCACAGCACAACACGCGGGGCATGTTCAAGAGGCCCATCCTGCGATGGGCACGGAAAGGGCAGCGCCATCAATGCTGTTCCCAGCTGGGAAGGTTAGCAGCAACTGAGTGCGCAGCGCTCCCGGCAAAGCTCAGCCAGCTCCCTGGGGGAAAGGCATGTGCCGTAGTCCCTGAGCTGCCTTCTCTTGGCATTTGGGCCCTGCTCTGAAAGCTTCCTCAACCTCACATGTTCTTCATTAACTGATTTTTTTTATTTTTTTTTTTTTTTGGCAAATGCCTGACTTTCAAGCTTGTGTTACTCTCAATCTTGTAAGAGGTAGTACCTCAAAAGGAGCTCCACTAGGGGTATGGCATTACATCCAAGAACCAGTTTCACCTTAAAAACTGAAAAACAAATGACTATAAGGATGCTTAGAGCTTTTGATCTTTACAAAAGACTTTAAATAAAAGGAGGGGAGGAGGAAGGTAACAGGGCTCCATCCATGTGAACCATAAAGACAACCATAAGCAGAAAACAAGGCCACCATTTTCATTTCGGTGTTTAATAGCACGAGACAGCAAAGCAGTTAGATTAGGAACCAACAAGTTACATTTTTAAAAGAGTCTTTCACTTTAACAACCAGAGATGGCTACAGGGGTTTATCACCAACAACATCTGTGATAAGTATCTCTCTCCTTTCATGGGTATGAGAAAAAATTAAATTAGAAACACAACTTAATCCTGGTTTCATGCTCGGTGAGTGCCATAACACACAGTCTCGCGCCGCTGACACGTTTGCGACAGACATGTGTGATGTGCCAAGCAGGATAGCCGAATTCAACTCTACTGTACAGGGAACCGTAAGTGCAGAAGTTTGGAGGGGCTCTGCATCTGTATTCACAAAAGATCAAAGCTGTTTTTCTAGTCCTACTGGAGCCTGAGTTTCAGCACACTAGCAGTCTTTATTAGGGCTGTTAGTTAGTGATCAAGATACAGGTTACATTAGCTCTCACAAACACCTCTGCAACATGGCTGGCATAAGCAAACCCTTCAGCAGTGAAGCTTAAGCAAAGAAAGGCAGGAAGGCTGCCCAAGGCTGAACAAACAACGCAGCAGAATTTAAAACCACGTCTAGACCCATCGTATTTCACTGCAAGGGCAAACACCTTCAAAAACTGACTTGGACTGGGGGGGGGGGGGAAGAAGAGTTCATTGGACTCTTGCTGTTACATTGTGTTCCCCATAAAGCCAAAATTTTAGTGGGACTTTATACACTCCTGTCCAACAGGCAGGGCTGCCAACCTACAGTAATTATACCGTCTCAGGGGAACAGCCTAATCACAGGCTCCTGAGCAGAGCAGTGCAGTCAGAAGCATTGTTATTCTTTAGCATAAAGGTGAATGATTCAAAAAGATGGGATTTAAGTGATGCAGGTGAACCTTCTGGCAGTTCCTTATGGCCATGCTGTAGAAACTTGGTATTTTATATGACCTTCATTACCCACATATAAAATAATAACTAAACCACCAATTTTCCTACGGTGCAGCTAACAGGCTTTTGTGCACCAGGTTTTCAGGGAAGCCAAGAGTCCCTGCGATCAAGCTAAACCCATTCTTCTTGGCTTCAGGTCTGATGGACCCATTAACTAGATGGCCAGACAACATCCAGAGTAGCTCGAGTAGACTAAGCTCTGATCCTCCCAGGTAGGTATCTAGCCACCAGCCCTCCAGAAGGCAAAAGGCAGTGATGAGCACCTTGTCTTCGATCTCATGAGTATCTTAGGATAGCCCAAAACAGACATCAGCTGACAGCACTGCTCTCCAAGACCCAACATCTGGAGTTACCTGCTCTCCAAGCAGCTCTTACAGCTTAGAGGAAAGCCACCCAAGTGCCCAGAATTCCTGAGCTTTCTCCAGCCTACAGGCACCTACAGAGCTGGTCTATGCCCCTGTCATTTGGATTTGCTGTTTCTGGAGAAGAAAAATCTTCTTGTTCTAGTCAGACTCCCCAGTTAAGCACCAAGTTCCAAGAAACTCACTAACAGCAAAGCAAGGGTACAGATCTCAGGTATGAAGTTGAGAACAGAGTCACACAAGAGAAACAAACCCAACAAAATGTAGATTATTTCCTACTCCAACCCTGCCGTTATCTGGTGATGCCGATCAAGAAGCCACAGGAACTCTCTGAACGTCACTATTAGGCATCCAACTCAGCAGCTCACCTGGAAGCCAGCGATGAGGAAAGCTCTTTCCTCCTTGGTCCAGGAAGATCTCCCTCAGCTGCTCTGTCCAACACAAACCTCGCTTGCTAGATAGGACTGCGACAGCGGCTCCTCCCTCCCTCCCTCCCTCCCACTGGGACCAGGCTCCAAGACACAACAAGCAGTAAGCAGGAACTCTTCCATTTGGGCTTTCCAACTTTACAACACTATTGTGTTCATTAGCCGGCTCATTCTTCTCAGTTTAAATGGTCTTCCTGTAGGTCACAGCTCTCAGGGCTGAACAACAACTTATAAATCAAAGTCATACACAGCATCCGCTAAACGCACATCTTATCCAACTCTAAATCTCTATTTTCCCTTTAGCTTTCCTAAAGCCCACGCATGGTGCGTTAATAATACCCATGGCAGAACTGGCGCTTAGGGCCCTTTTTGCAAACTCATCCCATCGGTTTCAGGGGCCCACGCTGACAGGGTACCCCACGCTGACAGGGCACCAGTGCTTCAGGAGCCAAACAAATTCCTCTCAGCCAAGAGCTGGAGAAGTTAAAGGTTTTAACTGAAGCTTCGGCCTGTTCACATGGCTCTCGTTACTGTGTCAACGAAAGCCACGTGTCCAAAATCCCTGGAAGCACAAGAACTTCTGCAAACAGGGGATGGGCTCTTCCAGCTCTTGGAAACATCTGCTGTAGGAAGGGGCGAAGAGACAGCTTGATACAGTACGGGAACAAGAACCCCCCTTCAAGTAAGCTCTGAAAGTTGAAGCAGGAGGGACAGAGCACTTGCTCTGCAGCGTCAGCAGGAATAACCTTCTTTGCAGGATCCCCGATGTGCCATCCACATCCAGCGAAAACATGCATCCCCGCACCCCCTCCACATCTTTCGACCTCCCACAGCACTTCAGTTGCTCATTTCTTATCACCAGGCAATTGAAACAAAGGGGAAAGGAAACTTGTTTCTAAAGGGGAGGAGGGAAAGGAAGAGAAAAATAGTTTAGCATGAGAAGTGGTGCATAGTGAGTATTGCCCATGTATTTCCTACTCCCTGCAGAACCCTTTTGTAATCTTACTGCTCCCGAGACACATGCCAGGCACCCCAACTGCCAAAGGAATCAGAAATGCAACAGCCTGGTGTGTTGCCATGGGAATCAGGAGACAGGCAGTTAATTGATAAAATGGAGGCACATTAGATTTAAAAGAAAGAAAGAAAAAAAAAAAAAAGGAAAAAAGAAAAAGAAAGAGAAAAAAAAAGATACACACCAGAGTAGCGTCTCATGCCAGGAAGGGAGGGAGAAATGAGAAAACACATGACATTTACAAGAGAGCTTTAACGTGCCCCTAGGAGAGGTCTTTTTCCTTCTCCATTTTAATTTTCAGAGGTTTTTACCCTCAAATCCCACCACATCACAAGACAGCCTGACATGCAGCACAGAATTGCCTGTCCATTCCCGGGCTGCGTTCCCTCTCCACGGCAATCAAGCTTCTCATCCACTAGCCAGTGAGAAAAGCTGCACCAGCCTGGCAGAAGTGTCACTGTCACAGGACCTGAAGACACTACCTCCCCATCTCACTGCCCCACGCTGTAGATGTCACTAACCTGTGACAGGGCAGCATGCCTTGCAGCTCGTGAGCATCTCTCAATGCGCAGCCCTGCGACCAAACTAACTAGTCAAAAAACTTTGGTACCAGCTCTGCTCCCTCCCAGCCGGGGCAGGGCTTCAGGACAGTCCCATGACCAGGGGACTGTAATGCCCATTTGAAGCCAAGAGATTTAGTCAGCTGGAAAAACCCCACTGCTGGCCACAGGGGTGCCAGCTAAAACAAATAACGTATGGTTTTGCTGCTTCAAGGATTAGGTAAGAGCCTAGAGGCATCAGAGCAGCCTGGCTCGCTGCTTGGTTCAACGCTCAGGTGAGGACGTGGGGATGTGGTCTTTGGCTGGGACGTCGGACACTGCCCCTGCTCAAGCTGCAGCCTCGACTCGGGGCACCAAGCATTTGTGGTGGATGATACTTTCCCATCAACAGACCCCTGCTCTCCAGTGCAAGCTGGAGGTGTAGAATAGCAGAGCGCTGTCTTTACAGCCAAGTACCTATCAGCTCCTGGCTCTGTGGTTTTTACCCATTGCTTTTACACTGCAATTACTGTAAGCCTCTCTGGGTCTGCAATACCATTTCATCTCCAAGCATAACACTACAGAAACTCACTAACCGATGGAGAGCAGAGCTGATTAGAGCTTTCCCTACAGAGAAGGGAATGAAGTCGGACACTCCAGAGCATCTGTTGTCAGAGGCTCAAGCCTCAGTCCCTATTGACTACCATAGCTGGTCTACCAGGCAAGAGACAAGGAGGTGCAACCTGCTGCACCTCCAGGAGCGGCCGCCTGCGCGGCAGGGAGACAGGGCTTCACTCGGCAGAGTCAGCAGCAGCCACGCAGGCTGACAGGGTCTCCCACGGGAGAAGGGCTGGCTGCCTGCTGCCTTCACAGCAGTCGGTGATGGTGAGACCTCACCACATGTAATTTCTAGGTTCCCACACAAGGACTGGAGCTTCTCAAAGCAGCTTGGATTACATAAACATGACTATGTTGGCAATCAAGTGAAAGCCAGCCCACTCTGCCATACCCAAATTCAAATTATCGAGCACAGCAACCAAGCAGCTGTTTTCTGCAAGATTTATCATGGCCCTTTCAAGCTGCAGGATAAGGCAGAAATAGAGAGGGGAGAAGTGACTGCGAGAGAAAGCAATGCTTTGCAGGCGATAGCCGAATGCCTGGCAGCACATTGTGGGAGGAAGCAGCCCAAGAGATTTATGGCTGACTTGGAAACAACGACTGAAAGCTCTGCAAGTTCAAAGCTGAAAAGTTGGGGCTGTAATTTGGCACGGAGACGAGCTCTGCATCTGGCATGCTGGAAATCTATTGCCCCTGCTGTTCCCTGGAATAACACCCATGGTGTGGACATTAAGATCCGATACAACTTCAGCATCACTGCCTCTAGCTCCTTTGAAGAGAGGAGACATACCTAGAAAGAAACCTGCAATGAGGAGGCAGGAAAAGAGGACAATAAGAAAGCGAATGAGAATTATGAACGAGCAAGCAAAATCGAATGAGAACCACTGCGAAGTTGCTTTGCACTGAATGCAAGGAGATGCCCATTGAGGCAGATATTTGTCTTCACAAGGGCAGCTGGGAAGGGCACTGAACCTCAAACAGACGTACTGAACAAAGGCTTTCTTATAAAGGTCTCATTCAAGAGGCTGACTGGTACGAAATCTGCTCTGCCACAGGCGAGACGTGCATTCCTGGTGCCTGCTGGAGACAGGAGGGATGGAGGACCCTGGGGTTTACCAGCTATGCTCTATCAGATCCAGTATAATACTTAAAAGAAACAAACAGCAAAGATATATACGTTATGTGTGACCATTTTAAGTTTTTCAAATAAACAATGGTATTCAACAAAACATGCAAAGCAGATAGGTTTTGGCAGCACAGGGCACTAGGGAGGCAAGTGACTAGTAGAAAATGCACAAGGGTTCTTTCACTGAGGGATAATTAACTTGTAGCATATGGATGGATCTATTCATCTCAAGATTACAGTCTTAATTTTTACATAATTATTATTTTTAAAACCTTAAGTATATTCTTTCAACATTCATGTTTCAATATGCTATTCAGCATTTTCCAGTCTGAAAACAGGGCCCATCTATCACACCTCTGGAGCAGCACCCTGTTTTCCCAGAAAATAATGAAAACAAAAATCCCACAATTTTAAGGGTGTTTCAGGTTTGACAAAAAGAACAGAGCACCCATGCCTTCCTCCCCAGCTTGTGCCACCCCGCCCCTAGAAATAAGTCACAGACACATTTGGAAAACTAGGACTATGCTAAAGTAACCCCTGGTGTATTAGGGAATAATACAGGCTCCATTCTTCCGTAAATAAATAATAAAATCACTTCAACTAGAGAATATTCTGCATGGAAGCATTATTCACCATAGCTTATTCTAACTAGAGAATATAGTTTTCCATTTAAACAAGCCCTTAGCTGTAAAGATTCAGTAAGTCCTGTCCCCCCAGCCCCATATCCAAACAGGGTTACCTTGCCCAGACCATTGCAACTACTGAAAGACTTAAGGACAGAAAGCAGCATTAGAAAGCAGCCCGGGGTAGCCGAGTAGGGCAGTAACCCGTGTGACAGCCCTGAGAGCGAGAACGCCAACTGAGGGAGATACCCTTACAGGAATGGCTCCTGCCCCGCACGGTGAGCTTCCTTCCAGCAGCCCAAGCGACGCACCGCGTAACACAACCTCCCCTTGAATCACCAGTACGCACTCACACGCGTCTCCGGCTCTCCGGTTGCGTAGCTGTAGTCACACCATATGTTCAGCTTCTTTATAAATCTAGCACAAAGCTAACTTCTTAGAGTCTTTTCAAAGAAGCAGGGAAAAGCTTGGGAACGAGCTCAGGCTAAACCCGCCATGTCTGCAAACCCCGGCACATACATACGTGCACAGTTGTCCGCGGTTTCTCAGGCTGTGGGAATTTGTGAGGCACAAGCGTAGTTTCGGGGCTGCTGTTACGGAAGTGAAGACAGCTGCTCTCAGTGAGCTGATCCGATGACAAAAAGAAAGAAAAGGAGGCAGACACAGGTCTTTAATGAGACATTTATAAATGATTTCCCAGGCAGAGCACTGGCACTAGCACAGAGAGAGGAGCAGTCTCAGGACACCTCCTGAACTGGAGAAATTTATCTTGAGTACCAAACATTGTAAAGAGCAGCCAAGCAAAGCATAGTGCTTTCTCTCCACCAGAAAAGCAATCAAGCAGCAGGGTTTTGAAATTTCACAGCCTTTTTAAGTGGAGGATTTTTGCTCAGGCATCATTCCCACATAAAACCCACTCGGATGGACTCTGGTGCCGTTCCTGACCAGCTACGGCACTAACTGAAAGAGATGAGCGGCCAAGCAGTACATTGCTCAAGCAGGTACACACAGAAAGGCCAATGACTTATTCACTCAGAAATGATGGAATTAGCTCACTATCAATAAAATGTAGAAGAGAAGGTACCAAAAAATAGCCTGGCTTGGTCCATCAAGAGAATAATTACTACTTCATGATCAGACCGGAGCCAGACCAGGGGGATCAGCAGCTCCAAGAACAACAGCCTGTACAGGGAACGGGATGCAGGAGAAGCTGCTGTGTGTGCGTAACTCGGGATATTTACTCGCAGGACATAACCTGAGCAGCCAGGCACAAGCAGAGTGGCCATACCTCTAACAATCCAGGGGAAAGGAAGCTTAAATGACCAGGAGAGAGCCTAGTTCGACTCTGACTTTGGCATAGACTGCCCTTGGGCATAGTACTTACTCCAGCTGTACAACAAGCATTATAACCCTCTCTTACATTCTCACAGGGCTCAGATGATCTGGTTACCCAATCCAAGTCAGATAAGCTCTACTGTAGTGCAGCATTTTGCCTGGCGTGACAGCTGACGGGCCATGCCGCTCATACCTGTGCTCCTGCTGTGCTATCAGCTCAGGACCAGCAGCACTTTGGAGGCCCACGTGCCCCCAGCTGAAGCTTAGAGCATCCTTTAATTCAAGCCAGGGGTGCATTTGTGCAGCTGGAAGCTGCAAGCTCAGGCAGCAAGTGCTCTGCTGGCACCTGGGAGGTCTTCCCCACATGAAGGGCTAGACATGTAGCAGTAGACCACATCAGTAAGATCTTCCCTACTCTTTCTCTCTTGACTGATAACAGCTTCTCATTTCTACCTGCTGAACCTCAGAAATGTTTCCTAGGTACAAGCACAAGCTTTTCTCCGAGTTTCCGATATTACTTTGCTCTGCTTCCCTCTGGCAGGCGTTGGGCTAATCCTCACAGTGATTGCTCTTTGCAAGAGCTCAACAGCCTGCAGCTGTGCAAGGTACTTTCTCATGACTTGTCTTGCAGCTAGTCTTGAGGGAAAAGTACAAAAATGTAACACCTGACATGTAATAATGAAGGAGGACACGTGGTTAGCTCCTTATCAGCATGCTGAGAGGCTTGTTTTCAGCATAACCAGCTATCCTGGAAGACAGCAGAGAGTTAAGCCACTGTTAATTGAACCACTGGGATGGTACCAGCAGAAAGGCAAGCACCATGCTTTCTATCTTGTGCGTAGGTTTTTTTTCCCTTCTCAATAGAAACATGACAGTGATACAATTATACCATCTCTCTGAATCACCCATCCAACTTGCCTGAAAGAGGGACACTTTGGGGGCCTTCTGTAGCATTCCCAAGATCCCAGGGGAACTGTAGGAGAGGTAAAGACCAACATCTCTTAATTGCCAAACAAACTTGCGCACAAGCCCAGGGCTGCACTGTGCTGAAACACAGCTTTGATTCATTACTTCATCAGCCATTTATTTTTGCAGCCATACATCCATGCGCAGATCACGCAGACTATACATCTCCTGCGAAGGTCACACAATAGACTGATTGTACACAGATCCACGCTATGCAGAACGCAGAGTTTGTTAGGCTGGTTTTGTTTTGCCTAATCTAATAAAAAAGATATTCGAGAGCAGATTAACACTGAGTCATCTACTTTATTCCAAATATCTGGCTTAAACAGCTAAGTATCCAATTCAAAAGGCAATGAGCCGTACATGAACAGGCACTATTTGCAGAAAATCCAAATCACCTATTTGCAGCAGACATCTAATTTTTTTATTTTTTGACAAAAAACATGACCATGATCCAGATCTCACCCTAAAAACTCTGAGCTACGATATGAACATACAGACCCACAGCAGGTATCTCAAACCCAACAGCTGTAAGTCTCAGTGATCACCAGAAATGATATGTTATACCTTTCCAGGGGTGACGGCGGGTAAAGTGAGAAGCCGTGTGTGTGGGGGAATAATAGTCTATAATGTGAAGTGAGAGATCATGGACAAAGCTGTGGGAGCTAACTAGTTGAGCTGTACAAAATCTCCGTACATGGTCCCACCAGGCACCCTGACTACCCTTGAGCACGCAGCATGCTCCCAACCCCAGTACATCTTACTGGTTAGAAACATGCACATCTGAACTGCCCCTCTCTCTTATGCTGCTTCTTCAAAACTTCATCAGATGATCAGTTTTATGCTTTTATCCTCTGAACACACCTGGCCAGGGTAGCAGTCAGCCAGTGAGGATGAAGCCTCCAAACCCTTTTTTGGGGTCAGGATTTTCTCAATATCATACCATCCTTATCTAAAATTTTGTGTTCAAGGTCTGCATCAAGCCCTTCTAATTTCTGGCAGGTTTTTTTAGCAAATACATCCAAATATAACATTCTGCAATAAGCAATTCTGTGAAATTAATTATACAGCAATACATAAGGCTCCTGTCATCTTCAGGGATGTGAATCCTAAACAACTGTACTGGTTTAAGTGTGAAATAAGACAAGCGCACCCCAAGCGCAGTACCGAGACGCTTGCCCTATATGCTCCATGACTGCATACCCTCAGCCAAATTACAAACGCACTAATGTTCACAGATGCAGCACTTTAGTCAATGAAAAGGACTACGGGAAGCAGTGTCAGAGAGGGAAGCTGCTGCTCCCAGTGCCAGGACTGGGAGGGCAAAAGGCCAGGAAAACCTGCTGGCCAGGATAACCGTTCCACTTTCACCTCTGACTCACAGGATGACACGGGGCAAGATTTAGTTCTCTAAGTTGCCTTGTGTGTAAAACACAGGTAACGCTGACCTACCTCGCAGCCCCAGGATTCACAGGCGGTGGTGAAGCATTTGGAGTGTCTAACCAGAGAGGTTTCATCTGTGCAGAGCAGGCTTATAATTAGAGAAAGCGAGAATGACTTACAGCTTGTGCTCGGTAGGAACGCATAAAGCAGCTTGGGAATACTCCTGTACAGCAGTTAACTCCTCTGTAACGCTGCCCTGCAAATTAGAGCACTGGCAGCACACTAGATCACACAAAGCAATTTTGGAATTCTTGGTGTAGGTTTGGTTTTTAAGAGGTGCTCACGGCAAAGTTCATCACTGCCTTCCTCTGCAATCATTTAAAATCCCCATGCACAAATATTTCCTTTCTCACAAAGAATTCTGTAAACAAGACCATGCAAGTAAAGCGCTCTGCTGCATCCTCTGGGCCATCCACGACCCAGACGTAGCACAAGAGGACACACATTTACTGTGCTGGAAAACAGCACTGCCGAAACAGCCACATTTTGTAGCGGAGAGACCATCAACTGTGTTCTGAATGGAGTTGCTTAAGTCACAGACAGCCCAATTTCAACAGCTCTTATTATTTTATAGTGAGTATTGCGATACATGGGAGTTTTCCTACAGACCTCACTACTGCATAAAAAATAATTGCATTAAAAAATAAATTAAGGGGATATTACTTTCTAGCATCTTCATAAATAAATGTCCTACTGGACTCAAAACAAAGAGAGCAAAATCTCTGTATTCTACATATTTTAAGGCTTTTGTGGAGACAAATTCACCCATTTAACTGCTTGCAAGGAGGATGCTCGCATGCAAGGTCAGTGTGTGATGGGCAAATCCGACCAACAGCCAATACTGTGTAGCAACAGTCTGATGCCCCTGTAATCCTGTGGATTCTCATCCCAAATCCATCTATGCCAAAGGGAATCTTTCCTTTGATTTCAATGAATATTGGCTCAGGCCTCTAATGATTAATCTGCTCTTGCAGGACTAGTTCAATTGTTCGAGGCAGAACATGCAGGAGCAGATTCTGCCCTGAAGCTGCACCCTTACTCCAATGGGTGTAACTGCAAGCGTACTGATGTTACTACAGACTTACACCAGCACGCCTGAATAGGATTTGGTTCATTATATTCAAACCACCATAAGCTGAACATCTGTGGGAAGCAGATTTTCTTTCCCTGCTGTTCTGCAAGGAGCTACAGACAGAGAGAGCAGGAGGGCGTCTGACCTCCATATGCCTTCAGTGTGTGCTTGCATCTCATTCTACAAGGAGTGCACTGAATATTAAGGATTAACTATATCAAATCCTTCTAAGAGCATCTAATGATTAAGACAATTAAAATCAGACTCTCAGTTGTCTCTAGATGTCACCTGCAAAGCTGATTAAATCAAGATTGATTCAATGCCCTTTTATATTGCTTGGAACACATCAAACCACTTCTCCTTGGGAGAGGAATGCTGCCAAAGCTCCTCTCCCTCCTCAAGAGGGGAACCAGAAGGGGTGGGAGAACCACCACCTCCAAAAACCCCGTAGAAACCCCAGTACCAAATGTATTTCAGACTGCGGGATGGCAGACAGAGTGGCTCATGAAAGGGATGTGCGAGCCAAATACAAGCCCTATGCAGATAGCCAAATGGTTCGTCCACAACCAGGCCAGAAAACATTTGGCTTCTGGATACACAGTGGGGATTAGAAGCAAATATGCAGGGTCTCACGAGAGCATCAGTGTCCGTGAGCACGTGGATTCGTACAGTGATGTGCTCTACACGCAGGGCACTTCAAGTCACCCCACAGTAACGATGAACGAACACGCTCAAGCTCTAACAATCGCTCAGCAAAGCTTCTCCGGTGGTTGTCGCAGCTCCTACACCTCAGCCACCACAGTTCCCCTCCCTGCCTCACTTCTCCATTTGAGCTCCACATCAATCCTAGATCAGCAAACCAGCAACTCTCATTTGCAGTTTTTCCTGGGCAGCCCTTGAAAACACACTCTTGTGTGTTACTTTCAGATATCTGATAACTTCTTGAACAGAGGACTGCCTGTGTGTACGTGGATACTGTAGCTCTTACTACCAATTGATAGATAATGTGCTGATACTGTAGTAGTCAGAGGCATTTGATCTTAAAACATGCTCGTTGGCACCTTGTCCTCCCAATTCCCCTAGGAACTGAAGATGCTGTGTACACATCTGTTAAGCTAAAGCAAGACCTAATCAAACTTCAGATACCGATGGCATTTCCAGCAACGATCACTGCTCTGACCCGAGGAATATCCATTCACACTTGCAGCATGGATTTAATTGAGGACAGGGCTCAGATGAGAGCTGACAATACCGATCACTCCATGAGGCCTGAAGCAAAACAGCAAAAACAAGTGTTTGCTAGAAATAATAGCAGCCTCTGGCCCCACGACGTGGGGTCTTTTCTCTCAATTCGCCAGTGCACAACACCCCAAGTTAATATTAATCGAGAGCCACAAAGCCTTTGAATAGACGAGAATTAGCTCCCTATGTCTGTGCCAGTCAATCAGCTGCTCCGGACACTACAATCCCATTTCTTTTGTTTCAGACAAAACAGTAGTTTAGTGTCTTTCATATTTATTTGGGAATGAGAATTAATAGATTGATACAAAACCAGCCTCAGCACTCTTTCTTGCAGCTTTATAAAAAAGCCTGTGTTAAGACACTGCCAAACCATCGATGATTACCTGAGAATAACCTGCCCAAGCTCTCTCTTATTACCGAGGCGTGAATTCCTCATCAAGGACACCTTCCCTCCCTCTGTTTTACTGCAAAATAATCCTAGAGGCAACAAATTACTACTTATTGCTATGCATCCAGCCAATTTACTCCAACAAAATCCTGAGAAACTTGAGGGGCAAATGACGGATTTCCAAGTTAATTTACCAAGATATGGCTGTTAACCCTGTTGCAGATAAATAAAAGAGAATGAAAATTTCCCACTGGGGAAGGTAAGAGCAAGGCACTAATCCTACAGAGGAGCGAACGTGGTAGTGAGATTTAGACTCCTCCAGCAGAATTCATGCAGGTATAGCTCATTAATGATGGGGCCTAGATGTATGCAAAGAGACATATCCATGTAGCATTGCTGAGTCTGAAACTAGAAACAGCCCTCAGAAGATAACTGCATTCCTAGGGAAAAAAAAAAAAAAAAAAATCAGAAAACAAAGTTAACTCCCTCCCCACCCCCCCAGGAGACTCAAAACCAGATTCAACCCTGATAAAAAGATCATGCCATGCAATTTTCAAAGGAAACCTCCTTTAATTGCGAAGAGGGACCTGGGATGTAACCCATGGAGTCCAGTCTGTCCAACCCTCTGTTGGCCTCTTCTTATCCCCCGACGCTAGGAGTGACAGCTCACACTCCGGCTGGAGCGACGGCTCTGCTCACACATCCCACCTAACGCAAACGCAGCGACTGCACCCAGCGAACCCCTCCCAGCTGCTGCCTGACACCGCGAAGCTCGTGCCCCCAGCACAGCCGTAGCCAACCCCCGGGACGCAACCGCCCTCCGCCGATCGGCAACCAGAAACCAAGAGCAACTACCCACCCCAACAACTAGCTCAGCTCAGGCTTACAAAACCCTCGTTACAACATACTTAGTTTAATTACCCTATGGAGCCAGTCACCTAGTGCTCTTTAACGGCCCCGTGAGCGCCCCAGGCTGCTTCGCTTTTATTTTTAGTGAACAAAAGCATCACGCAGTATTTGCAAAGGCGGACATTACGCCAGCAAATATTAATAGTTCTATGCATTTATTTTTCATCAAAAATAACGTATGTACATTTATATGAAAATGAAAAGGCATTCCCAGGCTCCTGGCAATACTGTATAGTTTAGCTATCAAAGTACAGTTTTTGGCGATAAAACTAGGCACCCACTGAAAAACAGTTTTGATACTCATAGCCACGCCTAAATACGATAGTCAGGCCACAGATACTTGCACCTGCCCACTCAGAAAGACAGAAGCCATCTGTAAAATTCAAGATCTAGGCTGGATTCAGACTGGACGCGTTTAAGCCTCACAGAAAATGTAACAGGCTTGGGCTTTTCCGCCTCCAGCACTGAAGTCCCAGTGTTGCCCAGCTCCATCTGCAAATACTAATTTTCCATTTTTTTCTCCCCATTTGCCAGAATTATTTAATTGAAGAAGAGATTTAAGAACCATAAAAAGCACTGTAAATGAACACCAGAGCCAGCTGACAGCAAAATGCAGTATGAAAGGCAAGACTTTCTCCTCTAACCAAGTTACCCTAATGCTGCTCCGAGCAGACAAAAACCACTCGGCAATGCACACGCTTCCCTTCCCAGCAGCGGTCACCGGTTCCACCAGCTGGGAGGGCTGCGTGGACCCATTCGTCACAGCTTCCATTCTCTCTCCATCTTGCTACTCCAGGCAAAAGCAGGCTTTTCCAGGAGGGGGGTGGGAAAGAAACCAAGACATATGAGCTTTGTTAAGTAACAAGAAATCCAAACGTTATATCGAGCCCCTTACCAGCGACCCGCACCTTTTCCACAGAAACCTCTCTTGCACATGGGGTTGAGAGCAGTAGCTTTCTTCACTTGAAGCATGGGAAATAAGCCAATGCATTTGTGGGAAATCCTCTCCTGAGACAGCTAAAGATGAATTTTCAGTCTGGTTTTAAGGAAAATAGTTACCACAAAGCAGCAGAACTTCTTTTTTCCATTGTTCCAGCTTTATGGGAGAGAAGGGAGGAGGATAGTCGGCGTAGACACCACTCATCGAGGCTAACGTTTTCCCAGAATCCCTGTCAGGTGCCAGTCCCCCACTGACTTTCAGTGGAAATGACCATTTTGGCTCTCCTTCATGGGAGAAAAAAAAAAAAAGCCCCCACCCACAACAAGCCAATGCACCTAACCCAGAATACCACCACAATTATACCTCACGGATCTTTGAAAGTGCCAGCTCAGGTAGGAGACACTAACTCTCCACTCTAGGAAAGTTCAAAGAGGACGCTCCATGAGCTGGTAGGAAACCGGGGCTCCAAATAAGTTTTCAGGAAAAAATAACTCTGATATACTGAGCCAGCTTGTCACACATGCTATGACTACATCATATTTGGTCTCTACAGAAACCTACAGCCATGAATTGTGAAATTATATATACATGCACACACAGCATCTTACATCTGCATCAGTCCTCTGTTCTGTTACTTGAGATGCGAGTTGTCAAGAGCACATGGAAATGTTTAACAGGGTACATCTCCACTGCCTGGGAAAGGAAGAGAGATGAGAGATGGATGAGACACTTGACTTTCTACAAAAGAATATGAACAGAGTGCTGGGGAACAGAGAAAGGAGGACTCAAAGCATCTTTGTGTATTCCAGACTAAGAATAAGGGAAAGTACATCTACTTGCACTTTTGCAGACAAGACTGATCAGCTTATGGGAAGGTAGGAGGAAGAAAGCGTGAAACTTTTGAAAATTCATGTGCATCTAATGGCTCTCTGACAACTCTCAGGTGCAACTGGAGAATGAGCACCTTCTTTTGACACCTGATCTGGAAGATATAACCTCGATGCGAGGCCTTTCTGAGCCAGCCCCAGGCTACCAGAGCCAATAGACTGTACACTGTTACAGTTTAATTCTGCACTTTATTAGATTTATGGTTTTCTTTTGCAACTATATTTCAAGCTTTTGAGATTTCTGTCTTCCCCCAAGGTGGCAAATTCATAGGCATCAATGTTGTAGCTCTGTATTTTGCAATCCAAACCACACTGGTTTTCTTCCATCAAGCTGCAGGGCTCAGGTAGTTCACCAAATGCCTAAGAAAACGGAGAAGTCTCTTTCGGCATTTCTGGCAAGAGGCAGGTAAGTGTGGAGGCAACCCATGAATTCAGAAAAATCCAGTACACTCGGATCCCCCTGGAGTCAGGCAAACCTGACAGTCTCCCAGGAAGCACTCAGTGCACCGACACAGTTCACAGAGCTCGTGCAAACGTTCAAAGACAGCACGGAGCAGAGCTCACGGTTTCTGCGGGGCTTCTCAAACGCCTCGCATACAGCCTCCTTCACGCAACTTTTTAAGACCTGATGTAAAGCTTGGTATCTTTAGAGGATCTTTCCACCTCAGCAGACACCCAATATATCACATGAAGGCACTTCCTTGGACAGTGACAGAAGAGGGAAGAAAAGCAGAAAAAGCCCTTTGCAATGTTCACATTAAACACACAAAAGAAAATTGTTTTCAGCCTCTCCATCTCTGCCATTGTCCCTCTGTACATTAGAAAGGCTCCAGTGCCATGACACCGGGGAAAGCACTCGGTGCTGACTGCACACCACCAGATCTAACAGCCCTCCGGCTGGCACACAGTTACCTCCTCTTGATAAGCTTGGGTTATCAGTACTGCCGTGAATTAACAGCAGTGGCGATGCACTCAGAGGCCAGAGGTTGCGTGATGCAGGTTAGCAGGACAGGAGAGTGAGAAGAGACAGAAGTCTGTGGCCCAGACCTGATTAATCCCCGGAAGGGTGATGAAATCCAGCCTCCATGGCCATCTACCACCAGATCCTTTGGCCGCAGGCATCCTCAAAGTTTACATCAGTGCCTGCTGTGGTTAGGAGTTTACTGATGTGGACACTTGGCTCTGAAATAGAGCTAAACCACTTTGACAGAAAAAAGAATATTTTCTCTTGGAGTTTTTCCCCCCCAAAGGCCTAATCTCATGATTGTCCATGCTGCGGCTGGGCCCCACAGTCAGCACAGATGCTGCCGCTCTCAGAGAGGGGCACAAAGGCAAGTCAACAGGATTTGGGGATGCACAGTTTGCTCACCACTTCAGATTATCGTCGGAAAGGAGCGGAGCAGGAGGCAGCGAGGGACTGGCCAGGCCTTTGGAGAGATTTGCAGGAGGAAGAGCAGGTACAAGCCATGCACAGACACAGCAGTAGCTCTTGTGCAGGACACGGAGCAAGAAGATGATGCTAGGGATGACGTCAAAGATGACGCTACAAGCCCTATTGCAGCTATCCACCTAGCACACGCTGGGCAAACAGCCCTGTTGCGCTCTGTTCTCACCTTCCAGGTAGGAAGGGCTCAGTGCCGCGATCGCTCCGGCAGCTCCGTGCCTCCTGAAAGCCCCTGCACCATCCCGAGAGGCAGAGGAGCAGCGGCACAGCTCACAGCACAGCGGTTGCGCAGTGCCGACCCACCGTCCCGAGACTTCTCCCCTTCTCCATACACACATTTTTCCAGGAATATAACTAACTCATTTTAGAACTTCTCAGGCAAAGGTCAAACTCAGTTTGATGCAGATTCTGCCCGCGCTCAGCCGGCTTTGCCGCACATCTATCCCAGTGACAGATGGCTATAGCTGAACAAGGCACAAAAGCTCCAGCAAACAAGTGCTGCATTCAGCTGAAAGGCTGCATCAGACCCCGCTGCTGACTGTCCGTGCTGACTAACTCTTTCATACCACAACACACGCACCGACTGTTTGCCGAGACGCCTCTGTGCACAGCCTCCAAGGGGAAGACAGGACTTGGATCTTTTCACTCATTTTGGTTTCAGGGTTGTTTTTTTTTTTTAAGCGATCAAAATCAACTGAAAATAACTCCATGCCACACTGCAATTATAAATCCAGCATGAAGCACCTTGAGAGATTCACGACTGGTAGCTAAATAGTCACTTCACTGGAGTCCTTCAAATTCATTTCTCAAACATACCTAGGTGCTAGGGGAAACAAGGGGGAAACACAGAAAAGGGTCTGGGGAATAACTTCAAAATAAACAGCCAAACCTATAAAACCTTATCCTAAGAATTTCCTTTGTCAATTTGCGCTTCCCTCTAGCAAACAGGTATAAGGAGACTTCAGTACCTTTGATCTGGATACTAAATTAAGAAATTATTCTAATACTAAAACCCCCTCAAACACAGCAAAAGTGCAATTCGAACGTTTATCTCTATACCCAGGGCCAAGTCCTCAGCTGAGGAAGAGCAGTGCTGCTCCACTCCCTCCGATGCTGTATTGCACCGAAGGATCTGGAACTCAGCCCGTGATCTCATGCAGCGACTGGCCCCTCAAACAAGACCTTGCACATTTAACCTTGCAAAAGAACAGGTTAAAACTATGGCTTTTACAATACTGTTCAAGGAAAGAATGTAAAGAGTGGGAGAGATGAAATATACACTATCAGTCACTGAAAGAAGAGAAAGCTCAGCTGAAGAAATCCATGAGCAGAGCGGAGCCCCTGAGGCGGAATAAGGGAGCAGAGCCAGGGTCGCTCAGCAGCGAGCAGGGTCTCTGCAGGGCAGTCCTGGGCAGAGGTTGTGCCTGAACCACCCTCTCAATGGAGGCTGTTCATGGGACAAGGACACGTGCCCCAGCACAACAGAAACTTCAGAGATAGGGGGTTTTGTTTGTTTTCTTTAAATAACTAACACTTCTGCATTACTCTGACAAGAGACAGCATTCTCTGGTGACCCTCATTCTTGCAGTATCATTATCACAGACTAATTGTAGCATGCTAAAGCAAATTTTATCGCCAGTATTATCCCCTGTACTAAAAATGTTGTCTGACAGGTACAAGGCTTTCCTGCCTCTGCCAAACGCTATATATTTTTGGGACTGAAACATATAGCAAAGTAACCAGGCGTGGGGGCAGTGGCCTGAATTATTACGGGACAAGAGGCTGACAGATCTCAAGAAGCAACCAGCAACACTCTCAAATGAAAGTGTAATATCCTGAATGTACAAGTGATTGATAGGATGTATATCATCCTGATGCTTTTCCCCAGAACCAAGAGGAAAGCCCTTTTTAACAAAGTGAAAAGCATTACATACAAAACTTGCACCTTGAATATTTGCTCAATTATATCCAATAAAAAAACAACCCAGCAGACAAAGAAGCCAGAAAAATGAGTCCTAAGCAAAACACATCTCAAACGCTTTTGAAGTGTTAATTATACTGCATAATGGCAGCCTGTATAGCTTATGTATACACTGGATATAGATCAACAGACAGTAAAGCGTGCGTATGTATGTCTAGGTAAGTTGTTATTCAAATCCCAGTGCTTCAAATGATTCTGTTCAAACAGAGGCACTAATTTGAGTTAATCAGCACAGGACAAATCACCTTAAGTGCCTCGTTCTTACTCTGGCATTATCACAGGCCAGAAGCAATGGCTATAGGACATTGTTTAAGAAGGTCATGGGTGAGGTTCCCATCTGCCTAATTATCGCCAGCTCTTCAAATGTTAGTGTCTGTACAGGTACGTATGTGCAAACAAGCAAGACAGGAGACAGCACCTCTGTCAGCCCTAAACACCAGAGGACCCATCTGTCTCCCACCCACTCCACAACCTGCCTGGTTTGTGCGTTAGTTGGGAGAGAGAGGCCATTTACTCACCCCGTTACACTTGTTTTGATCCATGCTCACAACGAAGCTATGTACAGAGGGGGAATTTCACGTCCTACTGCACACTGGCACCACGAGGCCTTTGCCTTTAAGCCAGGCTATCACCTGGGTCAGCTCGTGCCCCTGTCAAATCAAGTCCTTACCTTCTTTTGAGCTGGTGGTGACGGCAGCTGCAGTGGTCCCTGATGCCCGTCCCACCGGGCTGGAGTGCTTCCCAGCCCTGCCAGGGATTTTAAGTCCACTTGGCTTCAGCATGTTTGCTGTCTCCTGTATCTCAGGCTCGTGTTGCCAGTGTCTCAAAGAGCTGTCCTGGTATCACCGTTCAGGCTTCTCGATGATAGACCTCTTCTTCCATCGTCACAGACCTGGGAGAGAAGAGCACAAAGAAATCAGATAGAGAATGGGTGGGAGAACACCGAACAGGCTGCCAGAAAGCAGTGCCCAGCTCCCTCCTCACATCCCTAGGAGAGTCAGGATCTTTCATTTCTTCTCCGGTAAAACAAGGGTGATGGTTCCCTTCATCTCCCATCTTAACATTGCATTCTTTTCCTCAATCTCACAGTCTCACTTTAACCCTGGAGTCCTGGACCAAAGCTGAAACCTCCTAGAACCACCAAACAAGAATTTAAATTCAGTTTGGGATTTGAGTGACTGAAACTGTTGACTGGTTTTAAGCTCTAAAGCCTCAGTTCATGCATCAGCCAAGACCTAGTTCTGCTGTCAGAGCCCTTACCAAACCTTTGGGGCATGGCCCCCATTTTCACAAGACTTCAGGGCAGCCTCTCCAAATTGACAGGAGGAAGAAGGAAGAGGCCAGTGTCCAACATGGGGCTTTCAGCTCCTTTCCTTAAGAATAAATCCAAAACCTTGTTACAGAAAAAGGGCATGTGACCCCAGGGATCTGCAGTAAGACTGAAAAAAAAACCACCAACTTTCTGAAACCTAAGCATGACTCTACCAACTACTCATCAGTGAAGTCACATAAGCCTTCCCTATGCCATTCCCCTCCTGGTAGGCAAACGGAATAAAACCTCCAAGTTCCTTGCAAGGATGTTGCATTAACAAGCGCACAACTCCTCAAGCAAAAAGTTTTATGACAAGAAAAGAAAAATAAAGGAAATGACTAAGTTGCTTAAAAAAAAATGCAAAAACATTCCTAATGGATAAAGAAAAACAATCAAAAAAATTGAGACTATCCGCCAAAAGGAAGCTAAGGCTGGCTGACTGAGCAGGCTGGGACGTGGAGGGAAGAAGGTGGCAGCAGAGTGAGCCAGGGACGACGTCGACATAGCGGCAGAGGAGAGCAAACCAAGGACCAGCCAGAAGCCAGGGGACACCCAGACCAAGGAAGGAGGCAGCCTGCTGCAGGCAGCACTCCGGAGAATTAACGTAGCAAAGATTTACAGATGCTGCGAGGGGGTAATTGCAATAGTGGGGACGGGAAGTGATTAAGGCATGAGTAAGGATTTCAACAGAGGCTGGGTCAGAGCGAGGGGAGGGCTGGCAGGGCTCCAGGGAAAGCTGCAAGCAGACACAGAGGAGGAAAAACCGCAAGGAGAATTCCAAAAACTGTATTCCTGAGGGCTCACAAATATCTGAGACACCAAAGCATGTTTCAGCAGTAAGAGTCAGTCGTCCCACACCGGCTTAGAGAGACAAAGAAAGGAGGGATCAGCAGACACAGCCTGGGGAGGGAGCCTGAGTGAAAATCCAAGGGATCAAGCCCCATCTCTTCCCCACGTCCCCCACAAAGGGTGTTCAACGCCTGGGGTGGCTTCAGACACCTGCAGACAGCGCAGGTCTTACACAGAAATCAGGGCTGTTTATGAGAAGTGGGATGCTCGGATCACACCCCTAGCAGCAGGAACAACGGACAAGAGCAAGCAGTTCTTGTTAAGGAAGAGAGGAAACGGCCTTCCTGCGACAGAGCCAGTGAGGACCAGATGCTGCCACAGAGCTGGACAGGAGGCTGCCGTTTCCAGTTCTATTTAGCATAAAACAGGGAGACGAGTAACAGAATCTGGAGGTGAGAAACATTGATCAGCCTGGTTCGTCCTATCTGTCAAGCCATCAGACATCTCCCTCCCACCCACTCCACCTCATATGACACATTTTGCCCAGGGCTAGCTTTGATTTTACAGAGCACCTTGATTCCTAGCACTTCTGCTGGCAGGTGATGTGCTCTACCAAGAGATCTCGCCCCGTCTCCATCACCTTCAACCAGAAGGTTTGCTCTCTTCACAGTACGCCCTTACTCCTGGATTTACAAATCTCATCGCCCGGTCCCGCCTTTTGGTTACAAGGTTTGATGCTGTACTTGCGATTAAGCAAGCTGGGGTTGCTGGTTCTTCCAGATAAAACATGGCTGGTTGAATCCACAACCAGGAATGTGGATGGGGGAAGGATAAAAGGACACTAGGGCAAGGATAAAACAGTCGTAGAGAAGAATGCAAGCAGGAAAGGGTGCCAGAAGAATAAAAATATTTTACAGTTTTTCAGGCATCTGTTAGAGGGAGTCTCTGGATCCCTAACTTTGCAGCCAGAACCACATAAACTTTAGGGAGACAATGAATTTAGTCTGTTCCTCTGGTTTGCTGCTCATCTATGAAGAGACAGAGAACTTCAGTTCCTTCTCCCTCCACTACTCATTAACCCCGATGATCAGCTGGCCACACAAGTCACAGGATATTGTGATACTCTCCTTCTTCTCAGGATGACTGGATTTTATTTTTACGCAGGGGGAAGAGAAATAAGAGGAAGTGCATTCCCACTGCATAAAGATTTCTGCCAGAATCCTTTATGCAAACACATTTGCTTTCAACATACTAATGCTGAAAAACAAACGAGCTCCACAGGCTGCTAATTAAGCTACCCACTGAACAGATAGCTGCTTTTATCCAGAAATACAATCGCCACGACTAGCTCACGGCCATACTCCCCGGGGGCTCCACGCCGCACACCAGATTCAAAAACTTGCGAAGTGCCGCCCTGCCTCACGGCCAGATACCCCCGCGCGCCCGGCCACGCTCGGCTCGTAGGGACGTCCCATGGGGGTTCGCTCGCGTATCTAAAGCTCATTCTCATCTCCGAGCGCTGCAGAACCACCAAAGCCAGGAAACAGGGGTGACTGCCTCAGCGTATACCTGCGCACTCATTACCACACACGGAAACGAGCATGAACTTGAGAAAATTTTATTATAAATGCAGCTCGTTAGAAATACATAGATAAAAACAAATGTCTGGGACATTGTTAAAGAAGTCTACGCTTGCTGCTAGGGACAAATACTCCTTCTCTGTCACTAGTTTCTCCCCCACTTCAACATAAAAATACACGAGCAGATTTTTAGGAAGCTCTGAACGCCGAGCACGGAGCTCTGAGTTACACCATTAGGTCATCTTCACCACCCAGAGCAACGCGGCCCCGAGCCATCCAAGTTCCACGTTAGCTCCCAACTGAGCGATGCAGCTTTTGTGCTGCAGAAATATCCTCAGCCTGGGACACAGGCCAGTATCTCCACAGGCACTGCCCTGCTCCATTAGAGGCAACAACTTGCCCTGAGCTCCTGTATTGTACCCCCAGCATCCCAACAGGCTCCATTAACAGAGCCCTTCTGACAAATCTGTTTCCAGCAGTAGATGCTGAACACAGGCAGATATGATGCCGCATGTGGTGTAAGAAACATGAGCCATTTTCTCTTTCCTACTCCTTATAGTACCTGCACAAGCTGTAAGCTTTGCCTTCCTGTGTAACTTCACAGAAATGTGACTTTCTCCAGACACATGTAAAAAAAAAACCCGTCTGCCCCTGTGGATACTCCAGGGCCACCAGCTCTGCTTATTTTGTTTTTCTTCCTTTTCCAAGATGACACAGATTACAAGGATTTTCTAGATCTCCGCTAGATTCTTCCTGCAATCTTTTCATACTGGGATGAATGGTTCTGTCTGTTCCCACAATCAAGAAAAGCATCCCAGGAATGCACAATATGAAAGCCTGCTTCAAATGACCAAAATATTCTGTTCTCCATCTTTCCATCAGAAAAGGGGACAGCTGGATCTGAGTCACCTAGGCTCAGATTCAAAAAAGGGAACAGTTCTCAACTAAGTACAGATGTACATCCAAAAAAATACCTTTCATCAGGAGCAATATATCTGGATACGCAAGTATGCACAACGCTGGCCAGGCATCAGAACAGAACATTAAAAACAGAGAAACAATTGGAGGTGGTTAGACTTCAATTATTTCTCAAATGTGGTAGAGGAATAACACAAAACAAGGGTTGGAAGCAAAAGCCTTTGTCAGTCTTGGCAATATAGCTTATCCAAAAGTTCCTCTGCTTCATCCATGCCTCCTACCCTCAACAAGGCACACGAGTACTTGCTTGCCATGTGGAATACCATCCCATTCAAGATGGACATCAGCAACAAAGCAGACTCCCAGATTCAGCACACTCCCCAGAAGAAAGCCCTCGTGGGTATATGCCAATCTAAGGATCTGTTCACCTCGACATATTGAGTGAAACAACTGCAAGACACAGGAACAGGTTTCCAGACACCAGATTGAGTTGGCCTGAATCCCATCCTGTGCCTGGTGCTTCCTTCTGGATGGATCTAGAGGTAAGAAGTGTTTACCCAACACGAAACCCTAGGCAAGGCACAGGGATTTCGTTCTGAACGCAGACCCAAGTGGAATTTAGACCAGCTGTATCTGAACACTGCTGTAACAGTTGGGTATATACAATATTTTGTGGGGAAATAACTCCTTATTTTCTTAAAATTAAATATCTAGCCAAAAAAGCGAGTACCAAAATTTCAGTTCCTAATTTTCTAAATTTGGAAATCCACATGTAAGAAATTAAATTTGAAGTTTGCAGTCACTCATGCGCACACTTTTTCAGGACAAGGGCCCATTAAAAAAAAGATAAAGAACATTATCTAGTTATCAGACTGAAGGAAATCAAGGTTATCATGTTGTACGGAAGGTTAACGATAAACAAAAACAATGCAGAGCAGCAGTAAAACACTTTTTTTTTTTAAAAACAATCTTGAGTCATGCAAATAATCAGTGACTTCGAAGACAACTATTTGGATAGGGAAAGGTTTGCACAATAAAGTCTTTCTGTTTTTACCTACTCCCATCTAAGATAATCTTTTGAGAAGCAATCGTTTGTGCTGTTATTTAAAACACTATGCCAGCTTTCCTCACGTTCCTGCTAAGGCTGAGGAACACGAGGGCTCGGGGTGCAGCCCTGTGGCAGCACACCTGCAAGCAGGGTTACAGCCATTTTCAGGGCTATCATAAGACGTGGTGGTGCGGCTGAACCTGCACAAAGACTCTTGCATTAGTAATAAAGACGCAGCTTGGAAAGACCAGGAATTCTGTCTGCAGCTGCTCTGACAGTGTAATAACAGCGACTCCATATGGAGTAATGGAAAGTGCATTTTACGCCTGCAAGGTAAATCCCCATCCTCTACAGGAAAGAGAAACAATCGTGCGTGCTGCCACACAATGTGTAGCTGGGGAAGGTCCAACAGCACTTTGGTTTCGACACGTTGCATGCATGTTCAGGAGAGTTAAACATAAAAGCAGGAACTTAAATTTTCTACCCATGTTCTGGCTTTGTATTTCAGGAAGAGTACAAAGCCTTGAAGAGGTTTCTGGGTTTGGTCCCCTAGCCTCTGTCATTCAAGAACCTCTGGGACTTTGGACAAGAGTGAACCTGCCTTAGCACAGCCCGAGAACAAGCCCTGCTCCCCACAAGACCCTCAACTGCCTGTTCCAGCAATTCATTCTCGCATCTGTCGCAGTCCCCATGCAGAATCTCCCACTGAAAACAGCATTACTGCTTGCAGAACCCTTCAGCACCAGGCACCGTAAATGTTGAAAATACCTGAAGCCCAACCTCTCCCTGAAAACAAACTGCTACAGAAGAATTAGGTCCACTGATCAGTGGAGAACCTTTTCACTCACTTCAACAATAAGCATACAGAATAAAGGCAAAAAGCTTTCAGTGCCAACTCTGGTATTCATTTATGAGACCTTATACAAAACCTTTACTGGCCTAAAGATACTGATTTTTTTTGAAGTTATGTAAAGTTATTTCATTTCTTGTTTCTGAGCATTTGCTTGCATCCACTTCATATTTCCAAGCTTTTCTGCACCTTCCCACCCCCAGGAAAATGAGATTTTTCAAGCAATAAAGCTCCATCTCCTAGAGTCGTATCCTAGACCCTAGGATACATCGCTGCCCAACTGACCGCATGCCAGAGGCAAGGACAGGTAAAGATTTGGTGCCCCAGGCTCACGACCCCACAACACTGGCCACGCTGCAAAGGTGGGCTAGGGATTTTAAGAACAGAATTTTGCCTTGAAATCAAACGCCAAAGGCCAGACTCAAACCGCTCAGTCTTCTGCGAAAGGGACAGGAAATGAATCCGATCAACATAGAGACAGGATCTGATAAAGCCAAACTGCAGCTTTGCTAATAGAGACAGAGATTATGCTGAGGAGAAAGGGCAGTTTTATCTTTTAATTCCTTAAGATGTTCCATCCGATCCAAGGTAATCATACCATCGCCTTCTCACTTCTCCGATTAGTTACTCCTTCCAACAAGCAATCAGAAACCCATTTCTGAAGCACATGGCAGATTAGGTTTAAATCCTTTCACTTAATTGAAGTATAGAGGAAATAAGAGACCCTCATTCTTAATTAAGGTCAGACTTCTCTCCCAAGAAAACCTTTCCTTCTCCCATGAGGGAATGGAGGTAGAGTACTACAGCAATGAAAGAAAGGAGCATATTGCCTTCAGTTACACACAGGGAAAACCAGGGGATCCCAGTATTCTGTCAGCCACCAGGCTTTTTTTGCCCTTACAGCCAAAGAATTCGCATAGGTTCTTCAGCCATAAAGCTCTGTTGTTACTATGTAGTCTCTCTTACATGTCTGAAAGGTTGTTAACCTCTAAAAAAGTCTGTGTTTAGTCTTCTTTCTCACTCAAGTTTTGTAATAATTAGCACAGAATGCAAAGGGAAAGCCTAGAGGCCTTTTACTTAAAAACTTAGATATTTTTTTAAGCCAGTTCTAACGACTATGATAGACTAATCACCCTGTGATTTAGTTATAAAACAATGGTTATTAAAGGAAGAATGTGCAAAAACATCCCGTTGCACTCTAACTAGAAACCACAACGCAAAACCTGAGGAAAAGTGGGGGGAAAAAAACCCCAAAGGGCATTCAAGGAAGTCATCATATACAAACTGGGGAGTAATTACAGGCTTGCTGACGAGCTCACGCTCCCCGTGCTGGCAAAAAGCCTACTGAAGACTGACACAGTAGATAGACAGCAACAATTCTGCACTAATTGCAGAGCAAAACTATCTCTAATTTGTGGGAAAAATCCTGGTCTTGGACCTACATGAGTTTCTGCTCCCTGGCATTGAGCCCTGGGGGCAGGGGACAGCGTCCCTACAGAAATATATAGGGGCATGGCACCAAAATTGCACCGCTCACATGGGAAGGGAACAGAATACACAGAGAGATTTCTGAACTGCTGTCCTCCAGGTTAATTCAGACTTGATCCAATGGCTACTCAGTTCCATGAAAGGTCTCTCTACAACTCAAGGGGCTTTGACAAAATCCAAGTTTCCTATTCACAGAAAGCGTTATTTGTCATAGAAACATGAGGAGAGCAGGCAGAGTGCAGGAAAGACAATGATAGATGATAAACATATTCCATTATAATGGCTTGGTATTTTACTGTCGGAGAAACAACTTCTTTAATTAAATATGAGCTATACAATAACTCAGCCATGCTACGCGCCCTGTCCAGAGCTGCAGAAGGATCTGAACTTTTGGAATTTCCTGGCTTTTGACTGCTTGATTTAGTGTAGCATTAAAGTTCACCCTGGCACTTAATCTGTTATTCCCTGGAGCTGAGGTTAACATACAGATTTTGACTTGTGCACTTCTGTAACCTAATCTCTGCCCTGGGCTTTGATTTGAAACAAAAACAGGACCCAGGTCCCCCCCACCCTGATTTTGTCCCCCTTTTTACAACCTGCACCTTCAACGAAGACATCTTCGCAGGCCGGCCTTGGTTTGTAGACTGTAACGGAAAGGCTGGAGCAACAAAGAGCTGAAAATAGGAAATAACTGGGCTTGCAAGTTTCTTCTCTTTCTCTTTGCACATTTAAGTTTTTTGAAACTAAGAATTTTGTTTTCGTTTTCAGTGCAGTGTTATGACAGCCTGTCTGACGGTAGTGCAGTTGTACCGGTTTAAACTTGCAGATCATTTGGTTAAAAGCAAAGAAAATAGGAGTGGAATGCAACTTGTTTCTGGTGTAATAGAATATTGGGCTTGCCCCTGAAGCCTCCACTGTGCTCTGCTAACGCTGCCCAGTATCTACACACACCCTCAAGCGCACTAGGAAAAGACACCACGTCAATGCAGTCACACATTTAATGCAATTCGGTGTGCAGCGGAGACCTGGTCATTATAGCAGGAACAAGAGCAAAGCCTTGCCCTGGGCCATTGGTACTGTAGGTGTAACATCTAGCACGGAAACCCCCTCAGAAGAACCCCAGAGCAAACAACGGCACATCAAGGGAAAATTGACCCTGCCTCTCCGCAAGCTGCTGAGGCTTCAGGCAGGGATGCAGGATAGGAAGGGCCGACCCTGTACCCGATGCAATCCCTTTCGTTTAGTTATGAACCACAGTACAAGATATTTCATTCCTGCAGTTCAGCAGTGTTAGTTTCAGCCTCTGCTGGCTGGGAACCCCCCCACCAGTTGCCAGTCCAGATTTATTCAAGCCAACCTCCTGCCCACGTACCGACTCTGCCCTTTGCACAACTCCGACGCTCTCCCATTGTGCCCAACCCCCATGAGACAGCTTCACCCTTTCTCCGCCTTCACCGCGTCATTTTGAACAAGCAACGCTCTCCTCTGAGAGGTCCTGAGACACGAGACTTGCCATTTCCTGGTCCATCTTAGGAGACCTTCTCTAAACCTCCATCGCTTGAATTCAGTCTGTTTTAGACATGGACAACCCAAAATGCATGCTGCATCCCAGGTGACATCTCACCAGGCCTTGGACAAACTCTGTGCCAAATGCTATGAGCTAACATCATCTCATTCCTTCAGACAAAGCAAGTGTTCCCAGAAGCTGAAAGAATAACTAACCCACCTTCACATTCTGACTGTTAAGAGTAAGCTGAGATACAACAGGAGGTAAGCTGAAAAGGAAATACAGACCATCATCTCACAGCTGAAATGCGGCACCGACAGTCAGGACTCCTGCTTTCTGCTTCCACAGCAGTCAGTAATCTCCTTGCCTCGTAAAGGGGGGTGACAACGGTACCAAGCTTGCGAATAGAAGGGTGGTAGACCAGGATGGTTACACCACACTCCCATCACCACTGGGACCTATTGAACGATCCGAGATCACCAAACCAAAGATGCTAGGGAGGAGCAAACCCACTCCCTCTCCAGAGAGCCACGGCACTGTGCAAGCCCCATCCCTCTACCCACAGCCAAGCACCCTGCTTCCCACCACTGCGCTGACAGCAGCAGAGCAATGCTGGACGCAGCTGTTCCCTGGAGCACCCTCCTCCTCCTCCTCTTCCTCCCTGCCGATTCACCAGCCTGCACTCAGCCTCCCACTTCAGAAGCTGACCTCTGGGCTACATGCCCTAAATGCTGCTTTCTCCTGAGCCTCTCTACAAGTACTGCAGTTTCCCCAGACCTCAGCTGACACCGACACACCTACACAGCTCCCACCATAACCAGTGCTGGAGACAGGGAGGCCAGTAACCTAGAAAGTCTGCTTTCGGCCAGTACGCATTAATCATGGAGTTTCCTACTTTACCGCCTGCAACCCCAGTACAAAGGCGCTTAGAAAAGACAGGAGTTTAGATAGCTCCCAAATCTTGCAGTACAAGAAGGAACACGTCTCTTACTCAAATTACATCCCTATCAATGACCAAAACCATAATAATTTTGGCAAGTTATATCAGATTGGATCTTAACTGTCAACATCGTTACGTTATCCCCTCCTGCCTCGCGGTTCCTTTCACCCACACCTCGCAATCGGCATTGCAGAGGCCATCATTTACTTTGGATTGCACCGCTTGTAGAGAAACAGGAGATCCTAGCTCAAAGCCTCTGGGCACTAAGCCACACACTAAGCCACAACGGCACCATAGGATGGCTACCTAGTACGTTATACCAGCGGAGGTCAGAGATTACAGTTTCTAGGGGGGTGAAAAAAGAAAACACCATCCTACACAGTCAGATTGCAAAGCAGGTGCGGAGACTGAACATGCTAGTGTGCTGCCCGTGCTCCAGCGGGACTTGTTGGGCTGGCAAGAACAAGAGAGGCTGTCACGGCACAGGCTGCACACCTCTGGGAAAGGCTGTCAATCCCAGCCTCCTCCAGCAGCAAGAGAGACCTTGCAAGAGCTGTACTGCTCCACAGCCTGGTTTTAATCAGCATTTCTATCTATACGCTACCATGCCATCGGGAACCACACATACAGCAATGCTTGACGTATAGACGCTGGCAGCCAAAAGGAAGAGGTCTGGCTAGATGGATCAGCGCTAAAAATGGGATTTAAGGTTTCATATCTCTGGAGATAAGCGTGACGCTGACGGGGTGAACCCAGCCTGCATGCAGGTAGGCAGGACAGATGGATCAACCCACCCCACTCCTGGAGTACCGCAGCACTACATGTTCCAGCCAGAGCTTTACAGAGCCACCACGTGTCCCTAGCTGCTCCTTCGCTTCTTACAGAAACGGGTTGT
This sequence comes from Mycteria americana, assembly GCF_035582795.1. Lineage (NCBI taxonomy): Eukaryota > Metazoa > Chordata > Aves > Ciconiiformes > Ciconiidae > Mycteria > Mycteria americana. The sequence goes on along the minus strand of NC_134379.1, from coordinate 9,937,377 downwards.
TTCTATACTGCAAGTGTCGTTAATCTCTCCTTTAATGCAGGCAAGACCACAATCATGATTTTGTACAGAGATCAAAATATAATCTCATCTAGCCAAGCAAGTACAGAGCGGTTACAGGCAGCAGTCTGAGTACATTACAATGCAGAGCGCTGGCACGACGTAGACTAGCACAGACTGGTCCTGCTTCAACCAAAAAGGAAGAGCAAAAACCAAGTTGTCACCTCTTCTAACAATAGCAATCAATGTTGCTGACACCCTAAGGCAGAGTATATCATAGCACTCCATAAACCTGACCCATATGATCACCCAAAAGCATCGTTTGACCCTGACATTTCCATGTCAGTGTGCTGGAAGTACTCCCACACCTTCCTACCATCTAGGCAATGTGCTTTGGGGGGATTCAGAGATAAAAAGGGAAAAATTGCTTGCAGATGCTTCAGAGACATTAACATTAAGCTCACAGAAGGCACTGCCATTGTCAGCATCATTTACTAGAAATTACATATAAACATACGTACACATATAAACATAAATTTTTCCTATGGAAGAGGTTTAGCAAGTTCAAAAAGCTACTTCACAGATCCCAGTAAAAGCCTACATAAACAGGCATGTAAAAGAAGAACAGTCTTAAGGCAAAACATCAGCTTCCTCTGCCTCAGCAGCATAGCCCACACAAGCCTGCCTTTTTGTGCCATGTTGTCCGTCATTAAATCTCCATTAGGAATGGCTGGTGGATTGGTCATCAGCTAGAACATCCCAAACCTACTAGCTGGGAAACAGAAGTCCAGAGGAAAAAAAAAGCACTTACTCAAGGTTACAGACTGACCTACTCCAGTTTGCATAGTAAGGATCTCGGTTATAAAACAAATAGCTATACGCTAAATATAGCCAAGGAGCAGACTTTAATCACCAGGATAGGCTTCATGCAGAGGGCTGACAGGAGCCACTGAGGTAGTGTAGCACACAATATACGACAGCCAAATATGAGGCTAAAAAACCCTTTAAACACATCTCATGACATAAGTGCCTCTCCACATCTTCCAGGAGAGGCCTCTCTTTCTAGGGAGGTTTGTTCCCCAGCCAGGACAGCCTCTGCATCCAGGGGATGCGCTCACAGGTCATGAATGGGAGTATTTGCAAGGGATGGGAAAGTGCTGTTTGTTTCAACAGGCAGCTGCTTTTCGCGCCTGTCAGGATTACTGACAAGTTTCCAGCACTAATTGGCGGACGCAGAAGTTTTCAGAGCATGATGCAACAGATAAAGGGGGAAGGAATACGTCAAAGGAAGAAAAAGAGCAGCCCAGCCAGAGAAAGCCTTTGTTAGTGACAACACCAGAAGTTGGTGCCTCGGTTTGGAAGCCTTCCTCTGCCCCTCCAGAGGATGTGCTGCAAAAGAAGTTCAGGCTGCAAAAGAAATTGTGCTGGTTTTGTCAATGAAACATCTTTGTACTTGCCCTTGGTACAAGAACAGGCAGATACACAAAGTGACAACGACAACAAACAAAACAAAGGGGAAGACACACACTATGCAGTTCTAACTACAACATTTGTTCAGACTGAGCTAGACTGTCTAGAGAGGCTGGTCGAAATTCCCTCATTGCCCACGCTATTCTTTCAAAAAAAAAAGAAAAAAAAAATCTTCAAACCTCTGTCTTGAACGACAGAGATGAAGACGGAGCTAACCTGGAACAGACAGATGGATCAGATGTCCTCTTGAAGCTTCTGGCACACCAAATTTTTGTGAAGCCCTTCCAGTGTAACTAATATCCATGTAGTCTTTACTACACTAGGCAAGTTATTCACTAAAATAAAATAGGATTAATTTTGACTAAGAGCTCTGGCACAAACAATACAGTTTATTTTGCATTATCTTTTTCAAGGAACCGTGTGGGGGAGCACAGGAGAGGGATTAAAAAGCACCAAAAAGTGAGTAAAAAGTTCCAAGATCCACATATCCAACATCCACAGAGCATTTCATTTACAGACTTCAAAGGAGGTCAGAACTGCAACACCCATTTTGTACCTGGGAGAAAGAGATACAGAGAAGGGAAAGATTTTTCCCAAGATTACTCAAAAAACAGTGGCAGAGATGAATAGTTGCCTGACTCTAGACACCACTATCTCTCTGAATATCCAACCCATCAAAGGACTTGGGAAGTCTTTCTGAAGTGTTTACTTCAGCGACACAGAGTATAAATACTTTTCAAAAATAATCATTTGGCTTTCCCAGGCACAAATGGAGTTCTCAAGGGAGTCAACATCAGAGTTCAGAACATTAACTCTCAAAATAAACCAAACAAACTTCAGATTCCCTTTGTGCTTCAGCACAGACAGGGATGGGGAGATGGGGACTTCATGGCCGGCTCAGAATCCGCAGCAGGGCATTTCGCTCGTCTGTGCCACATTTCACAGAATCACAGAATCGTATAGGTTGGAAAAGACCTTGAAGATCATCGAGTCCAACCGTAAACCTAACACTACCAAGACCACCACTACACCGTGTCCCTAAGCACCTCATCCAAACGTCTTTTCATTTCCCTACAACCATCCTAAACACTAGCATAACAACAACAAACCACTGAAAGTATCACCTAATTTCAGTGCCAATTCAAGTTAGCATCATATTTTATCCCATCATACTGAAGTAAAAAAAATTAAACTGTGACAACAAAATATGACAATGCTTCATTTTGTTTCTTCACACGTCTTTCTTTGCTTATGCTGCAGCCGAAACAACCATGGCTATTTTAGAGACACAGTCTCACTCATTTAGAAGGAGATAACAAAAACTGCGCCACTGCATGGGAATGACTTCCAAGAAGTCTGATGCACAAATATTGTGGGTTTGGTTTTTTTTTTTTTAAATGGTGTTTCTTTGGGACTTTTTTTCAGGAATAGCGGTAAGTACCAGTTTAAGGTGCCAGACTCAGAGTCACATGCAATGAAGTCATTTTTCCACTGGTAGCTAAAGCAAGAGCTACTGCACAATCACATAAGAGCAAGAAATCAAATCCAACTACAAGGAAAGTGAATTTGCTTTGTCCTGTTTAGCATCGCAGTTCAACAAAGTACAAAAGACAAACACAGCACGCAGGTCCTCTCAGCAGAGCAGGGGGAAATGCTCCGAGAGCACAGTGGTACTGCAGAAAGAGACTTTGTACATCAACGCACTGACGGACTTCTGTGTTTCTCTGCCAGTATCAGCCACAGAGACGAGAGCTTTCACACGGGATGGGAAGGACGGCCGCATGGAGAAGGCAGGATTAGAGTAGGACTCAGGAAGACCACGTCCAATTCCTTTCTCTAACCTGGGCTTCTGAAGTGACCTTGGACATTTGTCTTCTTTATTCAGCAACTTACATAATTTGGTTGTTCTAGAAGACTGACCAGTAAAACAAAGCCCCAGTCTTGCTGGGGTCCGACATCACCAGTACTATCAGCCAAGGCGCTCTCCCAGGCAAGCAAGACCTGAAATTCTACTGTAAATATCACAAGAACAGTGATGAAAGAACAACAGCCAGAGATCGTTGGCTGTCTTTAACTCAGCAATAGAGCAGCAGAAAACATGCTTTCTCGCCCCATGTCAGCACTTTCATTGGTCATTCTTGTGCTCAGACCCCTTGGGAGATGGAGTGGGAAATGGGTCACAAGGTATTTATAAAAGATATTTATGAAAAAAATAGATCTCTCTAAAAATAAGCGCATACCAGTGTCTAACGCAGGTTAGCAACAAGTCATGTTCAGGTCTAGTACCTGGGCTTTCCCAGAGCTTTAAAAGTATATAAACCTTGCCATGCATTGTATAGACTCTGCAAAGCGGTACCGACACCATGTATCTGAGGGATGGAACTTGCTTTATATATTGTCTCTTGTCCTTATCAGAATTATGACACCTCCCCCCCCCCCCCCCAATTTATTCATTTCCCTGAGTTTCAAGGATAGAGGAGGCATTTTGATAAATAAAAACAGCAACCTCAATCAGGAGGTGGAATCCATGCCCTTACCCATTTTAATCACCCAGTAACACAAGGGAAGAAGAACTGGCACACGTACCCTTACATAGCTGTATCCCTTCACACTGGAAAATCCCCCTTTGGGTTCTTCATCATTTCTTCTGCCCGATCAAAAGCACAAGTGGGGAGAAAGAGGAAATGCACCAGGAACTGCTACTCGCTGGAGTAAATTATGGCAGCCTCCAAGGCTAGAGGCGGCAGGAAGCCAAGCAGAAGATGAGCACATACCAACCCTTGGCCTCAGTAGATAACCCAGTCCATACTTATCCTAAGAGCATCTCCTGAAACACACAGGTTTTCCCTTAATGGAAGGCAGGCCCCACACGAGTGCTCCCGAGATGACAGACTGGTTCCAGCACAGCTTCTCTCTGACATGCCTGTAATGGCTGGTGCTAACATTTTAACTTGAGGCTTTTCTCAGAGCTGAGCCTTTGCAGCCCCGTACTCTCAGTGATTTCTGGCAGGCACAGTGACACCTTTTCGTGAGAACACAGCGGTCTGATGCAGACTCTCGCCTTCCTAGCCCTGGCAGGCTATAACAGCAGGCAGGTAATTTCTTAAAATGCCAAATCCCAGACCCAAGTTTAAGAACAGGCAGCTGCACCACATTTAAAGCATCACCTCCCCAGCAATGGCGGGGCAAGACTGACCTGTGCTGATTAAAGGGGCTCTCTCGGAGCACCGCTGGGTAGAGGAATGCTGCCTAGCAGGCGGCGCGCAGGGCAGAGGCTAAGGCCAACAAGCCTGGCCAGGCACCCCAAATATACCTCTGTCCACACACAGACCAATTCTTCTCAAATTGCAAGTCACCCTCAAGGAAACGCTTCTAGCCAACAGTAACGGACAGGCTGCTGAAACTTGACATCCATTCCAGCAGGATGAGTTTCTGAGACAAGGTCTGCAGGCCTACGAGACTGACGCTCAACAGAGCAGCAAATAACAGTCGGTGCTGACACCGTGCTTTGTCTCCCAGCACTTCCGAAACGCCGTTGCAGCCTGCCTAGATGCCCTGGAGATAACAACGCGAGCCTCTGCCTTCATCCCTGGATGCTTCCCCAAACGGACCATTCGCTGGTTTGTATCGGGAGATGCAAGGGGCAGAGACCTGCTCGATCTGCCCTGCCATCCACAACCTCAGCAGCGTGTGAATGGCAGCAGCCCGACCCAGTTGGGCCTTCCTCGGAAACACACCTCCTCGCTACAGACAAAAAACCCTATCAAATCCTGCAGTATGTAGTTAACGTCGATATCTGGATCATTAAAGAACAAAAAAATCCAGAGAGGAGACCGAGCCCAGCAAGCAGTCCAGCTTCCCAGAGACAAAAGAAAATTTTCCTCCCGTTTCACAACCAAAACTCGCTCGGCACGGAGCAATCGATGCTGACACCCACTCTTATCTCCATCTTCCCAGCATCAGGCCCCTGCTCCTCCAGCTGCTCCCAGCCAGGGCCATTTGCTGTGACCCGGCGGGTGTTACACCCAGCCGCGGAGGTGCCGGGCAGGCTGTAGCCCTGGGTGTGTGGGTGGGGGTGCAGGTGGGGGTGCAGCAGGCCGGAGGCAGCCCGGCAGAGCCCTCCGCCGCACGCTCCCTCCCCGGCAGCCGGGGGGTGCCCCGCTCCCGCCCAGCCTTCGGGGCTGCAAAGGCAGGAGGGACCGGGAGCGCCGTCCCTCCTCGCCCAAAACGCAGCCCGTGACAAGGAGGGTGCCCGTCCCCCCCCGGCCAAGGACAATGCTTTCCCGCGGCCGAGCCTCCCCCAAGGAGGCGGCGCGGCGCTGCCAGCGCCGCAGCCCCGCTGGCTCCGGGCTTTTCCCGCACCAGCTTCATTCATCCCCTCTCCTTTGTTGCCGGCGCGGCGCGGGCTCGCAGAGCCGCCCCCCTCCCCGCCGTGCCCCTTACCCTCTCGCAGCCCGCCGGGGAGCTCGCTGCTGCTGCCGCAGGCTGCAGCCCCTGGCAGGCGGCCGCCGTGCCACTCCCTGCGCGGCCGCGGCGGAGCCGAGCCGGGAAGGCGGGAGCGGGGCGGGCGGCCCGGCGGGGCGGAGCGGAGCGGAGCCGGGGCCGGGGCGGAGCAGGGGCCGGGGCTGGGGCCGGCAGCGCGGCTCCCTCTCGCTCGCTCCCTCCTCCCGGCCGCTGCCTGCGGGGCCCGGCCGGGCCCTGCGGCCCGCGCGAACAAAGGGGCCGGCCCGGGGCCGCCCCGCGCCGAAGTCCTCCTGGTTGCCGGGCCCCAGCGCCGCCGGAAGGCGGGTGGGAGGGTGGAAAGGCAGCGCGGAGGCTCCTCCTGGCTGCCTGCAGCCCTTGGCACTCGCTCCTTAAAAACGAATTAATCGTGAAGTTCACCTTTTGCTCGGCAGAGATGCGGCCTCCCTTCCCCGCGGCTGTGGGTCCGGTCTCTGGAGAGGATGAGCCCCTTAAGCACACCTGAATTTACGTGGTAGCGCATTTGATTGATACGGGAAGGGCAGGAGGAGTTGGAGGTGCTTCCTGGAAAAAAGGAGAGAGCCCTAATTACCGGGGATTTTCTGGGGAACGCAGCAAAGAGAAAGCACCTGCAGCCTTGGAAACTCACTCATTCAAAGCCAGGAAGGGTGGGCTGAGCTGACAATCATCACTTGTCCCTCACCACCTCCCTGCCGGTAACTCCCAGAGCCGTACCTGGGCTGACGTTAGACGGAGGCATAACAGTGCAGGGCCATATCTAGCACCTATCCCCTGGGATTGCGTCTTCAACTCGGACAGGAGTGGAAGCGCTTCGTACAAGGGCCACAACTCTGCAGTGTACTTGACTCGCTGTACAGACACCCCACGTCACCCGCCGGGCAGTGATTTTGCACATCAGACACCATGGTGGAAGGCCCCAGGCCACGCAATAACAGAGGAGGGTCCCACCCGGCAACAGTCCTGAAATTCGGTGCTGTGACTCTGCATGGGCCCCGGAAAGCACAACGGAGGTGCAAGTAGCAAAGCGGAGAAGAACGAAGCTGAGGTCAACGGAGCATCATCCAGAATATGAGATTTGACAGCCCTGGCCTCAGCAAGACAATCCAGCCCCACGAGGCAGCCGCAAGCATCCTCGTTTTCCATCTTGCAGAGAGGAAGCCAAAGCGAAGTGAAATGGCTGGTCCAAGTCAAAAATAGAACCTGAAGCACCTGACTCCGACGCCTCTGCTTCAACTGTTAGTTCACTGCCTTTCCCTGGTATTTTCCCTACATCCAAACTCAAGTCATTGCTTTGCGGTTCTGGATACAAGATTTTTTTTGTCTCCTCTCTAATCTGTAGTTGCCTAGGGAGACAGTATGTCACCAGGAGAAGAGCTAGATGAGAAGGTGCCTATGGAATCAGGCTCTGGGCTCCAACAGGAGGTCTCGCTCCTTCATCCAGCTTCACCCCTGGTTTGCCAGCTCTGCCACTTCGTATCCTTAGGTCCGAGTTTCTTTCCTCATCAAAATGGTGATGGAGCAACGATGGTGACCTCCCTTTGCGAGTTCCAGAGAGGCTAATGAGAAGTGTTACATGCAGCCACGCATTTTGGAAGAAGGAGGAGTGTAAATGTAAAGCATTTGAAAAAAAATCCTCTCTAATATTTTCAGGTGCTTCAGGGTAGGATTTGAAATCCGGTATTGCTCAGAAGTTAAACCTTCTCATTTTTGATCAATTGCACAGTTTATGCTGTATCTTATACATGCTAATTTGTTCTTATTACAAAACCTTCCATATAAATGTTTAATATACAGCCCTATGTCTACATTATGACCAAGAAGGTCAGCAAGTCTGGGGTTATATTTTGCCTGCCAACACTCTGTGGTACACGCAGCGGCTCAGTGCCGTTTCCCGTCCTCAGTCTCGAACTGTTGGAGACGGGGGCCCAGGACTGTCACGCTACATTGCAAGCTGGCACGTTTCTCATTGCTTCTCCATTTCAGCAGCAGAAGTCTTGAATTTTACAAGCGCTTTTCTTTTCTTCTTTAGAACTCAGTCATCCCAAGGGCTCTGTGTGCAAATAGTCATATATTGTAATGACTATTATACTTTATACAGTCGTGACTCGAGGCATCCTGCCACCCGAGGCCGTTGTGCCAGGCACTGCACGCTCCCTGAAGAGGCAGACCCGCACACCACCGAGTCAGGTTTCCCTCGGGCATTCTGCAACGCTGATGCAAAACCGAGAGGAGAATCAAGCCCACTGGCTTCAACAAGATGAAGCTGGAAAAATTTCACAGCTCTTAAGTCATTTCCTTGAATCATTTTGACAAATCTGCCTCTCTGACTAAACTTTCTCAGGGGAATTTCCAGGGAGAGAAGAAAAGCTTATCCAGGGCCAGAGCACTTGTGGTGATGTGGCTGAAGTACCCGTAGACTTGAATTTGTGCCTTTGCCATCAAGTGCTCCTGCACAAAGCTGTTCCTCAGCTTTTGCTGTACCTGCTTTTCAGAAACAAAGCTTCAGGATGAAAATAAATGTTGAAATCCCATCATTCTGCAGAATGGCACTACTATTCCCCAATAACCATTTATTTACTCACAGGGGCTGCGTGCAGGCAAGCAACCCTGCGCTGATGATCCCAGACACGGAGAAGCACAGGAGACACTTAAGTTTCAGTCTATTAATATATGAGGACTTGTTAATTTTACACAGGTGAGCAGAGCCATGACTTTCAATTAAACCATTACGTGTAGAAAGCTGGTATGCAATCTCTGGCATTTCTGGGCTATCACATTTGCCTGATAAACCTCTTGCTATATACTACCCTCCTGTTTTATGGATATGATATATATTTTGTTTTGAAGAGTGGCTTCTCACAGCTAGTCAAAACTGTCTCCACTTGATTGATCCATTATTCTGATTTGGTAAGTATTTGCATTAGCTTTTGGGATCACTAAAAAGCTTCACAGCTGTTTTCTTCTAAATTATCCTGACAAACTGAAGTGTTACACAGCCAAAGTAATGTAAAAACCAAGGGAATACTCACACATGCATCTAGGGAAACAAAAAGAGCAAACGTTTTGTGTTTTGCTGTTATCTATATTGTTTGAATAAGGACGGCAGATAAGAAATGGCCGAAGTGTTCAAGTATCTTTCCATTATTAGCCAGCAGCAGGAGATGAAGCACCTCTCCGCAAAGAGCTGATGAGACACTTGATTTGTCACGTACCAACAGGTTACGCTTCCTAAAGCCCTGATCCTGCCGTTGTTCCCCAAAGGCAGCTACATTTGAAGGCTACAGAGAGCACACATAGGCCACATGAAGCGGTGACATCAGGACCCCAGAAGTCAACAAAAGCTTCAGAGTTGAATCCTTTCAGCCTTTTCCCTACCACATGCCTAGAAATCCCTGCCAAATATATCCCTTTGCCAACGTACTGCGGGAACTGAGTGGTGGCAGAAACAACTATATTTGAAAATATTGTGCAAATTCATTACTGTCAACTTGCAGTTATGTGATTTCCATCATCTCAAAGATGCAGCCGCAACAAAAGCGTAAGTTCTTACTATTCATTCAAGCTGACACTATAAATAGCCTGCTGTGTTTGGTGGCAGAGCACAAAATTCCAGCATTGGTGGGAGAAACGAGATTAAAGCAGCGATTTAAAGAAAAACTGTTTTTTTCCTTTGATTACAGAGCTGCTGAAAGAACTTCTTATCTTGAGGATCAGTGACTGCCTTAGGCCTTACCCATTCTAGGCCAAGACTAAAGTTCAGAAACTTCTTGTAAACAGCTTTTAAATTGTTAAGATCTTGCACAGTTGTAACAATTTGGCCAAGTGGCGCCATGTTTTCAGGCATTTGTTACGCAACCGAGAGCCACTGCAAAGCCTCTAATATCCAGCAGACTCTGTTGTATCTCCTTAGGTGAAAGAAACTTCTCACCTATCTTCAGACATCTATATCCGAGCCAACTGTCTAGACTTCCTATATACTGAGTGCAGAGAAACAGGCACTGGGGTGCAATTCTGCTCATCATATTGCAGACATCTAAAATGGATTAATTGCTCTCTAACGATGCCCGCTTCCATCCCTGAATTACAGGGGTAGTCAACAATTAGGCCAAATGAGATGTTTAAAGTTAAATGATGTGAATTCCACTCATCTTCCTTCCAGAAATGCTCAGCACAGCTGATGATGCTTATTTGGGTGCATGTAGATCAGATGCGTTAGGTGCGTTCTTGTCTGAAGGCCTGACTTTGTTCTGTTTCACTGAAAGAAATTAAACTGTTGGCCAGGATTCAACAGGGGCAAGATCTGGCTTCAAGACCCTTCAGGGGAGCACACGTGGCTTGCGTGGTGTGACAGAAAGTGCTCTGAAAGAAGGCTTTCTACTAGGCTGACTGCTGTGCGTTCCTACACACTTGTTAACATAAAAGAAAGTGTGGGTGGAAATATGTTGAAGGATCATGGCAGTTCTCATTAATTATGAAGATCAAGAGGAGCTCTTACTGCTTTTTTAGTGTATTTCCTATACTGAAATTAGTGCATTAACTGTTACTTAAACTTTAACCATCAGCATAATTTAATCATTAGCACAGTCTGGTTCCTGTTGTTCTACATTTTTAAAGTAAACCTCCTTGCTGCAGTAGCAATGACTCTGAGGAATGTCGGACAGCACTCCACACAAATGCAACACAGTAAAACGGACCACACTGCATGATCGAAGAAATGGTGTAATTTTCACCACAAAGACTGTTCCCTATCCATGAGCCCAAAGGCAAGTGGATTTTCAGAGAAATTCAGCATCCATGAAGTGCAGGCCTTCTGAAGTTCTGTCCTCTGATACCGTGTTTGTCCAAATGACCTACACAAGATCACACTGGCAGTGGAGAACTTGGAATAGCTCTTTTTAAAGTCAGTAAATTATCACCAATCTTTCATCTGAAGATGAAGCTCCTCTTTACAGATGAAGTAAATGAGTCATGGAGAGAAAAAAATAACGTATCTGAGATCATCCAGCTGAAACAGAAACATGTTGGTTGACATCTACATTTCAGTGTCAAACACGTACAACTACGCATGGCCAAAAGAAAGTAATACAGGAGGATAAGAGCACAGAGAGACTGAGGGGAGATTTGGCACTAATGAGTATAACCTCTTATTCTGGAGGGGCAGGGAACAACACAGCAAAAACCCAGAGGTTAAGCAGCGGATAAGCCATTCTAAGCAGCCCTCCCATCCCAGCACAGTACCACATATTTATTTTCATTTTCTTTGTTATTGCCCTAAAGCTTGTTGCTTGTCTGAATCGAGACTAAAGATCAGGCTGTCTTTTGCTTAGTCCATTTTTTAAAGATCGGGGCCATTGACAGTTGCACTTAGCCAGGCTTGCACAAATAAAGGGGCTTTTATGCCCACTGACCTCAAAGGTGAGCAAACATCACCTATATTTTGTAGACTCGGGAATCAAAATTGGAAGGAATTCGTTTATGTTCCCAAGGCCCACTCTAACGCAGCAGCACCGCTGGGTGCAGAACCTAGGTGGCCAGACTCTGGGCATTATCGTGTTGTACTTCACTCAGTTCATGCATTTCTTTTTATACACATTCAAGTCAGAGAAGAAAGCCAGCCTGAAAGCTCCCAGCATGGTGTCCTATACCCTATTCATCAGGTGAAGCTGCAGCCTACTTTATAAAGCCTCTGGTAATTCTCTGTATACCTCTGTGTAGCTCAGTGTGTCCTCAGGAAAATACAGGGAGACAAAGATCACTCATAACGGGGCAACTCTGCATTTTTCCAGTTGTCAAAGCATCACGTGTACCAGGCCCAGTCATTTGCAAACCATCCAAGCTCTGTCTCCGTGCATTGCAAATCAAAATTACTTCCGACTCACTGTTTTTCATTGTATGTCAAAAAATTATTCCTCTCTTCTGCTGCTGCTCCAAGTATGTGCCACCAGACTTTTCTCATTGTTGTCAGGGGTGTGAAGATTTATTGTTTTCTCGGACCTGGTTGAACAGGGTCTGTAACAAATTGGAGCCAGCCTGTACTTTATGAAAAAAAGCAGTCTATTTCCCTGTCGTTTGGGCCCTGACACAAATACTATTTCAGCCCAAATAGAAGCACCAGATGTTTTCTACCAGAGCTACAGAATGTGCAGCGCCTGTGAGAGGCAAGAGAGTCCTGTTTCCTTTGCATGAACTGGAGTGTGTTAGAAGATCAAAGATGAGGGATGGGAGCCAGGACGAAAAAGCTTCCTATCTGTGCCTAGAACTTGAAAAAAGATTTCAATACCTACAACCGAAGCTGTGTTTATTGAGGAAGGGGAGGGAAACAAGCTCCAATTTTGACACTTAGAGAAAAGCCAGACTTTTTAAAAGTCTCCAGCAGGCAATGCACGGAGCTGGTGTGGACAGCTGGCCTGACTGTGGGCACTGACCACTGAAACATCCAGTCCTGCCACTTTGGGTTCTTAGCCTTTAATTCTCCAGAAAAGCAAGGCTATCCCCAAAAAGGCACTGACACTGTAATTTAACATAGGGCACGCTTTCCCAGAAGATCCCAAAGCGCACATGAAACAATCTTTGTAACGAGTTGCAGATGAGAAAATTGAAGTATAAAGAAGTTTACATGACTTACAGTCCCATGCAGGATCACCTACAGTCCACTAATTTCCAGTCATTAAAGTAGCCAATAAGCTAGTTGTTCCCCACCAGCTTTGCCTACTGGGTGAGATGTAAGCCTACGTTAATGAGCTCTCCCAGAGCTCTGCTGGCTTCATACAGAGGTGTGGAATATTAGCAATTTTCTTGTGTAAGGCAGAAGGAGTACAGAAAAGGTAGGAGGCCATCCACAGTACAACTAGCTGCCCTCTACTTCCCGCAAACATATGCATGTTTTTAATTAAGGAGATGTTTCAACCAAAGACCCTGGCCGACCTAACTGAACTACCACAGTAATGAGCATAGCATAAATACATAGTTCAAAACCCACAGCACATCTTGTTTCAGCATCGATGCATGGGAATGGGCTGCTATCCTGTCTCTGGGAGAGCACTGGATGGTAATTAAACTGCATTTTGTTCTCTTTCCACAGAAATGTCCATGCAACAGAAGCATGCTATTCTGGTACAGAGGAACTATCTACCATATGTTAGAATTTCAGTTTTCCCACCATAGTATGTCTCCACCATCAACCCATTCAACCATCCACTGATCCCAGCTGTCATTTTTCAGTATGACATTAAAAGGTTTAAAGAATTGGTGTGATGTCTTTATAAAAAGATAATTTCTTTAGGCAGAAATAACATGTCTTGTGACAGCAGAGTAGCAAGATGCCCCAAATGACCTCACTCACCGACTGGATATTGCTGCAGGCAGAAAGGGCAGTCATGACTCCCAAAAATCCCAGTCTTACTAAAACAGACATAGAGAGGTTAAGAAAGCCTGATCCTTTGCCAGGTGTTCGTTTTCATTTTAGAATATTTATTACAGAAAATCCTTTATAATGTGGATTTTGTCTGTCAAATGCCATGATATAACCCAGATCCAGGAACTTGCACACACTTCTTCAGTTTCCTGCCAATTTAGTTTTATTAATTGCACTACATAAATTGTATTACATGTTCCAATGAGGAATAATCACCGCAAGAATGCTGCCAGTGTGGCTTTCTATAGAGCACTGTACAGGGACACATGACAATTGGACTCTAATCTAGTTTCTGGTTTTACTGCTGGTGTAAAACACAAGCTCCCTCCATTTCAACAACTGTTTTCAGTAACAGTGAAAGAGGAACAATGATACTACCCTGATCTGTAAAGTGCTTTGAGTTGACCTGACTAAATGTGGAAGGTACATGTTAAAATAGCTTATGCTCCCTACTCTAATATTTGTCTCAGTCCTAAATACTCACAGACAAGCAAATACTCACAGAATGCTGCAAAAGCTCAGTCCTTCTCAGTCCTGTCAGAACTGACACCTAGCCCTGATCTTCAGGGTGCACTACAGCCACTACCCCGACAGTCCTCACAGCGCCCGTAAAGCACACACTTACTCCATTACACGAAAGGCATGCTGACAAACAAGAACCATATTTAGAAACAGGGATGCAGTAATTATGCCCAATATTCCTGACAAGACTGCACTACAGGTCCCTCTCTGCAAATGTCAGGGCTCAGTCATGCCAACACGCACTGCAGTCCTAGCTTCAGACATGCAAATGCACTACGCACGTCTCGGATTTGGCTGGTAGAAAATGCCAACTTCTTAGCTGTGAAGATATAAAAGAAAAAAAGGAAAGGAGGTAAATTGTGTGTTCTTTTACCCTCTTTAGAAGAAACAGAATCTGAGGAGCAATCTGGCAACAAATATAAAGTTAACAAGTGGAAAAATACAATTAAGGTAAATTAACCTGTGGAACTCAATGCCAGAATATATTAAAGGTAATTAAGATAATTATATTGCAGCAGTAGCTATGTTAATTCTAATTAGAATTAAAAAGTACGAGACTCTTAACTCTTGATGAAAAATAAACTTCTCCGAACAGATTCTGTAATTGTTTGATATCACGCTTAAGGTTTGCCTCTCTTTCCTTTGAGCCTGTGATAACAGTCAGCTTCTCAGAGGGGATGTTCGCTTGGACAGGCTTCTGGTCTGTTCCAGTAGGTAATTCGCCTGTACCTTTCATTTTATATTCTTTGCAATACATCTAAGAATGCTTGTGGCAAAAGAACAGAAATAGCGGATTACTATCCGAGATACTTATTGAAGAAGGGAAGTAAGAAATTAATAGTCTTTTTTGTGAAAAACACTTAAAAATATGAATTAAGCCATGTCACACCCATCTAGCATGCAAATTGTATGTATAGCTAAAGAAAAGAGATGAAGATATTTGCAAACTGGGCTTAAAATGTCATGGAAACAGTTGCCCTCCCAACAGACTGAAAATTCATTTCCTTGTATACGGGCAAGTATGGCAGAGAAACCCACCCACTCGCATCCATACCTATGTATTACACCAAAAGCTATGACATTTAAGCAGACTATGAATACTGACCAAGAAACCTAACAAATGATCAAATCTCATTGGGGGTTTTCTGCAAGTGGGCTTGTTTTAAGAGGTTATTAATACTTTGTGACATCAAGGTCATAAAACAAAGCCATGACCATATTGCAATTCCAGAGAAAATTGCCTTGCGAATGACATACTGCAGTGACCTTCAGGTCCTAATAGTCAAGGAGCTGAAGTCTGACAATTTCCCCACTTACAGTCCCTAGCTCATGCAGATCCCCCTTCACAGGGCTGACATGACTGATCTGGGGAAGAACAGCCAAGGAGATTTGTAATGCAAGGCTCTGCCCTGCAGTTGTTTCCATAGAAAATAAAGAGGATATTAGATGTAACCCCTGTAAACAGCACTTCAAACTTGCAGGGCAGTTTCACTCTCCCTATCCCCAATTGCAAAAAATCCACATCACTATATTTAAAGATCAGTCTGTGCACCTGGTAGATCTAGAAGTACATAAGCAGGTCAGTCTGGGCAGCAGATTAAAAGAAACTAGAACCTTGTTGGATTCATTCCATCACTGCTGCCTTGAGACTGTATTGTTTTGAGAGGTGTGGAGTACATAAAAAATATTGTAAGTCTGTATCACAGAAGCAAACAGAAGGGTGAAATACTTCTCCCATACCGGTGTAGGCTTGAAGGAGGCGGGTGTCATTCCCAACACAAAACAAGACCTGTCCCACAACAATTCTGGCATTTGTTTTCACCGGAACTGTGCCTGCAGATTGCCAAAGCCATGGGCTTAGCTAGGATGTGCTGCCACCCAGCTCTGCTGGAAGCCAGTCTCTGATCTCTGCAGCAGAAGATTATTTGCAATCATTTTCCACCTCCACAACCCTCTGGCCTACAGCAGGCTGTATGATTATATCAATGAGAAAGATGTTTTTGTCACCCATTGCAATGAATTTGCCTCCAAGCACCCAGTGCGGGGAAGCACGTCATACTCCCAGTCTGCTGATTTCAATAGGGAACTGAGGCCCCAATTTAGCAAAAGTCGTAAGTGCAGGTTTAACTTCATGTCTAGGAGCAATCCCCGAGAAATTAATTAGATTAGACACATCATGAAAGCCAACTCCATACCAAGTGTGCACTGTATATTGTGGCTTGCAGGTGCACAGCCCCCTATCAGGATCAGGCCTTTCTCTGCATTATATTGTTTTGAGGCAACAGAACACAGGTGCGATGGGATGCCATTAGAGACAGCAGTAAGCTTTTCATTTATAAACCCTTTCTTTCTTCAAGAAAGATCTATTTTGCTGCAGCATTTGATTTTCCAATTATATTCCTGCCTTTTACCCTGTTTTCCTGCTGCATGAGGAAGTCAAATGTCTTGCTCAAGGTTACACTGACTGATGTACTGGGGAAATAAAGACTATTTCTGGCAGCTAAGATGTTTTTTTAATCATTCATTTCTGTAAAATTCCAGTTCTAATAAACTGATTTATAACCTACAATCCTGCCAGGTGAGGTGTGTCTAGTTCACCTGTACTGCTTTCGCTCAATGTGCATGTGTATGCACACTACATTCTGTAGCACCTTTATCATGAGGTTATTTTCAATGAGCAATAATAATCTTTGCCTTCTGAGATGAGATTTATTAAGCACAGTTGTGTACATTACAATGCACTGAAACAAGGGATGTTCATAAAGGGCATTTTGCTGTATTCTGGTTGCATTGTGTCAAACCTTCACATCCACTAACAGTTAAGCCCAATGAAGCGGCTGACTGATAAACCGTACAAGCAAACCTGTTCGTATAGCTGCTATATATTCGTTTTACAACAAAGATTGTGTGCGCAGCTCTGTCTTTCTCTATTCCACTCCAACACATCTCCTAAGCTGAAGTAATTCAGTGCAGGTGGCATTTGTATTACTGTATCATCTATCTACAGGAGATGAACTCCTGAAAGGCAGAGAAAGCCAACAGCTCAAGCCCAGCTCATATGCACCCCAATGACAGTATGTAAGATTTTCTGGCCTTTCAGCACCTTTATCGCCTGATGTCAGCATGCATTTCAGGAGGTTGTTAACTAGGAATTCACTGGTCAGACAAAGAGGGTTGTCTCTGAAGAACAGTATAGTCCCAGAGGACTTATGGCACACTCGATTTATATAGCCCTATCTGCTTGGGAAGGAACTGACCTGATTAAGAATCCTCCTGTAGTGCAGCAGTAAACAGTGTCTTACATTAATGACAACTGAAATACTAAACAGATAACTTGAACAACTCCATTTGTTTCATTTTAGCACCCAGAGAAGTGGGTGAAATAACCAAATAATCACCAAATAACCATTGTAGGGGTGAGGGAATCCATGTTTCACGTTTAGGGATTAAAAGTAGTATTTTTCAATGTCTAAGACCTTTTTCTGAGCTACTGGTCAATTTGTATTTAACCAAGTAAACCTACATAGTGTCATACACAAATGTCCTATATGTACAAACATGTAAATACTTGCATATAGACATGCTTATTAACATGCGTAAAACCTGCACAAATGTAATTGTGTAAATAATTAAAGGAAGAAGTCAACTGTACTCAGTATAGTGGACAAAGGGCACATTCTAGGCCAAAACTCTCTCTTCTTGGGCAAGACATTTCAAACTTTCATGTTTCAGTTTCGCCACCGTTATATTGGCAGTATCTTTTTTCCAGCAAGCGTGATGCCTGGATGAATGAAGTTTTTAGCCATTCAGTTAAAGATTCTATCAAAATATTACTAGCAAGCATACATGCAGAACTAGAAAGCTAAATCCCAGAGTAGACTTGGAAACTATTATAAAAATATATCTACCAAACTGGCCTGTTCTCAGCTGATATGAGTACTGAATTCAGGAACTATGTTAAGAGAAGAATCAAGAGAGGGAAGCAGTAATGGTGTAGGAATCAGTCTCTGTTCTCAGCTCTGGTACCAGTCTAATAGTCAAAAGCAATACCTGCATGAAAAGCTTTGCTTGGCAGCCTGGAAATCGCCAGGACAAGTGATGTTTAGGGAGATAACAGTTCCCAAAGCCCAGGAAGAACATACTAAATACTTTTGTGGGTAAGACAACACATTGCTATTTACTCACATGGGTAAGAAAGTGGCATTCAACACCCCTTCACCTCATCCGTTAAGTTCTGTCTTCAAAGTATGGGAGCACAAGTACAGTCACCAAGAGGGTAAATGCTACTATTTAACATTATTATTTGCATAGCACGTCTATTAAATCTGAACAAGATGCCAAGACAAGAGAAGGTGCAAGAAAAGCAGAAAAACAAAGCTAATGCAAAATAATCTTGATAAACTGTGGAAACAGATGGAAAAATCAAGATGTGATTCTGCTAAGACAAGCGATTGTACAACTCTACATTCATCTGGACAAATATAAAAAAAAAAAGGACGGGGGGGGAACACCAGGGAAATATCCGCTGGTTACAACAGACTGAAAACTGGACATTAGCCAGTGATGCGCTCTGAGCAAGAGGTAAGTCCTGGATAATTTCAGTTCAAACGGAAACATTTAAATTCCTCAGTTACAAACTGCTTGAAACAAAGTATGACAAAGCGAGCTGTTCCTCAGTATTGGCTCCAGACAGCACCGTTCACACTGGGAACAGTCACTAGACTACTAAAGCCTGGAGCTGTTCTCTCTCTTCTCGGCCGCCCTGCCTGCGAGGGCGGAGGCATCAGCAACCACAGCAGTAAAAAGCAGCGGCCACACCAGCTGGCAGCGGTTTCCTCCCTTCATGGCTTCAGGAGAACAGCTCATACTTTATTCATGAAAAATGAGGCCTCTGGAGGTCTAAGCAAAAAAACAGGAAGTAAATATTTCTTGGGGGCACTCGGTCACAAGCTGGCAAGTGTCCAGGACATGAAGAAGGAGAGGCGGGGGTGGAGGATGGAAGCATGAAAGCTCCCTTCCTACCAGCCTTCCTGCGATGGTAAGAAGGAGGACCACAAAGGGCAAGCTGCAGCATGAGTGTCCTGTGTGGTGACCCGGTGCAGCAGGGAACAAACTCGGCTGGTGTCCTGTGGTGGGGGTCCCATAGGGAGTCACTGCATCGCAGGGGGAATGCACGCTGCAGGGCCGGTGCGGATGCATCCCAGGATGGGATCCCTCCAAGGTTTGGTTTGGAGAGGCTGATAGGTACCCCAGCCATTTGCATAAGCTGTTGCTTTGAGTTCTCCAGGTAATGTCTCTCCCTACTTCAGCACACTCCTCTCATGTCCTAAAACTACATCACCCTACAGGCTGTTTTGCACGTGCCTTCAGAACAGGAGCGCACCTGAGCTCAGAATAAGCACCTTCCTGGGAAAAGAGATTTTGTCTTCCCACACAGCCAGACAGCCCTCTTCCATTTCCTTGTGCCCCCCATAACAAAGACCACCCTTAAAATCAGTAGAGAAAACAACCTTCTGCAATCCTTCACTTTCCTGAGAAGACTGACGTGAAGCTGCAGATGTCATTTGTCGGCCACTAACTGGAGACACAGAAGTGTCCTGCAAGCTCTAATTGTGTGCAGAGGAGCAACCATCAGTCCCCTCGCAGCTCAAACCTAACACACAGCACTGGCTGTTCCTAATTTCATAAGCCTTACTGTCAGGGTTGACTGTTTCTGAACTCTAATTATTTTGCACAGGACAGTATAAAAAGAGCTTTCTCAGAAGCCTGAACTCTTCCTTGCAGATTTCTGTAATTTGCAGAGAAAGAAAGAAGCTACCTATTACTTTTTGACAGATTCTTAAAAGAGGATGCATGCAGGGGAAGATTTATTTCTTGAAAATTACATAAGAAATGTAGCATTTTACATTAACATCCATCCTTCGTTGTCTTAATTACCGTGTAATGAATATTAGCCCTCAAAATATCTCCCCTGCAGGGCTAAGCAAATGAGAAACCAGTCATAGCAGGGCAGTCCAAATGAAAGGAAGGGAAAAAAACAAGACAATAAAAAACCCACACATCAGGAGAGGCAGAAAAATATGCCCTGGGATACAGCAGCCAACATTCATCCAATAATGTCAACATCTTATATATGCAAAGCTTTCCTGGGTGGCAGTAAAACATATGGATTAATAATGGCATGTGGTGGGATTAGATGAAAAATAAATTAATATTTAAGGTGCTTTTTATGGTATGGGGGGCAAGGGGAGGAAGAAATCATTCTCCATCAGTGCAAGCATCACCTAAGATTACTGTTGTAGAAAGAAATTTTAAAAACAACAAAAACCCCTAAAGACCACCCCTAAATTAAATCCTGGTTTTACTCAAGTGCGTGGGAGTTTTCTCCTGCACTCCCATAGGACTAGGACTACACTCATTTCTCATTAGTTATCTTATTTTGAAAATCCCACTCAAATGCATCCAGCTGCCTCCAGCATGCAAATGCGCAAAGCCCACTGGAAACTGAAGTTCAGGCAGGCAAATTCTGAGTTGGTATCAGAAACCTCAGCCTTCAGAGCCAGGACACTTCTCTGCTCTTCAGTGACTGACAGGTTCTCCCTTACCACTGTATGCACTCCAATTCCCCCCTCAACAAAACTTAGCCACAAATATCTACAACAGAGATTACAAAAAAAAAAAACCCCAAGCAACCCCACTTCAAAAACTCTCAGAATAGAGAAATAGTTTAAGTGGTCTAACTAGAAGCCAATTTAAACAGACATTTTTTAAATTCAAAGCTCTTTAAAAGCTTTCCTAAAAATCAAGCTATTAAGAAAATAAACATTTAAGTAAAAGGTGAGCGAAATCCTCACATCACAAACGTTTATGCTAGGTGTACTCTATTGTAGCATCTGCCTGGCCTCTCTAAGACTGCTAACGATTATAGTGGTCTTACACTTATCCAGAGGGAGCCCAAAAGCATTTTACAAAATCTGACTCTGAACCTGCAAATGTATAAACATATCTTTAAGCATCTGGATATATCCTAAAGACAGCCTAACAATTTACCCAAGACAAATACAATAAACAATCCATACAATAAACCCCGTAAAACAGAATACACCTTCACCCAGTAATGCAGGACTGTTTCCTTTCGTGTTCTCCCAGACTAAGGAAAGGTTCACAAGCCATTTTCTCTTGGGACAATCAAAGTCCGAGTGCATATTTTGGTATTATGCTCTAGCCTTAATATAACATACCAAGTCATCCTTTAAATCCCAAATTGATATGCAGCCACTAAAACAAATCTGAAGAGTACAAATCCTATTTTTCATTGCATATCTAGGCAAAACCATACCAAACATTTGGAATAAAATTCACCCGTACACACAGAGGTCTGAAGATAACAAGCACATTTTTATTGTTGTTAGATTTTACTCGCTTCCTCTATCATGAGCACTCTACAGTCAAGCCAGACTCAACCCTTACCTTAATCTTTTGCTAAATTCCTCCTTTATGCTTTAGGAACTTCCTGGTTTGGAATACTGCAGCTCTTCCTTCTGATACTTCTAGATCCATGCTTTGCAGACTTGAAGGAATCCAGAGTGCTACAGCCTGCTAATTCCTGGGCTCCTGATAAACAACATTATTGCATTTTCATCTTTTACATACAGAAAGTGAGCACAAATGAATGTTATTTAAGATTTATTTTGTTGCATTCAGCCAAACAAGGTCTCTGATCAAGTTTGGCCCAGCATTTAAGAGACTAGATACAGCTGAAATGGATTGCATAATGTCATGCAGTACCAATTAGGGGCAGTCAGTGGAGAATATTATCAGACTGCTGACATAAGGAGCAAACACAAGAAAGTACAAATGCCGATGCACTAAACAGAAGTATCGTGCTATATCATGGGTGCACTGTGTCTGACCAAAAGTCAAGCAATACTGTAACTATTAAAAAAATAAAATCCACTTTGTATCAACTTTATTGCAAATTTCTTTTGAAGTTTCTGATAAACATCAATCAAGTCAGTCCACATCCCCATTATTATGGGAAACAGAGGCCACAGAGACCAAGTGTTACGTCTGAAAACACAAACTAAGTAGCACACTGGTAAGCGAATGGATGAACACAGACTGTCTACCTCCATTTCAAACTATTGGACGGTATCATTCATCAGAGCTTAGCTGACAAAGCCCTCAAATCACTCCTCTGGTTTTGCACCAGCTTGGAGCCGAGTCTTCAAGCAGAAGGCTCACAGAGCCATCAGGTTCATTCTTCTTCATCAAGATCCTTCCTCTTACACAAAGGAGTCCCAGCAAGGCACTCGCTGCTGCAGGATACTCTTTGCAACATCTACATTTGGCAACAGAACTCATGCACGCAATCGCTTTCTCAGCTTCCTCAGTGAAAAGGGGGAGTCCGTGTCCTCCCCGGAGGCAGGCATTTGCGCAAACAGACCCCTACTACAGTCGCTAATGGTGACACGGATCCTGACATGGAGGAGAAAAGGTACTGTTCCACGGCAGCCCCAAGCTGCAGGTGAGAGTGCTCACAGGGTGACTGCCGCAAGGAGAAAAGCATGGCAGGCACAAAGGATCATTCCCCTCTCCTACACTTACAGCTTTATCAACAGTGTTAGTAGCCAACAGCTGCATTTTGGCATCTAGGAAAATGTATGCTTAAAGAATTTACCTTTTGTTGCAGACAACAGAGGAATTCTAGAAGAAAATCTATTCCCTTGGCTGTCACGGGTGACCCTATGTGGCTTTTAATACAGGTGTCCATACTCCCTCTACTGACTAAAGCTGTAACCACGCGTCTGGTCTCGTACTGGACACTCATCGCTCTCTTATGTCCTTAAAAAAAAAAAAAAACACACAAAAAAGAAAGAAAATTTCAATTACATGGTTAGTCTTAAGCATCCCAAGAGCGGGAAAGTAGGACTAGCACGTCACTGCTCCTGAATCCTTTTCTTGTAACCTAGTGTAAAGCACTGGACAAATTATAATTTGTTCCTCAACACATGCATAAAAATCATAATAAAGCTTCTCGCTTAAAATTGTGGTGATCTCAATCCACTCTTTTAAGCATTTTCAGGTGCTTATAGAAAAGAATTGTAAATACATACATTAGAGTCCTCCGGTAGCAATAAGCTGAAATTGATCTTTCCAGCTACTCTGTCACCACAGTCTGTGACTTGCCTCACTTCTAGCAGTATGAATTTCCTAGCTGCAGACTAAGACAGCATGCTGCTTATAATTTCGTGTGACAGCATTAAAGAAACATCTAAAGGTATTTAATGAAAATGTAAAAAGCAATGAGATGCTGTAAACAAAAGCGCTCAGGTAACAGGGCGGGCAGATGTCATGCTGTATTTACCCAGACTGTTCTGGTGAGCTGCCATTGCTCTGCAGCTCCTAGAGATGCTAACGAGAGACGAAGGATGAGGCAGTGGATGGGGAAATAAACTAGGAGATGGCAGTGTGCTGGTGGAGAGTGAATGTGTGACCTCAGCCATTATATTTAAGGAGAAATTTTAAATGGCATACATAATATTAGCTCAGGTCAGCACAACTGTACCTCCCAGGGACAGTCTATAGATAAATACATGAAGAATGGAGGGTGCTATGATGCTACAAGAACAAAATAATATCCTACGTATAATGACAATGTCATCCCCGGTTTTGCTCTTAGAGCTCAAGCACGGCAGCTCTACAGGAATCAGGGCCCCTGTCAGTCTGGGTGCAGACATGTCAAGCCCATGAAACCCCCTAACACAGTGACACCCTATTTCATAAAGCACCAGTCCAGCCTCCCTTCTAACCACCCCATCATTACTTTCGCTCCTGGTACTTGTACCAGCTTTGCTTTATGCTTTCAGCCTCAGTGAACACAAGATAAAATGGTTGGTAGCATGAGAATTCGTTCCACTGTCTCCAACCTGTGTGAAAGGGAGAGCGAACGAACAGGGAATAGCCTCAAAGGGGACTGCAGGCTCCGCATTTCCCTGGCAGCAAGGCCATCTGTGCTACGTGACCTACTTGTGCCTGCTGAACAACAGCACGCTGCACTAGGAGGTGACAGCTTTAACAGAGACTGCAGGGCTGCTGGGGACGGGGAACGGACAGCCGAAGGAACTTCGCACTTCTCTTAAGCCTGTAATTTAAGGTCTCAGCCCCTGGCCTTTTAGATCTGCTGCATAACGTGTATTGGTGTTAGTCCTAATGATAACGGTAAGCTGAACTCGCAGATTTAACCCTTTAACAATTCGTTAACAATTCCAAATTCTTTAACAAAAAGAATTTGGAATTCATTTTATCCTGGATGTATCCTGTGATCTCAACAGACAGACTCCAATAAAAACAGTTCACATTTTGGGACAGATGGGTTTTAAAACTCATTTAGGCTCAGGTCTGCCTATCCACCTGCCACACAGCCCTATCAATATTGCTGTGTCTTCAATAAATACTAGTTCCATGTTTGGTAAACTGCAGAACCACTGTGGATAAGCGAGGAGTTACTGCCTACACAGGGGCTGCAGTGCTTTAGAAGACCGTACTCCAGAGAAACACACATTGCAACTGGTTTGCAGAAACATATCACAAAATCTGTCATCAGGCTCTCTGCAACAATTCATATGAAGAGCCTTTCTTACTGTCCTTTGGGTGCTTATCAGGTGCAATCCTACACATATAGTGGGATAATTAAAGCTGGCCAGAGAAATTGTATCTTATCTAGAGGCTGGTACTTCCTAAGAGCATAACAACTGTTTAATTTGGCAAGAAACCAAAGCATGTGTGCTGTAGTGACAGACTTATGACCAACAGTGCTGTATGCAGCTGCAGTATTTCACTGTCTCATGTTGGGCTCTGCTGAGTACTGCAGTAAGTTAAATCCAAAGACAAGAGTAACATAGTAAGTTTGAGGTATTACAGGAACAATGTATTCATCCAGTATGTGTGCTACAAACGGTCTGAATAATGAAAAAAATGCCAACTGTCTCACCCTCATATGCCACATAATTGTGGTGTTATTTAATTTTCTACTCTACCTCCAATGGAGACAAAGTTAATCCGCAGTTAATTCAGCCAGCCATGTAAAGGCTGCAGACCACTTACAATTTCACCCTTACATAACACTTGTCCTAAAACCACTAGGAACCATGTACAGCTATTAATAAAAAAAATACACAAAACAAGATTAAAGTACTGGCCACCCTGCCTACATAAGAACTCAGATATAAGACTGCATTTTGCGTAACAGAAACGTCACCCTCCAGAGTTTGCCTTATGAGAAACTCGGCAAACTCCATCACTGTCGGGCCACAAGCTAAGCCAGTTCCAGAGGCTGAAGGGAATGCTCTCATCTGCAAACATCCATGTGCCAACCTCAAAACACCAACAGGCACTGACAATAACATTGCAATGCAAATGCTGTGGCAAGCGACAGGAAGTTACTCCCTTAGAAGAGCATCACTGCTCACAGAGGGCTTCAAATATGATTAGTTCAAGTTCCTGCCTTACACCAATTGTAAGTTAGAAACTTTCCAATGAATCAGAGCTCAGACTGAAGGGCACATCCCCTGCTCACTGAACTAACACAAATGTCATTGATTATGTGGAGCATAAGCAGAGCTTAAAGATCTATCAAGGCGCCAGTAACTACTGGGGTTTACAACTAGGACTGATACCCAAATTCTAACGGTAGCACCAGAACCACACCCCTCCATTATAACATAACTACTTACGGTATTTTGTGATCTATCTTTTATTGTTTGCATTTTATAGGGGGAAATAAAGGTAGCTAGAAAAAGAAACAAAGGTTTAGACTCCTGAAGCACAAACATATTACTGTTTTTCTTGACACTTAACCAGTCAGTAGGGCAGGAAAAGCAGCCAGACTCCGAAACAGCCCAGCACAAGCCCACCCAGCCGTGCTGTGAGCGGCCCCACGCATAACCGCCAGTCCCTCCCCAGCAAAGCCCAGCCCCACCGCCCCCGGGGCCCGGCCCGCCACCTCCCCGCCTCTGCTCAACGGCCTCACAGAGCTGCCGAGGCCGCCAGCAGAGCGCCTACAGCGCCCACCCCCGCGGAGGCCGCCCCGGCCGGGCAGGGAGCGCGGGGGAGGACCCACCCGCCGGCCTTCGCCGTCCCGCCCCGCGAGGCGGGCCCGGGAGCGCGGCCCTCCCCTCACGGAGGCGGCGGGGAGACGGGGGCCGGGCCAGCCGCTGGCGGCATGGATATGGAGGTGGAGGCTGCGGAGGACGAGAAAGCCGGGCCCGCGCCAGGCGAGAAGCGGGGATCCGCCGACCCCCCGGGGGCCGCTCCCGCCGCCGGCGGCCATTACGAGCTGCCCTGGTGAGCGACGCGGGCGGCGCGGCCTGCACGCGGGAACGGCTGCGCGCGAGGGAAGCGGGACGACTCTTGGGCGCCTGCGAGATGGAGCCCGGGGAGGGAGGAAGGGCCGAGGGCGCGCGGCCATTGGTGCAGAGCGTGGCGGGAGGCGGGGCCTGGCGGGGCATAGCCTATGGAGCGAGAGGGGGGCGGGGCGCGCCCTTGGCGGGAAGGCGGGGGCTCGCGCAGCACTGGGCCTGTATCCGCGCGGCGCCTCCGCTGAGGGGATCGTGGAGGCCGGCCCCGGCCCCGGGCGGGCCTGGGCACTTAGGGCCTTCCCCCGTGCCCGCCGAGCTGCAGGAGCTGGGTCTGACTCGGAAGTAGGGGGTCCTGGCAGCGGTGAGGGCTCTGCCTGCACCCTGTAACCTGCCAGGCAGGGCTGGGTTCAGTGGGTTCACTCCTGTGAAGTGGGAGTGGGCGGAGGGCACCGGGCAGCCTAGGGTGGAAAGCAAGAAGTCCCTGTCGAGTCCAGACAAAGCCAGCCCTGCCTTGTGTTAACCTTAAGAGAGCACACAGGGCGGCATCTCCTCTTAGCCCTGATACCAGACTGAGGCACCAAACTCGTGTCCAAGTTGAGCATGTTTTCCTTCCTTTTCCTTTTTTATACTAATCGCAGCAAAACAACCATTAAGGAATTAGTGTTGTGGAATCCTGCACTTGGCAATCAGGGAGGACCCTGCAGCGTTGGCACTAAAGACACATCAAGTCATCTTTGTCCCATGTTATCTTAATGTAATCCTCCATTTCTGTCAGTGTAAAGCACTCTTAAAGTTTTATTAGACATGCTGAATGTGTGGGGTTTTACTTTTACAGGGTGGAAAAATACAGACCCATGAAATTATGTGAAATAGTTGGAAATGAAGATACTGTGAGCAGGTTGGAGGTGTGTAGCTGTCCCTTTATCTTTTTATGGGTTAGCTCAAAAAACATAATTCTGCATACATCCATAGACCAGTAAAAGCACTTTTATATTTTTACATCCATACTTGAGTATGTGGAAAAAACCTTTCTGATTTACTTAAGAAGTTACACATTTTAGGACATGTTTGAGTGGTGTTCTAAGGAAATATGGCTTCTTCAATTGGGATATTGTTTAAATTGGCCCTGCTTTGATACAACTTAGAAAATTTGTAGGTGTTATAATAATATTGTTTCAATGAATACATATAATTTATATAACAACAAAAAGAAACATAAATATAATGTTTTTCTGGAAGAAGATTATTTTCCTTGACAAATTAGTTTGTAAACACCGTATTTGTTAACAGAAAGTTTATACTAGCAAACATATAACAGATGCAAAAGAAAGGCAAGAGCACTAAAGACCTGTGGGATTAAGTGCTTTTAAGTTTTTCCATACTATTCTAGGGACTGACTTCTAATGGTTCAAATAAAAAAAATACAAAAGCAGCAAGGTCCAAAAAAATGAAAGCAGGAGGGAAGAAAAGAATGGGTTAGCTCTGTTTCTCATGCTTAAAATAGAATAGAATTGGAAACTATTTGTTCCCACTATTTTCTTATATCATTTTTTCTTATTATTCTTTCTTAGGTCTTTGCAAAAGAGGGGAACGTACCAAATATTATAATTGCTGTAAGTATTGCTGTGTTGTACTGTGTTTCACTGTGTTGGTCCTGGCTTCTGAAATCTAGCCACAATAGCCTCCCAGTATAGATTTGCATTGTGCCTCAGTGTATTGGTAAGAGCGATGTTGATTTTATGGTCACCGAGGAGCGTTCTTAGCAGAATACACAAGTAGTGAACAGCCTTCTGTTAAATACTAACTTGGCCCTCAGGTGCCTATTGAAGCATGTCTTGTGCTTCTTTCTCCCTGCAGCGTTGCTCTCCTCTCTTGGAGGCAGGATCCTGAACCCAGGCAGCCTCTGGTCTGATGTTCTCTCTGCAGTTCCTCTGTGCCAGCTGTTTTCATGACTGAGGACTTTTGTAGAGAGTACGGCTTAGAAAATGACATTAAACTTACCAGCAATTGCTGCATTGTTGCATTTCTAGGGTCCCCCAGGAACAGGTAAAACCACCAGTATCCTCTGCTTGGCTCGTGCTCTGCTTGGTCCTGCATTAAAGGATGCTGTTTTGGAGCTGAATGCCTCAAATGACAGGTGAGAATGAATAAACTTTATTATACTTTTAATGAAGAAGCAAGTATCCATTTTTCTTTTTTGTTCAACTTGGGCTGGCTTGATAGGCTTAATGCTGTATTAAGGCCTTTAGTACTTATTTTAATACAGTTTTTCCAGCTAAAAGGTAGGCAATCTTTGGTGTCCAACTATCAACATAGATATTATTACTTGATGTTTTATAAACTTGATACTTTCATGCACAAAAATAGAAACAGATGGACTGCAGAATCCATAATGGTACTGTTTTCCTGAGTTTACTTTAAAGAGTTAAGCTTCCAGCATTCATGAAAATCCTCCTAAGAATGAAGAGTGAGCAAGTTGTTTGTAATGAAACTCTTCAGTGCATAGGAAAAAAAGTGAAGTGGTAGAAATTAGGGCTATAAGGGCAGTTGGGAATTAAAATGTAGGATAAGGGTGTTAGGTACGTAGAGGGCACTGACTCTACCCCAAGGATCAGGCACTAAGGGCTGATTATATTTCCCAAGTTCTGTAGCAGACCTGTCCTAAAGTATTCTGAGGACATTTCCTAGAGGGTTGTTTATGAGTACAATACGTTTTACCTACCTTTGTTAATACCAGTTATAGAAGAGCTATAGAATCACAACATTCATTTTCTAAACATAACAAAAAAGTAAAATCCTTTATTTTTAAAAGTAAAGTCCCTTTAAAGTCCCTTTGTTGGGACTCTGTCTAGGAAAACACCCGTGTTGTACTAAAATGATGCAGTCTGTCCAGCTGTTTTTCTTAAACTTCTGAGTTATAGCTGGGTCTGTAGGTGTAGCTGTGTGAAGTTCTGGCAAAGTAGCAAAGTAGTATTAAACAGTTCTGCCCTTGTTCATTTATTACCCCTACCTTTTGCCAAACATAAGTAATTTTGTGGCAGTCCTGTAAGGTTACTGATAATATAGACACTGATACTGTTAAATTATTTTTTCAAAGCCTCCAAAAATGAGGACTATTGGTGTTTAAATCTGAATCAGTTAGGCAGTCTGGCTTACAACATGGTTTCACAACAGTTATACTGGCTCAGCTGAAGGGGCAGGAACAAACAGCGGGAGAATAGGGAGCTCAGGAGAGCTTCAGCCGCTGTGGCTGATGAATAAAATCCATTATGTAATTTCACCCACCTGATCATGAATCACTTGAATTACTGTTCCAGAGGCATTGATGTTGTGAGAAACAAAATCAAAATGTTTGCCCAGCAAAAGGTCACCCTTCCAAAAGGTCGGCATAAAATAATCATCCTTGATGAAGCAGACAGGTACGTTGGTTTTTTCTTGACCTCAGCTACTACGTGAAATGTGTTGCATCTATCTTGTCTGCAGAGCTGCTGTCTTGGACAATCTTAGATGTTTCCATCAGGCTATCAAAATAATTCGTTAGGGAATAAATATGCATTGAACAGCATTCTTATGAGATTACTCATATCAAGCGGAGATCATTGCTTCAAAGGAGATACTGAATATTGGGGTGAAACACTTAGTGATTTAGCTGGATATGAACTAGCATCTTCCAGTTTACTGGCTTTATCCCTTGGAAAAGAGACTGGCTTACATAGACAATTTCACTGGATGAAAATGGGACATTCTCCTTCATCTGCATATAAGTAGTAGTATTCTTAGAGGTATTCTTTAGAATATTAATGATTTATTTTTGCGTGTTAGTTTTATGGAGGTCTCAGTGACTACCTCCATTGCAGGGTGATTTGTTCACATGACTAGAAAAAGCTGCTTAGTTTATCCAGCCAGAATATCAAGTAATTTACTAATTATTACTTAATTATTACTTAATCATTCACCTATAAGTCAGTGAAGGGCAAAATCTGTCCTAACTCTTTTCTCCCCCAGCATGACAGATGGAGCACAGCAAGCATTGAGAAGAACGATGGAAATTTATTCCAAAACAACGCGCTTCGCACTTGCGTGCAATGCCTCTGACAAAATCATAGGTAAAGTGCTGCTAGTCCCTGGGAGATTTTGTCGTATGTTCTCCATACTGTTGGCTAACTTCCAAGGCAGTTCTCAGAAATACCTTGGACCTGCTCATTGCAAGAAACCATGGTAGTTCTGAAAAATCAAACCACCTGTACATCCAGCTAGTAAAAGAAGAGTGTATTTGTGTGGCTGGTGAACCCTCTGAACAGCTGTTTTTGATGGGATAGTGCTATGCCTGACTGCAGAAGCAGGTTTCTCATACTTTGGGCTTAATCTCCATCCAATTCTGCTACAGTTTAAGATGTTTGATGTATTGTTTACTGGGTATTGAACACCTTTTGTTGTCCTTTCTGAAACATGATCTTTAAGTTTGCCTATAGGCTAACACATTGTAGACCTTTAGACTTTTCTTGTTTAGCCGTTAAAATAGCATGATAAACATATACATTCAGAAAACCAGGAGAACAGAAGCAGCTGAGCTTCATATATATTTGCACGTATCTGGGAAAACTCAAGTAGGACATCTGGGCTCAAGTGAAGTACTATAACAATTGTATATGCTTAAGGAGATGCTATATTCCGTTTGGAGCTGACATATTCTTTTTCTTTAAAAGACGACAAATGAAGAATTGGAAATTGAGATAGCTTTTTCCAAGATGAAAACAAATGTTTGGGGTTTTTTTTTAAGAAAAGAGGGAAATGCTAATTACACATCTCTTGTCTTCAGAACCTATTCAATCCCGGTGTGCAGTGCTGCGTTACACCAAGCTGACAGATTCACAAATCCTTGCAAGGCTACTGAAAATTGTTGAGAAAGAGGACGTACCATATACAGATGATGGACTAGAAGCCATTATCTTTACAGCCCAAGGAGATATGAGACAGGTAAAAGAAGAAAGGCAACGAAACAAAGGCTTCTGTTTAAAGCAAAAAAACCTTTGAATTCTGGCGCTCAAGGATTTATCTCTGGAGAGTTGAAGCAAAGGGGATGTGACCTGTGGCACAACAGTAACTAAACTATTTGGCTTGGTGAGGTTTTAAAGCGGATCTGCTCCTTAAAAGTGAATTGGTGGGAACTGGATACCAAATTTGTGGGAGGAAACAAAGTCTGCATACATTTGTGGTTTACTCTGTTGCTTCACTGAAAACTGCTTATTTGGCATCATTTTCTGAAAAGTGTATTTCATTGTGAGGAGGGGATTGAGAAGCAGAGCACTTCAGAAAATAAATGAAGTCTTATTTTTTCTTTCACAGGCATTAAACAACTTACAGTCCACATATTCTGGATTTGGCTTTATAAACAGTGAAAATGTCTTTAAGGTTAGTAATTGCGTAAAACAGTGATGCTAGAAGTTTAGCACTGCAGCTGTGTGAGAACTTCCATTAGATATATAAGCCTTGAAGGTGCTCTGCCAGTTTGCAGACAGCACTATGTATGCAGCAATTACAGCATTAGGCTGTAAAAAAGTGCATGTGCCTTTTGAAAAGGGAGAGAGCGCTAGCAGTCCCTAATGGCACATCTGGGACTCTGTGGCTTTCCAGCTCTCTCAAAGCACACAAATCACTGGGAAATTTCCCAGCAGTTAACTTTTGAATCTGTTACTTGGGTGTTCTTATTTCGTGCTATTGAGTCTGCCATGGCAGGATAGCTGTGTCACCAGAAAAGTCCTAGTACTTAAAATTTACTCTGTATTATAGAATGTGTCTGTTTCAGTACTTCAGCTGTGTAGAAGCTTGGTGAAAATACCAGGGGTTTAATGCAGAGTCTTCCAATATTTTGAAGTGTAATATTTCTCTTTGATATAGGTATGTGACGAGCCTCACCCTCTGCTTGTGAAAGAAATGATACAACACTGCGTAAATGCAAATATTGATGAAGCATACAAGGTTGGTTTTCATGTGTTGTGTCTGCATAGACAGACACTTCTCCTCTACAGAATTCTTGTTGGTTTTGAAGAATTGACAGTGTGTGTTGTTTTTTAAGGTAAGGGCAATAGGATGCAGATGAGTTGATGAATTAAATCCTTTTTATGCAGGGGTCTGTTCAGATGAATAAGCCAACAAGCAAAAAAACCAAGTTGTATGGAAATTACTTGCTAAACAATTAAGGTTAAATCGTTTGATAAATAGTACATGCGGTTCCAGTAGTTACATACAGCTGCTCCAAAAGTGAATGTACTTGACTCACCTGATAAGTTCTGCAGATAAATGACGAATTATTCTTGCCTGCACAGATTCTTGCCCACCTGTGGCGACTTGGATACTCTCCAGAAGATGTGATTGGCAACATCTTCCGTGTATGTAAAACCTTTCAAATGCCAGAATATCTGAAACTGGAATTTATCAAGGTTAGTACTATCCTAGTTCCCGGTGGGGTCTTTTGGGCCTTTTTAAGAAGAGGATGTCATCCCTAATACAGGGGCAGCCTCAGGGTTTTCTCCTTGAGATTTGCTAAATATTGGTGCGAAAAAAGTATTTCCTAACTTCTTATTACTGCTTTCTTTCCCACTCTGCATCACCAGTTTGTCAGTAGGAATGGTCACTTGAACTTTAAAGTCTAACCACCCATAGAAGTGCCAAAAGGCACTTTAGCGATCAACTAGAATTGATAACAAACGTAATGCTGGCTGCATTTATTGTTTACATCAAAGCCTCAAATAACTCCTTGAGAACTTTCTTCAAGCGCATACTTGATTCTAGTCCAATAGATAGTAAAATATTCAATTATATTAACAACCAGTTGACGAGTGGTAAACTGGTGTAATGGAATCACTCTTCAGATTTAAAACCAGTCCTCAAATATATGCACTTTGCTCCTTACACAAAGGAAGTGGGGAAATAAAGGCTTTGATTTTTTTAAAAAAAGAAAAAAATGCATTCTAGTTGGTCTACATGAGAAGATGTGCTTCTCTTAAGTTCGAGTGACTCTGAAGTTGGTCTCTTAGCAGTAAAGCATGTGTTCTGTTTAGTCATTAGTCATACTATGCATAGTCTGAGAGAGAAAACAGAAGATTTTACAATGTCTTTATCACCAGGAAATCGGGTACACTCATATGAAGATAGCAGAAGGTGTGAACTCACTTTTACAAATGGCTGGACTGCTGGCCAGGCTGTGTCAGAAGACCGCAGCCCCTGCAGCAAGTTAGATATTTCACTGAGCTGAAGCCTGGGTTCTGGAAGGTGATGGCCTGGCACGCAAGGTCAGCAGCTCCGTGTGTCCCCTGCGTTCTGCATGCAAAGAGCCTGTTCCCTTGGTTTTGCTAAACTGCAGAAAAATAATTAGGTTCTATTGTAAAAATGTTTTGTACTTTTTTATGTAGACCAATAAAGCTTTAAAATTTACTTTGACGCAAGAACTCTTACCTGTTGTATAACCGAGGTAGAAGAGAGGACTGTGACAGGCCAGAGCAATAAGGTCTGTCTAGTGCACTCAACAAAACTGCTTATGTCAGTGGTACTGAGACCTAACGGCAGGAGAAACAAAAATTGAATCCCGTTGTTAGTGATTACCCTTCAAGCCTGGTCGTGAGTGGTGGTCCCACCGAGACCAAGAAAGAAAAACTTCTGCACAAAACAAGGCATTTAATGAAGTTACAATTGAGGCATCCCGAGCAGGTGCCACTACTGGGTGCTGTCGATGTGCCGTGGGTAAGGAAGATATTTTCACCAAACAGGAGAACTATTGCACATTCCTTCATGGTGCCAGATATTTATTTTGGATATTTCTTTAAAAAATTTACCAAATGCTGGGATGCTCTGCATTTGAGTTCCCTTTTCTGTTCTTGCTGTCCAGGTTAGGCAATGTCATTTTACTATAGCTTCAGCATACCAAAAAGCTACAGCATCATGCTTTCCTGTCTGTTCAGTTTTGGAAACCACCTTGCCGGTGCAGATGAGCAATAAAGTGTGAAACGCAGAGTGAAAGCAAATACAAACTGAATTTGACCACCTCCTTATCAGATGTGAGATACGTGTCTCCAAGCAGAGCTATCTTAATATAATTAAGCACATTCTGATTATAGGAGTCAAACAAAGCGTAGTGGAGGTACAAGTTACTGGTGCCTGCACTTCACCCTCCCCGTTCTGTTGAAGTTTTCCACCCCAAGTATTCAGCTGCCCACACCACAGCTGTGTCAGTGCCAAATTGATCTGCACGGGCAGCGTAAGTCGGCTTCAGTCTAGAGACTGGCCCCTGCACCGAAGCAGTGGCTGGTTACACCCTCCATTTCTCTGACGCGGGCCCAGGCGTAATGAGTTTCAGCAGCAAGAGCTGCTAGCGTTGTAAATTGCCCCGTCAAGACTTTCTGCAGCTCCTCCGCCAGAGCCTGAAGACAAGCCTTTTTAAGTCAAAGTGCAGGAGAGCAAGTTAATTGACGGCTAAAGCGCAGGCACATTTGAGCTTGCTCCCAAATGGAATAAAGCAAACAGCTCTTAGAATAATGGATATAATAGTCAAAGTACATTCTTCCTTCACTAGATATTTATTGAACTTACCTTTTGATTCCCAGCCAGTGCATCGTCACTCCTAGCACAAACACTGTTAAATATATGACTAATAATTTAGTATTAAGGGGCTTAAGCTGCTGAGTTCTCTACAGACACAGCATCACAGCTTTTGTCCCCAAAAGCTTTAATTAGGCACATCTAAAGAGTAGGTTAATTTTGCTTTGGCTGTACATCACAGCCAGCCTACTCCGTCTTTGCTTTCTAGTTAAATATCTTCACTGCTGAACGGGGACAGAAGAGGTGTTACAGTGGAGGTTTCACAAAATAGCACACGTCGTGTTAGGAGGACTCATAGGGCTGGTCCTTACCCCACGGGACGTACCTACCTGCACATCGTCTGGTTTGCTGTGTTGGTGCCAGCGGAAGGGTGAGAAACGTGGAGGGTCACGGTTCCCGTTCCTGCCTGCTTTAAGTGGTTTTCTTCTTGACTGTATTCAGTAGCTGCTTGTTAGCTCCAGTTTGGAGCCGACTCTTTCCTGGGCTAACCCTTTACAGCACTGGGGGGACATAATCACACTCACTTTTCCCAAGAGGAACAGTATCGATTCGAGAGGCCACCAGCGCGGCCTGTTCTACCAAAGGTGGTTGCTCACCCTCTCCGAGCGCACAGCTACTGCTTTCCGGCAGCCAGCTAAGGCTCCCCAGCTCCATTTGAGAGCCGCAGCAGCGGTGCCAAAACTACTTTTCTAATGCGTCTTAAATTGAAAACAGGAAGTGAATTGCTCACTTGGCTGCCTACCTCATGTGAGGAAAGAGATGCGTGGACCCAGGGGAGATGTCATTTCTCCCTGCGTTACGTTCAGACAACACAGGATCTGGCAATTTTAGTTGAGCACCAGAAATTCTCGCACACCTAAAAACGAGTCCTGAAAGGACGGTGCGTCAGCGAACACACTCACGTGTACGTACTCACTCGTTGCAAAGAAAAAACGTAAGGTGCTTCAGAACAAGACTGTAATGACATTGATGAAAGTTCCCGTAACAGTCCCTGGATATCTTCCAGCGTAATGAGATCACTCGCTGAAAAGTACTTCAGGAACTTTACAAAGCCGAGAAACGATTTACCCCTCTCCACAGCTGGCCGTTCTGGAGAGCTGCAATTCGCTCAGACTCCCACTAAGAGGGGGGAAGATCCTCCATACCCAGCTCCTGCCCTGCCTGCTTCGGCTCCACAACTTCCAAACTCAGATTTTGGCAGTGGAGGAACCTCATACCAGGAAAATGTAATTGGTCTAATCCACCTCCCTGCTTAGCGAGGAGAGCAGTAAATCTTGTATTTTAATGTTTTGGCCGCGCACTCACCTAACAAGTAGAACTTTCTGGGAGTTCTCTAGCTGGATCTATTACCGTGTGCCAAGGATCTTTTACTGCTGCTAATCTTCTCCTACTCATTTAGTGGCTCCCTCCGGTTACGAGATGGATCACCAGTAGGCATAACATCACCACGCATCACTGAAAATGGAGCTTGCCCTTCCCCTCCAGCAAAAAATCCAGTCTGCAGCACTTCATGGAAAGTGGGAGCTTCTTCAGGTGCCGAGTTAATCGCCAAGGATGACAATTTCAAGGCCCTGTGAGGGCCGGGCATGCTGTTTCAGTAACGAAGGCATCTCCTTGTTTCCTTGCCTGTCTGAGCCTGTGCAGAGCCCGCACGGGCTGTGGCTGTCACTGTGTCTGCTCCAGGCTCGCTGGTGTCCCCGACCTGTGCAAACTTTTTGCAGAGCATTTAAACATCAGGAAACCAGAGGATGCGAGTAGAAGCTGGGCTGGGGTAAGCAGAAAACCAGGCTGTAGCTGACTGCGTGGGTGTGCATCCCTGAAGTGCACTGGATTTTCTCTGTTGTAAAAGTCCTGGGGAAGCAGGAACAAATGCAGTTGTAGGAGCTACAGGTAAATCTTCTCCTAAGCCACACTCCAAACCACCCACTGTTTCAGCTACGTGAACGGTGGCCACCCATGGTCTCAGCGATTCTGCTAAAAATATGGCCAAGTCATTTGCGGAAGGAAGCACATGACATCCCCTTCTCCCACTCCAGGGCTCACTCACCCTTAGCTGCACTTCTCTGCTCACTCTTACCAGTCCCGGAGACATGAGTATGGGCCGCATCCCTTCTTGAAGCACAGTTTTCTGAATCAGTTTTGAGGAAGAAGGCTTTAAGGAGCTACATTTTCTCCCCATCAGATCCTGCACACCATTCCAGGTCATCTCACACGCTCCCAGCTTAGTCTGTCTCACCCAACCATGCAGACAACAGCTGCATCATAGCAAACCATAATAAAACACGGGATTTTCTTTGGAGGCTTTTTAATTTTAATAAATAAGTGGTACAACGGTGCCAAATCTGTGCATCAGGGCTCAAGAGACAAGGGTTATGTTTCAGGGCTGATATTCCCTATGGCAATACTGAAAGACTGGTGCAGTTTCTGAGCCTAGCAGCTGCGGCTCGGACCTTCTCAGTTTGTCGCAGGGTCTTTGTATCGTTATAAAACGCATACTGAAACCCAAGGAGAACTGCCATAGACAAACACTGTGAATTACAAGCTGTGGATAAGGCAGGGATTTAATCTTCCGTAGTCTTTAGCTTTTGTGAACAGGTTGGTATCATTTAGTTCCAGAGAACCACTACTGTGGAACCAAAAGCAACCTCTGCCTTGCCAGTTCCTCTTGTAGGTAACCACTTCTGCAGGAGATCATAGGAACTAAATCAGAACATAATACCTATGTCTTAATACCATCGTGCATGAGTCACCCTGACAAATTAAGTAGCTGGCTGCATTACTGCTCAGCAATTTAAAGATTCATTTCATGCTTGACAGGAGAAAACATTGCACGGACCGGCCATCCTCCCTCGTAGATGTGCAGGGAAATGAGACAGGATAACGAGCTCTTGGCTTGCCCGTGGTGACTGCCGGGCAGAGTGCTTTCTCCAGTTGCAGGTTTGCAGTTGGACTTCTGTGGGACTTCAAGCAGAGCATTTCTTCCTTTCAGCGGCACCCCTTCTACGTGATCTTGGGCACAATTTAGAGAAGAGATTTCACCGAGGGAACGAAATCTCCCCTCTCCCCGTGTGCGTGCTCGCTGGGTGTGCTCTTGCAGCTCAGCAACGGACTTCTTCAGACTTTCTGCAGAAAACTTGAAATAAGAGGGGAAAAAAAAAAATAGTGAGTCCACTGACTTTTAATCCCTGCTTTCAACTTCTTAACTCTGCTGCCTGTTACGTTTTCTTTCCAGGGACAAGTAGCGAGGTACACTACAAAATGCCCACGTCTAAGCAGAAGCCTCAGCTGTGCTCCCAGACGATGGTCCCTGAGCAGAGCGGAAGGCACAGAGGTGCCAGGAGCCCAAATTCACCCTCCTTTGGTGGAGAACTTGTACTGGCGTTTGTTGGTTGGACATGGGGATTTTATAGCGTTACTCTGCTAGCAAAGGCTATAAGAGGCATCGTTCTAATGGCAAAAAGCGCATTGGCAGTTTTAGTTTACTTACAGAGCTGCCAGAAGCTATTTACACCTACAGCCATGATAGCATTTTGCTAGGGCTTACGACTGGAGGTTTTCCCCAGAAAAATCTGTCTTACCAGTGCTTTGCAGGACAGCTATTCCTCCCTCTTCTACCTTCCCAGCATCATTTATCACTTTGGGGGGTGGATTTCTGGTAGTCCCTGTGCTGCTTTGATCATTGCTCTCTGCCAAATCAGGTGCGGTCATTACAGCAGCTTTGCCAAAACATTTGCTAAGCATCTATCGGCCCCGATTGTTCCTCTCTCAGCTCTGAAGGCTGTGGGCACTCCCCCCGTTACAAACGGCAAACAGAGCAGGCTGGTGTGCCCGGTGCCACGAAGCCACTATCAGAGCATAAAGCAGGACCACGCTGCGGCTAATGCAGAAGTGTAATCCCCTCTTCCTTGAACTTTCTCTGTGGAAGAGGAATAAATGCAGATTTGCTTGTAAGAGTTGCCATTACAGCACTTTTCATTTTTTCATGGGTAATCTGGCTTCCTTCCTCCAGATGCTTAGCCAACACGATGCCTGGCTATTCCATAAACACCTTCCAAAAAGAAGTTTCTCTGCAACCCCATCTGAAACAGTCCATTTTTATGATATTCTCTTGGTTTGCTCCAGCTCAAGCAAAAGAGAGACGCCTGGCAGCGAGGTACTGCCGCGGCAGGTTTCTCAGGCCGGGGCTCCCGTGTTCAGCTGCATCCCAGCCCAGGTTGGTGCTGGGCCGTGGGGAGCAGCGGGTGGCCGTGGGCAGCAGCGGGTGGCCGTGGGCAGGGGAAGAGGCGTTCACCAGGCTGAGCTGTATTTGCTGCCAGCCAGATCACGGGCGCGTGCTGTTGGGAAGCGACTCGCGTGCCACGAGTGACACAGGCTAAATCCTTGACCAAAAAGCACGACCTGCCTTTGGTGCGGCTTCCCCTCCAGCACAGCCTTTGTCAGAGCTAACGCTGCCGGGACAGGCTGCTGAAGGCCAAAGCAAACACCGCGATGTGGAGAATAGTGACTGTGC
Organism: Mycteria americana; assembly: GCF_035582795.1. NCBI lineage: Eukaryota > Metazoa > Chordata > Aves > Ciconiiformes > Ciconiidae > Mycteria > Mycteria americana. Next base: position 9,898,028 of record NC_134379.1, on the reverse strand, counting down.
CTTGCACGGTGGGGACAAATCTTAAATACTTTGCATGGCTTCAGAAAAATCGGATTTTGGGGGTTTGCCCACCGCCGGTGCCCACAGTTTGGGGACTGTAAAACCCCGTAACTGGAGCTGCCAGCACGTGGCATAAGGACGATCCTCCGGGTCTCTGCAGGTGCTCAGAGAGTAAAAACCCAACAAGGAGAGCGATACTGGTCCCAGTCCCTCTCCCAGCTGGAGTCCTAGTCCAGTCTGCAGCAGGGTGACCAGCACTACATGCTCTAGCCAGCACGCAGAGACACCACAGATCTATACATTAGCACAGCGGTGGTTTATTTTCCTCTTTCCCTTTCCCAGCAATCCACATACACTCGTCTGCTGAGAAGAGGCTCTGCAAGGCCTCCGAGAGCCCGTTTTGAGCCGTAACAGCTAACGCAGAGCCTGTCCCTGTGTTTGCTATATCTGGGGCTGCTTTTCCTCCATACGTCACCGTGCATTTACTGACACTGTGTTATATCACCCACTCATTCAGTATCATGCAACCTTCCTGCAGCTCTCCACAGATGGTTTTTACTTTAACTGCCTTGAGTTATTCTTTATCATCAGCATCAGGTCGCTGCTGATAGCGGGGCAGGATATGCGGTTGTCGCAGAGCAGGCAGGGCTCAGCTGAGCCCAGGGAATCCCTTCCGCTGCTCAGCCTCCGAGCTGCACAGACCAGAGGGGTTTTGGGGGTTCCTGTCCGCAGCACGTAGCAGTGCCACCCAAAGCTGCTCTGAAGCGGTTTTGAGTTCCTGTTGGAGGAGGGCGGCGCTGGGGCTGGGACACGGACCTCGGTAAATTCATCTCCGCAGTCGGCGTTAGTCAGCTTGGCATCGGCCAGAGACGTGCCACGGCTGCCCTGCTCCCTGCACAGCCTACGTGGGCTGCTGGGCACCGGCTGGCCCCACCGGCAAGGTGCAAAGCTCCAGCTGAGCTCTCTTTGGCATAAACGCAATCCTCCCACCCCTACATAAATACATGAACCTTTTGCTGGCTTTTTACCTTTGCTTTGACAGAGGAGCAGGGCCTGACGCAGGGGCCGTGTTGATGTAGTCTGGCTCGTCATCCGGGCTTTCTGTCTGCAGAGCTGCGAGCGAGGGTGGGGAGCACTGATCAGTAAGCAGGTTGATCTAAAGACACATACACACGGTAGACACGCTGTGCCTCCTGCCAACGTTTAGCCTTCGGGGCCGACATGTTTTTGTGCCTGGGCTAAGAAACCTCCGATCACAGTGTGAAGGTCTCCTTGAAGGGGCTTCAAAACGGTCACAGCAAATTTGCAAACACTCTGCAAGCAGCGAGCATGGACAGCTTTTCAGAGCCAAAAGAGACTGACTTAGATTTAATCTAGAGAGTGCGCAAACAGGATAACAAGAATCAGTTTGCTTAGGCAGCTTTCACACCAGAGACAGAAAGCTCTTAAATATATATGTATACAGTCACCACTATCTCCCAGGCCAGACTACCCCCTACACTGCACAGGAAGCCACACGGTAGATTAAACTGCTCTTTAAAGGTTAGCTAAAGAAATATGCACCCCCGATTACTGCAGGAGGGTTGCGGGCTGACCCACTGGATGTGCACGCTGCACAGTTCTTTGTCGGAGGGGATTACAAGGCTGAGCTTGCACCAGGGCAACTTCAAAACGTAAGAGGATATAAGAGATGAAGAGCGACATTCTTCTGTAGCTTCCCACGGTCAGGGTTTAGGGACAGCCACCTGCACGGCGGCCGTTTGAGTGCTAGAAGCACCACGTCCCATCACAGCAGCATTCAATTACAAGGGTGTGTAGCAATTTGGACATTGCCTTAGATGTTTATCATGGACGACTGGGGAAAAAATAACTCAAGATGTGGGCGACGGCTGCATTGCCCCGAGTGTGGTCTGTACCGGTCTAGCGTGACAGGCACCCTGCCCGTGAGCCCCATCCCTGAATACTAAACAATTGCTGACAACATACCTTCCGCTTGCTGCAGTTTCCATATGTGTATCGCCGCGCTGTTCTCGTAGTCCGCGGCGTCTTCTATGACTAAGAAGAGTTTGGACAGGATGATGCTGAACAGCAAGCGGACTAAAAATGGACCTTTGTGAAACCCCCCTCCTACCGCCGCACCCCAACCACCCCGTGCACGTGGCTGAGTTTCCAGCTGGGCGGCTGCCGTCATGCCACAGGTCTGCTGGTGCTGCCTCATCGCTTTTCCAGCCCTGACCACGTGCCTGGATATCTGCGGGCACGGATAGGGATCAGACTGGTCCCCGCTGCTCCTGCCTCCTCTAATCGCTCCGCACAAAGCCAGGCAGGAGCAGGGCAGGCCCTAGCAGTGCAGAAAGCGTTGTGCTAAATTGCTGAAGGAAACCAACTTGACTTCCTATTTTGATTGCTACGTCCCAGGACAGAAGCTGGAAGCCCTTAAGCAGACGCTGTGGTCCAACACCATCCTCCAGCAGCTCACTGGCTGCAGCCTTCTTGGGCTGGATGTGGTGAGAAACCTGAGCTGGGGGCTAGAGCCACGATCAGTCTTGGCTGTAACGACACTGAAAGACCTAGAGAAGCAATGCAGACCCCAAAGCTCCTGAATTGCTGCAGAGATCTCCTAATCAAAGGGATCAGCTCGGAGGTGAGCTCTTGGCCGGTAAGGCATCACCGTGTGCGTTTTTCCTGCAGAAAGGGGAAATGCTCCAGGTCTGCTCCGCGCCTGCAGCAGCCCCTGCACCCCAGCTCCGCCAGCACGGAGCTGATAGGAAGAGCTGAGCCTGCGAACGAGCGGGTTTTCCCTCGGCTGAGCCGGTCGCTGTCCCTCTCTGTGCTTCCAGATACCTTTGTACAACACACACGAACCACGACAGCAACACACCTACCTGGATCGGAGCCGTGAGACACTCCGATGATGACGTTTTGATAGGAATAGGAATCCTCCTCTTTCTCTGGCAGAAAGAAGAAAGGGGGACAAAGGGCTTAAGGAAGCGTAGGCGACCTGGGAAGATCCCTCAGCACCTGCAGGAGAGGGCCGTTTCCCACAGCAAAACGCACATCAGCTAAAAAAAAAAATCATTAGTCTTCACGACAGCCTGCGCTGACCCGGGGCGTCCCCAGCGCAGCCAAACCGGGCGATCGCTGCCCCACGGGAGCAGCGTCCCCATCGACGCCGCGGAGCGCCGGCCGAGCCTCTCCGGCCACGGCACCACCCACGGAGCCACCGAGGGCGAGTGGCCAAAGCTGGTCCCGAGCACCGTGACTTGTCTCGCGGAGAGGCACGTAAAACACCAAGCACCGTTACTAGCCCTACAGCAGCCCTAGGGCGAGCAGGGGGAGGGCCGGCTGTGGCACGGGGGGAACCCCCCGGCAGCCAGCCCAGGGCAGCAGTCAGGAGGGGGTATTCCTTCCCAGAGAGCGTTAACCTTGTGACTGCGGTGTCTTCTTGGGCTTATTCTCCGTTTCTGGGAAGGAACCGAGGCCGTTTCCAAGCACAACATCTGTCTGAGCCCAGCACACAGATCTATTAGCATCTAGAACCAAAATCTGCTTAGAAGAATTAAAAAAAAAAACCAAACAAAAAACCCCAAGCTCTCTGTTCTGTTGCTGGGTATTTCAGCTCTCCGGATGGGCCTGTGAGCAGCCGGGCCACGTGAGTCCCCGTATCGCTGACCTCAAAACCTGCGCCGCCGCCGCCGCTCACCGACGACCTCTGCGCCTCTCCAAAGCCGAAGGGGAGAAGCGCCGAGCTCAGCGGGCCGACCCATCTCAGCCGGGACAGGCAGCGCTGCACCGGGGACGGCTCCGCTGCCCGAACCCACGCCGGGCAGGAGGGAAGGCAGTAGCCAAGTCCGCGCCCAGGGCAGCTCCGCAACAGCTAGACACTGTTAGGTAGCTAGGTAGTCCCCAGCCACTGAAAGAGCATTAAAACCAATAAGGGATACAAAAACACTCATGGTAATACAATCAGGTTTCTCTTTCTCCCTTTTTTTTTTTCCCCTTTTTTTTTTTTTTAAAGAGTTAAATTTTTTTCATAAACAAGGTATTTATTTTTTTTTAATTTTTTCTCCCTCCAGTCTCTTTAAATAAAAAATAGGATTCATGTTTTGAAATTTATTTTGTATAAAAATAGACTGATGTCTGAGTCAGCACAGACAAATGCTGAGTAGCCGGGGAGGTAAAAACATTTCACAGATGCAATATTTGTCTTGAAAAGATGCATTTGAATGGAGTGGTGCGTTTCATCCCACCTTCATTCACTAGCCTCATAAACCAAGCACACAAAATATTTGAAGGCCTCTCTTCCGCAAAAAGCTTCTGCCCTCCTGGGCAGGACACTGAGGGGCTGCGACCTCCGCTCACCCAAACCAGACCGAGCTACGAACAGGAAAATGGCCTCGTTACCCCAAATGCCCCCGCAGGGATGGGTAATTTGCTGCTGCCCAGAGACGAAACAGGGTGAGAACAAAGCGTTTTGTGCGATCGGAGCCATGGATGCGTTTGGGCTGTCCTGTTTATAACCAGCGGATGGACTGTTTGGGGCTTGGGCATCCCTCACGTCCCACGGCTCCGCTACACCCCTTAACGAAAGCGTCTCCTGGCCCCACGCTCGCTTCAGGCTGCACGGCAATAACGCGCAGACCCAGGCGAGAGAAGTCTCGTGGGCTCCCCGGAGCCACGGGACAGCCGGGCCGGTGGCTGGAGAAGAAACCCATCTCGCTCGCGTGGAGACCTTACCGTTGGGTGGCGTGAAGAACTGGGCACAGTTGTAGTAATCCAGAGATATGGGCTCCCTGCAAGAAGAGCAGCTGCCGTTAGCTCCCGCCCGGGGCAGCCCACGGGCTTCCCAGCCGGAGCTGCGAGAGCCAGGAGCGCACGACTGCGCCGGGACCGGTACGGCCCCGCTCGATCGCGCCGGCGGGCAGCGACCAGCTACTTACACGTAGGCAGCATCCTCTCGCAGGCAGTCCTCTGCAAGCACAAAGGGTTTGCCGTCAGCACACCACACCGTTGCATAAACTCAAACCGCCGTCCCAAAGCACAGCCGGACAAATTCCCCGAGCGCAGCTATAGCGGATGTCCCCCGCAGCCGGAACACCCTGGCACGGCCCCGAAGCCCGTCCACAAGCAGAGCCGGGAGGCTGGAGCAGGGGGAGGCAGCTCTGATCCATCCCGGGCCCTGAGAAACCCAGGGCTCACCGCTGCTCACGGACAGATCCTGCCAGCTGGCAGGGAGATCGGGAATATCCTCCCGCATTTGGGAGAGGAGAGCACAGCTCGACGCGCCGATAATCCTCTTAGGGCAAGCACCAGCTCACGCTGCCCCGGGAGGGAGCGGGGTGCTTGTGAGCATCCCGTCGCCCTCTGCTCTGACCATTAACGAGATCAGCACGTGTCTTACAAAGCAATCCCTAAATCAACCAAGCCAGAGCTCCACCAGCTGCGGTGTCGGCTGCCTGCATGCTCCCTGCCAGCTCTCATCCCCGGTATCCTCCCACCGCCTCGGCAGCCTTCCCTCCCCGCACCCCCGGACGCGTGGCTGCAGCATTTACCTGTCAGGAAATTCTGGTACCTGGACTCGGTCCGGTGCCCTGGGGAAAAGCAGAGGGGCACGTTACGCTGGGGCTCAGGCCGAGCGACGCGAGCCATTCGATGACCAGGCGCTGCGGCATCGGCAGCTCTGCCCCCGCTCAGCTCCTTGCTCGGGGCCGGGGAACACGGCTGCAAGGTTGGACGCCCCAGGGCGGAGGTGTTGGGACAGCCAGGGGTGATATTTTTTAATAACCTGGCCCTGTGGCTCTAACCAGGGCTGGTCAGCCGTAGCGGGACGAGCACTGGATTCTAAACTCAGACCCAGGCTAGTGCTTACGAAGTGTCGCTGCGCAGACCAGCCACAAGCGTCGTGGGTAGGTGCTAACAAGAGCAGTTAATTTTATCATCACCCAGCTTATTTCCAGGATAACCCCGTGCCCTGCCCGGGGTCCAGCAGTGAGTAACCAGCCTCTCGGAGGCTCCGTCTTCCCAAAACCGATGGGAGCTCCCAGCCGGCATCTACACAAAGGAGCCGAGATTTGCAACATCCCCATTGATGAACGTCGGGTAGGTGCTTCCCCCGTGGCCACGTGGATGGGGAGAGCACTGAACCGGAGCCCGTCCCGGGGGAGACGCTCACCGTATCCAGTGCAGTGGGAGGCACCGAGCTCCTTGATGGTTTTCCTGAAAGACAGAAAAAGGAGCTAAAAGCCCAAGTCTGAGCAAAGCGCACCAGGGGTTACAAACCACAGCAATGACCAAGCCAGAGGGACCATCCATGAAACCCCCCGTGAGTTCATACAGGAAACATATCAAGCAATGGGAAATGAAGAGTTTGGGGTCAAATCCCAAAATGGGAATAGCTATGCCCGAATATTGCGGCAGGGTTATTGCGGCTGTGTAGTTCTTGGGGGTTTTGGCGACGGGGAGAAGGGAATTTCTCATGTCAAACTGCTTATAAGCCAAGAACGGCCATTTCTTTTTCACGATGTGCCTATTATGGGCAGCCACAGCTTGTTTCCTCGGGTTTGATTTAAATGGTTCCCAGTAGAACACAGTCAGACTGAAGAAAATCCAGAAGTCTAAACCCACTATTGACCATCAATAAATTAAGTATAGCCCGAGCCCCATCTATAGGGTCCAGAACCCAATCCCAAATCCTGAACATTCATGTATGTCGGGTGAAGTTCATCCACCCTTGGCTCTATAGCTAGGTTCTGGTTTGGGTTTTTTACGTACCTTGCTATTGATAAGTTTTCAGGTTCCTTAATTTGTTCCAGCCTTCGGGTTGTAGCTAGCACCAAGAACAAAACGAGATGTTAATTATTATGGCAGAGCAGATATTTCAATGAGCACGGAGCATCCAACAGAGAGGATTCCCCAGTACTGGCAAGCGTTCTTCTAACGCATCCCGAAACAGCTTCCAAATCGTTCCTCAAAAGTACATAGCGGCCAACATGGGAAACAAATAGAGGAAAAGCTGGTGTCTGTGCAGACCACAGAGCTAGCAAACACACATCGGAGGAACTTACAGTCCCAACCGCTGCCTTATTGCCTATTCCCCTCCAAACCCCCTCGATTCGGGGGCCTTTGCCACGCTGAGCACCAGTAGGTCATAAGCTTTGCTCATAAGCTTTGGTCGGGCTGGGCTGAAGCAAAGGCTCGTAGGGGATTTGCGGGGCTGGGGCCGAGAGAGGTCCCAGGGACAGGAGCAGCCCCGCAGAGCCTGTCTGCAGACGGTGACATTTACTACAGACCCCGCCAGCAGCTCGTTTCAGGATAAAAATCAAAAGGTCAGCGCCTAACCCAACTTGCCGCAGGAAGCAGCAAGGGGGTGATGATAAATGAGTCACTCTATCAATTCGGGTTCACCCACACTGTTGTTTTCACAGGGCAGAGTGGTTTGAAGGGCCCAAGCTAATAAGGCATTGCATTTCAGTGACATTGCTTCAGTGATTTATTTTCAATGCGAAGGGACGTTTTTTCCTAGAGCTCAGAATTCGCATCACTAGAAGCATCTAATTAGGTTGGCTTTGGCAATCTCGGTCTAATATTGTTTCACCGCCTGGCTTCGAGGTGACCCTTTTAGTTTTATTTTCCCCCCATTCTGCGCACACAGGACCCCCACCCCGCAACGCAAGAGCCCTGTGCAATGTTCGTACTCACTGGAATGGGATCGAATCACCTCAAAACTCGGCTGGCTTTCAAGCCTGGGAAAAAAAAAAAAATAGAGGTACGACCTCAGCTGAATTTTGGGGTCTATGACAAGGAAAATAGATGCAAGAGACCTCCCTGTCTGGTGAGCGGAGGGAAGAGAGCACAGCCTCCACGCTGGGCCTGGTGAAATGCCGAGGTGCATTGCTCAGCGCGTCGTGCAGGACCCGCGTGAGCTGGGAGCCGCTTCCCGGACTCCTCTTTGACCCTTTAAAGTCAAGATGTGCCCGTGGACCATTGGCAGAGCAGCCAACGTCAGCTAAGGGAGGGACCCAGGGATGAGGAAAACACCATTTAGGATAGTTCCTACTCTGACGCTTTGTGCGCCAGTTAAGGCCAGAAGAGCATTTTCACCCAGAGAAGAGCTGGGTGTTCGCCCGTGACATGCCTTCAAACCCCACTGCTTCACCTCCGCTGCTGTCCCTGCCCCTCCCAACATCCCTTAACATCGACCTGAAAAGAACAGCATACGTGATCAGCGATAAAAATAACATACATGCCCAATAACCTCTTTACTTTTTAGCTAACAGGAGAGCTGCTCTCCAGAGCACGAGAGGATTCCATGGCTCCTCAACCGCAGGTGCACACAGGCACTTCTTAACTCTGCCTTGGGGACCCTGAAAGCGTCCCTTCCCCCCCACCTCCTTTCGTTCGGGTCACCCCCATCCCAAGCCCGTATTCATGGCACAGGGCCGGCGGGGAGCTGAGGTGTCAGGCAAAGGACCTCGTTGCAAAGTCTGCAAATATACAGAGTTAAACCACTTCGTTTGCAAAAAGCCCTACCTAACCCAAAGCAGATCTCTAAAAAGAGCGCACAATACCACGAGGCTGAAGTCAAAGGTATAAATTTCAGGAAGGCGAAACGATTCGGTACGAGCCCGCAGGGGACGGAGCCTGCGCCGGCTTCTCCATCGGTTTCCGACGGACCGCACCGAAGCCTTTCCCCTGGTCCCGGGCAAGCGGGGCAGAAACAAACACCCCAACCCCACGGAGGCCTTCGCAGAGCCCCTCTGCACCACGTTTGCTCCTATATCAAAGGTTACAAGCCAGCTTATTTTTTTTTCTTTATATCATTTAGCTGTGGTTTGTCTGTTGCTGAAGGAAATAAGGGGGTGTGCGTGTGTGTACAATGCATTTCCTTCGTTGCTTATGCTGCAGGTCGGTGGTTACTCCGGCGCAGGGTCCCTCCAGCACCAGCCAAGGGCCGGGTCTTGTTCACGGAGCTACCAACCTCTCTACCTCATCTCAGGGCACGACGGGACAGGATAAGGACTTGCCCTTCCAATTCTCCCAGACCTTTTTCCAACTTGTTAATGACTCCCAGGTATCACGGTCAGAGCTTCAGTTTCATTTTGGATTATTCTTTGTAAAGGCATTACCCCTTCAGCAGCGCCCTGGGCTGGGGCACGCCGCCCTGCACGCCCTATTCTGGGATTATTTTGTTTCATATAAATCCAGATTTCAGGTGTGAGGCACGGAGCAGGTCTGGCTCTGGCCAGGGTCTCACCCCGGGTGAGCAGCGCAATTGTGAAAGGCAACTTACTGGCTCCTCCGCTCGCTCAGCTGCTTCTCACGCTTGGTAGCTGGAAGACAGGGAAAATAAAAAAAGCTCTTAGGAGGATGATTTGGGAGTTAAAGATCAGAAAGATGAGTAAAACACATTCACAAAACTTCTTCAGCCGGGAGCAGGAGAGGGCAGCCGAAGCAGCGAGCAGCAGTTGCGATAGGGTTTTGATTTATTTTTTTTAAACCGTGTCTAAAGCATAGTATTTGTCTCAGACACCGCAAAGCAAGCAAGCGAGCCATTCCTGTCCCCAAACCCCCACCCTGCAGCCTCTCCCAGTAAAAGCCACCCAGCACCGAGAGGTGGGCTCAACCCCCCTGCTAGGGCGGGGGCTCGCCCCGCTCTCTTTGTATGTAATATATATATATATATGAATACAACCCCAGCCTCTCCTTTCGTGCCTGCCCTCCTCCCGCCTCTCTGCCCCAGAGCCCCCGCAGGATTTGCGCATCTGGATATGGTCCTCCTGGGCGAGGTGTCCCAAAGCCACCCACCACGGTGCCCACGGAGAAGGGTCTGCAGCCCACGGCGTTGCGCCCGCCCCAGGGAAGGGGTGCTGCAGGGCCGGGGGGTCCTCCCCCCCCCCGGCTGCTCTCTGGCCACCAGCAGAGACCCTTCCCAGCTCGAGCTGCTGGGAGCATCTCCACGAGGGCAAAGCTCCCCGAGCCAGCACATGGCTGAGCAGGACCAAGCCCGCCCGAGGGGACACCCCTAAAGGAAAGGGGACACCCCTAAAGGAAAGGGTCCGCCCGGCATGACCCCCCAGCCCAGCCCGGGGCCGCGGGCAGGACCCCAAAGCAAGGACGCGGGCAGGGCCTTACCGGAGAGCTGGCACTTGACGCAGAGGCTGACGGCGGCCCCGAGCAGCATCAGCACGGCGGCCGCCCACAGCAGCTCCAGCTGCGCCATGGCCCGGCTGCATCCAGCCTGAAACACAGCGACGAGCGGAACCCCGTGAGCATCGGGGAGACGCGGGGCTGCGCGGCCGCCGCTCGGAAAGCTTTCACCCCGCACGGAGCCACGTGCTATCCGCCTTCGCGCCCCCAGAGAGCGGGGCGTTTGCCGAGGATGCAGAAGAGACTTTAGGGTTCTGTTACGGGGCGGCAGAGGCAATGCCCTTTCCCCACGCTTTCCGCTCCTGTAAGACCCGAGCGCACCCCAGAGTCGAACCCCCCATTTCATCACGGGGAAGGAGAAGAGGTTCACGGGGTTTCCCCCGGGACACCGGCACAAAGAGGAAAAACCCACGTGGATTTACTCGCTCCCAGCCCCACAACCCACGTTGCCATCATCGAACGTTGTTAGCAGATGCTGTTTTTTAATATCTAGAAGAGAGGGCAAAAAAGGGAGGCACTTGGAATATTCAAAGCTGCCAGGACCTTTGCACAAGGCGCTCTGGCTATTTCCCTGCAGCACGGTATTACTTCACATGTTAAATTCCCCACACTTTTTTCTACATTGAGCTGGCTCAGACACCGGCTCTTCCCCTCCTTTCTGTGACTCTTCCACAAACAGCAGCTAACATTTTGTAATAATCAGCATGACTTGGCTTCAATTTCTTCCTTTAAAATACAAAACATCCTATAAATACCACAGAAAACAGCCTGCTGGGAGTGGGACGCATCGTTTAGCCCATTCCTATTCCCCAGGGCCAGATTTTCTTTACTTACAGATTATTTTGATTTATTTTTGGTTTTAATAAACTTCTCGTTGGCCCCTATGGATGGAGACGCTTCAACTCGCCAAAGGCCAGTACGTCATTGCTCTGCCTGCTCGGAAGCTTCCCTACCGCCTCACTTGAATCTCCCTTATTACAACCTAAGCCTGAATTGTATTGGTACAGCCACTGTGGATGGGGGGAGGAAATAGATATACATATACGGGGAAATATACGGATATGAGAATAATTAATAATTAAAATAATTAAACAAATATCAATAACAGACAACAGAAAACAGCAGCTTGATTCTGCCCTGCTCAGCACCTTCTGCCTGTGCTTCTGCAAAGCAGAATAAACAACATTCCTCTGCCCAAAGGGCAAGCCGCACCGACAGCCCATTCACGCAGGAGAACACCCAGAGACCTCCTTGCAGCAGCCGAGCCTCGCGGTGCTGAGCGAGCGTCCTCCCGCCCGCGCGGCCGAGGGCGCCGGCGGGAGGTTTGCGGTCCGGTTTGGCCTTGGGCTCCCAGTCCTACGCCAGTGTCCTAATTAGCGGGGCACGGCGTAAATGATTGCGGGGCAGGGGAAGGAAATGAAAGACACGGTCCCCGTTTCTGTTCCAGACAGCCCCCGAGCACAGCATTGCTCTGCCCCTGCCCGGAGGGAGCCATCGCCGAAGGGCAGGAGGGGCTGCCTGGGGCTTGGCGTCAGTGTCCTCTCAGCACCGACTGCCCAAAAGTCCCAAAAGACCCTAGGTCAAGCAGGACGATGACTTGGCTTTGAGCCCATCCTCTCTGCTTGTGCGCAAACCGGGTTTATCTCCACTCCCTTCAAGGTCACCCAGACTCAGGAGGCCACGGCAGCTCCCGGCACTCGCTCCACCGCGGCTTCGCTCTTTATAGACCCCCGGGGGCCTCTCCCTGCAGAGTTTCTTGCAGCGCTTTCTGAAGAAGCTGGGATGAGGCATTTCAGATTAACGGTGTGCCCGGCACACCAGGAGGTGCAGGACCAGCACCCCCAGCTGCAGCCAGGACATCGGGGATGGAACCTGCTCAAAACCATGTGGTTTCTCACATCGTTTTTCCTTGGCTCAACACCCCCCTGGAAATCATGAGCCATGGATCATCTCCGAAACATCTGCAAGAGGCAGCAAAGGGAAGTTGGCCCAGTGCTGGGGACCAAAATTCATTATACAAAGGGCTGTAACATTGCTGGTTTGTTGGGGGGGGGAGGGGGGGGTAGGTGTTGGTTATTGGGTTGGTGAGGTTTTTTTGTTTGTTTAAGTAAAGGCAAGGCAGAGCTGAAGGCACCTGGCAACGCTGACCTAGTTTGTACCGTGGTAGGGCAGGCCGCCATCTCCCTTCCAGCGCCGGTTTTATTTCTGCAGCAGGGCAGTAACGCAGCAAACCCCGGCTGCTCCCGAGCCCCCGCTCGCCAGGGACACAAGAGGTGGTGGTCTGCGGGGGCTGCTGAACCAGGCACCGCGCGTCCGATCCCCACACAGCGTCCCCCACGCCGAAAGCCCGCGGGCACCAAGTGACAAGCACAACGCCAGCCCGGAGGTTATTATTTATGTTCACCAAACACCCCAGCCCATGGAAATCCTTTCTTTTGGTACAAAACCTCCTCTCGTAAGGAGCTGACGGAAGGAGGTGACGAACAGATTTATGACAAGCAGAAGGCTGGAGGCACTTACTCACGGCTGGCGGGATATAAATAAAATATTTGGAAGGCTGAACGTGCTTTCCCCGCTCTCCGCCTTGGGGAGACAGCGAGGAGAATAAATGGGCTCGAGCCGCCGAGGGCTGTGATGAGGCCCAGATGTATCAGAAGGACGCAGAGGGTAAATAACCTGCTGATCAGCCATGCTTTCAAGATGCTGCATTCAAACACGGGGAGAAAACAGCTTCCCATCTAGTTTCAGCTCTTCAGGAGTAAAATTCAGAGAGCAGCAAAACGCCCTGTTCTCTTTATACACGTCTCTGTTCTCTTTTTGTATGGTTTTTTTTCCCCTTTTTTGCACCGACAGAAGTTTCTCCTTGCATGAGGAAGCCAGCGGGGCCATGGCGCTTGCCTCCGGCAGCGAGCGCTGCCCGGGCACCACGGCCCCGTGAAATCCCCTGGGAGCAGCCGCCCCGAATAAGCAATTCCAGGGAGAGGAACCCGCGGGAGGCTGGATAAAGTCGCGGTCTCTGCAACGCGGCACCGCTCCTGCGAGGGGACGCACGCCTTCCCGCACAGGGGCTGCTCTCTTCATGGCCTCAGCTATTTTTAGCAATCAAAGAAACAGATTTTTTTTTTTTTTTAAATGGGAAGGATTAATGAACTTGCAAAAAAAAAAAAAATCACCCGGTCTGTACGTGCTAGGTCTTTTATTCCTGGCTGCTGGTGCGGAAGGTTTCTAGTCCTAAGTTATAGTGAGTCTCTGGGAACGGGGCTCGCTATAAACAGCCGAGGGAAGGAGAGGCGGTTTTCTCAGGGAAGGCTGAAAGGTCTCTCGCTTTTAAGTCTACTAAAGCGGAGAGAGTACGTGGACATTCATTCTGTCCGAGAGAGAAACACCAAAGCAAGAAAAGCTGTCTAAATTTAAATAAGACAGCACTGGCTTATAAAAGGAGCAGGGTATAAGCTGGATAGGCAGGCTAGAAATAAAATTCCTAACGGATGGAAAACCTGGAAGAACTTTCCAACAGTAGCAGAAGAGGCAAAAAGCTCACTTAAAAACCCTTTAAGAGTACTTAAAACATACTTAAACTTTTTGCTGAAAATCCAGGAGAGCGAGGAATGTGTTGATGTGGCATCAGCAAAAACGGCCGGTTTCTGTAAGATCATTTCTGACGAAGCCGTTTTAGCCCTTTGCAGACATCAAGCTCACCCCCCAAGTTCACTGCGAGATAAAGACTGAAACTGCAGGTTTATGTCATGTGTTCAACCTATAAAACGCCCAAGAGGTAAAATATAAAACAGTCTTCTCCTCTCCCCTACAGAAAGTTTTGTGGTCTGCTCCGGTTTGCAATAAATTAAGGCTAATTCAGACTGACTGGATGAGTCACCGGCATGAAATATAGAGTGGAGAGTTTATTTAAAACCTCGCCATACGAGATTTAGCGCACGGACTTGTTGAACAGATGCAATATTCAGCTTGACTCAATGTCTCTAACATTTCCAAGAAAAGAAACACTACTTTCTGTTTGTCTACATTGCACGCAGAACGTCCCATCAATTTAGAAATTAAAGTCTCAGACCAAGGAAGCTCCTGTGGTTGGAACCACTTCCATGACCGGCCTCGAGCCTCCAGAAAAGCCCCTTTCCAGAGGTCTGCACATCCCATTTCCTACCAGATCTTATGCCAGTGTAAATTTTCTTAGGGAAGCTGCTACAGCATAGTCAGTCTGGTTTTTCTACAGCTATTCAAGAGGACTATGCTTTGTTTTACGCCAGGAGAACAGTAGATGCATTTTGGTAGAACACAGGACAAGAGGGAAAATTAGAATTGATAAATCAACTTTTAAGATAGATTACCACTTTGTAAAATGCTTTAAAAAAAAAAAAACAACTCAGGTGGAAAACACAGTGCAAAATCCTAATCACAACACGCGTGCCAGCACAAGGAGGCAATTCACAGAAATCTCTTGTATTTGCCCTTAACCGCCCCTGTTTTCAGGCACGCAGCATCCTTGCCACCGCTGCGGAATCCAGGGGCACGCCACGTTAGGAACTGCAGATATAGGCAACCCATATGTATGTAACCAAGTACTCCTGTTTAGTCCACAGCAATGAAAATGAGCCAGTATCACACAAGATTAGGGGATAGTTATCCCCTTTTGCTGGAGTGCCTGCCTCACGGCCCATTTTACGCTGAACATCGATCACAAGAGAAAGCCGATGCAAAGACAGAGCTCTTTCCACCTAGGATTAGCAATTTCAAGCACTTATATGCAGTAACATAAATACCTTCATATACATGACGCCAGTCAGCCCTGAAACCAATGGAAAACCCAGAAAGCGTAGTTCAAGTCAGCTATTTCGTAGGATTGGGCTTTGGAGGGGAAACATCGTGGGCTGCCGCGGTCCCAGAAGCTATAGGCAGGAACCAGAAGCAGGACCAAACGGATCTGGGATGAGGGCAGCGCAGCTCAGCCTGAACCTTCCAGAATTTTTTAGCAGATGTGAATGGAGAAATAATGTAATTAAAAAATAGCCACGCTGCCATCGGCGGATGGAGCGGGCAGATGTAAAGAACAGCATCGTAAAACGGGCAACTAGGTTGCATGGGACAGACTCTCACCTTGGGTCCGGAGGGGTGTAAGTGCTGCTGAGAAGAGATATTGGGTAATTTTCATACCTTGGAGCTTGTCAGGTGATGGCCGCGAGCCGCAGCAGCGAGGAGTAACATCCAGCATGTTGCTTTTCAGAGGGGTTTTACAGGGATGACCTTGAACCCTCTTTAAAAGGGTCACCGACATCTAGCCTGGGATCTCCGAGCTCACCGAAATCAGCGGGACACCCCACCTACCCCAAAGCCTTCACACGAACCCCACGCGTCCCCAGGCACCGTTCTCTCCCCATCCCTCCCTCTCCCCCGCAGCACCTTACCCGCAGCCTCAGCCGCTCTCCCCCATCTGTCCCATCTCCTCCTGCATGTCACGGCCGCAGCCACCGACACTGGAGCCAGTTCCTCTGGGGCTCGTTAGCCAGCTTCTGGTTTCCTGTCATCATCTGAATCACTAACCCCGACATCCGCCGCTCGGCCGGTCAGCCCCTTGCCAGCTCACGAGAGGGACCCGCGGGCGGTGCTCGCACAAACGCGCCCCGGGCAGCCTCTCGCAGGACGCTACGGTTTGTCTGCCGCGGGGACAGGACGAGGCTCGGACGGCGAGGAACCGCGCACGCCGCCGAGGTCCCTTCCCAAGCGGCCCTTGAGTTTCAGATGGGGCTGGTGCCCCAAAAAAGTTCAAGTTTCCTTTTAGCAAAGAGCCTTTGCAGGCTTTAACATCGCACGCTGGAAGCGGCAGATAGCACCTGGAAAAACTCAGAGCAGCTAAAGCAAACAGCAAGTCCTCTCAGTTTTTACAGAAAAGATGATATCGAGTCTCAAAGGCAGCAAATAGCCTGAGGTCGCCATTGCTAACAGCCAAACCTGGAGCTCCTGTCCAGAGCTGTAAGAGTAAAACTATTTCTTATGCTTCAGCATCGGCAGTTTGCAGACAACAAACACAATTTCACTGTACCCTTAAAAAAAAAAAAAATAGTAGTTCCTTAATTTTTGTTGTGCTTGAATAAGGAGGGTTTATGAATAATGAGGAATTTATCTACTGGCTTAGAGCCCTGTTACAGTACGTGAAATCTGTATCCTGCTGGAGGAATAGCAAAGTCTGCACATGCACCTAAGAGCCCTGTATAGGTGCAGCTACCGGAGAGCGCAACAGACAGCTGGGCACGCGCTTTACAACCGCAAACAAAATGACATTTCACGCTGCCTCTCGCTAAGGCTCTATAATCTCTCTCTCACATACAGCCATGTAAGTCATTCAGCAAAGGGACATTTTGTTATACTTAAATTAGGGCACTCTCAAGCTACCACAGCCAGTCACCTACATCCGCCTCTCTCTGTGAGAGAAGGTGGCTCTTCTGCCATAAAAATGATAGAATAGCCAACCGCTGACAGCTTTTGCAACCCTGGGATGGGAACTTTGCTGCCAAGCTTTCAGAGCAAACGTTGCTTTGATAAGGTAGTTAACCACTGTATGTGCAAATACATTCAGGCTTTCTCTCCTCCAATTCTAACCCGAGATGCAAAAATCATTGCTTGCACGCACCTTCCAGAGCCGTTCCCACACGAAATCCGGGTGCAGAAGCCTATCTTGAATCAGTACACACAACCTGAACCAGAGACTAGAAGAGAGAGGCCCAGCTTTGAGTTGTTTGTATGGTTTCTGGCCGGCCTCTGTACAAGGAGTGCTATATAATGTGAAATGCATTGCTGACTGCTACAACGGTTGCTACAAAATTGGCATTTCTAGCAGAGGTCTTAGCTACCAAGTAGTTTATTAGGGGCTTTCTAGCAGGTTTTTTTTTTTTTGCGTATTTAAACATAAACTGGTAACAGAAGTCTTACAGAAGAGTTCTTTATAGCAGAACTCATGCTCTGAATATGCTGGAGACAGTTACGCTTTGTCTTTCATATCAGAAATCTATTTCATTAGGAACAGCCACTGCTAAAAAGGTACCGTGCATTTGCTTACGGGTTCTCCGATGGGTCTCACAGCTTCAGAGATGACTCACTGCCGCAGTACGGACGTTACCACAGTTGGCACCTCCTGTCAGTCCCCTGATCGTCTCCTGGACCCCGGGACCCAGCCTCTCCAGAGCAGGTAGAAGCCGTTGCCATGCCCGAGGCACAAGGCAGCAGGGTCACCCCCAGCGCGTTACAACAGCTCTTGGGTAGAGCGATGCCCTTTGAAGACATCAGTCCTCTTGAGAGGCCGATCACCTTGATTGCTAACTTTGATTAGAAGGCAATTACTGCAGTAACACACACTGCTGTATAGATACTATCTCCCTTCTTTGTATTTCTCACGAGAAGGGCTCGAAGTAGAGGTTTAGGATGAGAGCCCTCGCTCCAAGCGCCTACTAACGCAACCACGAGTTCTGCTCTTCGCGAGGCCAGACCAAGCCCCCTCTGACACACACGCAATAACCCCTCAGGCACCAAACCCGGCTTGGGATCCCAGGCTCCACCCCGTGTCTCTCCTCTCCCTCCTGTAACCCCTGTGCCTCATCCAGCCCTGCTGCTAGAAACCACTTCTGGTCTGATAAAAGGTCAAAGACAGAGGAGCATCATGCTTTTATCTACGGCAATAAATTATGTAAAATGCCACATTACAATTCCACCTTTCCATGTCCTTTTCAAAGCTTATTCATTTCAGCTTCATTTTGTTCCCCCCCCAACCAAACACATAGCATCTACTCCTTCAGTCAGTTTTACCAACAAACCAAACCCTCTTTTTTTTCTTTCCTTTTAATACATAGCTAATCAGCTGCAGAAATATCTCTTTGGGCCCAGAGAGGTCATGGGACTCCATCTTCCACCCGCCCCAGCTTACCTGTTGGGGTTGGGAGACTGAATGCCCTGGGGACCAGTTTACATCCTTTCAGATAAAGGTGGGGTCTGCTCAAAGACCAGCTGGTTTTGCTTGCGCCAGGTGTTATGACTACTGCCAATCCGAAATTCTCAGTGAAACAACGATTAGCAATCAATGCATCATCTAAACCTGACCTTTCCGCGGGAACACACCCAATGCTGAAAATTTTGAGGAAAGGTTTCTGAGCTTTCTCCCAGAGCTCATAAGCTTTGCGAGTCAAGCGCTGCCTACTTTGCAGGAGACCGGCATTCAAATCCCCCTTGCCTTGGGGCCAGAATAAGCATGTCTCATCCCAACCACTAAGTATTTGGTTTGCCAAAATTTCACGGCAGCTTTAATGAAAGCCACGTCTTGGAGGAAATTTTCTCACATGCTAAAGAAGTGCACACACATTTCTGTACAGACCAAGAAACGGCTTTCCTCTTGGCTGTAGCTGCATGAGCATTTCCCCAGCTAAAGGGGAAGTGCCACCTCCTCCCCTGCCCCAGCTGCACGCCCCACTGCAAATCTGATCTCACCGAGCTGAAACCGAAAGCAGCTCCGTTACAGCTGAAGATACATGCTGCTACCACCCAGTGGAAAGACGGCTCACAGCTAGGATTTCTGGGTGCTTTACCAAAATTTGGCCAAGTAAGGTTTGCAAAGACTAATGCTGTACGTCCCTACGGCACTAGAAAAGCTTCTTCCCATTCTTATCCTGCTCAGTTCATCCTTGTAGACACCATCGTTCTTAAATTTGAACACAAAAACCTAGAAGGTTTGAATGCTTTTATTTGATTTTTTTATACAGCAATACAAATTATACAGGTTCATTACAGTACAGATTTTGCAGGGGTTTATAGAGGTACTTAGTGATTTTTGGTTTATTTAAAAGAAAGAGGCAGATCTTGGGAGCACGGTGACATGAACAAAACAATCTCATAGTAGGAAGCAAATCCCTACTGTGCTGAACACCTACTGGGCGGAAAGGTGGTGGCAGCGTTCCCGGCAATAACATACCCAAAACATCAATCCTGGGATACTCTAGAGCTTTTCAGAAGAATTTGTGAGCTTACAGGTAAGCAGGTTGTTCCTGTAACAGCGCTGCAGGTCCTTAAAGCCCTTGGACGCACTTTGCTGCAATGGGGACAGAAATGAGGGAAGCTGATGTTAAATTAACCTGCCGTTGAGCAGGCAACGTCACGTAACCGAGTCGTTGCAGCTATGGAAAAGGAAACCATAAAACGCTTTAGATTTAGCCACCCAAACAGCTACAGTAAGATGAGGAACATGATCTTAGACCTAATAACAGCGACACCGCATGCACACCGTGACACCGCACGTGCAACCAGAACCCCGTTTCTTGCGCCCATCCAAGCTGCGGGTTTAAGTGAGCGGACACGGGCAGGAACCAGCACAGCTCCCGTGCAGTCCCTAACGCGCAGGATAGGTGCAAGCTCTACACCTATAGCTTTGGTAAGTACGTTCCTCCAGTTAGTCCAGAACATGCAATGTCATCAGGATATTGCTATTACTGATGTGCCTCAGGTTTGAGAGTCAGGTGTCTGGCACTGAAGGGTTAAATCTTTCAGAAAGCAAGGTCTAAGAATATGATTACACTGCTTTAAATGCTTCTAATCGGTTTAATACTGATCTAGTGAGTGGTATCACAAATAACAGAATAAATTGCAGACGATACAGATAAAACGTATGCACCAAATAAAAGATAGCCCTCTGCCACTGCAAATAGACTTGTTGCCTTGAAATCCTGCAGTGGGTAAGTGGCATTTGAGAGGAGGGATTCAGCTACCAGATTAGAAAATTCCAATCTCAGCTGGAAATCAAATTCCTCTTCAGCCACAGGAACTCCCCTTTCTAAAAATTTAAGACAAGCATCACCTACAAAATTGCCTCCCAAGAATCCCGTCCAGAGAAGTGCCCTTGAGAACTACCAAGGTAACCGACTCCGCGCTAGAATACGCCAGGATATACGAACAGCCCCATTCCTTCAGAGCCTTCGCTCTCATCTGGTAGCGAAACACAGAACTCATCAGGATGCAAAACATAAACTTCACACAAATTTGAAGATGCTCGCAGTTAACAGCTTATTGCCCGTGTTCTTGCTGTAAGCCAGTGTGAATAATCACGAGACGTACTTCCAGATGCTGAGAAGGAATGAGGTCGGCGTAGAAAACCAGTGATCTATGCCTGGCTTCAAACTGCACTGCTTGGAGCAAACGTGACGCACGCAGCTTTTCTCCAAAATACACTCTAGGTGAACAGGGGGATTCCCGGAAAGCAGCGACTCCAAACAGCTTTGTTCAAAGCAGTCCGCGGGACAAGGCCTGCTCTGAAAGTTGCTACACGCGAGCGCTCTGATGAAGGGGTCGCACATGCATTTCAAAATCGGCTGGCTTTATTATCGAATCTTTTCTACGAAAAGGAGGGGTTGCAATATCACAGGATTTGCTCTAAAATTCTCAAGGTATTATCTTCTTTTCTGAAGACAAGTCAGCAGCTAGTACTACAGGTAGCAAATGCTCCTACTATACTACGAGCTAAAGTCAGGATTGAAACTATAACAGAATTCGTAAGACAAGTTGAAAAATATCAGCATCATCCAAAACTGCCCTGGGACGACGAGTCTTGGCCACAATCACTCTCTATCACAACCAGCTCTGGGACACCTAGCAGAACTTCAGAAATTCATGGTCAGCATTGGAGACTCTTTTAGTAGTGCCAGTGCATCTCAGTAGTAGGTTAACAGCTTGTTGATATTTTAGAAAAGCAAGTAAGCCACCCTCGAGGGCATAAATTTAACTTGACTCTGTCACCAGCCCATCATTTGAATACGTGAACACTCCTCCACCTTTCTTCAGCCATCAGAACAACCTTCACGACCACAAGCACAAAGAGCCCCCGCGGACGCTGTTACAGACTTGCACACTCCAGCGGGTTGGCAACACACCCGTGCCAGCACTGGGCTGCTGCCGTCAGAGGACTGGGATTAGCTCTCCCAGGACCGCTCCTGGGCTTGGGAGCTCAGGGGGGTTTATTTTTGGTGGTTGACAGTGGAGTTTCGCAGCACGTTAGATGCATGCTGCTTGCTCCTGCGTTGTCCCGCAGCTCTTCCAGAGACACCGCACCAGCCTTCCCCACCTGCAACCCAGCTGGAGAGACACAACACAGCACTTTCTACAGCAGCAAAGCAGTGCTTATTCAATTTAATTCAATTTCAGTTCCAAAAACCATCTGCTGCATTCCTGACTTCAGTTTTGTATAAGTTCAAGCTTGGAAGAAAGCTCTGCACAGCTATTAGAAATAACTCGGTGAGAATATGAATAGCCACAAAGTGAATTATCCATTTGTTACCATGCTGGTAACCTCCTCGGTCTAGGCTTTGCCATGCCAGGCTTAGCTTTAAGCTGCAGGTAAAATTAAGCATTACAGATTAAACCTTAACTGCTTTTTGCTGGTGGGATGGGGAAAAAATAATTTTGCTTCCTCCTACGAATCTTAAATGCCACATCCATCTATTAAATACAATTTGTCAACTGTTGACACAAGCTAGTTTGATACGCTTCTGCATGGGAAAACGTTCATCAATTAGAATTTTGAAGGGAGGGGGGAAGAAAAAGGGCTGGAGGAGTCTGACCGTAAGCCATGTGGGACGCATAACGCAGAATGCTCCAAAGAAACCAGGCAATGCATGAACGTTTGCATACGAAGAACTACTAAAAAAAAGATATTAAATGATAGTGGGATTAGGCTGCATTCACTAGTGGGAAACCCTTGACCAAACAAATATTAGCAGATACAGAAAAATATTTATAGGACTAAGATGAGCCATTTTCGGTCTCACTACCTTTCTCACAAACCAGTGTTACTATCCTCCATGCAGAGCGATGAAATTATTGCTCCCAACGTCAGAAGGTTTGAAAGACCAGCTATGAGCAAGCCTTGTGGTAGCCGCTGAAGGACAGCATCTCCACCCAGCTAGCCCTCCTCTGACATACAAAACTCAGGTTAGCATTCGGGTAGGACAGCCAGGTGCTAGCACACGCGCTGCTTCAGCAAGTGCCTCCAGAGCAGGATTTGGATTCTCTGCTCAAGCTGTCGTAAGAGCGGGTCTAAAGAGAGAGTGGACCGAGTAGCCGGAAGGCAGGAACACTTTCCATCCTTTCATGCTATGGAAAGCAGTAAAACCAGCAGGAAGGTCAGAGCTCATTTCCTCAATAAAAACACAGCTCTCCCTCTTTTAACTTACCCTGCAGTATGCATATACTTCAAAGACACAGGGCAACAGCCTCATTAACAGTTACATCTAGTGGGAAACAGGTCAGCTGAAAAAAGTTGGGAGAAACCAGGCAAGCGAGCAGCAAGCTGATCTGTTTACTTCGTCTTACCACCAAGACTCCCCGTGAAACTGCCTGCTACGCAAACGGGAAGGACACGCACTTTGCCCTGTATGGGGCAGGGGATTCTGGTCAGAGGGTAGCAGAACCCAGCTTGTGGGAAGTGGCACCAAGAGCTCTATGGCCCACAAGCATATACTATAGTACTTCCAAATTCTGCCTGGCAGCCTTTGCAACATAACTGAAGTTATACTGAAGCCACAGGACAAAGAACTTGGGCTCGCTTCCACTTGTACACAGTTTTTACTTCCCTGTGTCCTGCATGTTCCAGCACTTGTTTAGATTAGATTCCTCCCCTTTGTATTTTCCTCGCCCCCCCTTATTTGTATAAGAATGGGTCTGGTAGTGCTTCCCCGTAACATTTAAGGAAGCAAATTTCAAACATTGTGTTAATTTGGAAAACTGAGGGGGAGGAAAAAACATGCTATAGCAGACTCAAATAAAGACCAATGTTAAATATTACTTAATGTTTTCTTTTATTTAAAAGATCATTCACAAAATACCATATCCATAAATTTATTTTGTTATGAAGCAGAATGTGTTAAGTGTTTGGAATTCTTCTTTTCTTTTTTTGTTTTTACATTTAAAAGTCAACTGTCTTGACTAGAAGTGAGTTTTTATATGGGAATTTGTTCTTAAAATCTTTTCCACATTGAAGATGTAAATAGGTCAATTATTGGTTTGGAATACAACCACACAAATGCATGTCTGTCTTAAATTAAGTATTAGTGTTAGACAAATGGTTCTTATCTCAGAAGCAGATTAAGTGACAGGCAGAAGGAAGGAAAGAGTAGTTCTGTAAATTGCTGGGACTCTGACATTACAACGGTAACTTCAGGGAAGAAATTCACTACTAGCAGCGATGCTGGTAGTGAAGCAGCCATGCTTCCAAACTCCTCTTGCAAGTACTCTGGTGTGCTGGCTGTTTTATCTGAAAGCTGTCAGCACTAGCATTAGGGGCCCAAGTTTCTCATGCATTGGACATATCCACACTTCAGTGTTGTAGATCCAGGTTTTGTTTTTAAACATTAATGATCTCTCTCCTTTTGCTCCAGCCTCCCCTCCCTCCTCCCACACAACACTGGCAAGAAACATGTCAAGTGAAGAGAGATGCAGCAATCAGAGATGCTTTTTACCCAAACTTCTACATGAAGAGAATCTATAGCAGAACGATTTCTAATCCGCCCGTTTTCAAGGCATTCTGAAAGCAGAGGTCTTAAAACTGTACACCACTGGGCAAAGAAATACAGGGGATAATGGTGATTACATACTGCATGGCAAAGTATACACTCCTTAAACAAAAATAAAAAAGTCAATTTTATTTGTAGAAACTTCGTTTAAAAATTTACCAAACATGTAAAACCCAAAAAAAAAAAAGTAAGCAGAAAGAGCCAGTGAGCAGTTGTGCTCAAACAGGCACGTTTTTGCAGCACTAACCTTGAGCTCAGAGGTGTAGTATCATACCATTCTGAAGTCAACAGACAGCCACCAGCAAGAGTCTGCTGGCAGATGCTTTACGCATACTGATTCCACCACTTATTCACCAGGCTTCTTGTCAGCCAATTTTATTTGCATCTATTAAATTGATACTTCCTGGTAACCTGTGTGAAAGGGCAGCTGTCCCCCTTAGTTTTATAAGGGGCTCTGCTGTATACAGTAACTCTATCACCAATTGTCATAAATGGTATTGCACTACTTGGTTAGAACTGTAAATTTCTGTTCAACTCATCTGGACTCTCCAGTTTTCCTCTTCAGAGCCACAGCAATACAGAACAAGACATGCAGGTCAGAAGAGGAGCACTGAGGAAGTAAAAGGAAACAATACAGGGCAATAACTAAGTCTAACCTGTGCTTCTAAAGTAAAACAAACCCAGAAAGGAAGAAGTTGAAGCAGCACCTTTGTCCAGAGACCTCCACACTTGTGGAAGCAGCTACGCTGCCTTATCTACTGGCAACTGTGCTGCTTGGAAGGAAACAGAAGAGGGAAACTCAGCACAAAGCAGGCACTAGATACAGCAAAGCCAAGAACGTACTAAAAACCACTTGTTAACAGCTGACATGCATTCACAAGCTCTGTGTTTTCAGTTTCAAAGAGGACAAATGCCAGATGGCAGGAATGGTAAACTGCAGGGTTGACATTCCAGCAGAGCTAGTCACTCTGTACTGTCTTGCTTTTTCTCCCGCCTCCCCATTCCCTCTCAACCCCAAACTCAGTCGTGCTCTTTTACTACTTCCTCTCGGGGCTTGGCTCCACCGAAGATAGCAGAGTTTGGGTTGGCTACTTGATTGAGGGGAGTAGCGACTGTTCGAGGTTTGAGCTGAAGTCGGGGTCGCTGTGCTCTTTCCTCTGAAAGAAAAAACATCAAGGTTTTAAGATCTGTCTGCCAAAGGTAGTGGCTTTAACCTGACAAAGAAAGCAGCAGTCTCCTTTATGAAGGAAGACTGAATTACAGAAAATATAAAGAGTCTACCTTCTGTTGGCTCTCTGAAGTCCATGGAAGATCCACGAAGGGGAGGCAGGTCCCTGAAGCGACCAGTGCCACCACTTCCCATTGAGGCACCTGGTGGTCGCCGGTCTCCAGGGCGGGTTCCTCTACCCCGGCCTCCCAAGAAGTCATCATCTTTGAATCCTGAAGACGGAAGACAGTGAATTTAAAGAGCACATTTTGCAATGCTTTTAATCTAGATTTTTATCTGGGTGACTGGAAAACCTTGCAAGTCACTGCTGTCAGTCCAAGATGATGCACTGAGAGCCTTTGTCTGTAGACAGATTGCTTCACAGATCTCTAACACATTCTGGAAGAGTCATACAGATTCCATTTGAAACCAAGTATACTATGCCAAGTTCAGAAACTGGTTTATCCACCTAGAGGCTTATTGGAGTGTTGGAGAGTGGGTCATCAAGTGAGCTTAAAATATGAGCTTCAGCTGCAACTTCAGATTGAATTCAGCTAATGGTGTGAACAGAGACAACACTAGAAGTACCCAGAGTACTTCTGCAGCCAGAAGATCCCACTGGCTACAGCCTTAGCATGAAATCTGCAGGAGCAAAGTAAACAGAAAAATAGCTAGGGGATAGTGAAATATACAGTCCTTATAAAACAGAGCCTTTGAAAAACAGAGCAAAACCCCAAGGCTTTTTAGTTGTACTATAAACTGACCAGGCATTTACTACATTAATGAAAGAGCTGGAAAAAAAAAGCAATTCAGACTTTAAATATGAAACTGCCTGCATTTCTTCAGCTTATGTATCAAAAGAAAAATCAAGAACTGTCTGTCACTGGCCAGAGTTCCAGTCTGTACCAATGACTATCCTCGAGTATCTCTCCAAGCCCCTATCATCTGCATTCAACGGGAGGAGGATACTTCAGGCTAACAGCACACTTAAGGGGAATATACTCAGTTTTTCAGAAGCCGCCTGGAAGAGAAAGTTGTTTTGCTCCCATTTGAGATTTTCCTTTCCACTTCAGTATTTGGCAGAGTTGCAGAACTGTCCCTTACTTCAGTGCCAAACCACCATCTTTAAAGACTTGATCCAGAGCAAGGCTGTACAACCTGAGAAGAAAAGCTTCTGTAGCAGCTAAGACTTAAATACTAAACTTTTGGCTCACAAATCACTCATCCAGCATCTAACAAGCCAAAATGCATCTGCATTTGAAGAAGCTGCCAAAAAAGGTATAAAGCTATGACACCAGAATGCTTAGCTACGAAGGCATGTTAAGCACAGCACTGTAGCAAGCTTCCTCTCTCCAGCACCATGCTTCAGTCTCGTGCTAGTGCCAAGGGCACACTTTGTTACCGCTCCTTCTACTTTGTCCATTCCACTCACGCAGAGACCAGACATTGCAAAGTTGCACTTGCCAACATCTCCCCATCAGAAAATGGACCAAACCCACGATTTCAGAGGACAAAAGAAATTGTGTTAATGTCACCCTGGTTTCTAATAGCTAGAAAGTGACTGGAAGCCAAGAGCAAACCCGGTGGCTCCATCACTACCTTCCACTCAGCAAGCTCAGTCATTTGCTGCAACTTGCATTACTGTAACAGGTCTAAAAGTTTCGGAACATTTTGCATTTAAAAGTGCTTTGGAACACTAACGTATTTTTGGAGAAGTCAGTTGCTTCAGGGATACACATACAATGATGTCACATCTCTCAAGAATGTGAAAGCCTCTGCTCTGAAAGAATACAGTAACAGCTTTTCCACATGATCTGTCTGTTTCTGCTACTATTCAGAAATGTGCTTGGCCTCATGTTTGAGAAACGCTTAAAACCTAGATACCATAGACTACATTTGAACAAGTATTCTGTCATTTAGGACTGTTTCATAAAATTGACAATCAAGACTCTTTCCTCTGTCATAGGGCAATGGAAGATTCCCCCTGAAGAATCCCACTGCAGCTGTAGGATGTCCAAAGTTGGCATACAGTAGACTCAATCAAAACAGTAATGGGGACAAATGTAGCTGACATGAAAATGAGAACAATTCTGTGCCTTTTAGGCTGCCTGTCTGTATAAGTGTTAATACTGATACCAGAATTGAAGTCATCTCTGGAATCCCATCCACCTCCTCTGGATTCTCGGGAACCTCCTCCCATTCCTAGGAAAAAAGCCACAATTGCGTTCAGGTCTGAAGCTGTGGGAAAGACTGATCAAGGGGATACCAAACCAAAGTTTCAGTCCTTCAATATCCAAAGTCATGCTGCTGGAAAATCCTTCTGTTTCGGTACTATCAAGTTCCATTGGGTAGGAACAAAAGGTCAGTTTAAGTTAACCGAGACTAAGTGGTCAGAGAAGCTTCTCTAATACACATTCAATGGAAACCTTTAGTGAGTCTAGTTCAATTAAGCTTCAACTACAGCAAAGCCTGTTTTTACACTGGAACAGGAGATAGTCAGTCCAAAATAAGTATTCGTTTGCTTGCGCTTACTTAGCTTACTCACTTTTCTTACATCATAATAAAATAGTAGCAGATCAGACTGTTGGGCTTATGATTGTCCTCTGCAAGACACTGTACATTACTAAGGGTATTGGTCTCACTTCCTGGGCTAGGAGTGACAACATATTCAGCTTTTGGACACAAAGCGCATCTATTCCAGACATTTCAGGAGCGGCAGCAGCTAGGTTAGAAATATGTATATACATACAAAATTTCTCCTTCCTACATAATCTTCATGTTTACTTGCATGCCTTGTCTTAGCATTAGTTAGCACCAGAAGTCGTAACTACAACCATTATATTTAAGAAGCTATTCAGAAAAATGGAAGTCACCTCTGTCATCAGGCCCGCCACCTTTTCTGAAGCCAAAGCCACCTTTATCCTGTTTTCTGCCTTCTGCTATGTCCACTCGGAGTGATCGATCACCCAAAAGCTGTTAAATAAAGGGGAGAATCTCTTCAGAATGTACCATATGGGCTGCCAAGGAGTTTGAGACTGTGCTTATCTTTTTATTTCACAAATTAATTGCAAGTATACTTACTGCACCATCATACGTAAGAGCTTCCTTGAGTGACTCCACCTCATCGAACTCTACGTAACAAAATCCTGTAAGAAGAACCTCACAAGTTAATACCGGCACTTTAAAAGGTCTTTGTAAGAAGCTACTCTTCCTTCATATCTGCTAATAGCCTCCCTTCTCTTTCAAACGTGAGCTACGATATGATACGTGCAAGGTGTACACAACTCAGAAACCAAACATCATTAACAATGAAAGCATTTACCTATGCCTATTAATGATGGGGACAAATCCTGAAATAGAACTCTGTATGGGCACAACGCAAATACTAGGAGCCTGATTAATTCCCTTTGCCATAGGGTTCTCATTACAGATTAGATTTGATCTATGCCTTAAGACAGTTATTTAGCTGAATATTGACATTTGGTTACTAGTGTTTTTAAACAAAAAGCTGAAGCACCTGCTTGGGCAGCAGTCTGATTTTGTGTCACCACATCATTTAGTGAGTTTAATCCTTTTCTGAGACCCTCTGTTACCTGAGTTAAGCCTTTCCCCCCAAAAAAAGTAACTTAGAAATATACTCCCTTTCCACAGGCCAGTTCCAATTGACATCAGATCTGTGGCCTCTAAAACAATTCTCTGAATGGCTTATCTACTTGCTTTTTCTCCCTCTCTACTAAAAAAAGACAGAGCTGAAGCAGTGGGAGTCTTCTGAACTAAAGAAAGATTGTGTAAGTACTCAACACTTAAGGTCATAGATCTTAAGTGGGTCAGACACTTCAGCTTTGTTACAATTCATGTAAGACAAGGTTTGAGAAAGTCCTTTTATGGCAAGGCAAATATTGACTCTTGTCACTCAGGTTAGTCTGTATCTTCAGATGATGGAAGTAACAGTGAATCTCATTCAAATGAGATGTTTAATTGTTAGTGAATGAGAAACCTGCATAAGTCAACATAAAAAACAAAGGCAGATCAACAAGCTAACTGCGCTTTAGAGTAGGGACTGAAATTCGCCATTAAAGTGACTTTAGAAGTACCTCATTTTCTCCTACCGGTTAGTCATCTACAACTAAAACAACTCTGAACACTCACCTTTAAATTTGTCTGTTTCCTTGTCTCTGACTAGTCGTACGCTCCTTACACTGAGATCCTTGAAGATGGCATCTATGTCTCCTTGAACAGTGTTGAAGGGTAGATTTCCCACATATGCTGTGAAAGGGGGTTCTGTTGGCAGCTCTTTCTGTTTGCGGGAACCAAGGCCGCCACCACGAGACCTGTTGAAAGAAAGCACAGTGTCTCTGGAACTTGACGCCCAACACACCCAGTAATATAGTATATAGCACTGCTCAGGTGCTGTTTGACTTTTTGGAAGTGGATTTTTCCACAACTTTGGTTACTTTTTCTATCCCTTTGCCTGCACCTGCCACCTCCACTATTGGCCAACTCCTTTCTAGTATTACCCGATGCAATACTTCAGTGGGAAAACAAATGAACAATATATTTAAATACATTACAGGTGAACTCAGTAACAAAGCGATGAATGAACTTCCTTCTCATCTCACAATCCATTAAGAAAAGCAACGCAAGGTTCTCTCTACTGTCCCCTACTCAAGATCACTACTTCTTAAAAAGCACATCCTAGACTAGATTTTAAGAATAATTTATAGCAGTGAAGAAATACTTGCATGGCACAGGCTCATCAGCTTATCCTGAAATTAAGCTGGATCCAATGCTTTTAACTAAATAGTGTATTACCAACATCCACTCCACAATCTTCTAAATTATTTCAGCAGCATTTAGCTTAACAGAAGCATCTTCTCGTAACTCTGAAGTTATTGCCATAACTGTCAGATATCTGGACTGGAATGCTTTGAATTGAACACATAATAAAATACTTGGTTGAGCAAGGTGTTCTAAGGCAGAGAAACCAATTTCAGTGCTATCTGGATGTTTACTTCTTCCTTTGTGTCTCATGAATTACAGACTGAGGTCAACCAGGTTGTCTTTTCTTATCTTTTCCCTCAGTCTCAGTTAAGGCTACTGGCATTGGTTGCTGAGGAACTAGACCATACCAGCTAAATTCTTTACTGTATTAATGTAACACATCTGTGTGTTAATTTCCTGTAGAGCCTAATCTTCTAAAGCTAACTTTGGTCTCCTTTACAGACAGCAAGGTTTGTACTGTGGGCACAAGGCAACCTTAAGTTATAGCTCCTAGACTTCTAGACTAGAGGATTCCACTGGTTCCAACACCATTTGCCCCACATAAGCAATCTTGACTTTAACCTGAGATGTCTACCTGCTACTCTGCCCATGTTCTCTTCAACACCTCACTTTTATTGGGCTTTGTTCATGTCTGCTCCCTTTCCCAAAGGCTCACTGTGTATTTAAAAGCATGGTGGAACACAAACTGTACCAAACCAGGACTTGCTAGTGTGACATGGACTAATTAGATTTCTGCAGAGTCCTATCTAAAATACAGAAGGTCAAATAATGTTATTATTTCCTTTTATTCTGGCTGGTTGCATGCAGCCAGAAAATCCATTGGGCAAGCAATGTACTTGTCTGCCTTTTTTTTTTTTTCATTCCAGAATAAATATTTTATTACTAATGAATCAGATAATGCAGAAATCTTGAATGAGATTCCTTAACTCTTTCTAGGTAAGCCTGTCATTTGTGCCTTTTTATGGTAGCAGCTCCGTGCAGGAGTCATTTGTCACCAACATTATCAGCATGCTGCTAAGTGTACTTAAATCACAACCTACATATCCTTTAATTAGTGTCCACCCAGGTTCATATTTTAGCATTTTTGACAATATTCCTCATCTGCCTTTGTCTCATTAACAAGTCAGTCAAAAGACATACTTGAGAACTAAAGCTGCTATAGTTGGGTGCTGTGTATGTATAGCAGAATTAACTTGAGTCACAAGGCTGTTTTAAGGAGGAACTCCAAGAAAGCTGAGTTGCTCTTCTAAAGAATTCCATAATATGTAGAATCAGTTCCATGTCTTTGCTCTTAATTCTCATCTATGGCCTTACAAACAGCTATTAAAATACCATACATCTAATTTGCAGCCAAAAATCTTAATTTTTATGTTCTATAGGAGCATCACAATTGCTTAGGCTGAGTTTAAAAGGAACATACCCTACTTCTACACATTCTCACCATGTTCCTTGGACTGCCAGTCATCTGGCTCAGTGAGCCGATTCACCTGAAAATTCACCCTAAAGTTCAACAAGGTGATCTGGACAGCTGCAAAGACCACTCCTGCCAAGGTGGGAAGGAGAACGAAAGCAAGGGCTCCAACTACAGCTTTCAACAGCAACCTCTACTCAGATCAATTTGAGCTGCTTCTGAAACCACACCCTCAAGTTAGTAATCCTCAAAACAATTTTTTGTACTACAGACAAACCTTGTTTCTACCATAGCATACCAGAACTTCACAGGGTGCATGTATGGAAACCCATGCCCTGTTGTGCAATCCCTACTGATACTAAGTCAGGAAATAAAGTATTCTTTTTGAATCTGATCCATTAAGGCCTCAGTTATCAAATACATAACTATCTATTGGGTATTTTAGTCTCCATTTGAAGAACAGGAATAGTCAATAATTAGGATCCAAACTTAGTTTCCTACAGAATCCAGGTACAGAAACACAAAAAGAAACTGTTTCTACACCCCCCTACATTTTTCAACACTGAAACAGTGAAATAATAAAAAAATAAGGCTGACTTCAGTAAGCAAACAATGAGATTGAAAGAAGATGCTCATTTGTAACAAAATAGGACAAAAGTCAACTATAATTAAAAACATCTCTAAACTGGGTCACACCAAAGCGTTAAATGAGTATCTGCATTTCCCACTCAGGGTAACTTTTGCTCAGACACAATTAGGTAATAATTATGTTATCTTAATGTGGGAATCTGAAAGGCAACTATTGATTTCTTTTTCAGAAAACCAAAGCAGAAACCTAAAGAGGAAAGCTTGCTTCTAGCAAATGCAGAAGCAAATGTCCCTATAATTGGACTTACTTTTGGTGGACTGAGTTAAGTGACATCATAAAGTCATATTGGGGTGAAAGAACAACCAAAGTGTCATTTTGAAGCTACTCTTTTAGAAAGTTTAGTTATTCTCCCCAGAAAACAAGATCTGTCAAAAGTTCAAAACAAAGAATATTTTGAAAGCTAGTATTTGAGTTTAATAGCCTTTCACTAAAGATCAAAAACATTGGTTCAGTATTGATCTTTTTGCACAGCACAGAGAATACAACCTAACTGGATTTCAATGTTAGTGCTTTACCAGAGGCAGCATAAGGCTCAGCAGGATGCAGGTTTTGTCAAGAATCTCCAACAACTCTAAATACATACCCAATTTATTCAAGCAACCTAGTGCATCTCTACAACAAGCATTAGATGTCTTCAACAAAAACCTTACCCAAGCCTAAAAATTAGGAGACATTTATTAACACTAAATGGCTAAGACACAGGATCCAAAATGCCAGAAGGATAAAGACAAGCTCTCCATTTTTCACTTACTTTTACTTATTTCAGCAGATGAATCTCAACCTTTGAGTAAGGTGCCCAGCATTAAGCCCAGTGCTTAAAGCCACACCTAAATAAACAACCTACCAGCAAGTCAGGAGTGACAAATACTCAGTTTCCTTCAACTTTGAGAAGCTCTACAGATGTTCAGAGTTTCAGCTAAGCCTCAGTATGCTTAAGTACAGATTTTTGTGTCAAATTTTGGGCTCCAAAACACCAAAAAGCTTTTCAAGTAAGCCTTTTGTTATTAAAGTCAGCAGCATGTTCCTCATTCAGAATAAAGCAACTTTTGCATACCATAATATTACGCTTCAGCTCTTAATCGGTGCACTACCAGTACACTGGCAAAATCCCCTGCATCATCATATTCTGTTGGTCTTCCACCATAATTCTGAAGAGCATGAGGCATGAGAGAGAGGTAGATATGTTCAAACTTTTGGGAACTACTGTTTTCTATCTGTCACACTTAAATCCTATGCTCACTCTCCATACAGACCAAAGGTTACGCAAAATGCAGCTTCCACAAAAACTATTATATCTCAACTGAGTTTACACTGTTCTTACAGTCCTAGAGCGCCTAAAAATGAGCAGGAGTCACTTTAACTTAAACACAGGATTCTTTAATCAGAACCTTCAAGAAGAACAGTCATGTTTTCATTATGGGACTTTATACAGAGCACAGAGACCTGTTAAGGTCTGAAATCATGAATTAGTTGTTGGCAACTTACTAGTAATACTGATAAATTAGATGCAAGTACAAGTTGCACTCTAATATTAGTAGCATCTGAGGCTTGAAACCACAGCTAATTCAGAGTAAGTACATTTTCTCATCTGCAAAGCCATCTACTAATCAGCAGGGCACCTTTAGTTCACCAAGTATCCACATCTTGCCTGAGAGAAAGTTTAAGTACTCTATTAAAGAAATCTGAATATGAAAGTAACATTTTAACTTTCATTTTATTACTTCATAGAACGTGCCTACATTGACTAGGGCAGGCTGAATAGTAACATCTGAATTTATTAGGAGTGTCAAGTGCCACTTTAGGCTGCTGTCAGTCAAAGTTGTTTGTTACAGAATTTAAGAAATAACAGAACTGTAAGCGGCTACATAATCTGTTTGCTCTGGGACATCTCTTCTTTAGATACAAAGGGTAGCTATGCATAAAAACAAGCTTACAAAGCTTAAGTGTCAGAGTGTTTCCAAAGACAAGAAAACTTACTCCTGTTATAACCTCAGTAGTAGCTCCTCCCTGCTGCCTAAACAGTCTGAAATCAAACTGATTTATTCCCCTAAGAACAGGAAAGGACAACACTGTTGATCAGGAAACATATCTTGGAAAATTAAGATTATAAAATAGCGTACTCGTTAAGATTTGTGTGCAAAGACAGTTTATTTCATAGTTTTATGCCTACCACTTTATTTTAGTGCACATGGAAACTTATATGGCACCAACCTTCCAAAAAGTCAATTACTAATTGCATCTTCCTAACCTGATACAAGACAAACTTCGTAATTGCTGGTTGCATTACGCACTCTATATGCGCTCTCCAACAAAGAAACAGAGATGAGACAAGCCTTATTCCTACGGGTCCGAGATTTGGAGTCAGCACCCGGAGCCCCGGATAAGGCAGGACGGCGGCTCACAGCCCTCCCCGACCGGAGGCACCACAAAGCCCTCCCATTTCCTCCCCGCTGCAGGCATCACAACGCTGTCCTCTCTCGGGGGCACCTCGCCGTGCGGAGCTCGTCCCGCCAGAACAGGGGCCTCTCGCCCCCCTACAGTCCTTCAGGGGAAGCTCCCTCCTCCCTTCTGTCCCTGCAGGAGCTCCTCACGGCCTACCTTGGCTCTGGCCCAGCACCTCCCTAAATCCCCCCCCAACTCGCCTCCGGCCGGCGGGAACACAGCGACACCCTCCTCCTCCCGCCCCTTCCCGGCGCTCCCAAGCCGCCAGGCCCTCAACCTTGCGGCACTCGCCCCGCGTAGCGAGGGGACGGCCGCTGCCCCCTCCCGGGACACCGCAGCCTCCTCCTCGCCTCACAAAGCGGGCCCGCCAAGGCCGGAGGAAAACGTGCCCCGCCAGGCTCACCCCCGTCCCCCGGAGAAGGGAAGGCGGCGGGGCAAGATGGGCCCGAAACGTTCCTAGAGGCAGCATCCCCCGTCCCTCTCTCCACCCGCCCCCCCGCCGTGCCCGGCCGCCATCTCCACAGGGAAAGGGGCAGGCTGGGCCCTGCCCGGCCGCGCCCCCTCCTCGCCCGGCCGGGGGGGGGGCGCGGAGCGCCACTCCCTCCTTCCCTGCTTGCTCCGGGGGGAGCCCTCGGCGCTCCCCAGCGGCCCAGGCCCTGGCGCCGCCCGCAGCGCCGCGCTCACCCCCGGCCGCCGCCGAAGCTGCTGTAGGCCCGATCGTCGTAAGGATCAAAATCCGCCATCGCCACCTCAGCCTCCTCCCCGTGCGAGCGTGACAGGACCGCGCCCGCAGGACCCCGCGCCGCTTATATACGGCGGAGCCCGGGCCAGGGCTGCCCCTCGCGGTGCCTGTCTCCAGCTCCCCGCCCCGCCGGGACTGTCCGCGCTACTGCCTGTCGGGAAGTCCCGCCGCCTGGGAGCTCCCCAGCCGCCGTCACGGGCGCTCACCGGCCGTCGCGGCCCAGCCCGGCCGCGGCTCTGCCCGCGGCTCCCGGGATAGCCTCCGGTACGGGCTGCGGGGGTCCGGGCTGGGCGTTTATTGGTGACGCGAGCCTAGGCCTTTGGCTCTGAAGCGTGCTCCAGCCGCCCCAGTGCGTTCGTCACTGGCTGCTCGTGTGTCCCCGAATCATCTCGGGGTCACTGCCGATAAGATCAAAGGCAGAGGTGGCTCGTGCTCCGGGCGTTACACAGATTCTCTGCGCTCCTGCGACTGGCATGAGACGAGAGAGACTGGAAGGAAGGCAGCAAACGTGCACAATTTCTGCATGGCAGCTGGACAGTAGTGCTGTATTTTATTGTAAATAAAGATAATGGGCTGCACCCAAAAGTTTTTTGGTGTCCTTAAAAACGTACCCTTTGCATTAACTGATTTGTTTGCTTTTCCTGGGCCGTTATTTCAGGTTTTACAATAACACCGCAAGACATACAGGCTCTCATGCAATGAGCAGTATGTCTGGTGTCCTCTGACCCTGCACGGCCGGACCACCCTACTTTAGTCGAGCGGACAGAGCACTCCCGCGCCGCTCAGCCCGCAGGGTTTTAGCCCTCTTCCCCCACCGAGCCCCGCTTCCCCGCGGGGAGAGGATTCAAACCTCGCTCAAAAGCTGCTAACCAGGGCACGGGGGAGCAAAGGAAGCCCTCGGGGCAGGGCAGGGACGAACAAGGCCTGCGGGGGTGCCGGGCTGTGAGACGGGCAGGGGAACATGGCGCTGAGGGGCAGCCCTGAGGGGAGCGCGGGGCGCTGAGGGAGCGCGGCCCTGAGGGGAGCGCGGGGCGCTGAGGGAGCGCGGCCCTGAGGGGAGCGCGGGGCACTGAGGAGAAGCCGCGGCCCTGAGGAGAGCGCGGGGCGCTGAGGACAAGCCGCGGCCCTGAGGGGACGGGGAGGCCGCGGCTCGCCGGCGCTGACAGGCCCGTCCCCGCTCGGGCCCCGTTGCCCCGGAAGAGGCGGGGCGGGCGGAGGACGGCGGCGGCCCCACGTGCGGTAGCGGAGGCATGGCGGAGCTGGAGGGCCGGGGCGGCGGCGTGGTCGCCGACCCCCGGGGGGTGCTGCGGCAGGGCCGCGCCTTCCTCGACTTCTTCTGGGACATCGCCAAGCCGGAGCAGGAGGTGCGGTTGGCGGCCACCGAGAACCTCCTGCGGCACCTGCGGGAGGGCAGGAAGGTGAGGCGGGGGCCTGGGCCGCGCCGGGCCGGCCGGAGGGACTGTGGGCGCGGGCAGGCAGCGGGTCGGCAGGGCCCTTCCCTCCGCTCACGCTTGGAAACGCGCCCGTTCGAACGGCGGGGTGCCGGCCGGGCGTGCCGCGGGGGGCCCGGCAGCCGCGCTGGGTTCAGAGGAGCGTGGTCACTGCCGGAGCTGGGTCTCTCTTTCAGGACGATGAGCTGAAGTACACTCTCATGCGCCTGGTGGAAGGACTGGGAGCCACCCGAGAGGCCGCCCGCCCGGGCTTCAGCTTGGCCCTGGCGCAGGTCAGTATTTCCCAGAGCAGAGCAGAGGGCTGTGTTGCCCGTCGCCAACTCCAGACATTTCCTGGGGTCCCACGTTGCAGTTTGTAAGGAGGCTCGAGGGCTCCCATCTGGCAACTTCTGCATGGAGAAGGCTCTTGCAGCCAGCATAGAAAAGCTGTGCAGTTTTAAATGGTGCTAGTCTGTTTTAGAAGCACTTATAAAGGTATAAGCTGTGCCAATATCACACTCATGCTACAGAATTCTGTCCTTCAAGAACCATCCTTAATTTGCAAACTTTGACTAGGTTTTCAAATATGCTGCATTTAGAACTATTGTGACTTCTTAAAATTGACTTGCTCCTGGTGTTGGGCTGCTTATGTAGGTGATCTGAAAAGGCAATCCTTTAACACGTGCTTCAAAGTTTTTTTTTTTCTCCCTGCTGTTTGAGTCTATAACATAGCTAAGAGTCCCAGCAATCAGGATCACCAGTGGGATCTGACCTTGTCTCACCTAACAAGTTGATAATGCAGAAGAGCCTTGCCCATGCTGAAAAGTTTCATTACTTCTGTTACAGGGTCATGCAATTGCAGCAAAATGTTCTCATTATTAATCCTGCTAAGTCATGTGCAGGGAGAAAAAAAAAAAAGGAATATCAGCAGGTATATTTATGTCTACAGTAGTTCCTGTTCTGACACATCTTCTACTGATCTACTTGTCTCTATTCTGGCCTAATAAAGCAGCACATCTGCTGCTATGCTGAGTGACTGTTCAGCTCTATTTTGGCTGAACTCGATAAAACTTCATAAAATGGAAGAACTGCAAACTGAGCTATTCCATCCATCTCTTCAGGTTTTACAGGCTTTTGAGGAAATTCCAATGTACAGTGTCCTGGAACAGATAAAAGAAAAACATGATCTGGAAAAAGTGAAAAAGGTGAGTCGGCTCATAGCAGCATTGGCCAACAGCTAGTTTGAATTAACCGCTCTGTATTCTTTGAAGGCTTGGTGCCTGCATACTATAGTTTTGGGGTTCTTGCTAAGGCAAATGACCGTAATGAAATAACAGAAATATTTGTAAAAACTGGAAGTTGGTGACGTTGTCATCTGGCCCTGTTTTGGCTGAGATTCGTCTGTGTGACAGAAAGATAATTTAGGACAGTTCTTAAACAGTGCAGGGGGTTGCTTTTCAGTGTGTTATCTTCATAGGGCAGGTTGTTCAAGGCTAGATCTTCCAGCCATCTTGTTCCACTGATCAGAGCGGTAGCTGAACGTGAAATCTAAGTTAAGTGGGTTTTTAACCCCCTTTTACTTTTCCTTTTCAGAAACTTGTGAGACGTGCTGCTTTTGGAAACTTTTTTGGAGTTATGGCTCTGTTTCAATCTGGCCGTCTCATCAAGGTAACATTACTGTTCTTACATTGTTTGTCAGTGCTGGTTCTAGGGCTGTCTGAAGTAGAGAGAGGATCTAGAGAGAAAGGCTGGGTCATCGGCTGTTCAATGAGATGGGATTTGAAGCATCAAGTTCAGTTCAATTCATTTGCGTTACCCATGGACTTTTTGTGCCTTTTAAATGCCTGTTCCTGACTAGAATGTAGGAACTGTGTCAGATAGTACAGGAGGTTCCTACCTCTCCTGGAAGGAAGGGATCTGTTGCCATATACAGCCAGAAAACAGCATTTTGGGAAAAGCTGAGTGGCCTATCAGGAAGCAATTGTGTAGGTTTCTTATTACAGGTCTCAAGGGTCCTCTAAGGACCTTATTACAGGTAAGGACCTTATTACAGGTAAGGGTCTCAAGAGTGGATTATTGCCTGAGCCTTCAGCTTAATCTTTGATATATGTCCTCTGGTTTTGGCTTATCTTTCCTTTCTAGGACCGGAAAGCTCTTCTGGAGAGCATCCAGCTTCTCCAGCAGCTGGCACATCACCAGGCACACCTCAAAGATCTCCCTCGCAAAACTCTTATTGACATCATGTCTGAGGTATAGCCACAGCACGTGGTGGGTGGGAGGAAGGAGGACTTTGCTTCGGGGACTGGTTTTTTGTTAGGTTGTTCATAGTTGAAAGTTAAAGGGGGGTGTGGAAGAGTGAGTTTAAACTGTGGGTGCTGTTTCCTTTATTGTCTGTGGGCAGATGCTTTTATTCTGGGAAGGATGCTCTGGTTTAGCTTAGTCTGATTTCATCATGGACAAACCTGTAGTCTGTTTTTTCCCAGTTGACTTGCTTGGGTGGTATGTTAGACTGTCTGCTCTTTTGAATAGAAGTATGCTGAAAACTCTGGACAGTAAACCTTTTTTATGCACCAAGCCTGGGCCTAAGGTTGAATTTTGGGTTGTTGGGAGTGAAAGGATGTAGGGACATGGCGTAAAGGAACTCTGAGTATGTAGTAAAAGAAAAGAGTTTGTTTATTTCCTTCTTTTATATGGATATTGTTTGTAGATGTGACTAACAGTGTTAAATCAAAATTAAATAATGTTTTGTGTGGAAGTGTTCTGGGCCATTTAGTCTTGATGTTAGGTTTAAATGTATTTTGAATTCAATCTTTAAAAAATACAAATTAAAGCAGTTTTTGTGCATTTCTTATTTTATTGATGAAAATGTTGGATCCATTTTTCTCTAAAACCATTGAACACAGTTTTTTACCAACAAATCTTATTGAAACAAGTAACTTATTTTTGGGAAACGTAATTAAAAGCTAATACAAGAGTGTTTCCTCCTCCCTGGACTGCACGGCTATACAGACAGGAGCAGTCAGACAGCAAGAGAACAATTGCAGCTGGAGTCAGTTGACCAGAATTGCTATCTGATGACAACACATTGTCCTACTCCACATGGTTAAGCACCTGGGGACTGTATGGCAGTACTGGACACATCCATTATTTATTTTTGGTCGTGTCACCATAAAGACTATTTCTAAAGTTTCCAGAACACTGCAAGCTTTTACTAAAATGCCCTACAATGCAGATATTTTAATATACTACACAGCAAGTTAGTAAAATGCCCTCAGATGTTTCTCATATGCTCTCACCTTCATTCCTATCTAGGTTCCTGAAACTGTGTTTGAAGAGGTCCTGTTTGGCGTCTTGCAAAGTGACCTCGCTTCAGCCTTCACATCTCCAGAGAACCTGCACCTTTTGCTTGTGGGCATACAGAAATTCCCTGGTGTTCTGAAACCTAAAAATCTGAAGAAGCTGTTTGGCTCACCTACTGTTGTAAATGAGGAAAATATTCCCAGGTAAGTTCTTAAATGAGGAGCATTAAAGGCAACATTCTCGGTCTCTTGGCTAGCAGTGAGAGAAATGTGGCTTTCATTCTGATACCTGCCTGTATTTGCCACTGCAGGTGCTGTTAAGGGTTAGGTGCTAACTGTTATGCAGGTTCCTAAATTATAGCTGTAATTTCTCCCGAGGCATAGCCTGCAGTGCTCAGGAAATGTTCTATAGGATGAATTTGGCCTTCAGCAATCCCCTTCCAAGCCAGATCTCTCGCATTATTTTCTTTCTTCTTCTAGACTTGTAGAGCTTCTGCAAGGTGCTGCCAAGTCTGAGAAGAAGGACAAGAAATTGCCCAGTGTTGTGTTTGATTTGCTACAAGTTTCACTGAAGGAAAATGCCTTTGAACTGTTCTGGAAAGAAGGTGTGGAGAATAGGCTATTGAAGGAGAAATCGGGACCTGTGAGGTTTGTTTTAACCTACATTGTTGTTTTCCATATCATCCTTCTGTTTCTTGCCCCAGTCTTTCTGCTGCCCTATGGTAGGGTGGAGCATATGGTTTCTCATGAACAATGTGAGAACGCTTGTTTTTGGTTATTTAGGTATTCATGAGAAATTTTATAGGGAGCCTAAATCCAGGAGTTAGTAAGATTTATTTTAGAATTGTGACATATAACAAATTTGAGGTTAAATTTAACTAGGACAGCACATAAAGGTGTCCCTCATTGGGCATAAAGGTGTCTTAAATCTATAGCTTGCTCCTACAAGGCTCGTCAGAGGAGCTGTACTGTCCCTTTCTCTCTAAGTGGTTGAGAGGGAGAGTCATTTGGCTTTGTTTGCATGGTTTAAGGACAGCTCCTGTGTAGACAAACCCTAGTTCTGAAATTTGTGTCTAATACTGCTGAACTTGTGCTTTGTGGGGTGGACTGAATTAAAATGCCTGGATATGTTTGGATTCTGACATGGTCCATTTTTTAAGTAGGATATGGCTGTGGCTGACGTCATAACAGCAACTATTTCATTTTCCAAGTATAGCATTTTCCAAGTCTAATGCTAGATCTTTGTAGTGTTATTTGTCTGTTGACACTCATGCTGTATAAAAATTATGCAAAAGCAGGAATACAAATCTGTGAGCATTTGGGGGGAGCATAAGTGATTTGGACCATAGCAAGGCAGTCTGTGGCCAGGTTTAAATCTTTCTTAGCTCAAGAGTTGTGGAAGTGCACCTACAAAAAATTTTCTTAACATATTACATGAGTATATGTGAAAAGAAACCATTTTCCAAGCCTGAGCAGTTTAAGTCTTCTTTTACTTCTTGAGTAAGTCTGAAAATACCCTTTGTATGCTCAGAAGTGTTGCTTTTTTAGCCTGATTTCCTCCAGAAATGAGGCTAGTGCTGTCTGTCTAATAACTCCTGAGCCCATTGGACAATTTTGATCAAATTTGACAGCAAGTTGCTGTCAAAACTAAGTAAATTTGTGTAGTCAAAAACTAAGTAAGTTTTTATTAGGCCTGTGGAAATAAAATATCTGGGGAGAAGAGATCCAGAAAGTGGATTGAGGAAGGAACTGCTGGTGAGGACTCATCTATTTCTAGACAGCAGAGGACCCGCTATGGGGAGCGATCTTAGCAGCTATGCTAGTCGGAAGAAGAGCTTTGGGCAGTAGGATTTTTGAACACAGGATCCATGAATTTTTGACTTCTGCCTTCCTGCATCCTCCATGTAGCCTGTCCCACCACTTCTTCTCTGTCTTAATCCTTGTGTGTGGCTTTACTGCTGTGCCTCTACCTGAGGGAATCTTCTTTGTTTCCACTCAGTTACATGTGCTACCGGTTGCTGGGCAGTGCTCTTCCCTTGTTGTCTCTGGATCAGCTACAGATGGTTCTCAAAGGGAAGGTGATGCAGCACTATGGAGAACACGTGGTAACGACTCAGGTAGGTCTTCTGAAAGTACTCGTGCTCAGGGCTAAAGACCCTGTCCTGAGCAGAAGTCCTCTGCCCCCTTTTCTAGTTTCACATTGACTTGTATAAAAAAAGTTTATGTAATTTTAGACCTTGGACTCTTTCTAAAAGCAAGGTTATTGTATGACCACTGGGTGCAGTGGGCTGAGTATAGACTGTGTTTAATCGTCATTGCCTATTTGTGTATTTTTTGTTCAGACTTACTTTAAGGGTTTTGAAATTGTTCAGCACTGACCCACCTGCTTTCATTGATGTTGCTGGGAAAGCTCTAATGATGGGGGAAGCAGAGGAAGGGCAGCCCTCAGCGTATTGACAATGTCATATGTCATCCTTTAACAGTCCTTTTGATTTTGTGTGTCCAGAAGCTCCTTTTTGTCTGTCATTGTGCTGGGTGTTGCATGAACATTTGAAGGCAAAGACAAAAACAGACAACTCGTGCTTTTGTTTATGTTAGTGCTTGTTTCAATAAGCACAAATTTTATTTGGGAATCGGATTTTGTAACTCCTCTTCCTCCTTCCCTCCTGCGAAGCCAGCAAACAACACAGCCCTGCAATAAAGGGAGGAAGAATAAAAGGGGAATACTGATAAAAATAGTATTTGGCTTGGGTTTTTATGGTAACATAATCCTAAGGCTCCTCGTGTGGGCCCAAAAGTCATTTCCCTCTCTTGGGAGGAGTAGGACTTTGCAGTCTTTCTGTTCTGGTATCAAAGCAGCAATAGATATGTGGGTTTGCTCTGAAAATAATGCTTACCATGGTGCCTCCCTGTGTGGACCAACTTTCTTCAGGGTTTATCCACTCACTTAGCTCTTTTCCTGTTTCTTGCTTTTTATGCTTGTTGCACGGTGAATTAGGCTGTGTTCTTCCATGTGCATCAAAAAATTTGTTAATTCCTGTCTGAAATGTACAGATCCACTGAAGACAAATGACT
Organism: Mycteria americana; assembly: GCF_035582795.1. Lineage (NCBI taxonomy): Eukaryota > Metazoa > Chordata > Aves > Ciconiiformes > Ciconiidae > Mycteria > Mycteria americana. Next base: position 9,855,292 of record NC_134379.1, on the reverse strand, counting down.
GATTAAATGGAAGGAGAAACCCCTAATATTGATGATGAGGAAGTAGAAAAGATCTAGTGTGAAGCTGTTGTTTTTGTGGGTTTGTTTTGTTTTGTTCCTTGTCACAGGTTGTTTGTTTTGGAAAGCAAATACTGTTATCTTGTACTTTCTTATGGGATTCTGGTTGTTGTTGGAGATGGAACTAGACAAAGCTTGAGTCTGATATTTACTGACAGTTATCTTCCTGAATCCACTTTTTTCAATAGGGGAGCAAATGTACTTGATTTGCTTTTGTTGAGAGATGATTGATGAACCCCCTGTTGTGAGTTATTAGCCTATTTACAGCAGTCTCTCCTGGAGTTTTTCTCCCAGTTTTCATACTGATGCACAAGTATTGAGTTCCCTAAAGGTGGAAGCAGGAGCTTGCTAAGTTGTGTGAGATTTCCTGTGGGGGTATTTATGTTATAATTGGATGGATTTGTAGTTAATTAGGAATTTATAGCCCCTTTATTTAAAAGAACAGTGTTCCGTAGACTTTCATTACTGTTTCTGCTCCCGCCAGGTCACTGTATTGATCGTGATACTATACCAAACAAGTTGTTTTATTAATTTATGAAAGTTGCATTGCATTTTTGGAACGAAGCCACAGCTTGCCCTCTTCAAGGTTTCTCCAGTTAACCTTTTGCTTTTTTCCAGAACAAGTGAGTGGAATTGAACACTGCGGGCTATGAAAGAACATAAGGAAATGGGATGTGTGGTGAGATGGGACATGTTCTGGTGGTCTGCATGCTGCTGGACAGTGTTCCAAGGCCAGCAGCCTGCCAGCTGTATGCCTTGCAGATCAGTGGCAGGACTGAGGATAGGACTTAGCACAAAACAGCAACACCTCAGGATATGGTTTTTAGGTTAAACATGTCAACTCCCCCTCCTTTCAGAATGCCTCAACACTTCTGAGACACCAGGGAGAGGAGGTGGGATTTGTTCTACCCACTGTAGGTCAGCAGACTCCAGAGCTGCTAGATGAGACTGGAATTGATGTGGAGGAGTTTCCAAAGTGAGAGAAACTCTAAGGCAGATAATGTGAGAAACACCCTGGACTTTCACCCAAAATAAGAGCTGATCGGCCTAGGAGCTTAGCTGCACTAGCCAGCATGTGGTCCAGCCCACTGAAGCCAGACTGTTAGGGAAGGTGCAAATTAAAGGGTTGAAGTTGGTACATGACAGGATTCTGTGGTTGCTTACAGTGGTTGCTCCTATGTGAGGAAGACCATGAGGTGAAATTGATGAGCTGCCGTATGCCTTATGACAAATGTTCAGGCACGTGACTTTAATTTACTTACTGCAGTCAAATCTGTAAAGTGATTTGTACTTACAAAGACACTCAGACTCAGTGTGAGGTTCCTAACCTGCTTGTTTGACTCTGTTTTTCAGCTTCCAGACCGATTTAAGTTTGCTCCAGAGATGGAAGGATATATAGATGAATTTCTGAACAGCTGTGATGACCTGGAGAGGCAGTTGGCAGTGGTGATCGGCTTCTCTGCTCTCACCAATCAAGGTTATCCAGTGCTGTCCAGCTCTTCCAGGGTAGTCAGACACCTGCAGCCAGTGGCATTGCAAAAATACGTTGACTGGCTCAAAGACATGTTCCTCAGGCCAGACTTTGACTGTTGTTTAGACTTCTCAAGTAACCGGCAAAAACAGAACCAGGAAAATGTAAACATGTGAGTATATAGATGATGCACCTTCCTCTTCTCTTTCTGTTTTGTGGTTAGAGTAGCTACCTGTGTGAAGTCTGGTTTGGACAGCCAATGTTTGCTGGTTCCCTTGCCATGAGTTGACGATTGTCGCCTGTTCTATTTCCTCTGTCCCAGAAGGTTTAGCCCCAGCATCTGACTCTTTTGCTGGGACAAAATTCAATTCTGCAAATAGGAGCAAGGTTCTTACCTACGGTGAGAACCAACCAGCCTGACCAAAGCAGGCTGGATCACCAAAGAAGCCTTTTCTCTTGTTCCTCTAGCCCTGACAGCTGTTTTGGCAAAAATGTCCAGTGGCTTCCTTTTTCTCTATAGACTCTCAGGTCTTTGTAGGAATTGTGCATCCCTTTTATCTGACTATTAGCCTGGCCTGAGTGCTCTCGTTTCCTTGGCCCACAGCAAAGCACCCACTTGCATGTCTCAAGAGTAGCCTGTAAATACTTATATCCTTGATAGGCATTTGTAGCAATTTCCAGCTAGGAAAACTTCCCAAGAGAAAGTTCTATCCTCCTTGGCACTGCTGCTCGCTGAATACCCACAACTTGGTGCTGTGGGTACTGGGTTACTTGGAGGGGCTTCTTCCAAAGAAGATGTAAGTTGTTAAAACGGTATGTCTATGTGTTACTTGTCAGTAGAGTGAGGTCATAAGTGCAGTACTGCAACTCTTGAAGTGTTTTTTGGTAGACTGCAGTACCTCAGTGGGGTAAATAGACTGTCTTTTGCATAGTAAAAAGCAAACTTGGGAAGATTATATCTCTTCTTACGTACCTGTTGCTTTCTTACTACGTAACTTTGCCATCTTCAGTGTAAAGCCTCTAAATAACTGAAAGTCATCTCTCACTGCAGTGGATTGTGTGGTTTGTGTATATTTTGGGATAGTGTTCAAACTATTGATTGTGTCTGCTTCCTTACTGAAAGGGCACAACATAAGATTGCTCGATTAAGAAAATGGATCATCCACCGACTTGCTAACATCGTTGAAAGTCCAGTGAAAAAGGAAGAGAGCCTTGTGATGGACATTTCCAGGTAAGAATGGTTTAAAGACTTAAAGCCACATATGCTTGGCATAATTCTGTTTAGCTCTATAACAATATTCCAAGTAAGCTGTCCCCATGACATTAGGCAAATTCAGTAGTGGAAATATTCCATAACATAAATTGTTTAGGAGACTAGGTGCTGTTTTCAAAATACCTTCTGCAAACTTGGACAGCCTCTTGTCATAATTAGTTCAGGCACTTAAAATCTCGTTAGTCCCATTTGTTTTCAGTAAATTTTAGGTTCCTGGTTACCTAGACTGCTTGAAGATACTACTTCTTATCTTTGCATCAGATCTTAATAAGTATTTATCTGTCAGTTTAAAAGTCTTGGAGAATATGACCCAAATCTGACAGTCTGAATATTGTGTTGTGTGGCCTCAAGTGTTGGCACTTCACTTTTGTGAAGTCCTTAGCATCCTTCTCTCTTCTTTACCTTGTGTACCTTGAGGAAAGGGTCTTATTGTAAATAGTGACTTTTTTTTCAGTGGTTGGACGACCTTGAATAAAAATGTTGTGAATATGTGGTGCTATTTGGTTTGCGCACATGGGCTGTTTTTGCTTTGTTATGACCAAGCTGGCTGTTAATTTTGTTCTTGTTTCTGTCCATTCTAGGTTTTGCTTCTTCCATGCTTTCTTTGAGACTAAGAAAAAGACTTCCCAAATACGTGAGACGAATGTCCTTCCATCAGAGCCCCTAGATGAACGGGCTCATTCAGTGACAGAAAACTACTTCTTTGGGTAAGGATTTTGCTTGCATGTTTTAAGCTTGGAAATTTCACTTTTTTCCTGAGGATAAGATCAGCCTGTGAATGGCAGGGCAAGAGGCTTGGGATTGTGAGCTGCTATTGGAGCATTTGTTTGACTCCAGGACCAGGGAATGGCTTTTTTTAGAGATCTTAGATGGATTTCCCAAAGATCCTTATGTTTTGTCCAATAAAAACATAATTTTGCATGGCAAACCTGCATGGCAAACCACCAGGTAGGTGTAGAGTTGAGCTCAGACTGCTTTTTGTGGTAAGATATCCATTGCCTCTGTTGCAAGCCAGAAGTGGAAGGACCCAAGAGAGAGGTGGTGGGGTTGTGCGGATTGCTGTTGTCTTTCTGTCCCCTCTGCATGCGAGCTGCTGGTGGCTCCACAGTCCTCCTGTACTAAGGGAGATGGGGTTGGTAATAATAGATGCTTTTAGGTGATTGCTAAAGCTGGTGCTCCAGCCTCAGTAGGGGGAAAGCAGAGGACATGGTGGGACGCAGAGTGGGAAACAACTGAGAATAAGTCAGTGTCCTTAGGGGTACCAGGTGTACTTGGGGACACCAAGACAGTGAGCTATACATTACTGTGCTTGGATACATGCATGGGTTGAAACTTAGGCCCTGTGAATCTGGGTTGGAATGAGTGACCGGAGCTCTGGGATGAGAGTGCTCTACCGGTGGGCGTTGTTTTGGAAAGTGTGAGAAGGCCATCTGGTTCCTCTGACAGTAACATGCTGGCTGTTTTTCTTTGCAGGTTACTTCAGACTTTAAACACCTTGACTGTTTTGGGGGATACAGCAAAGGCTGCAGCCTTGAGGGAGAAGCACATCCATGGTGTGACTGCAGATGGGAAGCTGTGGATCTTTCTCCTTGTTGAGTATGCCAACAAGCTGCTCTCCAGTGAGCATGTCAAAGCTGTGAAGCCTTTTACCAAGGGACAGAGGGATGCCTGGGAGAGGTGAGACTGGGCCAATAAAAGAGAAATTGTATTCTCTCATCCTCCTGCTGTTGTTCTGGCTGCTGTAGCAGAGCCATTGCACAGCAGTGGCAGTTCTATTTCTTCCCTTTGAGTATCCTGCACCTGCAACTAGGTTTCAGGATGCCTCTCTCTTTCTCATCACCCCGTTCCTTTCTTCCTGTTCCTTCTGTGAGTTAACTGTGTGTAGGTGGCCATGCCCTTTTCTATTTTGGCTCATAATCCCTCTCCCAAGCATGATTGTAACTCTGCTAATCTTTTCCCCTAATAATGCCTGTACTAACTTCTCAGTGACGCTTTTCTGGTGCTCTTTTCTGAGCTTGATTTCCCATAAAGGTCTATGCCTTGGCTGCAGTATTAGGAATCTACCCTGTTCCCAAGTGCAGAGGTTTTTATAAGCCACACAAGGTGAGATGCTATTGTTGGGTTAAGATTGTATACTATATGTATGTCCAAGTTCAATAAATTAAATGTTAAGTACAGAAAATGATACTATAGATTTGGTCATGTTTTTAGTCTGATCATAAGAGAGGATTTATTGTTGTTATTGTGAAAGACTCAAAGGGGTTTCTTTCTTCAGAACACTTCAGTCTGTGAAGAATCTGCAGAAGAAGGAAAATAAATCGGACAGTGCCAAAGTCTTTGCTTTCCAGCAACTTCTGCTTTTAATGGCCATTCATCTTTTCAAGGTAAGACCTCTGAAGCATATTTGAGTGGTGTAAAATGGGCCGATAGCTGGGCTTTCTGAACAGTGAGCTGGAGAGTTTCTTTGTGTTCAGAGATCCAATCTTTCACAGCCTATGGCTTCTAGAAATGGGCAATTGGCAGCTAATAAACTGTGATTCTTACACGGACTGTAGACAACTTACAGGGGTAAAGCTTGGCCTGAGCATTAGTTTTGCCCTTGATTTACTGCTGAGTGGAGCAATTTTTACTTAGATTCGTATTTTCTTCTGCAGAGGGGTTGTAATAGCTGATTTTAATATCTGTACGTATTTGGAGAAGTCCTTAGATTCGGGGTATATTCCTTCTGTTGCTGTTGGTAGTGCAGAATTCAGAGAGGGTTTTACTGTCTACTTGTGATCAAACAGAATCCATCTGAAACAATGGATGTTCTGAGTGACCTTCTGAACTGCACAGAGAGGGCATTCAGCAAAGAACCTAAGAAGAAAAAGACTGGTGAGTTCTTCCTCAAGAAAGAAATGGAGTGGGATTGTTAACAGTCTGTCAAAAGACAAAAGATGGCAGTTCTGCATTAGTGAAGCACTCTGACTGCATCAGCTCTGGCTTGATGTAGTTATCCCTAGGAGAATTCCCTCTCCTTCATTCTCCTTCCTTGTCTTTGTAAATCTCTTGTCTCTTGCTTCAGCTCTTTATCCACATACTCAGTGGGTTGTGTTCCTATGTGCCTCTTAAAGGATAGGTGGGCTTCAGAGCTGGCTGTTGTTCAGATGAGAAGTGTCCAAGGGAGTTCACTCATTTTTGAGTCCTTGTTCTGTGCTGATCAAGAGCTTGACTGAAGTGGTGGTACCTGCCTGGGCAAAGCTGTGGGCTCTCCTAACAGCCAGTAGGCCTGAAACTTAGTAATTTCAGAGCTCAAGTTCTGGGCAAACTAAATGTGTCCTGTGTGTAGATACAGCCTGTTTGCTGATTTAGGGTAGTTCTTGTTTAGGGCCTGTGGAGCTAGGTTGGGACTTGACCAGGAAAGAACCTGGCTTGGTCTTTTGACTTCCTCTCTAACTGTGGTCTTGTTGTTCTCCTTAAATCTCTGTGTAAATTTGAGGGTACTGTGAAAATAAAACCTGTAATTCTATGGTGCCTTGGTTGTATGTAGATCAGGATTCCCAAACTTTTGAACTAAGGGACCAGTTTAAAATGTCAGCACTTTTCATGGGTTGCTGTGACTCCTGATTTCATTGGAAACACTACAAAATGTACATACTTTTGCTGACTAGCTGCTGATTGCTTTAAGGTGGCCGGGTAGGTGTTGCATGATTTGCAGAACTGCTAATCTAAGTAATGATTTAATGAATAATAGGTTTTGTTACCTGGTAAGGCTTTGCAGTGGCCTAAAGACAATTTCAGGCATGTTTCTCCCTACGGTTAATAGCCTTCCAATACAGCTACAATCTTTAGCTTCACACTTAATTACTTCTGGTCTGTGTTGCTGAATGAGTACTTCTAATAGTCAGCTAGAAGGACTATCTTTTTTTTTCCTTGGTGAATTTTTCTGCAGTCTGTTATTGATGTGCCAGTGCCGTGGTTTTGCCCCTTCCTGTCATTGTTTGTTTATTCCTGTGCAGACAATGCAGAACCAGGATGGGTTGAGGTGATGGTGGAAATCCTCCTCTCCCTCCTTGCCCAGCCCAGCCTACTCATACGTCGGATGTCAAAGAACGTGTTTGTACGGATATGCCCTAACCTGACCAAGAGGGGCTTGCAGCTGATCCTGGATGTAAGTGAGGCACTAGTAGGGTATTGTACTGTTCACCTGTGTTGTCCCTAACAGATGTACAAGCATGTCTCTATTTTGGGGTTAAATAAAAGCCTCCTTGATTTAGAAAATGTCTGACAATGTGTGCTACTGAATTTTAAATGTAGCTTACAGAGAGTTGTTTTGGTTGTTTTTTTGTTTGTTTGTTTGTTTGTTTTATGGGAGCCTGAGATCTGCTAAATTTAAGCTGTATTCTTTGGTAGTTTTATGCTGAAGAAATTCCTGGGTCAGTTTATATAGCTGGTAGATTTTATATCTGAGTATAAATGGTAACAACTTTTTTCTAGAAAGGCTAAGCCTAGAGGTGCTAAAAATAAGTGACACTGAAAATCTGAATTGGTCGTACCACTGAGTAAGGTGGTGTCTTCTGAGAGAGTAATATGGGGATTGCAAGGATGTGCTGTCAGGTACTTTATACGATGAACATAATACTTCATTTGTAACAAATCAAAATGTGTGATGTCACCAACCTCTTCAGGTTTCCCCACCTTTTTTGTTACTTACAGAAAGAACTTAGAATATTAACAAACATGATTTTCTAAGCCAGAAAGTTGAGTGCCCTTACTTACTATTTCATTATTCAACTGGCTTACTGTGCTGAAATTCCTGTCCGTTGTACACAAGAAATGCATCAAAACAAAACACTGAAAAACCACAAGGCCCTCTTTTTTGCAGGTTCTTGACCCATACGAAGAGCAAAATGAAGAAAGTGCTGTTGTTGTGATGGAAGAATCAGACAAAAAGATCAAATCTGCACAGGACACGGTAATTGATGTGCCATTGCCAGTGACAAATACTCTTCAGACCTTCACTGTTTAAAAATAATGTTTCTCCTGATCTGTGGTAATAGACATAATTGCATTTCTCTGTCTTGAGTAAAATGGCTGTTGCTCTATTAAGATTTATTTTAAAAGTGCAACACACAAATGGCTTGTTGGAAGTGCATGTTTATTAGTCTCTTGGCCTTGAAGGAAAATGCTGTTGTAGGTATGGCGGTTTGAATAGATGACTTCCTGAGAACAAATGACTGAAGTTAGCCCAGGCTTCTCTTTTTTTACAGCCACAGACTGAATCGTTGCTGTGATGCACAGCCACCTGAATTCAAGATCTCGGGTTTTAAGAACTGCAGAGATTCAAGTCACAAAGCATTACAAGCATTAGCAGAAAGGAGAGTTAGATGGGGGCTGTTACTTCAAATGTTCCTTGGAAGCTTCTTTTTGATACTCATTTAATATGACAGAGAAGTCAGTATTATGTTCTGCTTTTACCTCTTGTGAAGATCTGGTATCTCCTTCTCTGAGGTGTCTTTACTTGAATCTGAGGGCTGGAAGGCAGGGGGGTGAGGGGAGGCTTGAGTTTTTATTTCTGAACACCTGAGAGTTGCGTGGGGCCTGAAGAACGTATTCAGGCCCCGGGTCAGGAGGTGAACTTTTCAGGTCAGGAGGTGAACTTTTCTTCCTCAGGACGAGGAAGGAAGCGAGGACTCCTCAGATGAAGGCGGCACTGAAGAAGAGAATGACAGTGGAGATGAGGAAGAGAATGAAGAAGTTGATGATGATTTTCGCAGTCAGCTGATGAATGTTCTCCAAGCAGGGAATGCATTGGTATGTTTTCACTGCCTACCTTGATACAGGTACCAGGAGGTTTGGGATGGTGAAAGATTATCTAATACCCACATCCTATCTGAGCCCATGCAGTGATAACCCTGGCAGTCATCGTTGTATGGCATTTGAAGCAGGAGGTCAGGATCTTCAAAGCAAGCTGTGGGATTAAGTCACTTGTTCTTTTATTTATTGTTAGTGTGTCTTGAGTGCTTTAGCTTGTCCAGTCTAGCCTGATATAGCTTGTATTCCTGCCTGTAATAAATAAGATTGATGTGAACTAAAGCACTGAGATACTGTTACATGGTGCCTGTATTGGCTGGCCTGTGTGGAGGAATGTGATCCCTGTAGGCCACTCTGGAGACTTCTTGTAGCAGCATTGGAGTGTGGCTTAATGATTCCTATAAAGGCTACAGACATAGCAACATATGACACAGGGGGAGTCAGTGTCAAAACCTCAGCCTTTTCCCTCTCCTGATCCTCTAGCTCTACGTGTTAGTACTCTGCAGCCAGGATTACCTGATAGGAAATATGAGCTAGATTTCTCATGGGTCTGAGCATCTGTTTTCCCTCCTCATGTTGTTATTTTGGGTCTAGAGGTAGCTACATCCCTACTGTGAGTCTGGTCTTGGCTGTGGTTCTCTCCCCACTGTCTTTTTGAAGTACATGAGATGACATGTTGTTTTTGCATTCTAAAAACAAAAGGGAGGAGATGAGAGTGATGAAGAGCTGGATGATGAGGCTATGATGGCTCTTGACAAGAACATCTCAGCCCTTTTTGCAGCGCAGCAGAAACGGATCCAGGCGAAGAAGGATGAGAAAGACAGGATGCGGAAAGAGAAGATCCTACGGAGGGATTTCAAGATTAAGGTGGGAGATCAGTGTTTGGTGTGAAGACCTCTGGCTTACTAGCACATTAGTTGTAGCCTACTGCATGCCGTGAGCTACTTAACTCTGAACAGCTTGGACATTCATGTATGTCATAAGCTCCTGGATGTCGGGACTGGATTGTTCTGTACAGCACCTGGCACAGCAATATCGTGGTCAGTGACTGGGGCTTCACAGACCTACTTCAAAACAGAAAACAAGACTGTGCTTTTAAAAAGTGAACTGTGGTTTCCATTTGCAGATCTGAAATGCTTCCATTTATTAGAATCTTCCCCACACATACCCAAAGGCAGGTGCCTGTCAATTTTTGTAAACTGGACAAGCTTGATGTGCCTTACGTTGACATGCATAAAATCCCTCCGGTAATTTTGCAGTGTAAGCTTTTTTTTGGCTTGTTATGCTAGTAAAATCAGGAGGATTATGATTAATGCTCCCTGGTTATTTGTAGCTGACTGTAATACTGACTTCAGGCCACCTGGTGTCAGCATGGACTGTCCAGGATATCCGGGCATCCAGGGACAGCTCCAGACGCTCACTTATAGAAATGTCTGGTGTCAGATTAGCCAAGGTGAAGGCTGAACGGTGTAGCGACCCATTGGCTTTACTGCATTTTCATTCTGATGCTGTGCTACAAGAGGCTGATTTTATGCTACTGCACTGTCTGGAAGTCAAGGGGGGCTTGCCGGGGTGAGAGCTATCAGTCAGTGATGCTAACAGAGATCTGTGCCAAGTTATAGTGACTGCAGGTCTGTCCAGGTGGCAGTGATTCTCATAACTGCTGTTTCTAAATGGTGTCACTGCACAAAATAAAGCTGAAGTCAACAGACAGCCTTTAATCCTCAGTTTCAAATTTTTAATTTTCAGTTTCTCATGCCGTAACAGTACATATGATAGCAGAAGGTGTACAGATCTCAGCTGTAAATAGTTTTCTTCAGCCCTCTCCAGCTGCTACGTAGCCCACTCCAGTTTGAAGGAGCTGCTCTGGGTAGATACATCATGTTTCCCTGTCTGCCTTAGTTCTCATGTCAGTAACTCTGTGTTTGCAGGTGCTGGATCTGATTGAAGCATTCCTGACTAAGCAATCAGAGAACCCCTTGGTGTTTGACATTATTGAGCCCCTGCTTCAGGTGATTGAACAATGCATGAGCTCAGACTCTGACAAGCAGGAGGTTGACTTTCTCCAGAAAACAGCCAATATCTTCAAGTAAGTGTCGTTAGTCCCCCAGATAACAGGCAATGGCTTTTTAATAGACACCAGTGGTGTTGTTTGAATCCCAGAAGTTGGCCTTTCTAAGACTGAAGGCAATTGCTATGCTTATAGATCGTGTAGAATTAGATTACTAGCACCACACAGGCACACAATGCTTAGTCACAACCTGCAGGAAAGAAATTAGGATCTGGGTTTTGTAGTCTAAGGGACTTCAAGTGTCAAACCTGTTTGCAGGTGGAAACCTTAAGAACAAACACTGGTATTGCAGGCACAGTGCCATGTAACTGAATATCTCCACAGGCCTCTGACTTCCGAGTCAGACCATGCAACAAATCCCTAGGCTTACAGAGTTGCTGCTGTGGCTGGAACAAAACTCCCAACAAGTTATTACTGAGACAGGCAGAGTGCAAATTCTCTCTGTTCATGGCCAGAAGTGAGGCTTGATACAAGCTAGACACAGACATAATGCATGGTGCGTGTCATGATGTGTCCTCTGCACACCGCTCCCTGCCATCCTCAGCGCTGCTCTAAAGCATTTTCAGTGCTGCTCTCTACCCCTGTTGAGAAACAGTTCTGCAGTAGCAGGGTTTGAGGCAGCCAATCCCCTTTGTGGGAGCTCTGCAGGAAGGTTGACTCTGATGCTCAGATAGGTTCTTGAAGGCAAAGAGCAGTAAGTCTCCTCACCCTTCTTGCCACAGCAATGACTGCCTCTTTTGCTGCCCACAGCTAGCACCATTTTTGTTTATGTGTCGCCCTGAGCCCAGTGATAAGGGTTCACAGCAATCTGTTTCCCAGAGCTCTTTCTGTAGGTAATGGCTTTGGGTTTGTTTTTAATGCTCTTTCAGGAACTCATTGTGCCAAACTAAGCAGTACTGCAAGAGAGTGGATGCCCTGCAGGAAGATTTGCACGCTTTTGTGGAGAGGCTTGTGAAGAAAGCCTGCAAGCACACTAACTCTTCAGTGGCTCTCTATTATTTCAGGTGAGTGTTCAAAAGGAGCATCTCTACCTGGTGCTGTGGGCTGGTCTGTAAGCAGGCATAATGTTGCATGTTAAAACAGTCCGGAGAAGTGAGAGACTCGATGAAGGCTAGGTGCCAGCATCTGCATCTTACGTGAGGACTAGTCAGTCATCCTGGCAGTCTGAAGCACTTTCAAACAGATGTCCATTTTTTGGTGATGATCTCCTATGGGCTCTGTGATACAGAAGTGGTGTGGTATCAGCTTTGCTGATGGTGATGGGAAGCGCTTCCTTGAGGCTTCACTGGGGAGTAATGCATTGTGTGTGATTCAGTGTGGGGATGAGTGTAATTTATAGGGAATCTGTAATCATTCTGTAAATACAGTGGTTTACTGTCCCCATGATAGCACAATGAGGACAATAACGATTATGAGTCCTGACTGTACGTACCAGTATTCACTCCTTTGCTGCTGAATATGGGTGGGTTAGGATAAGCCATATGTGTATTTGTTAGGAAACATGAGCAGTCTTGCTGTTTCCTGGTGTAAATGGGAGTGCCATTTACCAGTAGACTCTCGTGTAACTTGCAGGCAGTTTCACGATTACTTTCATACTCAGTCTGGGATTTCTCAGCACAACTGTGTATGCAGTGGGTACCATGTTGCGTGGTTAACCCAGTGCCATCGGGCAGTGTTGGCTCTGCAGCAAACCTGGCTTGTGGCTGTACAGGAACCGTGGTACTTCCTGGCAACACAGGGCTGGCTGCATGTGCTGTGTGGCTCCCTGACAGCTTCCTGGTGGTGGCGGTCCCGAGTGGAGCTGTGGCCAGTAAATACAACATTTCACAAAAGCAGAAAGCTGTCTGCATGCTCTCAGTTGATCTGCCTGAGTTCTCCAGGCACACAGCAGCCTGGGCTGAGAGGGCTGCACTGCAGTGCTGGCTGAGCTATGCAGGCTCGGAAATCCTGGGCAAATGCAGAAGTCGTCAAGCAGTACTAGTCAAAAGCATGAGCTTGAGGAAACCAGGCTGATAGTGGGGATGTTTGACTGCAGTGACAGATAATGAAATGATGCAGCCTCCTAAGATTTATTTGTCTCTAGGTCTGGCAAGAGTGAGTTAGACTGGGAGAAGGGGCCCTTGGACTCTAAAGAGCCCCCCTTGGTACAGAATAAGCTGCCTGCATCATTTGGTCTCTGCCCTCAGGTGGCTTTGCAGTGGCACTGTGACACTGTGGTAACTGCTATGTTCTCCCCTTTTCCTTTTCTTTTTTAGTGCCTCATTATACCTGCTCAAAGTGTTGAGAGGAAACACATCTGCTAAATCATCAACTCTTCCTACCCCTCTGCCAGAGAAACAGAGCAACACCATCCCGCAGGCTTGTCAGGTAAGAAAGCAGGCTGCTCTTGAGGCAGTGTTTTTTGCCAGTAAAGTTGCATTTCGCTGAGTGGGCCTTGCTTATGCAGTCTCACTGTTCCTGCTGCCTGCAGATACCTGTCTACATGATTTCTTTTCTGTAAAGCTGTCAGAGGTTTGGGCTGAGTTATCTCAGGGTGAAGACAGTGTGGAGCAGCCCTGATTTCAGTGGTAGCTGTTTGCAGGGAGACTCTTGATCTGGTTGTGCTATGGGTGTCTATTACTTGGGGAGCCTTACTGTCTGGTTCCCTTTCACCTGCTGTCTCTGCTGAATTTCACAGGTCTCTGAATTTGGTGACCCTATATATTGGGCAGCCCAGTCCAGTCACCTCCATAGAAACCTAGCAAGTAGTGTTTTGCTGGCTGGCCTGATACTTGCCTCTGGACCTCTCAAATTATGTGCAGGAATTAGTGCCTTAATCCTGTTGACATTTTGTGGGGGAGGAGAATAAACAGAGCTACCTCATGACAAGGGAAGGCCTGGAAATTACAAACACTGAGATATTATTAGCGGCTGAAAAGATAGCCAATGTTTCTAAGGCTTAGTGAGAGTCTGAGTGTTTTTCTTTCCAGGAAGGCCCAGCACAGAACAAGAGCTGCTTGAATTAACACAAAGTGGGAGATCTGTGGGGAATATAAACAACATACTTGATGTTGAGGCTAGAGTGAGACATGCTTCACAGCATCCTTGTGCAGCTTCACAGGGAAGGCTATTATTCCTGAGGGAACAGAGCTGTGGTCTTGACCAGCCAAGGACACAGCCAGCAGCTGAAGTGAGTTGCCGGTTTGAGGGAAGTGACACAGTTTAGTTTGTGTGATGCTGCTGGTGGTGACATTGTGTTGGGGCCGGGAAGGTTTTGCAGCGGAGAACCAGAGACAAAGGTGTGGTGTGTTTCCAGTGAGCAGTGCTTTGTGAACGTAATCTGCAGCTTTTCAGTAAGCAGCAAGTGGAACTAGAGCAGACCCTGTGATGCAGTGGCCAAATTTATGGAAAAGCCTGTTACTATAGATGAAATTTTTTACAGTAAACATCTGCATGGGAGGAGGAATCAATTTTTTAACCTGCAGATGTGTATGTCAAAGTACAGAACTTGACTAGGAAACTGGAGTCATATATTTCAAGATCCATCTCCCCTGTTCCACTCTAGCCTGTGTTCAGCTGCAGTAGCACTGGGAGTTCAACCTGAGAACAGGACACAACATTAACATGGCTTTAACTTGCTATGGCACCATGGAAAAATTGCTTGGGCAGAGGTTCGTAAAAGGCCCTTCACTATTGTGAAGATCACGGCTTTGACCTCCTGGGCCTTAATTTTTCTTTCTTCCCAAAGAGCTGTGCTTCCCTGGCAACATGAGAACAGTCAGGAATGTCAGGATGCGATGCTCCGCACTTTGCTCTTCATTCACCCCTGTGTTGTTAGTTGAGATCCATATGGCTTGTGCAGGTCTCAGCTGGTTATTGCGTGTCTGGGTTTCTTGTTCCCCACCAGAGGGGGATATTAGAGCATTTACACAGTTCTGGGAGTGCTGGATCCCTGACCACAGCTAGGGCTTGTCTGCTGGGCACCTAGAAATCCTGGACATAGCTGCTAAGTGTATATAGATATCTACATACACTAGTATCTACAGATTCAGATAGCTCTGCAGCTGAGAACACCATGTGCACAGCACAGCTGCTGCAGGATGGTCTTTGAGTGCTCTGTGAACCTAATATGTGTTAGACATGCCCACCACAAACCCAGAAGTACAGCCCCCACACTACACTACATGCAGTGTTTGTAGTCTTACTAGAAAGCTGTGCTGCTCTTCACTAACATGGTTATACGGCTATCGGTACTTGGGAGAGCATGTCTGGGGCCTACTTTGTTGTTTCTTCATGGTTCTGTGTTATATCTCATAAGCCTCTACTATATGAACTACTCAAGAATATTTAGTTGTTGGAAAAATCTGTGTGCGCTGGTAGAAATTACTTACTTCATTGCTAGTGATTCATCCTTGTGTTTCACTGGAAACTTTTTTATTCTGCTTTTTCTATAGCTTTTGAGCACAGGTTGTTTGGATATGGAGAGGGTGACTGTAATATATCAGCAAGCATTGACACAATTCTTGACTAAACGGAACAGTGCCCTTACGAGCTCCATGTTCAATGATCTCTTCACACGCTTCCCGGTAAGTGTTGCTGACTGTGTGGTATGTTGTCTTCTGGTGGCTCCAAAGTACAGTTGTAATTCTGGGGAAAGTAGGGAGAGAAACTCCTCCACTTTATTGCGGGCTTTTAAAACTGCTGTAAGGTTTCCTAGGATCTTCACCTGCTCAGACTCTTAATACTGTGTGTTTTGATAGCAACGCTGCAGAAGGCCAAGATTTCATTTCTGGTTTGGATTGGGATACCGCATGTAGAACATAGATGAATAGAAGGCTGCTCTTTGAAGCACAGCCTAAGAAGCTCTAATTTTTTACCAGTATTCAAGACAATGTGGATGAGCAAGGTTTGCACAAAGGCAGCAGGGGCCAGTTTGTTTAAACAGCTAATGTAGCTCTTGTCCAGCTTTGCTCCGACTGCATGCTCAGTTTATCAGTTTTCTTCCAAGAAGACTGTAGAGCATGGAGTCTAATTGGAATCTGATGTGCAAGCCGGATGTTCAGACGGTGTCAGTGTCTGAAATGTTTGAGGTATTTCCTGCAAACTTGACCTATGCCTGGAGCTGGTCTCCAGCATGAGGACAGCCAGTTTTTAAGACACAGGCCTTGGGTCTGAATGTCGTACAGTTCTTCAGGGATTTTTAGGTCAGAGTGAGGTAAAGACAGTTGCCAGCAGCCCTTTCTCAAGGGCTTCAACCTTTTAGAATTGATGTCCGACAGGAGGGTGGGAGGAGACATAGGCTTGTATAACTGGGGGAAGATGCTTTCAGAGTCTGAGGGAATCCATGCAGGAGAGAGTTCTTTTGCATACCAGGTTTCTTAGGACACCAGCCCATGATGCCACCCACATAAGTTAGTGAAACAGGGGGAAGAGAAGGGACAGCAAGCTTAAGATCCCATCTGCAGGTTTCTGGAGCCTGTGGATTCCATGCGACTGTTCCTTGCAGAAATGTCTTTTAAAATATTTAAGCTCATCCCTTTTATAAAGAAAGGTAATGATATACATGGCTACTGGCCTGTTTAAAGCTGAGCTTTGCCCACTTGCTAGAGCTGTCTGTTCTTTTAGTAGTCTTCTTATCCCAAAAAAGAAGCCGTTTCAGGTGGTGTGGTTGGAATAACCATCTGCACAATATGTCAGTAAACCATGCAGCAAACTGCTGTCTGTGCTTTGTCAGGGCCAGACCTTCCAGTGCCTGATAGACAACATTAGAGGTATGCCAGTAAGGTATTTGCAATCCAGATGCTTTCTCATTTCTTGTGTCTGGATTCCTTGTGCCTCTCAATTTGGAAATATTTTGCCTATAAACATAGAAATTGGTGGATTAGGCCGGAACAGAGGTTCATCAAGCTTTGCTGACAAGTACCCCTCCTCTAGAAAGGTTGTTTTGATCAAGACTTGTTGCAGGGGACAACTGTAAGACAACCTGTCTCTAGGGAGGCTTCCTCCTGACACAGTTGTTTCTGGCCCCTTTAGCATGTGGATTCAGATCTTTCCCCAAGCTCTGACATTCTCCAGTCTAACTCGGCATGTTCTCCTTTGCCTCTGGGACTGTTCCTCTGCACGAACTGAACTACCTATGTAAAGTATCAGGCAGATGCAGACTTAAATCAAGAACCAGGCAGAACACAGGAGGTGAAATCTGTGCCTGATTTTTCCAATTTAAGAGTTTTGCTGCTGATTTAGTTGTGATCAAGATTTCACTCAGGGCTGGTGTGAGCAAAACTGTTAATTTTCAAATAAGCTGTTGCTGATATCTGGGCACTTTTCTTTCTTGTGGCATTTTCTTCTCACTCAAGAAGCTGTGTAAAATATAGACTGTTTTGCTTGAAAAACAAACCTGTCTGTCAGCAAACCAGTAATAAGAGATTGGGTCTTTCTTTGTTACAGATCATGTGTAAGCCATTAGTAGATATTCTTGTCAAGTCTATCACAGCGGGAGCCAGGCAACATCAGCAGGTAAGAAGGAAAGCAAACAAATAAAGCTGTATTAAATAGTCAATTGGAGAAGTCACTTAATCACGGCAGCTCAGATGGTGCTTAACATGTTTATTGCTGCCTTTAGGGCTGCCCAGTTTTGAGAAGTGGGCTTCCTGAGGGAGAGCTTTTGCAAATACTGCCTTGCTGCTTCAGGTATGTGACTGAAGTTGTGGAAGTAGCTTATATATTCACAGTCATGGGGGTTCTTTGGTAGCATCTCCTTTAAAAACTGCCTGCAGCTTTCAGGGTTCAGGCCTGATTGTTGTAGGGGTTGCCTTCAGTCACTTATTTCTTGATTACTTTCTGATTGGTAAGATGTTCCTCTGTATTAATGCAGCATGTTGTAATCCTTGCCTCCTAATGCTAACTCGAGGTTAGCTTCTTGAGTCTGTTCCGCGCCTTGCCAGCTGTCCCACATTTTCTAGGCCATGTGCTTCTGTGTCTAGTTGAAAACCACCTGTACTATAGATCTGATTTTTGATGGTTGATTGCATGTGCCTGACACACAAAATTAGTGGAACCTTATCAATAAAACATTGCAGGGTGACTGCACAGCTCACTGTTGCATGGGCAGGGAATGTGGCCTGTCTGGATTTTCACTGCAGCCTGCGCTGCAGTGGGGGTGCCTTCCATGCAGTTAATAATCAAAACCCCTTTAGGCCAATAGCACTGTGTCTCAAACTTTCCCACCCCCTAGCTGTAACATGCATCTGTCCCCTGCAGAAGTGCATCCTAGATTGACCTTTCTGTTTCGTAAATAGCTGTTTTATTGTTTCTGATCATTGGGGGGAATGTGGAGGGCTAGGTGTGGGTTTACTGTAAGGCTGCTTTATATTGTCAGTGTAAATTGCATTTCAGGCTCTTTTACCCAACAGCAATGCCTCTGATTTAAACAAGAACAAAAAAAAAAAAAAAAAAAAGAGAGAGTGAATTAAGCTATTAGTAATTTCAGTGGATAGAAATAAGGATGTGTTACACAAATAACAAACAAATTAATTATAAGGCACATACTTGATCCTATCCTCAAGAGACCAAGAACAGCATCCCAAGCAGACAGCTTCATTTATGTGGGTATCTTTGCTTCCCCACAGGGAATAGCATTGTCCTTCTTTCAGGGCTTCCACCATTATCTGCTCAAGCTTTGTTTCCAGAGCCTGTTTATCTGTGGGTGGGAGGAGTAGAGGAGGATGTGCAGTGCGCTGTTTGTGGGAGACCTGATAGAACATGGGTATACTACTGTTTGAACAAAGGTGACATGGAGAGTAAGCTATGTAAAGCCTACGGAGTTTGGAGTTGCAGCTTTTTGGTTTTTTGCAGACTGCTTCCTTCTCAGGAATTCTGGCTTCCCCTCATCAAATGTCCAATTTGCCAGGTTTTCAATTAAATTTTCCCACTGATTCTGAAGGCAAATGTGCTTTGGCAGTATGCTAGGGCGTATGGTAGGGGGGCAAGCTAGGTGGGTGTACGTGGCAAAGTGATGTCCTGGGTAAAGCAGGGGGATAACTTCTCTGGAGTCTCTGCAGCTCCTGGCAGCCTCTGGGGGAGTGAGGCAGAGGGGCTCAGCTACCAAAAGGGCTGTCCTAACTCAGAGTCCCGAAGACACCAAAGGACTCCTGATACCCTGACTTTGGCCAGCCCCGATGGTTGAGAGGCAAGCGGGGTAGTCTCCCATTTTCAGCCCCTGAATATTGGCCTCTAATCTTTAAACTAGCTTAGTCCCAGAGGCATGAGGCTTAATTCCCCTTCTAACACTCCTGTTATTAATGCCAATCATTCTGGCTATGCCTGCTGCATCTGTATGAACAGCTAATCCCACTGTGATTTTTGACTTCGTGGCTCTGCGGATCCCTTTGGCAGGGAGTCCTCAGGGCCGTGCGGGGTGGGGAGAGCCATGCTCTGCAAGGCAAGGGGGAGGCTCATGGCTCTGGCCAGGTGTCTTGTGTTAGCCTAGTAATGAAGCCTGGGGCTCTCGCCCAGCAGGGCTGCTGGCCACTATTCAGCTGGCCTGGGGGAGGCCCTTCCTACGGGAGTAGGAGAAGTGGATGTGCCTTCAGGTAGGGCTTCTAGGTAGTTTTGAACAAAAGGAAAAGTGGTTCATGAGGAGGATGTAAGGGGGGGTGTTCCTTCCTCCTCACCCCGAATACCTGGGAGTTTGTGAGAGCAGCATGGAGGTGGGGGGTCTGTTCCATCTGTCCTCTCAGCCAGACTGGTCCCTGAGTTTTTTAAGGCCTTTAAGGCAAGATCTTGTGACCACTGGCGTACATGTCCAGCTCTTACTTCAGGGGTCTCTGCTCTTCCTGGGGCCTCTAGTGTAAAGTCAAACTTGATCACTAAGTGGTCGCCCTGTACTAGCCCGTTTGAGGTGATTTGCAGCACGTGTCCCTGTGTGGTCAGTAAGCCACACAGCGTACAGCGAGGCCTGGACCTGCTTGGGCTCTTGTCAAGAAACAGCAAACCCAAACTGTATGTGAAATGTTGTTCCTGTGCCTTCTGTTGTGGGCTGCTGCAGCTCTGTTGAACTCAATTTCTGGGCAGTTGTAACTGAGAGAGGATCCTCTAGGAAATGCAGGAGCCATTCAAATGCTGCTCAGTGGTGTTGGCATGAAGAGGAGCAGTCTGGCCTCTCCAACCCCAGCCATTTGTCCTGACCCTGGGGACCTCGCTGTCTGTCCTGACCCTGGGGACCTCGCTGTCTGTCTGGTGCCCAAATGTTCATGCAGTTACATCACAAAATGGACGTGAGGATGATTTGGCTGAAAACTTACCTTCCCCTTGCACACATACTTCCCCCCCCCTTTTGCTGTGTTAAAATTAACTTGTTCAGGGCACAGGGGTATTCAGTTCAGGGGCAGGAGTGGCTGGGTGAAAGCTGTGATTTATTTCATTAAACAGCAGTGTTCGTTAACATGGAATTATGGCTTCTGTGAAGTGAGTACGAGAATATTGGAAAGCAGAGTTTGTCTGTGTGGACTGTTGGCTGTAGCTGATGACTCGAGCAACTGTGTCTTGCATTGCTGCAGCCTTTCTGTGCATCCTGTCTCCCTCAGTTGCTCACCTCTAAAACTCGGAGAACGTCGAACCCTCAACAGCGGCGTTGTGTCTGTAAAGATAGAGGTGTTTGTAGCTATCGGATGGGCGTTCCATGCCGTTCTGGGAGGTGCATTTCTTTGGCCTGTGTGATTGCTGTAGAGAAGGGTCTTTTGGAGATATCCAAAGGCAGGTGTATCAGAGGGTGCATCTTGATGCAAAGCTTAGCAGAAAAAAAGGAAGCTTTAGAACAAAAACTTTAGATGGTATGACTGAAATCAAGTCAGTCCTTTTCCTCTGACACTGTTCCTACATGCCTAAAGCAGCAGTAAGGTTGTTCACCTCCATATTGAAGTAATTTGTGAGATAAAACAAACGGCACTTTGGGGGGTGAGAGCTCTTAAGGCAATTTTAAACCTGGCTCACAGTGGTTGGGTTGGTAGGTTTTCCTAGCAGTAAGCTCAACCTGTATAACAAGTTTCAAACTGGAAAGGTGAATTTGCAATGGTCTTACTGAGACTGAACTTGAAACTGAAGCGTGTACATGTGGCCAAGTTCTGTTCCTCTGATGTTACTCCTGGAGTGCGGATGCCTGCAGGAGACAGTAATACAACAGTTTCCCTGGAAAAGGAAAGAGCTGGAGAGATTGGTGTCAGTTATGAGTGGGGGAACAAAGGGCAAGCGATGCTTGACCCCAGGGGAGGGGGGTTGTCATCCCACCCTGAATTCACTTAGTACCTGTTTAAATGTATAGATCAGAAAGATACAAGATGAAAATCTGTGTGACGGTGGATCTGCAAAATCACCTTGTTTCAGGGAGCTCATGCATCTCACCTTTTGTGAGACCACACTGACTGCAGGACACTATGAATCATATTCTGCCAGTTCAAATGCACTGTGACTGCCAGCTGGTGCTTTGAATGCTCGGTGTTACCTGTTGGCTGGCCTACTTTTCGAACTCTGCATTTCTTGAAGTGTGGAGCTAAAGAAGAAAGACTGCTGTCCCAAAGGTGCCTGTATACGAGTTAAAATGCTTCAGGCTTTTAAAAAATGAACACACTAACATTTGCATGTCTTTCATTTATTGAACTGAGAAATCTGGTGGGGTTTGCTGTGGTTTGTTTTTTTTTTTTTTACTACAGTAGGAGTAGGGATCTTTTTCCTAAACTTTGATTGATCCTTGCTTTCCCATATGTATAAGTTAAACCAACATATAACTTAAAGCTGCAGTGTTTTCTCAGAATACAGCCTGCCTCATGCCTGTGATGTGTTCTTGTACTGTTGTCTACTGTAAAAAGAAGTGGATAGGAATTGTATGAAATCACTAGATTGTAAGCAGCTACTATGAAGCTTTTCAAGAGGACCTTTAGTGTGTGAGAAGTGCTACAAGTTAAAGTAAAAAAGAAAGAAGGTGGTAAAGAATGAAATTTTTTGGGTAGTCTAATCCAGCTTGTTGGATACGGTTCTGAGGACTGAGGTCCTGAAAATCAGTCACACTAACGATGACCTTTTACTTGCTGTAACGGCCAGCAGAAATGTCTTCAGTGGTAGAAAAATGGGACCGGTGCACACCTGACAATCTTTTTGTACATATAGGCAGATTTGATAGCTTTCTCTTGCCAAGAAGGTGCTTACACCTGAGTAAAGTGTAGCTAACATTTTTAGAATCCCATACCTGCATGCATACCTGCATACATATATGCGCTCTAAGTAGCTTAGGTACAAATGACAGCTAGGGATATCGTCTTCAGTGATAAGACCAGTATGGGAAGATGACAAGTCATCAAAAATGGAGCTTGTGTTATGCCTTTGAGTTGACCTAGTGCTAATGAATTTTATTAAGCTTCTGGCGCAGATGATCCCACTGGCAGTGCAAAGCCTTGCAATTAGCCAGGCAGAATGTGTGTGGTGCTAAGAGGTGGGGGAGGCTTGTGCTGTTTTGTTGACTAAGGATGTTACTGTCAGTCTGATGCCTTCCACAAGCACTAAACACATTCTCTCAAATTCTGTTTAGAAAAAAGATGTGTGTGAGCTTGTTCTCACTTCCTCCTTTCTTAATGCAATTTGATCTTAGTACTGCAATTGTTTTCCAGGAGACCTTGACCTTCAAATTACTTCCTTGTGCTTTGTTTCAGTGGGTGCAGTGTTGCTTTTTCAATACGCACAGAAGGCTTGTCTTTTTGACTTGTGCTGATGGAGTGTAAACCAGGGATCAAGATGTGTTTAATTTAATGATTGTTGCATGACTCAGCTACATACCAGAACCCTCCTGAGCCTTAGGTGAGGAATGTCTTCCTGGTTTATTTTTAGCAGCATCAGTATGATGAGCATAGCTACAGTAACATCTTGTTCTGTAACTGTGTGTGGTCTTGGGCTGTCCCTCTGATGCTGTTACAGCACAAACCCCTCTGTGGTGCATTGCTAATTGTGGTGAGGTTCTGAATGCAGTGCCCCCCCGCTGCATTCTCATGCATGCTGGGGCTGCCAGAGGACTGGATGAGTCCGTGAACTAATGCTTCTACCCTAACAACTTAACTCTGTTAGTCTGAGGATCAGGTGAAGATGTGTGGCTGGTTATATTATGGTACCCAGGCTTACTGCTGATGCAGGGTTCTGCAGGCAAGTGCATACTCCAGGTGCCAGCTCTGAACTGGAAGCCGGCTGAAGGACAGCCTCTCTGGAAGCCTGGACTGGAACAACCATGCTTTTCCATGAGAAATCCAGCCTGTTGACCAACGGTATTGGAACCAGTTGGGAAAGGAAGACTAGTAAATGAAACATCCATTGCTACCAGGAGTAAGGTGTTGTCCCCACCTCGCTTGTACTGGCAGACACTTAGACCACTTCTAGTCTGTAACTTTTTCCTAGGGTTTAGGCAAATACCTGTCCCATGTTCTTTTCCTTTGGGACAGGCGCTAGGAGTGTACATTTCAACACAGTTACTAAGAGCCTTTGCAATTATTTCTGCACTGTGGTCACACATCAGTTTGGATATATCCCTGCCTTCTTGTTTACATTTAAAGCTATATTGATTGAGGATGTTGCAGTAGCTGGGAGCATAATGATGCTATATTTGTCCATCAAGTGAGTTTATTTTCTATGATGTGGCTAGAACTCTGCAAAGCTGATGTAAGTGCAGAGCTGTCATGAAGCTAATAAAAGTAATTTTACTTAATGTGGAGATGAGAATGGGCACTGAGAGTTCAAAATGTCATCTTATGTCATATAGATTCATTAATGTTTCAAAACATGTTTTTATAAAGCAGTCTGTGACAAGGAACCCTTTAAGATCTATCTAATAGATAGTGTATTTTAGGTAAGTTGCTAATTAATCTTGGTGCTTTGGCAGTCTCCCCAAAGGGATCAAACATATATAGACATAATTTTACAGAACTGAAGCAATTCTGTGCCAGAGCTGCCATCACCAGAAGAGTAAAATATGATCCCAAAGTCCTGCCAAAGAGGCCTTGGCTGGTTGACAGTTATCCTTCTGAATGGTTTAAGTTCTTTGTAAATATCTAAGTTAAAAAGTAATTAAACTTTAATACAGCAAGAACAGTAAAAGCACTGCAAAGCATCAGAAGCCAGCACCCCTCTGTGTGTATATGTGAGAGTATTCCTCTTCGTGCTGTGATAGATGAATGGATCACTACATTAATGCACTGTGCCTTGCCTGCATTCTCACAGATAGTTTCCAGCAGGTGGTATAGGAAGGACTTGTTGTGGAATATTTTGCATAAGCTGTTACTAATAATGAAGCAAAATAAACCTCCCCAGATAAGTACCAGCACCAGTTCAGCTCTACCTCCTTTGTATCAGAAATGAGAACCAGGCTGCTGATGCTAGCTAAGCAACAGGCCACGACTGAAGGGTACCATTCCTTCAAAGCATCCTCCGTCCCCTTGCAGAGATGGGACACGCTGCGCCTGTGTCCTCCACAGAGGTGTCACTAGGGGGAGGGCTCGTCCCAGGGTCCGGTTGAGGCGAGCAGACCTTCAGAGGGTGAGTTACCCACAGGCAGTGATAGCTTCTTGTGTGAGGTAGTGTTAGAGTGGCTGTTGCCTGCAGACGACTTCTTTTTTGTCTTCCTCTGTTCAGTATGCACCCTCTCTTCAATGAAGAGAAATCATTTGCAGCTGGAAAATGTATGTCAAACTGACATGCTTTGGCTCCAGTCAGTGTCCTACTCCTGTTCCTGTTTTTGTTTTGTGTAAGGAGATGGTCAAGGAGATCCTGTGTTTTGCAAGGTAAAGCTGAACTATGGGTGGGCTCTTGCACATTTTTGAGCTATGTGATCAGGAGCCAGCAAAACCCTGTGACATGTACTAGCTCTAGGTATGTAAACTGTCCCTCTGAAGTTGAAGGGGGAACAGTTGAATGCTTAAGTGCTTTGCTGGGTCAGGGCCAGAGTGCTCTACATTTTTGTGTAGAGATTTTTAATTCCTAGACCTTTAGGGTGGTTGCGGATGTGGATTATTGCATCCCAACCTTTCATTTTTGAGTGTGTGTCTTGCATTGGGAGAGCTTAAAGAAACTATCTTCCTTGGGCGAGTTGGAGGATGTTGACAGCATCTATAAATAGTCTCCAGTGTTCTTTGGAAAGGTGTCTGATGCCATAGTAAAACAGCTCTCTCCAATGAACTGTTTTAGAAGGCGTGTTTCTCTCTCCTTTTCTGAAAATTTTAAAAGATCTGTTTAAATTTTTCAGGTCCTCCTGACAGCATTTAAGCTGAGCGTCTGAAATCCCATGGCAGGAGTTTTTACTTGTATTACTTACATTGAGAACTCTGTGTGCTCGTCGTGTATTTCAGTTGAACAAGGGACCCCTGTCACTGAGTCTGCAGGGTCTCTTTGGAGTGTCAGGCATGTTGTTAGCTGTTTATGGTTATTTATTTTTTCCGTTGTTGTGGTTTAGCCCCAGTCAGCAACCAAGCACCACACAGCCGCTCGCTCACCCTCTCCCCCCCACCTGATGGGATGGGGGAGAGAATTGGGGAAAAAAGTAAAATCTGTGGGTTGAGATAAAGACAGTTTAAGAGGACAGCAGGGGAAGCGAAAATAATAATGATAAAAGAATGTACAAAAGAAGTGATGCACAATGCAATTGCTCACCACCTGCTGAACAATGCCCAGCCCGTCCCTGAGCAGTGATTGCTGCTCCCTGGCCAGCTTCCCCAGTTTCTATACTGCACATGACACCATATGGTATGGAATAGCCCTTTGGGCAGTGTGGGTCAGCTGTCCCGCCTGTGCTCCCTCCCAGCTTCTTGTGCGCCTGGCAGAGCATGGGGAGCTGAAAAGTCCTTGGTTTAGTGTAAGCACTACTTAGCAACAACTAAACCATCAGTGTGTTATCAGCATTATTGTCATGCTAAATCCAAAACACAGCACTACAGCAGCTACTAGGAAGCAAATTAACTCTATCCCAGCTGAAACCAGGACACCGTCATATTGGGGGTTTTTTTGTTGTATTTCTTGGTGCCTTTTAATGGTCCCCGTGTCTTTTGCAAAAAGTGTCTAGCAGATAGATGCCTGCATTGCCCACATACAAATCCATAATGATAGCAGGCATTAATTGACTGGCACAGAGAAACTGCTGTCTTAGCAGTCCCAGTCTTTATACTCCACCATACTTGGTACAGCACAAACAGAAGATGAAAAAGCTCCTACTTGCCTCTTCATTCTGATTCTGGAGATACAGACTGTTTATTCTGCTCACTACTGTTGAGCTGATTGTGTTGGTGATCATGTAGCAAATCCTCAGTAATGGAGGAAACATTCTAGTCTGTTGCTGGGAAGAAATAAGAAAATTAAAAGGTCACATACGCTTTAGTTGTTACCGTAGACACAGCTTCTGGCAAGAGCTATCCAAGGATGGGACAGATCAGTAGCATTAACAGCCCTGCATATCGGATGGGCTTGCTGAGTTAGATATATACCATATTGCAGTGATTTTCTAAGACTGAGTAATTTCCTAGCCTACTAAATTAAACTTGCCATCTGACACATGGGGAGTTGATAGTTTTTAAAAAGAGAGTGAACCACCCAAGTGTGTTCTGCTCAGCCTGACAAACATAGCCCCTTTGACAATTTGATGAGTAGATACTTGTGTAGAGCAAATGGGAAAAGTTTGCTTGGAGGCAAGGTCATTGCCATGTATTTAATAACAGCATAACAAAAACAGGAGGGGAAGAAATGTCTGTGGTTGTGATTAAATTGGTGACTATCTCAGTTGCATGGGCTTGAGTTATATTCATGCTACAAAATATTACAAAAACATTAAGATAGAATCCCATTCTGTTGAAGTTCTGGGTAATGATTTCTGCTGTGTTTACAGTGGGCTATTGGATCTTGGTTTGGAAATACTAGCAAGTGTGTTGGAAGGGTGTTTTGTTGGCAAGTGAAGAAAGATTAGGGCTTCTGCAGCCTAAAATGAAATGTCAACCTGGGCTGTATTCACTGACAAGGATGTTCTTAAGAGTTCATGTAGAAAGTAGTAGGTCCCTTTTTGTTGTTTTTTGGGGGTGGGAGAGGAATGGGGTTGGGCTGCTTCTGTTTCTGCTTTCCTTGGCATGTATTAAAATGCCACTCTGCAAAAGGGAAAGCGCAAGAAAGGAGCTCGGATTTCTCTGCAGGATTCTCAGCAACCTCATAGCAGAATAGGGTCTCAAGCTACGTCCCTCTCCCCAAGGGCAATGTGCAGTCTGTCATGTCATGGTGCTTCTCTCAGTGGATTCTGCAAAATGAAAAGGTCTGCTGGCAAGTGTCCGAATTAAATCTACAAAGTTCAACCCAGTACAATTTCCAACTTTTTTTTTTTTTTTGCTTAGCAATGCTGTTTATTTCAGTGTTCCAAGCTAACAATTTTACTGACGTGTGAGTACTTTTTTTTTATACTGCTTGAAAGCTAAACTTCAATAGTTGACGTTTGAGTGAATTGGAATTCTAATTTCTCATTATCTGCTGATAAATGTTCTCAAAAGATGAAAACCTTTGTCCTTGCAACATCAAGACTGGTCTAGTGAATCGGGGACAGCAGCTAAAAGGCACACAGTGCCTAGACAACATGGGGTTTTTTTTGAATGCGTACTGCTCTTAAATCTCCTAAATTACTAAATTTGACTTTAGCAAAGTCTCTTTAAATAGGCTGCATTATGCGGTAGCTGCCTTCTGAATAGCCTGAAGAAAATCCTATTGCATGTCTCTCCTGAATTGAGGAAAATTGGCTTTGTTGTGCAGAGGAGACATCTGGCTTAGAAAGTGTTGGGAGGAGCAGCCAGGTGAGAGAACTGGAGGGGACAGTTTTGGTTTTGGTCTTACCAACATGTGCAAGTAACTTGAGGTGTCAGTGGAGCTTCTTGATGTTTGATAATACAATGTGTATGTGTGTAAACTAAAAATTGACAAAATGAAAGCTTTGGGGATAGGTTGTTTTTTTTCTTCAAGAGGAAAGCCAGGGTCGAGAGAAAGGATAGTGCCCCAGATGATTTCACAAGAGGTTTCTTGATATTTGGTAATGTTTCTTTGAGCCTCAGCTACTGGGATGTTCTGTGAGAATCTTTGCTTTTATTTCTTAACAAAAGGTCATTTCTTGCCCTGGTGTTTAGAGTGATGAGGAGGTTGTAAAAGCAAAGTGGAAGTGCTCCAAAATAAACAGTGCCATATTAAGAAACTAAATTGTCTTAGATTATTTTTTTTTTTTTTTAAATTGTGACTTTGTTCTTAACTTGGGAGAGAAGTGTATTTGGGAGTGGAGAGGGAAATGGGCATATTTCCTGATTGTTATTATTATTTTTTAATGTGGGAAGGGAGAGGCTTGGATGCATGGCACAGAATCCATTGCTATTCTTTTCTCCTCTGGTCTCGGTATGCCCTATCGTACCAATATTCCCCACCAATGTTTCAGTTCTGTAATTGGGCATTATGGAAAAAGCAAGAAAACATCAGTGCTCGTGGGTGCTAATCTGTGTTCTGCTACTGATTTATCTTGTGTTCTCATGGCTCACTTAATTATGGCATCTTTTCATTTTTCAAGAATTTAGGATAATAAGATACTGACTTTTTTTTTTTGAGGGAAACGTTAAGACTGATTAGCCTTTCTGATATGGTAAGTGGTTACCCCTGGGAGAAATGAATCTCTGTGTTCACCAAAGCAGCAGACCAATATATGGATTGTTCTGTATGGATTGCTGTGTCCTGAGGCTCTGCCTGTTGGCTTCTGGTGAAAGAAGAGCACAAGGTAAATAGTGGCTTCCCTAGCCCTGAGTGCTCACTAGCTGTATCTTTGTTGTATGCAAATGAAATATTCAAAGCTAGTATCTAATCCCATCAGCCAGGCCTGGCCCAGGAGTCCAGTGTGTTGTTTTATATTTTCATTGTTTTTGACTGCCCAAATGTCCTGCAGACCCTTCATCTTGGGCAGAAAGCCTGCCAGTGAAGCCCAGTATTTAATGTGCCGATATCCTCTGAAAAATTGTGGTGTCAAGTCTTCTCCCTGTGTGTACTGACTCATCTCTACTGCCTTTAAAATCTAGCAACATCTTATTTCTGTCAGTAGTTCTTGTTAGATTGTGGTGACTGTAGGAGGGAGCTTTGATTTTTTTTTTTTTAAATATTATTTTTTAATAATTTTTCCCCCCCTCCTTTCCCAGCTGCCGACAGAACAATGCTGAAGGAGGCAGCTGTACGTTTGCCCACTTGTATTGGGCACAAATGTCCTGTTGCAGTGAGCAGACTCTCACAAATGGGCTCCTCTGGTTAGGCAAGTGCAAGATGAGGCTTTTGCTCTGACAAGAACATCCTCCAGAGCACTGTTTGCAGAGGAACCAAGCATGGAAAAAATCCACTCCTCAGTGGCAGTGGGGAGAATGTGATTTTCAGAGTCTCTGATTAAACAAATTAAGTAATGATGTTTTAGGGAATGAGGAAACCTGTATGTAAGTGAATACTGTATATATGCCCTGGTCTGTAGGCAGGCTGCTCCAGTGTCTCGACTGCTAGTGCTGGGTTCTCTGCTGGCTCAAGTACATTTAAAAAACCATACTAGTGTGACTTTGTCAGTGAAGGCAATGACTATTTTTACCTGTAGGGCTAAGGCTGACATAACTAGTGTAGGTGCAGCTGCATTATGTAAAGGTGGTTTCTATGGGGTGTAGCTCATTCCACATTTTCAGCCAGATTGAGCGGTGGTGGTTTAAGTGCTTGTGTCTTGCAATAGCTGTTTTCATGTTGTGGAGGAGGAGGATGTGCCGGCATAGCTAATGTGATAAAACTTTCTGTAGTGTACACAAGTACTGAGTAGCAGCAGAATGAAGTTAACAGCCCATCTGATCGATGTGACAGCTGCTGTTCAGAGCCTTGGGAATAGTAGTAGAATTGTATAGCTTTCTTAACTTCTCATTGCTGCTGCTTAAAGCAAGACATCTGAGCCATGGGTGAAGAGGTTTATGAAGGATAATAAAAATAACAAGGAGAGGGGAGTCTGCAGGAGGGGTAGAAAGATGGAGATTTCTTCACAGTCAGTTTTGTCTCAGTTGCTGTCTTCCAGGGAGCTTTGTTCTTTTTCAGTAAGCAAGGTTTTACTAACCTTAAATCCAAAAGCAGAGCTTCCACAGGGGAGACCAAGATCTGAGTGTAGCACCACATCCTGTGCAAGTTTTCCCCTACTTGCAGGCGTTTTAGCAAGAGATTTCCACCATCCCTGAGTCATTGGTGTTGAGCCTCTATCATGGAGGTGAGACCCAATTCACCTGCTACTGAAGGGACTTAACACTCCACCTAGCAGGTGATGAGCAGGTGATTGCTTTTCCATTTTTCCCATTGCTGAGATAGTGACTGGGAAGTTGGCCCGCACTAGGAATTACTGGGGTCATATGTTTCAACAGCTTAAGAGGACACACAAACCCTTGTGTTTGCAAACCACTGTCTAGCTTGTTTAGAAACTAGCTAGAGAGGGGGACATTGGCTGTTTCAGTGGTTTAGAAATAAAAGTTAACATTAAAAAAACCACAAACCCAACAGAGTTCACTGCTAATTTTTTGCACTCTAGAAGGCCTAAACAGATCATCTACATGATGATGATCAAATGAGCAAAATGTGTCTCATGTGTGACAATTATTTTCAATGTGCTAATATGCAAGCTGTTGTGAGTTGTTTAAAGGTTCCTGGATGGAAAACATCGTGCCGTATCTGTGGAAATCTGCTTTTTTACTAGGAAGGAGGAACAGGTACAATCTACTTTGCATGAAACTGGGTTGCAGTGCAGGTTGGCTTGTTCTAAAACACTGAAAATTGCAAGAGCTTGATGACCTAGGATGTTTGGTGGGAGTACACTGAGTAAGATCGCCTTTCTCATCCAAGGTTGTAAAATGTGATTTAGGTGTCACTTAAATGCTTTACATGTTGTAATTAACTACCCTTGCAAAATTTTTCAAATCCATTTGTCGCAGGAACTTAATTTAAACTGTAAAATATCATTTGTTTTGATCACTTTTTGGCAAGGAGGATTTTGTTCCTGGGCTTATAAATGTCCTGTTTGGTGTTTTTTTGGCAAGGCCAGACTGAGGGAGGGCTGGGAAGAAACTCCTTCCTGGCCCAGAGCTTGGTGTGTGGGCACAGGGAAGGTGTGGGAGCAGGGGGTAGTGGTTGATGGGTGGGGGTTTCTGATCAGTGTTTACTTCTACTGCATTATTGTGCCTTGTCTTGGAGGCAGGAGGGCATATTTGCAGACTTGGAAACTGGCGGCTGGTAGGACAACTTCTGTGCTGGCCAAATTGGATCCTGCTCACGTTCTGCCTACCTCAGACAACAGTATCGGGCCTTGTCAAGGCTGGCTGAGGGAAGGTCTTGAAAGAGCCGATTGATTAGTCTGAAGACACTGGATTGTAGCAGGAAATACTGAATTCAGATTTGCATGGTCTTGCCTGGGCCAGCATGAACTCTCTCTGACTCTGCTTGCAGGCACCAGGAATCTGTGTAGTGATGGATAACATGGCTTTCCTGCTGAGAGCCGGCCGCACAGCCTAGGCACCGCACGGTGTCCGTGCTGTCACGCAGGTCTGTTTTGCCCATGTCCCTGTGTGCAGTGGGGCCCTGCAGACAGGAGCTCTGCACAGGAGGCTTTCTCATACTGGCTGCTGCAGCGTGGTGCACAGCAGGGTTTCGAGCTCTGCTTGAGCTTGGCAATGTCTCTGGGCCAGGCAGGACAGAGGAGGCAGCCAGGAACAGGGTGCAGGAAAGGCATTCCCTGGGTCCCTTAACCAGAGGGGACAACAGGGTAAATTTGGGGTAAAAGTAGCTGTCTAATTTATGGTGCTGCCTTGGAGCATTGGCAGCACATTTTTAAACCAAGAAATAGTTATGGAGATGCTCAAGTACCCTGGCATGGGCAGTGCTGCATAACCAAACATGCCAGCCATGTTGTCGTAACAGTCCCATTTATCCCAGAAGGCGCTAGCACTTGTCATTCTGAAACGTTTTCGATAGTGGCTAAATGAGAATCTTGGCTTCACTGCTTGTGAGTGCCTTGTTTCAGCAGTGCTGAGGAGGTTAAAAATTAATTTTTGTTCTCAAAAATAGGGGGTTTTTTTAAGCCACAGCCAGGTCTTTGCCTTATCCTCCCTTCCCCTTGAATGTGAAACATATATGGAACATGTGTGTGTGTGTGCACGCACCATGTGTGAAATACTGCAGTTACAGGTTGTGGATTGAGGAAAACTGGTTTGGCAAGTGTTTCTTAATCACCTCTGTTTTTCACTTTTTATATCTAAAGCCTTCAAATAAGTTTTGTACCTTTTAAGTAAATAATAGGCATTTGATGCTTGTTCAGCGGGGATACTTGTTAAGGATCTTGAAGGATAATTTTTTGTTTGTCCTTAACTTAGGAAAGAGTCTTCCCCCCCCCCCGCCCCCTTCTCGCCTCCCCCAGAGAATTTGCAGCTTGGTCCTGTTGAGGTCAACAGGCTGTGTGAAACTCTAGACTTCTAAGTTAGTCACAAGTTTAAGTCCTCTGTTAAGTATTCTTGACAGTTCCTAGCCAAGCAGACTGTCTTGCTCACAGTGTTGGAGTGCTCAGTGTTTTATAATTCTGATTATAATGTGTCAAGAAACATTAGGAAACTTGCATATATATACCATACATTGAACGGCCATTGCTTCTGTACTGCCTGCTGTGAATTTGCTGTACGAAACAGGGAGCACCATTGTTGTGGGCCTTATTCTTCTTTTCCTTTCGTAATTTGCCCTTTTCAATGAGCTTCTAGGCTGTCCTAACTTGGACTCTGCCTGCCAAACCGTATCAAACTAACTTGTAGCTTATAGGCTCAGAAATGCTCAAATGTACGAAATAAATGTGGTAGAGAAATGAAAAGCAAGCCCTGAAACTCAGGACTGCTCTGTTGGAGCCTTTCTTTCCATCCCACACCCAATGTAAATGTAAAAATAGAGTAGTTTAGCTGTGGGAGCAGAAATGGGGATAGATTGGCACTTGCTTCATGGCTTTGCATGCTGCTTGTTTTCTTTTTTACAAAAGCTTTGACAGTAATTGGAAGAGACTTTTGCTGTGGTGCTCTGCATATCCTGCCCTGTCGTAATAAATGACAGGTTATTCTCCTATAACCAATAGTCCTGTTAGCTGGAGCTTGCTGTGAGGTTTTTGTTGTGTTGTTTTGTTTTGTTTTTTTTTTTAAAAACATGTAACGAAATGCAGATAGCTGAGGAATTTATTTCATAGTTTGACTATTTCTTAAAATTCAAAGAAAGCTTATTTCGAATTTCCCGTATTCTTGGCATATGTTCTTTTACCCCAGCTTTCCTGGTAGCATTTGTCACGAATGCAGTATGTGATTCATGTGACTGCAGTCTCAAAGGGCTTGGTAGGTGAGAATTTCTAGAAGAGCAATTATTTTTTGCCATATCCCTATGGTTGTAGAATAGTCTTAATGCTGCGGATTACATACTGAGAGCTGCTGTTTTATAACGTGTGCTGGCACTGAATCAGTGTGCTGGCAGGTCAGGTTATGCTGTAGCTTTGCTACTGTAGCGTGTGTGCCAGAAGGGAGACATCAGTGCTCTGAAATACCAGTAGCCTGTGTGGTGTGATACCACCTGTATATTTTTGTCTCCTGGACTTCCAAGAGCAGAGAAATGATGATAGCACTAAAGCTCCTGATGCTTCTTCAGTTCTAAAAATATATTTGTGTTGCACAAACTTGTAATTTTTTTTTATTTGTAACGTTTTATTTATATATATATATATATTTTTTTAAAAAAATATATAAATATATATATATATATAAAGGGAAAAAGAAGCTCTTGCCACGCTGGTGACATACTTCATGTTGATAAGACTATGTCCATGATCCAAAAATTATAGGCATAAGGTGGGGAAAATCCATCTTGATGTCTTTGGTAAGCATTTAAACTCCCTACTGCTTCTGTTATAATGTGCAGGGAGGTCTGATGTAGCTCAAATACTGTCCTGGGCCAGACCTAATGAGCTGTTTCTGTCCTGCCATGTGCTTCAGGCAAGCCAGTTAAACTCACCGCCTCTCTCCTGTAAGCTGGAGATACCATAAGGGAATTTGGAAGGGTTAATCAGCTGTAGCCTGCAAGCTGCTTTGAGATCATCTGGCAAAATGGCTGTGTGAAAACTCAGACTTGGTGTTTGGCTGTTGCAGTGTGGGTGTACCTTCAGTGTCTTGGTGGTGGCAGTGGGTGACTGCTGATTTCAGCATCTTTTCTCATGGGAGTGTGTCTGTGTGATATCTTTTTTCACTTGCTTGCAAAGCCACCTCCAGCCAGCCTCCTAAAACACTTGGGACTGAGAAAAGCATTTCTTTTCACATAAGAAACAAGCGTCGTCTTATTAACGGTGTGCTTTTCTTTGAAAAACAACCCTGAATTTAGGTCATGCCTTCATCTCTTCAACATTGCAAACAGAATCTCTACATCATTGCAAATGCTTGTTTGGTTTTGGCTTTTCTCTTTCACAACTGCAGTGATTGAAAGACATCTTGGTCTATTCCCCTCCATCCAGCTCACCTGGATGGTGAGTCACCTGGATGGGGACTGGGGAGAGCTGCTGTTCTGACCTACATGGCTACTGTGCCTGTGCTAGACATTTGCTTTCAATAAGAAAACGGTGGCTGAATTGGTAGGGGTTAATCCGTTGCTTGCCATTTTTAATAGTCAGGCCGCGTGTCTTGTCCTTTACTGTGAAGGGTAAAGGCAGGTTGTATAACCCAGCAACCCCGCCAGCTTGCTCTCCTTTTTAGCATCTAAATAAGGTAGGTGAGCACATCTGGGAATTACCAGCACATCTCGGTTACTGCAGTGAGCACGTTTACTATTTCAGAAAGAAATCTTGACCGTTTATACTGAATTGCATTTTGTGTAATCATTGTAGATAAGAAAGAAATAAACAAAGCTGGCAGAAAATCAGAGGGTCAGCACTGCAGTTAGTTATTGTTTGTTCTCTTCTCCCACATGGACTGATAATGAGCGTTTCTGCCTCATTTAGTCATATGGTTGATAGATATATGTGGGAGTGTATGTATCTACCATCCTTGCTTGAATAGACTTCACTTTTATTTATTTTTGTACTATTTTATGGTCTTTCTTTGTAAAAACTGACATTAAGGAGAAAATGTTTTGATTAGGCAACTGGGTGGCTCCTAGGGCAGAGGATGGGCTGCAGCATTCTCCTCCGCCCTTAATGAAAAGCTCTAATGTGGCTGTCAACTGCTTGTAACTATTCTCACACATTCTCATTTCAGAGATTGTGCATATGGGAGGACGACAACTTTCTCTTCTGAACTGGACTGGAGTTTGGTAGCTGGGACTCTTGGGTCTTCTGCTATTTTTGTCCATTTGTGAAGTGTTGATAATACTTGGCTCTCTTGTAGGGCTGTCATGAACACAGCAGGCTTCATTTGGCACTGAGAAAATGCAGAGAATCCTCTATGATATTCTTGGGAACAATATTGTTCTGGCAGCCTCTAAAATTGCCAAATGCTTGTAAGACATTAAAAAAAAATCAGTGATGCTGGGGAGGGCAGGAGGGAGAGGGACAGAAATGGGTAGTTGTTGAGCTCCAGGTCTGTATTGGATTTTGTGGGAGTACTTTCCAGACTTTGAATTGCTGCTGGTCTATGATGTGATGGTAAAACATGCAGCTGGTCCCTGTATCATGTATAAAAGACACATCATGAACACGTTAAGGGTGGATGGGCTGTGAGAAATTATCAGGGTTGATAGTGTTCTGATGCAAAAGATTTGAACTAGCGGGGGTGGCTTGGCTCTTCCTAAGGTGTTCTCTGTGTGGCCTTGCACTTCAAAAGTCTTGGTGAGGAGGTAGGAATTGGTTGTTTGTGTAAGGTCAGTGCCTCCTTGAGTGAACAGGTCCCAACTGCTTCTGAGGAAGCTGTAAGAAAGTAGACAGGAGTCAGACATGCAATGTGTGCATTGGGAAAGTTTCTTTTTATTACTGTTTCTTTTTTCTACTGCTCAGCAAGGAGAGGGCTTCTGTCTTCAAGCGCAAGCTTGTAAAATGCTGGGTTTTATTTTTTCTAAATGTGTGCGAATGAAAACATCTTGCATGCTTGCATTCATGTAACTTTCTTGCACGCGTGTATTTTCTTGCATGCATGCGCACACACACTAGAACCTCTGTTTCACAGAACAGAAAATAGGTAGATTTTGTGACGACTTTTTATTTCTAAAGGATCTTTTTGGATTACTAGTATTGTCACAGGAGCACCACCAAATGGTATTGGTGTGTGTTTTCAGAAGTGGCTAGCAATGGGAAGAGCCTCATTCCAGGAGTTGGCTTGAAAAATCCTCTGAGCAGCCTCATTTTTTTTGCGGCTGTTTTCATAAAAAACATTGAATGTCTGGGCTCCCAAAAATCAGGCTAGTGTGATGTGCCAGGATGGACAAGTGAGATGGCTTGTGGTGTCTGGAAACTCTGACTAGCCTTCTAAAGCAGATGCAAGGAGGAGATGAACATTCACTTCCAAACGCATAGATGTTCACACCTCTAATGTGTCTAGTTTCACCTGCATTGTGTCCATTTCTTTGAGAAGCTAAAACAAGGAAAGTGAACTGCAAAGAGAGAGCTGTCTCTTTGTGACCTCAAGGAAATGGTTCCTAGACATCTGACTCACTTTGGGTCTTTCCTTACTTTTGCAAAGTGGTCTTAGCCCCTCTTATATTAGGTGATAAAGCATATGTTACCTGGTGAAGCTCCTGGAGGTCATGAAAGCGATTCCTCTTTGAGTGTTTAAAATCTGTTTTGCAAATCCTGCCAGGGACTATTCTATGGGGAGCTGTTTCGTGCCCTTCCAGCCAGTGATTTCATGTTTCTTAGCCCTGACAGATGAACTTGTGGCTGAAAAGCCATTGCTGAGGACTGTTACTTTCCAAGGGGATGTGGCAGCTTTGTGGTCCTGGTTGCTAGATTGTTTTCTCTGAGTACATTTACTTGTTAAGCAATGTTCTGATGACATCCAGGATCCTTTTTCACATGCTGATAGATACTATGGGCAAGGTATGATGGTTGCACCGCTTTCTAAAGAAGAAACTTGGTGCCTCTCCTGTTTTGGTTTAAACTTGTTGAGGTGGGATGGCATCAGCAGGACGAGTGGGAAGTGCTGTTTCTTATTGGGTTTACCCTTGGGCTGGGATTGAAGAACTGGGTTTTTGTTTTGGTTCTGCCCCTGATTTTTCTGGCTGACTCTGCTGACGTTGGTTCCTCTCCCTGTGGTTTAATTTTTGCTATTTAACTGTGCAGTTTGCTCTGGAAAAATAGGCTATACGAGAGCTACATGTTAATAACTAGCTCTAGGAATAGAAGAGTCACTGACTCTGTGATGAATATGGTGACCTTAAACTACAGCATAGCATGGTACTGGGTGCTGAGGACCTTGTAATTATTAGTGTCACGTTTGCTCTCTGACTGAGATGTTTTTAAGCCAAATTTTATTTCAACCAGCAAGTAAATCTTTTATTTTATTTTTACTCTGTCAAATGAGAAAAGTTGATCGTGCTTAGTTCTAAGTTATCATTGGGTTATGAAACAATCAGGAAACACAGGATTGTGTTGAGTACAGCAATAGCAATGCTTTAATTAGGTGAAACTCAAAGCATATTTTCTCTTTGCTTGAATGTAATATATGGGCTGGAGGTGTGAAAGCTATGAGTGTGACAAAATTACTAAAGAGTGATAGCACCAGCCAAGATTCTCAGATGACTGGGTGTTTAGACTTCCTCATTTATGACACACAGAAGGGAATGTTCAGTGTTTTTGGTTTTTCCTTTCTTTTAAAATCATTTTCAAGCTTAGTGCTTACTGAGGACTAGGTCCCATTCAGGGTCTGTTCTATCAGTCCAGCATTTGAGTCTTGGGTCTCCAGAGCTCCTTGTTCCTTTGGATGGCTTTGATTTCTTTCCAGTTCTTTTCCTCATTGACTTGCAGTGCTCCCACCCAATGCTGACTGGTACGACTCCTGAGCAGGCCCTTATCACCGTAGCCTCTGGTCCTCTGTTCACCTCTTGAGTAAATCTGTAGTCCTGAGGTACTATCAGGATAGCTTAACAGAACCTTTCTCTGTGCTTTGCACCCACTTGCAGTATGAATGCTTTTGTAATTGTCGAAGAAGAGACGGTGCCTTGAGGTTTATGACCCTGCCTGAGCCTTTCAGAATGAATTATGGCCTTTCATCTACTCCGAGGGTCACGTTCTCTTTGTAATTGCACTGAAGTGACTTTCCACTACATTTGGTACATGCACGCAGACATGCCATAATTTGTTCTGTAAGACACAGCCTCCCCATAATTACAAGGAATATGTAAGCTTGCCTGCCTCGAATATGGCATTAGGGTGCTCTCTCTCATTAAATCAATATAAATCTTTTGACGTAGTCTCGTTGGCTCCCTGCCGCATTTTCTCCTTCGAGTAAAGAACAGAATTCCTGTTTGTGAGTGAAAGCTTATTCTGTTTGGATAATTCTCTTCATTGGCCATACTGGTGCAAACTGGAGGTAAGCTTACATAGATGTGTGACATTACTCTGTTGTAACACAAATACAAGTGCTGGAATTATCCGGTGGGGGACCTGTGTTCAGTGTCCTGTCCCTCCCAGAAGCCTGGAGTATATTGTATAGAAAACACAGACCTCCTTGAACTTGTGAGGTGTTCTGTTCGACTGCCTACAACTTTGGATGGTCTTATTGCTCTCAGGAGATCCAGGGATTTCTTATCTTATCTTCCGTCACTTTGAATTCTTCAGTAAATAGTTCCCTAAAAATGCTCTGGTAGAAGTGTGGGTGCCATATGGCCAGTTCTTATCCTCCTGCTACATGTTTTCCAGGTTGCTTCCTTTGGACCCAAGGGGTATCTGGAGGCCAGGATGGGTATCACCAGGCTGCATTTTTTCTTGAGGCCTCTTAGACTTTTGATCTCAGTGGTGTCTTTGATAAAGAGTTTTACAAACTCTGCTCAGTTGTTTTCTGTAGGGTGGGTTCAGTTGCAACATGTGGTTAAAAAATGGCAGCCCTTGCTTTCTTTGGACGAGATTAACTCTTGATATAATTCCCAATGATTTTTGGTATTTATACCTGCATTCAATTTCACTCTGTGTGATGGCAGCTAGAGGCAACGTTTTTTTCTTTATATGTCGGTAGAATTTGCTCACTAACTCCATGCTGCTGCAAAAATTTTCCCTTCAAATCCTCTAAACTATTTGCACTAATCCTCATTAGTGTATTCTGTGCATTTCTGTAATTTGCTTTTGTCTATTGCTGCGTTTTTCTTGTACCTAAGAAAGCCTTAAAAGAGGAATTCTGGAATAGAAAAGACTTGTAAGAAGATTGCAGATTACTGTTGGTTTTCTAGTGGCTACTCTTTTTGTTGCTGTGTTAACGTAGAGACTTAATGAGCAAGTTTAACTCCAGGGCAAGGCTTGAGTGCTGCTCTGAACAGCAGTTTCCATCTAGGGTTCCTTTGAAATGAAGCATTTGCTAACCTGCCAGCTTTTATTTTTGTTTATTTGTGCCTGCTGCATTCATCAGGGCATGGTAAAGGGTACAGTCACGCAAAGGGCTGCCTGAAGACTTTTGAGGACTTACAGTGATGCCCTCAAAGCAGCTACTAAAGCATATTTTGGATATTAAGGCCTCAATCTAGAAGCAGCATGATCCCTCCCCTCTCCTTTGACCTTCTCTTTTAAGTATGTGCATTCAACCAAAACCCACCACCCTGTCTCCTGAGGAGTGACTCTGTTAAGGTCTAGACAATGTTTTCTAACAGAGCGACATACATGTTGGTGAGGATATGCAGCATCTGTAACATGGCATTCCCTGGGTGCTATGCTTAGCTGTTTGCTTCAGCGGGGTATTTGCATTGCTAACACCTTTCCTAGAGAGTGCAGAATTTCACGTCTCTTCTCCCCTTTTTCTTTCAGGCCCAGGCCTGTTTGCTTCTCCGGAAGGTTCTGCTACTTCGTGAACCGAAGCTCTTCATGACAGAGGAGGAGTGGGAGGAATTGATTGGAGAAAGCATCAGCCAAGTGACAGAGGTAACAAGCTTCAACATGTTAAATGTATAGATAGCACCTAATGGGTGCTGCTTTTACTAGCATGGTGCTCGTTCTCAGAGCCGGAGTCTGTGGCTCTGCTCAGCTTAACTGGTCTTAGAGGGGTTGTGCCTGCTTGCACCAGGTCTGAGCAGTGTCTGCCAGGATTACAGCGTTCTTGAACACCACTGTTAGATGTATTTTCACAGAGTGCAAGAAATGTGCCTGGTACAGCTCAGCGGTGCCTGTGTATGGATGCAAGAGACAGAGCTCGAGTTTTAGGGAATACACTCATACAGATCAGTTTCAGGTGGCTTTAAAAAATAAGTTTTGTACTGAAAGGTATTGTGAGCATTTACTTAATTTCAGAAAATGTTATGGAAGTTCTGCATTTGAATGAACTTCAGGGCCAAAGAGATAGAGCTGAGGTGCACTAGACTTCTGACTCCTGGTGCGTTGCAGGCCTTCTGGACCAGGCTCCCTTGCTAATATTGTTTATCAGGGAAACCTTGAAATACATTGGAAAATAATTTGTACAGAAAAAACAGTGACAGAAATTGCAGGGCTCCTGATTCAGTGGCAAGTGCGGATTGTACCTGAAGACAGTTTTTGGGTGCAGCTATTATGTAGGAGGTGATCTGTGGGACAGGAGACTGAAGAAGCAAATGCCATTCAATTATGTTCTTGTGGATTGACGTGGGGGGAACCAAGCAGTCAAATTAATGTTATGATGTGGTTACTAAACCTGATGACATGGGAGATTCCAGTCTTGGTGTTCCTACGTAACTGTAGTATTGACCTCTTTCTAAGTGTAGCTTTCATTCTTTACTTACTTCTCTAAATGCCGGTTACGTGGTAATTTAGGTCATTCTATAATTTACCATATTGGAACAGAATGATTAGCTCTGTTTTCTTTTGTCAAGGAGGAACAAAATCTAAGTAAGTTTATATCAAGGGATTCAGAGGTGCTGATTATAATTCTTGAGGAAGCAGGTAATCCTGGGATTCATTAAATAGTTTTTATTTAATGGTTGCATCAGGAATCCAATGCATGGAGTTAGGTATGATTTTGTTTTCCAGCTACGTAAAACATGCCACTCCTTCCAACCCGGTCATCTCCATGTTTCTCTTTAGCAGCTGAATACCTGCAGGACTCGATGATTCACTGGGAAACCACAAACATTTACAATGCCTTTATGTTGTTCTTGTCAGGGAAAGTTTAGCAACTTGCAACCCATCCAGTATTTTAATGAGCTTTGCTACCAAAGCCTCCTCAGTGCCTCTCAGTTCTGTGGTCATCTGTGTTTAAAGAAAAATTCCTGGGAAATATTGTCAGTTTGTTTGGGCTGTCCAAGGTATACCCTGCGGGCCTGAGGCCTCCCATACTATTAACTGACAGTGGCATATCACAGAATCACAGAATCATATAGGTTGGAAAAGGCCTTTAAGATCATCGAGTCCAACCATAAACCTAACACTGCCAAGACCACCACTACACCATGTCTCTCTACACCTCATCCAAAAGTCCTTTAAATACCTCCAGGGATGGCGACTCAACCACTTCCCTGGGCAGCCTGTTCCAATGCTTGGTAACCCTCTCAGTGAAGTAAAATTTCCCAATATCCAGTCTAAACCTCCCCTGGAGCAACTTGAGGCCATTTCCTCTCGTCCTGTCACTTGTTACCTGGGAGAAGAGACCGACCCCCACCTCTCTACAACCTCCTTTCAGGGAGTTGAAGAGAGCGATAAGGTCTCTCCTCAGCCTCCTTTTCTCCAGGCTAAACAGTCCCAGCTCTCTCAGCCGCTCCTCATAAGACTTCTGCTCCGGACCCTTCCCCAGCTTCGTTGCCCTTCTCTGCACACGCTCCAGCACCTCAATGTCTCTCTTGTAGTGGGGGGCCCAAAACTGAACACAGTATTTGAGGTGCGGCCTCACCAGTGCCGAGTACAGGGGCACGATCACTTCCCTAGTCCTGCTGGCCACGCTATTTTTGATACAAGCCAGGATGCCATTGGCTTTCTTGGCCGCCTGGGCACACTGCTGGCTCATATTGAGGTGGCTGTCAACAAACACCCCCAGGTCCTTCTCTGCCAGGCAGCTTTCCAGCCACTCTTCCCCAAGCCTGTAGCGTTGCATGGGGTTGCTGTGGCCCAAGTGCAGGACCTTGCACTTGGCCTTGTTAAACCTCATACAATTGACCTCGGCCCATCGATCCAGCCTGTCCAGGTCCCTCTGCAGAGCCTGCCTACCCTCCAGCAGATCAACACTCCCACACAACTTGGTTGTTGTGTGGTGCTAGTTCTCTTTTTGGACTGAAAAAGCCTGACATAACATTTTTACAGAGTGTTCTGTTGCTGGACATATACGTATTGGGTTTTGTCTCCCTTCCTTCTGCTCCCCCCTTGCACTAACACAGTGCTGGTATGGCTCCTTGGAGCTGGGGCAGCTGCATGTCTTTAAATGTTGCTGTAATTAGGAGGGATCAAGGACTATAAATTCCATATAACAGTTTTGATTCATAGCCAAAGGTTGACACTTGTGCTGCAAAACTTTCTAAAGCTGCAAAAGGTATTCTGTGTCTCTGGTGGCACAGAAATGCTCACTTATCTGAGTAATAGCTGTAAAAACATGCAGTGGCTTTATGGTGTAGTAAAACAATACTCATATCATGACCGATCTCTTTTGGAGATAGTAAAAAATCCCATGTAGTGGAAGTCAGAGGCTGGAAACTGAGCAAATTTAGAATTGTAGAAAGTATGTATTTGTCAAAGAGAGTAATCCCACCATTAAAATAACTTGCTGAAGAGTTTATTAGCTCCGAATCGCCAAGTGGAGATTGTTTGCTTGACTGAAAGAGAAGCTGCAGGTTGGGAGGAAGTTATGGGCTTGATGTTGAAATTATGGGGTGAGTTTGCTTGGACTGTTAGGCAAGAGCTTGGGCTAAACGATAGCCCTTTCTGTCCCTGATGTCCACACGTGCCTCTGCTTAGCTAGAGGGTAGGGAGGGCATTTGCAGAAATGAGAGTTTCTCCTGCAGCTCAGTCTCATCCCTTTTAATCTGAGACTGTTTCGGTGAGCCATTCCAGGTCAGCCATGATTTCGGAGGTGTGTAAGTAGGTAGATGTTGGCATGTGAGTGCTTACCCATGAGAACCTCGACTGAGAGCAGTAGTTCATGATGCTTTGGAAAATGATGAAGTTTTATTGCCCTACCTCTAGTTGAAAGATCTACATTTGCTGTCATTGGCCACTCTCGACACCATCCCTCACAAATTTTTAGGAGGAAAAAATGATAATGCAGAATTTTATACTTTCTTTGACCCAGGGAGAAGTCTGAAATAACTTGGGAGGGCCAACTCTTTAACTGACTGTACTGATGTACACTTGTAATTCACACAGTGGTATTGTTCACAAGGAAGCTGTCACCTGAAGGCTTTGCTACGCTCTCTGTGTCCTTGGTCAGATTTGCAGCTATGGGGCTGGTAGCTCTTGAAGTGCAGGATTGCCATTGCAGGTGTAAGGCTGTGAGAGAGGATAGGGTGCTATTTCCTGGTGCCTGCTTTCTCATCCTGTCTTGCCTCAGTGATTGCATTGCATACCTGCAGATCACTTGGTGAGGAGCAGGGAGCCTGGGATGGTTTTAGGCAGTGATATGTGCTGGAACTGGGAAAGAAGCAATGTGAGAAAACGGCAGTCTCGGATATCATTGAATTATGCGTGTAAAACTAAGAGGCAGATGAGGGAGAATCAACAGCCAGGAACTTTAAATGAAGAGACAGCTTCCTGAAATAGCAGCTGCGGCTGCTGCGAGGCAATGGTTCTTGTGCTTATATAAGCTAACTTGACCTTATTTGTTCCCAAAATGTTTAAGCATGCTTATAAAACATATATCAGTCATGAAGGATTCATGTTTGCCATCTCCTTACTGTCAGCGAGGGAAGTCTTGATGTCCTAGCGGGTGCTTTGGAGTTGCCTTGTTCTTGTGAGAGCCCTGCTTGCTGTTAGTGTGCTCT
The DNA here is from genome assembly GCF_035582795.1 of Mycteria americana. Taxonomy (NCBI): domain Eukaryota; kingdom Metazoa; phylum Chordata; class Aves; order Ciconiiformes; family Ciconiidae; genus Mycteria; species Mycteria americana. The sequence goes on along the minus strand of NC_134379.1, from coordinate 9,811,501 downwards.
TGACTTGTTCTGCTGGGTCACCTGGGCAGAAAGCCTTGTCCACAAGCTGTGGGACTCCCCCTGTGAGCTGTTTTTTGTCGGACAGCAAGCAAAGGTAAGGAAGTAGAGAAATAGCTCTGGCACAGTTTTAGCCTTCCTGGTCCTAGTTACTTTAAACAAAGCAGAACCTTGCTTCGGTTGTTCAAGTTTATTCTAATGTTGGTAGTCCAGACAACTTGGTTGTGTTTACAGTATAAAGAAACAGAGTTGCTTCATGTTGTAAATTGCAGAGCTCACCTGAGATGCTAGAGCATCTGACAGACTTCTTCCTCTTCGAGAGCTTTGTTCTTTTATCGGTAGGTCTCAAAGCGCTTTACAAAGGAAATGCAAACCAGTGAGTTGTTGATGTAATGAAGAAAGCTTTTTGCAGAAACCCAAGAGCTAATGCATTTAGTTGGTAGAGTCGTTCACCCTGTTTTACAGTTGACACGCTTGGCTGGGAGCTGAGCCAAGAATCAAACCTGGGTCTCCTGAGACATCCCAGAGACCCTCCTTCTGCATGGACAATCTGACTGTTTCTTAACTTGGCTTCAGAACGTCCCATTGTGTTGGATAGCAATCTCTGTCCCGGTGTTATCTAAGGAGGACGCTGGTTGTTGTGAGTTCAGACTGCCCGGAGTCATGCACTGAGGCTAGCGGCAGAACCCGAGAGGCCCCATTTCACGCAGGGAACTGCCGTACAGTTTCGGTGAGGGCTCTCTGGGCGTTTGCTGCTAGGGCTCACGCACTGTCTTTTTGACTCTATCAAGTGCCTCTCAATTTGGTCTTTCAGCTCTCCCAGTTGTCATTGTGGGCACATTTTGGTGTTTGTTCCCCCCTGTTAGATATATTTCTGTATTCTTTCTGGTATGTTACAAAATTGCTGTCTTGGCTTTAGAGTGATCTTGAAGCCATGCCAATTTTTTAGTAACTCAATGACAGATTTGGGGCAGGAAGCTCCAGGATCTGAATACATAGTTTCATTACCTTTTTATGTCATCCCTTTCCCAGGGACTGGCTTGCCCTCCTGAGCTGAGGTGCTTTAAGTCCCAACTTATGCTGAAATTCCCAGTTATGATGTGGAAGTCAGGGGAAAGTGGGAGAGGATTTTGAAGAATATTCCAGAAAACATGTATTTTCATGGCTGAGCAACTTCAAAACAAAACAGCCCTCAGAAAACTGTTGTTAAAACTGCTTTCTCTGGCTTGTACACAGCATTTTCCTAGGGGTTTCCTTTGTCTTCTGCAGTAAGTACATCATAGGAAGGGCCCAACTTTACTACTATTTTTTCCTGTGCTTGTTTTGTCAATGTCATAAGGGATGGGCAGAGCAGATAGTGTTCAGGTTGGCTGTTTGAAACCAAAATGGGATCAAGGCATCCTGGAATGTAAAAATGCTCATGGAATCTGATACCTAAATTCAGTGCAAGACTAAAGCACTCCAGGTCACCAGTATTGGAGAGTTTCAGATAAATATACATGTAATCCTAATGAGACGCATGTGATGCCTCCTTCCATTTAGGTGGTTACTTAGACTTGGTCTGGGCAGGCAACAGTGTTTCTGTTAGAAAGGCGTGAATGTAGACAGACAGGGGATTACATGACCTGTGCAAGGGATGGTATAGATAACCCAAGACCTCTTTTCCAAGACTCATACCATTTGAAAGTTACTGTGTGCTCTCTGAAGACTTCTGTGGTATGGCATTAGAAGGTTTTGTTGCTATTGTGTTGTTCAGCTAGGGATTTAAAATAACTAGCTGGAGCCACTCAGAGTGTTGGGGAGACAGAGGGATATACTATATAGCCTTCCAGTGTAGACATGCCCTTCATTTCTGAAGGGCATCACATTTGATTATCGGTGTCTTAATTTGTAGGGAGATAAATTATTAACAGTGACTTCATGAAATCTCTAAAAAAGCCATTCTTCAATTTTTTTCTTGATTGCCTGAACTTTTATCAGTCCATCTTTATAAAATCTTAATTCATTGCCCTTTCTCAGCCTCTTAGCTTGTAAAATGAGTCCAGTAGTGATTTAACTGATATTTTTGATGTGCTTTGAGTACTGGATGTCTCTGTGGAGAATTAATTCTCCTCTGTTCCCTCAGCTGTCCTGTATGGTTTTTCCATGCTGCATTTTCATATGGTCCATGGACAAAAAAAATTCAGATCTTTAAACCTGGGAAAGCATTGACATTTTCTGTGAGAATGGTTTCTGGATTTTTGGGCTCCTCCCTCTAATAACAGCCAAAACAAACATTGCAAAAAATGCCCTTTAGTTATACCCTTCAGGATGTGGGTCTGCTTAGTCCCCTACCTTCCCTCTCTGTCTTGGTCAGAGAGAAACTTGGTGGTTCCCTTCCCTTTGTGAGCATTTCTTGATGACTTGTTTCTGCTAGAGATGCAAGGAAAACAGTTTTGAACATTTATACTTTCAGTCTTCGGAAACTTAGAGAGAACAGAGGGAGGAGGGACTGTCAGTGCTTTTTTGCCTCCTTTTAGTGCTCTCGGCAGCAGCTGCTGTGCTGTTCAGGTGGGTGGTGCGAGAACCTCTCTCCTTGTGTGCTTGTGTACCTTGTGTACATGGGGTTGGAAATGGATCTGGCTCTGTGGATAGATGGGAACTGGTGTGAAGAGGCATACTCTTCCTTCCTTGCTTCTTTGTCTTCCATGATTTAGCCCTAAGTTCTAGCTTGGGTTCTTCTATTGTATAGTGAATATTGTCATGAAAGGAAGTATTTGGTGGCTTGTCTGGGTTTGGGGAAGCTCAGAGTTGATTCCTGGCTCTGTCATAGTCTGTGTGACTCAGTCATGTTACTTGGCCTCTCTGAGCCTCTGTGAAATGGAGGGAATGATGCTGGCTTACCTCTTACCTCTCAGGAGAAATGTGAGAGTAATTACAGGTGAGGTGAGGGTGCTTACATCAGATAATAACAGGAGCTATGAGCATACAGAATACTAAAATACTTCATTTGGTTGTCAGTTTGTTATTAGCCTCTAACTAGCAGAGGAAGGCTGTGCCCCTCCCAAACCTCTCAGCTTACCTGTATGTGGACACGGGAAATCTTGTGCTTTGGCTCAGGTAATGGGCACGCGCTTGTAGGGCCCCAAAGCCACTTGCTGGGGCCCCTCTGGGTGTGACTCCACCATTGGGACCTGAGCCACAACAACAGCAAAATGCCAGGTTGTGTTTCTGCTCTGGGACCCTGCATGCAGCATGGAGCTAGGGCAAAGCTTTAGCTTTCACAGTCAGTGTGAAAGCAGTCAGCGTACTGAGTTCAGACCTCTTAAGCACTTTCTCGTCGTGACTGTGGACATTCAGTAGAGTGGAAATTTTGCTGGACTATTTGCTGCTGGAGAAGAGAGTTTACCTTAGCAATCTTGGGCTGTGCCAGGGGGTGTAAGGTCGGGCAGGGTGGGTGGGGGAATGTGTTTTGCCGAAGGCACTTGGCACTGTATTCAGCCATGAATCTGCACATTTATCCATCAGCATCAGGTCTGTTACGGGGGAGGAGGGGGAAGGATGGAGATAGCGCAGCATGCGGAAAGAATGCAGGTTGGCTGGGCTTCTCCAGCTCACGGAGCAGTGATGGATCTGTCAGGCTGATCCCACGAAGGGGAAGGGCTGTTTGTTTTGAACAATGAAATAGGCTGAGGGACGTGCTGGGAATGCATAAATATTAAATGGTGTTCAAACTTGCAGCTAGGAAATGTGCTCGTCTCTTGGTAGCAGAACACTCATCTGCACTCTTGAGATAGTGCTGCGTCTTGTAAGTCTGGGCTAAGTGTGTGCCCCACTGAGGTACCTGTGAAAGGGGAAGAGATGCAGGCAGGCTGAGATTGCAGGCGGGTGTGAATGCGGAGGCTTCCAAAAACATTGCCTGGCTCCCTGTAACAGCAAATTGCCATCTCCCTTGCAGGGAAAGCTGGGCAGTGGCTGGGATGCTGACTTTGGCTTTAGATTCACATGCACCACTTTTTGCTGTATTGCGGGTTTCAGGGGAGTCTTGGGCTTAGACTAAAATCCTTCCTGGGAAACTGAGGCATGGAACTGTGTGGTTAACACCTTTCTAGCTGCCAGCCCTCAGTCCTACTTGTATGACTGAATTACTGCAGGTGTTCACCTTCCGTGCTCTAACAAACTTGTTTTATACTTTGTGAAGATGAAGGAATGCTGTGAAGTGCAATGAGAGATGAAACGAAGGTTGGGTCCTGCAGTAGCTGGGATACCTCCATGTGTGATACAGGAATTAGGAATAAAAGAAAAAAACACTGATTGATAAGATGCTGGAGGTGTGCTGTTCTCCTTGTAGAAATCCTAGAAGCAGAGAATTTTGGATCCAGGAGTGCCATCCACCAGAAACAGCCAGAGGCTTTTGGAAGCAGCGTGTTTGACTTAACAAGACAAAACCATCTCTGCCAGCTGAATCCATGTAGGGTGAGGCAGGAACTGTATTGCTGTATTGGCTTGAGATGAGATGGGAGTTCCAGCTGTGAAAACTGCCTCCATATTTTTTCCTTTTGGAAAATGACCTGCCCAGATCTGCTGACAGCTCAGATGTACGGGCATGATTAACCATTGCATGATAACCATCACAGGTATTACTGAGCTGTAACTGGAATTGAGATTCCCTGTAAAGTGGGACTGGCTGTTACTGAAGGAGCAGAGTAAGAAAAGCAGAAGGTGGGAGAAAAACAACGTAATCAGCAAGTGATGCAAGTGTGGCTGTTGAATATAAGCCACGTGGTCTCTCTGCTTTTAGTATTGAGTGATTGGGTTATGTGACTCAGGTTGGTAATGCTTTCAGAGGGCAGGGGAAGGGAGAGTTGGATATCTTTGCGAACAGCATATGGCAGAGAATCACAAAACAGGTGGTTAGACAAGTTCTTCTGGATTTTCGCTTAACCCTCCACCACTGACCTGTAGCGTAGCTGGAAGCAAAACCCCTGCTTTGTGCCTCAGTCTTGCTATGTAAAATGGAGATACTTGCCAACTTTGTGCAAGTCTTTTACGATCTAATCAGTGTTTGAGGCTCTCCTAAGGATGCTGCAGATGACTGAAATACTACTTTTCTTTTTAAAGCATATTTGCTATGTGTTGCAGTTTGCCATCTGTTACATAATAGCTTTTGCTTTAATTTTATGATTGCATTTTATACATTCCCCAAATGAAATCACGGTAGGCCTGTGAAGGGATTGACCTATGCAATTGGGGTGGCAGTGCTAATTTCATCTTTCAGATAGCCAAGTGAGGGAGCAGACCAAAGCAATCTGCTGTGTGAACCTATAACATAGAGGCAATGGTCGGTACCTTATGTAGCAAGAAGCTATGGCAAATACTTGGGAAAACTGCTTTTGAGGTTTGGACCCAGTTGCCCTTGAAGAGACTTGGGATTTCATTCCTTGTGAGCAGTTCCCCAAGGGCTTGCCAGCAGCCCCAGTCCAAAGTCAGCTTCTTTTTATGTAACCAGAGCGCAGCATGTTACATTGATGCCGTATTGATGCCGCATGCTAACACAAATCCCATGGAAGCAAACGCTCCACTGAGTATACATTCGCTGCCATGGGAGGACGAGAGTGAAGCAATGCATGCGTGACAGAAGATACCATCTCATGTAATGGGGAAGTACTCCGAGACAGTGGTGATGAGATCAGGGCAAGAGTGACACTGAGCTGAGCAGGAACTGGACTCAGGTCTGTAAGGAGGCTTGACTGTCTCAACCATACCACATACAGAGGTGCTGGTGTTTTTGTGCCCTTTGGAGTAAATTTCTTTTACACCCTTTGTAGCAGAAGGGAAAGGGAAAAGGAAAAGACATATATTGAGAAATAGTAAGACTTTATCTGAATCCAGCTTCCTTAAAGCCAATCCATTCTGGACTGGAGAAAATTGTGCATTCTGTAGGAATTAATTATCTGCTGCTGCTTTGCTGCTCCTTTGGCTTCCCCACCCACCCTCTCCCTTGTTCTTTCCTTTGAGTCTTTGAGAGCTGTTTAAAAGTGATCCATTTCAGTAGGGAGCTATTTGTTTGCAGAGCACCTAAATTGTATTGAATTGCTTCTGGCTATTTATGCTGGTGGAACTGTGCTTGTGTTTCCAGACTCATGCAAAACACTGCTTTTAATATAGATGCTCAGTCTTACAGCACTGATGTTGCTAGACCAGCGATATCTTCCATCTCCAGCAGGGCAAGCCACCCTTTTCGTTCTACAGGTCTGCCTGAATTTGGTTGGGCTCCCCAAACTAGACACATGTCCCAGTTCCCCAAGCACCTGAAAACTGCTTGCAAACATCTGAAAATCAGCCCCTCAGGTGTTGTTCAGAGCTATAGGACTTTTCTGTTTACTTCAGTAGGATTTGTTTCAAACCCTTCAAAGCATCAGGGCAATTCTGGGAAGTAGGGATGGCAGCAAGAACAGAGAGACTCAAGCCAGCACGATTTAAATGCAGTCATCTACATCACTCATCTACAGTGAAGAGAAAATGCAATTTATTTTTAACACCTTCTTAATTCCAAAATGTTTGTATATTAAAAGGATGAAATGACAGTTGACTTCACTGTGGCTCCTTCTCACAGTACTGCCCTGATTCCTCTTGTCCTGAAGAGCTGACAATCTGTACTGATTTTCTCTCACTGTGAACTTGTACGCAACTTAGCAAAACAGGGATCTCAACTTAACAGCCTCTCTGAAAGCTACTTTAACCACAAGTAATGACTGTTAGCCTGGTAATATCTTCTTCTTCAAACTGCAAAGAAAATTTTTATGCAAATCAATCTGTTTTGTTTTCATTGATATTATTATTATTATTATTATTAAGCCTAATAAATGGAGTGTGCGTGGCCCGTGGGGTGTTATATCCTACATGCGAAGATTTTTATATATATATATATAAATCACACACCCTATATTTGTTTCTTGTTTTACCTGAGCGACTTTAGAGCAGCTGAATTGTATGACCTTGTAGGTTAATGACAGCTCTGGAATAGTGTTGCAGTGCATCTATATCAGGAGAGAGTAATTAGCAAGTTATTGATAGTCAGATGAAGTTGCAGCATGAATTCCAGCCAGCAGAACGTGGTGGCTTTCTAATACAGGGCTGGAGTGGACCATCCTGGTCAGGAAAGAACAGTATCTTTAGTATTTAAAAAAGATAATCCCAAGGTGTGGAGCCTGTACAGATAGTAAATAATGCTACTTGAAGGCTGCTGTTCCTGCAGATGTGTTATCTGGTCTCCCCACTTTTTCTGCTAAAAGTGTTCCTTATGCTCTTGCTAGCCATCATTGTTTTTCTGTTGTGGGTATCATTACTGAAAGAACTTGCTTTGGGGAATAAATTTCTTACTTCTGTCTGTGTCCGCAAGGATTTTTACTTTATTTGCCAGCTTTATGCCAATATAGATGGAGAATAGTTTGCTGAGAGTCCTTAAAATTACTTCCAGTCTGAATGGGGCAAAAGCAATAGATGGTCTAATGGGAGAGATTGCATCTCCTGGAGAACTAGGACCTTCCACTGCTGGGTACAGGTTTGGTGCAGTGACTTATCAGCGATATGTGTTGCCTGAGGCACCAAGGGTGCTGAGCCTGGGGCGGACCTTGCCTGTTGGCCGGGTTGGCGTGTTCGAACTCCAAGCAAAGGCGGGCTTGGCCACAAGTGCAGCCTCCTCTAGAGAGATAGGCTGTGGTGGGGCATGTCACTGTCTACAATAAGCTTGTCCCTACAAATCCTATCTCGTATTAGTGTAATCTATGCAACCTGTGGTGCTTGCTGTGATGTGTGCATCCACACAAAAATATAGCGGAGAAGAATACCACCATGTAAGCGGGACTGCGAGGACTAGCTGCAGGCAGAGGATCAGTACCCCTGAGCCCCTGGGCCACCTCTTTGATCCAGCTGCCTTTTTATGGCTATTTTCTGCCCTTCTCCACTTGTAAATAACTCTGGCTTTTATTTGACCTATCTTTGGAGTGATTTTCTTCTAAGCCAGACCTTTCAGTGTCTCAGAAACCCTGCAGCACATAAAGGGAACACAAAGAGATGAGATTTTTTTCTCTCAGTCATTTCAGTGAATTTAAGCTTGATTGACAAGCCCTGTTCTAGTGGTGGCAACTGGGATTTCCTAGGCGTAAGTGTTAATGGATTTTTGCATTAGTGCTTTACGTGTAAATCCCAGCTTCTGCAGCTGAGTAGCTGTTGTCCCTCAGGTGAGTCTGTTGTCTGACAGCCTCCTGGCCTTTTCAGGGTGGGGGCGGATATTGTCTTTTCTCTTTTTTTCCAGGAGGCAGCAACATGTCTCCAGTTGTGCTTTAGCTTAGAAGCTAGGGAAGATAGCAGGGTTGTGCCTTTGTGGTGTGCTTGCTCTTAGTTTGTTCAGTTGTTTCTTAATTAACCTGGGCATCAGCAGCTTCCACCATGTACCCTCCTGAGCATTTCCAGAGTTTGGTGGGTTTTGTGTTCCAGAGTTATTTTGGTGACAGGTTAATCCCGCCAGTTGCTACTCATTTTCTGCTTTCTCCTGAGAAGAGTGATTTGCTTCCCCATTTAATGCATGCTCCTTCTCCATCTCCCCATTTAATTTGCAGAGTTTGAAAATGGTTGGCAAGTGTATCCTGAAGGCTGACAGAGAGAAAGTTGCCAGGAGCTTGGAGCTGTTGAACTTCCTCCTCAAAACTGTGACGGAGCAGGTGAGTGTGTGACCCAATGTGGGGCAAATGGCTGTTCTTCTGAATACCACCAAGGCCTCTCTTAAATGTCACACTTGGATTTTACCTTGTGACTGGTACATCCCACCCCATTTCTTACCAAAGGTACCCCTAGAGGGAATGCCTAGCTGGATTTGAGGACAGAAAAGCCCTCATGTCTGAAGGAGTGATTCATAGGTCTTATGAGCTGATCTCCAGGAGCTTGTTGAAGGATTTGTGCAGTGTTCTGCAAATGCATGTGGCATCTCCTTTCTTCTCAGCAGAAATACAGCCTGGGGTACAGTGAGGGTGAGCTGGGTTTTGTCCCAGATGATTGCTCTGTCCTCTCCACTGAACCCCAGAGATTTTGCTTCCCAAAAACTGAGACTCAGAAGCTTTGTGAGCAGGAGTGAAGCTTTTTTCTGGGGCTTTGTTTTCCCTAATGAAAAATGTCATTTTTGAACATGAGAAGATTTTTCTATAGGTGACAAAATAAGTCTCCAACATGGTCTTATTTAGTGGAGCAAAATATCACAAGCAGCAGAATTGCTGAAGCCCGGCTTCCTACTGATAAGCACTGAGCTCACACCACAGCCTGTTTCTTTGTGAAGACCTAATAGGAAAGTGGGTGGAGGAGAGAGATTATTTCCAAGGCTCTTGTAGGAACTGAATAACCTTTGAGATGCCCCTTTCTGTCTGGTTTTACTGAAATTATCCAGTGGATTACGGAAGAGGCAGCCAGAGGCAGCATGATTGCATTCTTTAGAAACCAGACTGAAAATGCTGTTGCTTTTATTTTAGATAGGTACATAGTCATGTGTCTTCTTCCCCCTGCTGCCAGCCACAGGCTGAAAAGGAAAGACGACCAAAGGACCGTTCAGTCCTTTTATGGCAGTACAATTCTAGCTGCTAGACTCATGCCTCTCATGCTAGAGACCCAGTTTTCAAGCAAGCCCTGTACCTGATGGTGAGGTGTGGCTCACCAGCTTTTGCCCCCAAATTGAAGTGGTGTTGCAAATGGGCTCAGGGCAGTGGCTTGGAGAAGCCAGGCAGGATCGGTTATTCCTGCCATAGTCTTATCCTGAGGATGGCCTGTGCCCTGCTGCTGTGAGTCCCCCTTCTGAGTTCACTCTGCAGATTGTCTGTTTGTACTTGCCTCTTGCAGAAGCTGCCCGTGACGTTGACGGAGTTGGACAAAGTGCTGGTAGATCTGAACCAGCCAGAAGGCATTGGGAATTCGGCACGTCTCGACTCTCTCTACTGGAACGTCATGCGCTGGCTGAATTATACGTATGTATGCTTGGCACTCTGGCTTCTTGGCTTGCCTGGGGGACTGCCTGCCTGTCCTACTTGTCTTCATTGATGTGGGGAAGTAGGAAGAGAAAGGAAGTCAAGGCACTGAGCTCAGGCTGGAGTTTGAGTTAAATGGAGCTCCTGGGTTGGTGAGGTTGAAACGCTTGTTGTTTTGTGTGTTTGGAATAATGCTAGGCTCATTGTTCCAGGTGCTTATGGGCTTAGGATTGGTCCTTGATAGGAAAGGATTGTAACACGTCTGAGATCTGATCGTGTCTTGCCAGTGGAGGTAAGACAGCTGATCACCCAAGGATAGTGTGCCTGCTTTCAGCAGTCCCAAGAGGTGGCCTGGTTTAAGAGCCATCGCCAAAGTTGCAGAGAAATTTCTAGGCTGGGATGAGTCACTAAGCTCCTACCACATCACTGTGGATTGATTCTGCAAATGTGAGGCTGGAGGGAATGAGTAGCTGTCCTGGGAAGTGACTGGATACCAGAGAGTACATGCCAGGACCTTCAGTCCTCTCCAGTGATTTTTGGGCTCTGAAAGCTGGGGAGCATTCAGTGTTTATGCTTTAGTGCTCCTGTGTTAAATGGCAGCTGGATTTGACTTTTGCTCCAGGGCAGGAAAAAAAAAAAAAGGGTAGGATCTTTTTCTCCTTTCTATCAATAGCTTGCAATCAGAACTTTTGTTTCCCCTTCCTGCTGGTAGTATTTAGTGAGACACACAGCATTAGGGAATGCTGGGTGCTCCGCTCACGACTGGGAGCTGCAGTCCCAGTGTGTGGGTGGCCTGGTCTGTGGTATCTCAGCCCAGCAAGAGGCTCTGAGGGAAATGCTTGCATGTGGCTCACTGTGAGAGGGCTCACAGGCAGGGAGGAATCGTACAAGGCAGCTGAAGCTGTTGTGGCCCCTTCTAATGCTTTGAACAGGCTTGCAGAGCACAGTGGCCTCACCCAGCCCTATGACACAGCCCCAGGCCCTTTCCCAGTCACACAGGTCCCCTGGCATCGTGCTGCCAGGGCTGGCACGAGGATAAGGCTTGGTTTAGGAGCTAGTAGAGACTGCAGCTAGGAGAGGGTTTGCTAAGGTAGGAAAGACTAAGCTTGTGCATGCTGTCTGAGGAAGGGATTGGGGTTCCGGGGTGCAGCCTGCTGTCACTGTTGGTGCAATCTTGCTGTGACCCACAGAGATCTTTGTGCAGGTGAGTTGGAACAAGCCTATGGCAGGGGTGGTTTGTGCACAGGATCCTGGTGGAAGTGCTGAGAGGCAAGGGCTAACATCGGGTTGTCAGGATAGCGTTTTTCCAGCCTGAAGAGATGCAGCTTGAAAAACTCTCCAAAAAGCTTCACATGGAAAACCAGGCCATGGGATTAGAGCCTGGTTCCTTTTCAGGACTCCTCTCTGGGGACTGAGCTGGTGCAGAGCAGCATAGACTGGTGGTGGTGCAGTTGCTGACGGACTCTGTCAGAGAACAGCAGCAGCGGTGGCTATGCTGCATGCATACAAAGGTTGCCTAGATGAGACTGCAATGGTCCGTCGGTGCTTGCTGGAAGACCTCTGGGATTGTTAGCACAGTGAAGGCCTTGCTGGGGCCGTCACCCTGGACAGACAGACAGACAGTGTCTCAGTAGCCTTGCACGGGGCCACAGGCGGCTGTGCTCGAGAAGGTGGTAAGTACAGCATTACCAGGTCTTTCGAATGGGGATTCTTCCTCAAGTCTCTGTGTGCCTTCTTGAGTCCTGGTCTGGCTCCCGCTGTTCATTTAACCAGTCCCTGTGCAGACTGAGGACCACCTCCAGGGATAGCACTCATCCTTGCAGCATGCCTGTGCTTCCTGCACCTTTCTTGTGCTTCTGCCTGTTTGTGGACTGCCTGTAGCATGGATCACACTGCTCCCTGGCTGTAAAATGAGTTGCTCTTGATTTTTGGTATTCTCTCTGCAGGAAGCCCAAGAAAGAGAAGACAGCCAATAAGCCTGTGCAGGAAGCAGAGCCACTTAAGCGGAAGAAGAAAGGCTTCCTGCCAGAGACCAAGAAACGCAAGAATCGCAAGAAAGGCATCCAGGAGAATGGGGTAGTACCAGTAGCTAGTGAAGATGGAGAACCAGCAGCCCCAGAGGACCAGCCCCTGGGAACAGAAACCCCCAAGCAGAAGAAAGGCCTCGTGCCTGGTAGCAGCAAACACAAGAATCGGAACAGAGGGTTCAGGGAGAATGGAGTGACAATGGCGGGCAGTGGGGAGGAAGCTGCTAATGGAGGAGATGCCGTGGCTGACAAGAAGAAGAAGAAGAAGAAGAAGAATATGAACAGAAAAAGAAAAAACAATACAAGCAATGAAGCTGAGCAGGTTCCAGCTGCAAAGAAAACCAAGGGGAGTGTCAGCCAGGGGACCCAGCAGAAGCAGGGCAAAGCCAACCAGCAGAAGCAGGGCAAAGCCAACCAGCAGGAGCAGGGCAAAGCCAAGAAGAAAAGAAAAGAGAAAAAAACTCCAGTGCCCCGGGAGTAAACTCCATGGACTCACTCAGGCCTGGCATGGCTAGCATGACTCAGAGGATTGTTTTAATATCTTTTATAACTACAGTTTTTATGTCCTCCATAACTTTAAATAAACCTTCCAAGATGCTGAGCTCTAAAGTTGCAGGTCTGACTTGTGTGGAGGGTTCAGCCTAGAGCACAGGGAGCTTCAGGAGCTCACATACCCTCCAGGCTCCGGTAGCTGCCCACTCTCTTCTCTGGCAGTGCCAAAGATCCTGTGCTTGGGAGCAGGCTCCTGTCTCCACGATTTCCCAAGGCAGAAGTGAGAGGCTTGTTTGGATTTCGTGGGGAGTTGTGGTAGGTGTGCTGGCACTGCTGAGTCGTGCGGTCAAGCCCTGTGGGAGGTTCAGAAGTAACTCCTAAAGGCACATTTCTGTCCTGCCCAGGCCCAGCAGCACTCACAGCTTTTCCAGTCTGGGAGGTGCTGCCTCTTAAATGCCTGGGGTAAATGGGCTTGCCCATGCATATTCTGGGGTCAAATATATCCAATTTGGCCACTCGGGTGTCATCAGTAACTACCATGATCTGGCTTTCTTGCCTTTTTGCTGCTGGGTGCAGGAGGGGTGATGGCCCCTGTGATAGCATAGGGACATCAATAAAACACTGAAATGATTGAAATGGTTGATTGATCTGCTAGTCTGCCAGGCCAGCAGGCTCTGTGCAGCCATGCAAGGCACCTGTTACCAGCAGGCTTACAACCGTCTATGAAGGTGACTGCTTGGAATTGCATCTGCTTATTTATCCCTGGACTCCTGAATGCCAGAATGCCATCACCCCTCTGGAGAGGCCAGGACCAGGTTCTGGATGTGTTGGGCACCTGGCTCTTGTTGAGAACTGAGTCTCAAAGTGTTTGAAACCCTACTCATGCTGTAGTTGCCTCTAAAGCCTCCTTCTTCCTTTCCTCACCCCCACCTGCTGACCGCCTTGCTCCGGAGGCCGGAAGGTGTGGGCTGGTGGCTGGCCCTGACTCCTCTCCCAGCATTGGAGGGAGCAGTCCCCGTGAAGGCCCAGGTGCTCTCCTTCCTCCTGCAGAGGAGTTTGGTGCTGGCTCCTGTCCGAAGCAGGCGGCTGCAGGCAGAGTGAAGGGCCCTGGAGCAGCGCTGTTCCTGCTGTGCCTTCGGCTCTCGTCTTGCAGGTGGGTCTATACCACCAGACATAGATAAGGGCACAGGAAATGTCATGTTGCTTTTGGAGGGAGTGAGAGAAGAGCTGCAAAGGGCTGTGTTTGCCTGTAGCTATTTATCTGCCTTTGCAACGATTCTTTTCTCAAAAGGCATAAAGCTCCCTGGGAGAGCTGCTGGCAGCAACGCATACGCGTTCAGCTGCAGACCCCTGGGTAGGTGCGGCCCTCTTCTCATTTCCGTGTCACAGCAGTGATCGTGCAAGGTCTGCTGCGCATCCTAAGGAATGCGCTGGCTCCTGTTAGCAGCAGGTGAGGGCTGGAGTTACTGTGCCTGTCTGCTGGCAGCCTTTAGCAGAGAATGTCCTTCCTTTCCCTGCCTTTCGCTTTCTGCCTTCACAGCTGGCTTCCTCTGGCACTCGAGGCAGGACTGAGGAGCACTGTCGTTGTCTTGGAGGTCGCAGCTCTTGTACATCCTGCATGAGGAGAGGTAGGTGGACCGGAGCTGGAATTTGCAAATCAAGTGCCCTTCAGGTAGTGGCACAAATTGGGGCAGGAGGTGAAGGGGAGCTCTGCAAGGTTGCCGAGGTCCCTTAGCATGTGAAGGGAAGCTCTCCTTTTGCCCACACACAATAACTGTTGGCCTCCAGCCTCAGCAGGGGTTGCAGGAAGCCACTGGTCCCCAGGCAGGATGGAGGCTTAGGCTGCAGGTAGGTGGGCAGGACAATGCAGACCAGACCTCCAGTGAAGTGGCTGGTGCCTGCATCTCTCTGTGGTGCTCCCACACTTGGAATTTCTCCACCTCGAACACCAACCAATTCTGAGCAATTCAGGGCCGGACTCGTCCTGCTGGACCTTTTCTCCCAAGCCACTTATTAATGTGAAGGTTGCTGTAGGGTCTCGACTGGAATAGCTGCTGTTGCAGCCTGCAAAAGAGCTGGAAGTCTTTGTTCCCAGTCAGGAGGTACTGGCAATTATTATTGCCAATCTTGTCTCCAAGAAAAAGGGTGCCTCTGCTTCAAAGGGGACTGTTGGCACTGGGGATGCAGCCCTGCCTCTGCCATTTAATGCTGAAAGCTGGTTCATTGCCTTGTTAAGACCTCAATCCCAACTAAGCCCCTCCAGATGTCTCCTGAGTGATGACTTTTCCTATATTATGCAAATGCAGCATACAAGAGGCCAGCAGGTCAGGGCCATCTGTGTTTAATGAGCCGGAGATGCTCTGAAGGGGAGCAGGGGTTTCAAATCTGAACACTGTCTTCACTAAAGATTTCTTTCCTTCTTTCTGTGCCTGTAAATACGACATCCTGGGACTTCGTACCACTGCCCCTGCAGAACTGGAGAAACAGCGTGCAGGTGTAGTGGGTGGTAAGCAAAGCCAGCACACAGGTACATGGGTGTGTTGGGAGTGGGAAGACAGCGTTAGAGCGCACTGGGCTGTCTCTTCGGACGTGCAGCAGGGCAGCAGCTTGATTGTGTTGGGGGAGCTGAGCCTGGTGCTCGAGTCAACAGGGCCTTGAGCAGCCTGGAGCAGTGCCAGGGCCATGCCGCACCACCCAGAGCATCACCCAGGCTCTCCAGTCTGGGTGATGCCACCTCACTCTTCTGGGGGATTGTGAGCCTGCTCCTGGGCCTGGCAGGTGATGGGCAGAGCAGGTACTGTGGCCTCACAACAGGGGCTTCTGTCCCTGTGAGACTTTTGGGGTGAAGCGTTGTCTACAAGTGTTCCACACCCCCCAGCCCCCAGCTGGTGTGGTTTCTGCCCCATAGAGCATGCCGAGTTGTTTTAAGGAGCCGTTGAGCTCTCCATCACCTGCAGGCTCAGAGGTGCAATTGTAGCCAAGCTGTGGGACAGCAGGAGGTCCTGGTGAAAGTAAGTGTTACAGAAAGAGCCCTTCACCGTGCTCTCAGCAGAGCTGCCGCAGCAGGCTGAAGCCTGCTTCCCCTGCACGTGGCACGTGGCAGGGCCAGTGCTTCTACTAGGGCTAGGCATCATTTTCTGTATCTATCTACTCTGTCTAGCTTGCTGCTGCCAATATAGGACTGGTTTAAATAGCAAGTTTTGACTTAACAGCTCACTGGAGTGAGCTGGATGAGAGACATCTCTCCAGGCAGCTCAGGCAGCAAAGCAGGGAACCTTCTCCTGTCTGCAGAGAGTGCACCTGAGTGCATCTGCCCGGCACCCCAGAGCTGCTGCGCTTCTGTCGTGGCCACTGCTGCCGGGTGCGTCCTTGCCCACATGAGTGTGAGCTGGGGCCACAGAGGCTAGCTGAGCCACTCTGGGATATCTGCCAGGGTCACAGAGCTTAAGCGTTCATGCGATCAGTTTGTCACCGTCGTTTTGGGGAGAGACCGGGAAGGGCAAAGCACGAGGCCGAAGCCGTGCCAGCTGTTGTTTCTGACAGAGGCATGGCAACTGGGTAGTGCCAGATGGCAGCTGCCAAGCTGGAGGGGTTGACTTTGACCTCCACTTGCCAGCATGGAGGCTGCCGTGCTCACGTGTGTCTTTAGTCTTCAGCACTTGCAGAGCAGTCAAGGGGAAGAGGGACAGGAAAGCTGCGAGGCATTGTGCGAGTTGTGCTGCAGTAACAGCTCTTTTGCCAAGTAAATTACCTGACTTTAGACCGGCTTTGACGCACAGTTTATAGAAAGCGGTCACTAATCCACCAAGCCAAATCGTGTTTCACCGGCACTTATTTGTGCCTTTTAACAATCGCAGAGGTTTCATTTTGCTTGATTTCATGTCCTGTCTGTCGCTGGACCTTAAGGGCTTTAGGGGATAGAGCTTTGATTTTAATGAAGCCTTTTCTTTTCAGCTGTCCTGGGCTCAGATGCTCTTTGGCAGTGATAAGAGCTCAAGGGTTCTTCTGAATGCAGGACAATAGCCGCGGGCCCTGAGCTCAAGGGAGCACTCCTCTGCCGTGCCCTGCTGGAGACCGGCCGCTGTCCCAGGCAGGTGGAGGCCTGGGAGGAGCAGGGCTGTGAACCCCCTTTCCCAGGCTGGTGCCTGCTTCTCGTGTGAAGGCTGTAGGCTGTTCTAACCAAAGTCACGACTGTTTGGGCCCACGGTGCTTTAAGACTCTCCCCACTGCCTATGACTGGCGGAAGAGTCAGTGCCGAATGGCTAGCGGAGGATTTGGGCAGGGCGTAAAGGCTGGGACGAGGCTGTCTTGTCTGTGCAGGGGAGTAAGGCTGCATGTGGCAGCCTGGGCTAAGCATTTTACTAAATGTGCTTCCTTGCAAAGGGGATTAAAAAAAAAAAATAATCTACCTGTCCCAAGCTGTGAGCCTGTGCTGGAACAGCCATGTTCTGGTCTCTGTCCTCCCTCTGAATCTCATCCTTGCAGATGGGATCGGTCTTGATCAGCCCATGGCTTTCAAACCTCTGCCATGGCAGGAGCCCCTGCCTACCGTTTGTCGAGGCGAACGGTGGCCCAGCCACCTTGCTAACAGGGCTGCTGGGGAATTAGCTGCCCTGTAGTGGCGGGATCTTGGTGACACAAGAGAAGCCCCTGGTTATTTAGTGCCAGCAACGTGTTCCTGGGGGGTGGGAAGCGTCGTACAGCAGTGCAATGCACTGGCGCTGATGTGTCGCTTTTGGCCAATATGCTTCATAGCATCAATGCTAAGTGGCAAATACAGTAGCTGTGATCAGCTTGGCAGCAGCCACTCTTTTTCCAGAGAAAAACAGCTGCAATGGCTTTTACCCTGAAGTGTGGGACAACACCAAAAAAAAAAAAACCCAACCAAAAAACAAAACACCACAACCCAGAGATTTTGCTGAGTTGTTCTTGCTGCCAAGACACGTCCCAAGCTTATTTCCGGCTGTTCCAGACTTATGTAAAATATGGCCTGGGACAGGCTGAAGACATACCTGGGAGACAGGGAAGCCACGGGCCTGGCCCTGCTGCCTTCAGAAACACTTCACTGCAAGTCCAGCATGCAGAATGGCGAGCTGTAATTTTTTATTTCCCCCCTCCCTTTCTCAGGCAAAGGAGAACCTGTCCTCCTCAAATCTTAGTGGAAGCCATTTCTCTGCTGTCTCTTAAAGGATTAATTGCTTATAATCAGAAGCCCTAAGGTTACAGGAATCGGCTCAAACTGGGGTGTTAACGTGGTTTGTGGTGTTCTGCTTTGTGCTGTGAGACTAGAGAAACCACCCAGGTCCCTGTCAGCAGGGGGCCAGCAGCATGTGCTGGGGGTGGCAGGACGCTCCCGGTTGTTTGGTGCTGGTTTGGATCAGGGCAGTGCAGCTCCCAGTGCTGTGAAGCCCAGGCTGGCCAGCCATGTGGAATCTCTGCCCCCAGCACCCGGCCAGAAACAGGTTCACATCATGGCTCTTCTTGGCAGGAGGAAGCCTGGCCACAGGGATTTCCTCCTGACTTGCCTTGCATCTGTTGGTCATCGCATATAGCCACAGAGAAGGAGGAACTGACTGCTAGCGAGGTAAATATTGTGTCCGTTTAAGAATACTTCAAATGCTAAAACAACCTTCATTTTGAATTGATGTACTACATCATACAGAGATTTTGCCAGGGACACTAGGAGATGGTTGGAGTTGATGAGGAGGGAAGGCGAGGCTGCCATGCAGGCACCGTGGGGAATGCACCAGCAGTCAGACCAGGGCACCTACAGCATAAATGGCATCAGCTTGTACAAGCCAGCTCGGGCTTCACAAGGTGACGCGCAGCTCTGGTGTGTCAGTGTGTGCTGGAGGCGGTCGGTGTAGTCACCCTGTGCAAGCCCCAGCACCAGTCTGGTTTGTCACAAGTCCGTGTGTCAGACTGCAGCGGTTTTTGGTAAGGGCTCTACAGAAACAGTGTGGGGAGGATTTACGAAAAGGGAAGGCAAGTGGGGCTGGAAGAGTGAGAGCGTGGGTGCGCGTGCCCATGGATGTCCATGATCAAAAAAAATGTGAACAGTACAGTGACGTTAGCAGTTGTTGGTTGATGGAAGTAAAAGCTGCTGGGCTTCAAAGCTTAGCTGCTGGGACATCAGAATTTATAAAATTATGCTTAATCAAGTAATTTACACAGTATGATTAAGCTGAAAGCCCTGAGATGCACTGCCAGAAAGCGATCAAGGTTGATTGTTTAAGCGATAAATCTGTTGCTTGCAGGGGTGTCCTGGCCTGGACACTTGCCCTGCACTGAAGGAAAAGAATGCTGAGGAGCGAGTGTAGGAGAGGTCTCCTCCCCGGCTGGTGAGGGGAGACTCAAATGCACCTTGTCTGTGCTGGCACCGCAGACCAAGGCAGGAGAACAGGTGGGCCGCAAGTGCTCCTGAAGCAGCAGAACCAGCCCCTTCACTCCTTCTTTTGCCCACAAGCGAGGTGCCACCATGCAGTGAAGCTGGCAGGCGTGGCTGGTGCAGGATCCCTGGAGAAGGGCAGCCTTGGTGCTCACCATGGGGATTAATTTCCTGGCCTGCTTCCTGCCCGTCTTCCGGAGCACCCGACCCATAGCTACCACCACATTAGCCATTTTTATCAGTGTATCAGCCACGTCTTTTAGCTCCAACTTGTCGTGCTGTGCAGCGAGGGGCCTAGAAGGGGATGAAGCAGGACCCTGCCTCTGTGCCGACCACTGACTCCTTCCCCCCCGCTCTGATCCTGGGCTGGATCCCAGCAGCCGACTCGGAGGGAAAAGGAGGCTGTCAGCCATCACCCCTCTGCTCCCTCTGACCTTCCCAGCTTGTGGCGTTACTTTTTAAACGAGCTCCAGGCAGGCTGGTGTCCAGGCAGGTTCATTGCCATCCCCATCAAAGCGCTCCCGCCAGGAGCTGTGTGGCTGGTGGAGCTCAGGGCAGCCTTGGCCCAGGGACCAGCCCTGCAGACAGCAACCACAGGAGTGCGCAACCGGAGCAAGAGGTGACACAAGAGAGGGAGCCAGGAGGTATGTTTTAAATACTTTTATTTCTTAATTTACATAAAGGTATATATTTGGCTTATTTATCTTTTTTTTTATACTCTGAGATTCACAATCAATTGCTCTTAAAAAATAAAATAGTCATTTGCTTCTGAAAGAAATCAGAAAACTATTTTATACTCCTCCCTTGTATAACAAGAAAATATACTATATACTCCCGTACATCACATAGCAAAAGTGATTGTAAGTGCTGGTTTACCAAACAATAAAGCAAACGGAGAAGAAAACACAAACAATTAGGACGGAGGATGCAGAGAGGAACGCTGCTTTCCAGAGTACAGCCATTCATTTATAGGGTTTAGCCACCCTGAGGTTCTCTCTTAGGTAGTCTGTAAAAGGGGAGAGGCTCATGGGTTCACCCAGATTCTAGCTGTGTGAGCGATGGCAGCAGGAGGCATTCCGGTTACTTGGGTTGGCAGCTTGCTGCTTTTTGGGTAATTTTCTTGCCTCTCTGTGCAGTTCCCATTACCTCTGTTCCTCTCGCTGTGTACAAGCTGCCTAATTGCTTCTGTAGTGGGCGCACTGGTGCAAATGCAGTATTAGCTGTGGAAGGAGTTAATGCTTGCTTAAAAAAAAAATACCATTTACGAGTGGAGTAGAAGAAAGCCCTCATGATTAACTGAGGGGCATCCTGGACCCTCCCTGGTGCGCTCTGCACGGACGCCGATGAGTGCAGCAAGGCTGCATCTCACATTGTAGGTCCCAGAGAGCGCGGGGAAGTTGGAAGGAGCCTGCGCCTTGCGGCAAACCATCGGCGACGGCTGACCCTCGGGGAGCGGTGGGGAACAGCAGAGCAGGGGGGAAGGACCAGTCGCAGCCCCCAGGAACAGGGTGAGGCAGCAGGTACCAGGGAGCGCGGGCAAGACACAGCAGCAGCAGCCGATAACCTGGAGACCTGTCCCCTCGCTCGGCTCCCTGTCCTGAGGAGAGGGGTACGTGCTGGGATGGGAGGGTGCGAGTAGCGCTCACTGCCTTTTGGTAGTATTTTCCCATACGTTTTCAAATGCATTCAAGGGCTCCTGTTTGTGTAGTCCAATTTTCAGACGTTCACAGGAAGAGACTTTGTGTGCAAGAGATCAGGGGCTTTAAAGGTATTTCTCTCCTTACTGGGACTATTTAATTTTGTGTTGAAGTTTAGAACCACAAACATAACCTTGATGACCTGTACAACTATTTATTTAAGTGACAGGCTGGAATATTACTTCATTCAGTGTGATGGATACTAAAATATGTGGATTCTTTATTAAAAACTAATTATATTTTCCTATTAACAGCCTTTCTTTATAAAACCAGAAATACTAATTTTAATGAGGGTTGTTACTCAGCTTGGATGTAAGTATTCAGTCTAGACTTCTGTTCTCATTCCAGAAACACTTCCTATGCATATACCAAAAATTGTTCCACTGCTCCACAAGGTCAACAACCAAATGGCCCTAACAGCTCCCGAGCCTGGTTACATCTGTACCTACGTAAAATGGAGTCATAGGGGAAACCAGCACAATGTTGCTTGCTAAGTCCAGAGTTCAGCACCAGTATAATACAATACTGTAAGTCGTTTTTTTTTAATAACGGGGAGCTTCTCACCTCTACTAGCGTACAGAAACACAACATCGCTTGTTTATACAGCATCTCAGCAGCGAGTGTCTCGGCCTTGCACATAAACTGAGGCCAGGCAGTGACTCTCCCCAGGTCACGTACTGGCAGAAGTGGGCCGTGTCCTGGGACAGGGAACAGTATGTTAGAATCCAGGGAAGGGGCTTATATGGCAGCACAGGTCCGGTTTCTGTTTGGCAATACCTATGTTTCATGTCCAGACTTGATGTTCCTGTTACTGCCATAATCTACGGACCCTTGATCTAAGTGACCTCTAATAGACCAAATACCTTTGTAGAAGCACTAACTGAACAATTCTTCACAGCTAAACCAAGAAACACTCAACAAGAAGTGCAGCCTTTCAGCTTCTGGCCATTCGAATACGGGCCATCAACATGTAAAGGAGCAGCAGCATCCACAGGAGGTAGAAGGGCTGAGCTTCCTTTCCCTTCTGTTCATCCCCTCTGAGCTGTCACAGCTGCTGCTTTGGCTTCCCTCTCCTAGCCTGCAACATGTGGGAGCAGGGATTTAGGGATCCCTTGGTGTGGAACTGCTGCAGGTGGGACTCACTTCTCACTCCCTTGCTTGCTCCCTTCGCTCTTCCCTTGTTAAAAAGAAAGCCACAGCAATTTCCTTCATACGCACAGAAGATAAAGCTGGCCTGTAACAGCGCTGTGCTTCCCTAACAAGGATTGGGGCTTGTCATGAACAAGGGCAGGTAGTGACATTACAAAACACTTAAGTTCCCTTTTCATTGTTGACTCCTGAGAATTAAGTTTAAGGACAATTCCGAATCTCTGAACTTTAGCAGGAATGCTCCATTTTGTTGACAGTAAATGCTACAACAGAGACAGCCTATCAGAAAAGCAATTTAGGAAATGTGGCTGATCTTCTTTGGTCTCTGAGATTAAATGACTGATTGTTAGGTTGCTTTTCGTTTCTTTTTAAACAGCTTAACAAGGAATTTCTTAACGGGAATCAGAAATTCATGTGCCTTTAAAGCCAAGTGTTTGGCTCCTAGACTACAGAGGCAGTATTTCCCCTACGAATGTAAATAGTGGCATGAGGTGGGAAATGAAGCATTGTTTTGGATTTGCTTTGCTTTATTATTTCTAGCACCCGCTTGCTGTTCTGCAGAGGATGCCCAGGCACTCGAGGAAAATTTCTGGCTCTAGTTGTTTAGCCAAATCCTAAAGCTATTGTTAAGGTATTTTAGGTGACAGAGCAACCTTTGCAGAAGAGTCCTGTGGAGTTTGATGAGGAGGAAAGGCTCACGTTGTTATAGCAGTCTCCCTCAGAACCCATCTGCCTGGGCAGAGACTGGCTACGCGGTGAGTATTAACCAGTTTGCTCGTAACCAGAATTACCGACCATCTCTACCCCAGTGCTGTACTGTAGGTCCTAGCACATCCTGGAAGTGAACGGGAGATAAAACCCAGATTTACTAACAGTACCTTCCTCTGTCTCTGAACAGCCTTACGCCACAATCAGACAACTGGCTTCCAGACTTAACTCGCATCCAGTCCCGGTTTGGCATTTCCTTTGCTGCCCAGCCACAGCCTCTTGTTAAACGTGAGCACAAGAGTGAGGTGCGTTCACCTGCCTGAGGTGTGTGCTGAACGGGAGGGGAGTATCTAAACCGTGGGAGACATCTAAGGAACAAGGGGATGGGGAGTTCACTGAACCAATGCCCTTTCTCTGGAAGCCTGACTCTTTCGCCAGGGCCCCTGCTCGCCTGCCTTCCCCACACTGTTGCAGCATCAAGCTGACATAGCATAAATTGGGCATGTGGAGGCCAAGTGCAGGAAACAAGACTCTAGTGAAATGGCACTCTGACTGCTTTAGACACACGCTTCTGCATTTGAGACTAACACAGTTCAGACACTGGCCTTGTATATTGAAGGTCTCAAATGCATCTTCATAAAGATAAAAGTGACCGACTGACACCCCAAGAAGAGTAGTCTGGGACTGTGCATGGGGTTGGGCATGCATTAAACCTACGCAGTGTTCCAAAGGAAACAGCTATGGTAGAGTATCAGCCACTGGCCTTGAAAATACTGACAGAAGGAGAATTAGCATTGACAATACATGTACTACGATATGCATGTAAACAAAGCATGATGTCACCGGCACAGCAGTATTGCACTACCAGGCCCTAAGTAAAGCAATTCAGCCAGATGGATTTTGGTATTTTAAAAACCTGTCAACCTCCTAGGCAAGGCTGAATTTAGCATACTGAGCAAACTCTAGAGCCCCTAGGTATTTCTGTCCCAAGTTCTTCCGGGCCTTTCTGTAACAACCACCAGCACACCCAGTGCAGTGAAACTCTCCTCTGCCCCATTGCTCAGCCTCAGGTGACAGGTAGTCATCCGCTGGGATTCTTCCTACGGTGCCCTTGCAGGGCCCGATACCAGGGCACTGAGATGAGGAGAGTTGTGGACGTTATTCATGTCTGGTATGGTTGCACAGGCAGCTCCAGATTTTAAATGTTTAAATAAAAACTGTTTATCTAAATATATATATATATATATATATCTGTCATCTAATGTCTTCAGCAGAGATAAAGCATCTTATGACATATTTAAATAAAAAATAATAATCTGAATTCAGCCTTCAGTGGTAAAGAAAAGGTGATGTACAGAATAGGTCCCCAACTAGTGCAGTCTCTGGGTGTGGGAGTGCTGACAGAACAGCAGCATTCAATAGGACGTAAGTTGCCCTATAAACGATGCGGACTTTGTTGGCTACAACTAAAACCATATACACAATCGACAGTCACTCACTTGGGTAGCACATTGTGGGTCTAGTGGACAGTTGCTTTCGATGCTCAGAGGAACCTGTGAACGTCCTTATGCTCAAGAAGTACTTGTGTTCCAGGCTGCCCTGCTCACCTCCTGGTGCCTGACCCTGCAGGCTGGAGCGGTGCAATTGATTTGGTGCTAGATAACCCTTCCAGGGTGGTGTGGAGCTGAAGGATCCACTGGTTTCCAGTACGGAAGGGCTTCGAGCTTGAGATCAGCGTGGTGGTGGTGGGAGCAGCAGTCCATATGTCATTTCCTTCACTGGCAACTGCAAACAGGGAAGAGAAGAAGGTGGTTAATGGGGTAGTCACAGGAATGGATTGGTAATGGTGAACGCATGCACCCCAGCTTTGTGGCAGAGGCCAGCTAAGAGACCCCTTTGCCTCCATGCAAGTTGGAGGCTAGCAAAGCTTGACCAGTGTGGAGACAGCACTTTGGGATGTACTGTAGGCTTTTGGAATTGGAAACACAAATACACTGTGATCCAGGCACGGTCTGCTTAAGAAGAACCAGTAACAGGTTTAGACTCCTGTCCGTAGTTATTTAAGGGCATCGACCATGTCTTGTTTATGTCAGTTGTATAGGTACAACTGTTCGTGATGTGGGTTGAAACAGCTCAGCGGATTCCAGGGTTAATTTTTGCTCGACTGTTTTTAACGCCATCAGTTTACTAAAGAAAACGGGGACTGCTTCTTGCCTTAAATTGTCATTTTCAAAACTGCTGTCCTCTGGAGAGCCCAGTTCAGGGGGCCAGTCCAGCATGCACATCCCCAACAGCAGAGCTCAGCTATCAGTCTTGCTGCTAACGAAGCAGAGCAGACACTGGCTTTCTCCCAGCATGCTGGTGGTAGACACTTGCTTTAAAGAGCAACATCAGCACATCTATCGACTGGTGAGATAGCACTTATGAGTGCTGTGGCATATCTAAGCAGCCAGCAGCTTTCCCAGATTATGTGGAAAGGATAACCAGTTCTCTTGCTGCAGGATTTCCTGTGAGAGGTTCTGTGCTCCATGTTATGCAGGAAATTGCCCCTGACCTTAAAAATCAGTGACTGCTGGGTTACAGAAAAACTCTGTAACAACGGCCTGGCCTCTCTCAACCTGTATAAAACCGGACCAAAAGAGAAGAAAGTACAGTGAAAAACCTAGGTGTGCACAGGACCCAAGTGTTCAGTGTTTTATAAGGCAAGTCTCAGCAACACCACCTAATATTTGCTCCCAGATTTTTTGAGGCTTTTTAAAAAAAAAACCAAACAACTTTGTC
Organism: Mycteria americana; assembly: GCF_035582795.1. NCBI lineage: Eukaryota > Metazoa > Chordata > Aves > Ciconiiformes > Ciconiidae > Mycteria > Mycteria americana. The sequence continues at coordinate 9,786,273 of NC_134379.1, read as the reverse complement.
TAAAAGCTACTCATAAATAATAATGTGTGAGTACACATCCAGCCTGGAGACTGCAAGGTACAGGCAGGCTTATTATATCCTTAGCCTATACCAGAATATACTCCCCTCTGTGGAAATAACACATCTGCTGTACTAGAGATTGTATTAAATCTTTTCCCCCAAAAGGCCATTCTTAAGTGTGTTATTGAGTTCTGATTTTATGATTACTCTTTCAATGCATTTAATTTATGGGAAAGAAATCTCCTCTTCAAAAACTTGCTTTAATTAATTTTGGCTACAGTAAAATGCTGGGAAGTGTTTATCAATCGTTGCAGCTCTGAGCTGCAACGCTGTGACTGTTGGTCAGTGATAAGAATAGCATGAACACAAGGGAGAAGAAAGGGCAGCGGGAGTGGGACTCTCCCTCTGGCTCGCTGCCGAGGCCTCAGCTTTGTCACCCTGGATCAAGGGTTGCAGCGGGGACAGTCCTAGCAACAACATGCAAGTTCATGTGCCGCCAGAGAGCATTTTTCTGTGGAAAATTTGGAATATGCTAGGAATGGTCATTTGATAGCGAGCAGATGTCAGACCAAGAGCAATGCAGCAGCAGGTTTTATGCATGCAAGATAAGTTCAGGTAAAAACCTAAGTTCTGGCCTTGGACAATCACACCTGCTGGTGGTCAAGTCGATAGGGGTTGCACGGCCTTATCTGCTCAAAGAAGGGAGCACCAGGTTTCTGGAAGCAACTCAAGGCAACAAAGGACACTTGAGTTGACCCCTGGTTTCCCTGTTCTTGATTTGCTCCGATTTGGGTTGAGGGTATGAGACCATGGCTGTCTAAGGTTAACTTCTTCCCAATTTATAAGGAAAGAAATGGGTTGATAGGGGTTTTGGAGCGGACAGGTAGCTTGAAACCGATTGCTGGTTTGGGTCACTCACCGTCTCAGACTTTCACAGAGGCTGGTGGCATCACAAGTTGATTCACCCTGGTGAAGGGAAAACAAAAGTGACATGTGAGAGCTGCAGTTAGCCAAGAACCAGGCTCCTAAAAACATACCAGCCTATTAAACCCAGGTTCCTGTTGCTTAACCGTTTCTAAAGAGATAGGACATTAATAACTGTTCTGCACAGCGGTATAAAGCTGAAACCCTTTCACAGTGGTGTCTGATAGCAATTCTGACCATTGCTGGAACGTGCCAAGTAACATTGCTGACACTAATTGACAAGGATTTGGGAAGGCCCCAAAGGCGTTCAGATGTCGCGATTGTTTCCCTAAGCCAGTAACAAGACTGTTTATACAGTGGCTGTTGAATGGTGTCCTTCAGACTGACAGCATAAATGTAAACAGTCACCACTGATAAAAATTAAATTAAGAAAAAAAGTAGCTGTCTTTCAGTTTTCAGCTCCTGAAGACCTGCTGCTGTTCCAGACAGCTGCTCCCAAGTGATGGATGGAGTCCAGCGGGGACTGCGGTGTCACCAGGCAGAAGCTGCTCTCGGCAATGTGCTCTCCTGCACCTCCTGTTACTGAGGGCAGCGAGGGGAAGAGCTCCTCTTTGCTCTGTGGGGTACTCGGGAAAAGGCAGCAATAGTTTTACAAAGTTCATCCCTTAGACCTGCTCCTTCTCATTGCAGACTGTGCCCTGTGCAGTTCAGCCTTCCTCGTCAACAGGTCTCCTGCTGCAGCAGACCACCTCTCCCACACTGCCCGTGCCTTCCCAGAGTGGTTACTTAGGGACAGGAGCAATCTCCTTTGACAGCGTTAAGCACAGCAGGGCCCGTGTGGACTGTAGGAAAGACAAGCCACCCTCGGACTCCAGGACCTTTGAGACTTGCTTTCTATCTCAGATGCTCACTCTTGTCAGTGGGAACTCCTGGATTCTCAGTAACAACACTGGAAAACCCCCATCTCACCTAAGGACCTGGCTTGACGTTGCCACGTTTGAGTGCTTTTACCCAAATGCACTCTAGCTGTACTTGGCCAACAGGAGAAGAAATCTGAGTCACAAAGTCTTCTCATACCATTTTGCTGTGCTAACTTAAAATAACAAATAAACTGAAACAGCGGTATTTTATACCTTAAAAGGATTGCAGCAGGAATTTGCCATCGCATGCAAAAGCACAGCTTCTTTCTGTATCAGTGAAAAACTTGGGCAGGTTTACGGGGAAGATCACAGAAACCATCACTGCCTGAGGTCCTATCAGGTAACAACTCAGTGAAACACCATTTTCCTTTGGAAGATGCTGATTCATTAAACCTCATCTGTGGCGCTTCACCAGCCTTCATACCTGACCCAGGACACTCTTTTTTGCTGAAAAGGGATGATGCTGGATTCAGACACGTATTCCAGGATAAAAATTAACCGGTGGCTAGGGGACACCTTCCAGGAAACCTCTGCATCAGAAACTGGCCCAGTTCAGCCTACAGCTCTTAACTTCACACCAGCCTCATCAGTTCCAAGATGCATAGAAGCCTCTGTGCCTTTTCTGCCTTTCAAGGCTATAAGCTGAAATATTTTTGATGCAGGAGCTGACCCAAGTTTCTTTGTAGAATTACCATTCTTGGTAACCCTACTGCATTGGACATTACATTGTAATGAACATTATAACTGTGCTTTAACTATCGGAATACATCAGAGAGAGAAAACAGATTACCTGTAATGCTACAGTCAACTTCAGAAGTAGAAAGTAAACTATGGTATGTTATGAAGCTATCACAGAATACTAAAACTCGGAGATGTTTGAATGCGCCGTAATGTTGTTTGAAAGTCATGTCCCTTAACATGTAATTCATTCCACATTTTTACAAGATACAGAATATATACAGAAGTTAGTTTTGCCATTACTTTCTGCTTAGCACAGAGAACCCACCTGCATTGCTGCCAGATGAACCATAAACACACACACGACTTTCCTTCTTATATTACTTATAGTTCAGCCTCCTACGGGATACCACATAAGTACTTACGTTGTCCCCAAGTCAGGAGCGTTACTTGTTCTTTGCATTTTAACACATTTCTTTCTCTCTTTTTACAGATGGGAACAGAGGCCTAGAGGGGCTAATCCTGAAATGCATTTAGAGGATTTCACAGGAAATTAGACCCCACATGGCTTTAGAAGCTGCTGGGGAGAGAAGTGACTTTCAGGGATCACATAGGAAGGTAGTGGGCAGAGAAGGGAGCTGAAACAGTCTCCCACGTTTTGGACGGTGCAGTCCTCATCCTCTCTGAAGCACTGCGCTGTAGACAGTGGTCCACTGGCTTCTGCACAGCCTGATTTCAACAAGGCTCAGCTTACAGGTGGCAGCAGGTCAGCAGGGAATTTATTTTTTTTTTTTTTAATCCAAAACGCTAATAATAAATTTTAGATTCTCTTAGGTGGTAAAATGTAGTACATGGACTTAAGCTAACAAGGCTTAAGAGGATCTAAATCCCTGTTTAAGTCCCACTTGCCTTTCTAATAACGATAATCCCACACTGAATAGATTGTCGCTTCCGATTTGGGGATATCTGCTGACTAAACATTGGTTCCTAAATTGTTCTATTTTCTCTGCAGTGTTTTCTCAAGATTGTGAATGTTTTCATTCCTTGAAGAGAGCGGGGTGGGAACCACTCTGTTATTTCCTGAGGGGGAGGAAACTTACCCAAATTGCCTTTCAAGAACAGAAGCCGTACAACTTTTTTAGTTGTTTTTACGGGCTCCTCCAGCAGTTAAAAACGTGGCTGACTCCTTCTAACCCCATCATTTCCTCCCCTGTCAAACCTAAATATTTCTCCTAGATCCTATCAAACCATTTCCATGTCGTGTGACAGCATCTATAATTCTGAAGTATTTATAAGACTGTCTGTTTAATGTTAAATGACATGCTCTAGAACTGTTAAATATTTATACTATGTAAAATGGATCTAATTTCATAGCACCTCAGCCGGTTAGAGAACTGCATAAGAAAAAGGCGACGATTTAAGATAACAGATGAGTGGCCAGGATCTTTTACAGGTCAGCTATGCTCTACTTTGTTTCAGGAATTGTGCAGAGATGATTCTCCAAATGCTGTGTCCCTTTCAGTCTAGCTGGTCACCAAGCCAACAGATACTGGAGATTACAGCTTGTAATACAGCCAGCACTGCTGTACAGTTCCCTGCACAATCTGGGCCTTACGAGGCCTTTGAAAGAGTTTTTGCTGCCCACATCCAATCCAAGAATGCTCTGCTCCACCCTGTGCCAGCAAGAATAAAACCCAGATCTCCCTTCTCACCTGCAGCTACGTCTGCTCCAGCAGTTTAGGGTGAAGTTGTGAGAAGCAGTGGCAGGATATCTGTCCCACTGACTTTCCATAAGCTACAGGCTACTGAATGTTTGAGCTCCATGAATTTAGATCTCTGTTCACGAGCTCAAACTCCAGCAAGTAACAGGACGTCAAGAAGGAGCACAGACTTGCAGGTTAGTGTGCGTGGCACCATCACGCACAAGACTCCAGGAGAAGGGCTGTGCAAGAAAGCTTTTGTGAATGCTGCCAACACCGTTTAATGTTAAGTTTCATATATAACTTAACACCCATATTTCAGTATCCTGCAGCTTTCCGAAAGCCCTGTTTTCTTGCTGTCTAAACAAGTCAGGCTCTGGCTTCTGTAAGAGAGAAGCATATTAGGAAATAGTGTCCTAATTTTTACAGCCTGCTGTACTTAACACCACTTAACTTTTACAACCAACAATAAAATGCTTCGGTGGGGTCCTTCTAGCCTGCAAATAACTCATTTTTTGACTAGCAGGAGCTCATTCAAGAGACAAGAGTATTGGGGCTACAGGGGCAGCTAGATCACCGCACTTAGGAGCAACTCCTGCCTGTGATTAAGGATCCTTCTCCTTCCTTCATTTCACTGGAGAGATTTCTGTGTTTCTGAAGTACCATGCAATATGCTATAAAGTGCCTGTTTGAAGCAGCGCTTTAGGAAGGGATACCAGCATAACAGTCACTAATGGCACCCTTCAGCAGATTCCTCCCTGCCTGAACTTTCTCAAATGTTGCGGGGAGGGAGGGGGGTGGTGGTGGTGTGTAAACCTCTCCAAACAGCCTTGTGAACACACTGAAATCAGAAATTTTAGGTGATGAAATGTTTACATGGACAGACATCCTTGAAAGGTAATGAGACTTTACGGCCTTAAATCTATGGAAAACAAATTTCTTTTTCAAATACAGCTAGCTAAAGGGGTTTTTTGGCATCAAAGCGTTGGAGCCAACGACAGACTCCACGCGTGTACCAGTGATGATTAGCAGCCCAGCCAGGTGCAGCCTTCTGCAAATCCCGCTACTGAAACTCATCAGCATTCAAATCTAATGTTGCTGTCTGGACCTGTGCAAGAAAAACAGAGGCTAAGGATTATCATTTGTAGCTCCACACCTGTATGACTATCAGATGTAACAGTGAATTTTATCGACTGATAAATGAACACAGGAAGTTACTTGCACACGAGGTTGGCTCACGCTATTGTTATCACCGTATTCCTGCAGATAACCGACAAAACAATTACAGAGTAGGAGAGCTGGGGCAGCCTTCCACATTGGGTTTCCTGATCGTCAAATGCACACAACCTCATGTCCATCAGGTCAGTTAAAATCCTAGGGTAGCAGTAATACCGTCCCTGTGGGCTCCCCGACACGTACAAGAGGACAAGTGTAGTTGCAGCTGAAGGAGGAAAGAGATCGCTAAGGCAGAGGAGCATGAAGTGGGCTTAGGCACAGGTCCTCTCTCTGCACAATAACCACCTCCTCATTTACCAGCTCTGTGGTTCAGAAAGGGAGAAATGTCAGGAAAGTGGATGTTTCACATACTCGCTCACTTCATCCACCACCTTGTTGCTGCAGGGATCAACTGCCTTAAGTAAATCCTTGCTGAAGCCAATTGCCAAAACACATTAACATTTTAGTAAACAAAGGAGGGAAATGGACACAAGTTTACAGACCGTCCCACTCATATTTTCCCCCCTGTCTGCATACTGTCATCACCCTCATCAACAGAGTCCGCTTCAAGAGGATATAAAGCTTATTGCAGTTGGCCTGCCCGCAATACAAACAGGCAACACGGGACCAGGAAACGCCTCCTTAAAAACACAACCAGCCACCCCTCGTACGTTATCGCACCTCATTCGTACTCTACACAGACCCCACTGCTTTGTCTCACCGATATTTCACCACATGGGGATTTACAGCTGCATTTCACTGGGATTTTGTCACATTTCCCTTGAGGACTTTGAATCAAACTCCACTAAATGCACCGAGTTTCATCTAGTAATGCACAATGCAAACAGGGCCGCACATGTGGGCACTGAGTTCATGCAAAGATTTCTGCCCTGAAAGCTATTCTGCTTTCTCTTATTATTTTGCTTGCTGCAGAAGCCAAACCCAGCTATCTTATCTACTGCAGAGCTCTCTTTCAGCTTGGCTCTCTACCACACTTGTAACATACTGGTCCCAACAACGCACCTCCTTTTTGCCAGACACTTTACGAAGAGCAAAACCAGCAGGCTGGAGACTCCAGTTCAAGTGTGTACCTTTTATGCCCTTCATTATACAGAGTTTTTAATCATGCAGTGCAGAATGTAAATACGTTAGCCATTACTGTCCTCCGTAACTAGGTATAGTTGCCATTTTCACCTGCAGCTGGAAGGAGCTGGCTTTGGTTCCCTGCTCTACAACAGAGTTCTCCCGGGATGCTGAACATTCTCCTGGGATGCTGAATAAACTGCTAGGTGCACTTGTGCCTCTATCTCCTCCCTAAAAAACGGCCATAGAACATTAAACCTTAGTACAGCCCATTACCTCCTGAGCAGGGTGTAAGAACAGCCAAAGCAAGGTTTGTTTCCAGAGAGCACGTCCTGTTTTAACTGAACTCAAGCGATTTTGATAGTTAAGTCAGTAATTTTGGGACAAGACACCCACGATTAACAACATGCATTACTGCAGAAACTCAGTGCTTTGATTTAAAAGGCTCCTAGTATGCTGCAGCTGAAAACAATGACTGAAAGCAAAGATGCATGGAAGGTGAGCAATAATACTACATCAACCTAGAAAGATCCCAGTGAGTGGTGCAGAGACAGGACTGGCACAGCTAAAAATAGTCTATGCACTGAGCTTCCTGATGCATCCTGACGGGTTCATCCAGCCTCCCGGGAACAGGGTTTGTTTGATGAAGCTGAGGTCAGTTTGCTAAAGGAAAAGGACGCTAAGCAGAACGCTAACAAGATTTAACAAAGAATCAGGCACAGGAGTAGCTTGCATTGGAGTGGGAAACCATTGCCTAATTTAGCTCTGCTGGCTGCTTTTGCTCACTCAGTTCTACCCAGAGAGGAAGCCTGGGGCTTGTGTAAATCTGGAGCACTCCAAGGCTCAAACAGGACTTGGTTGTGTGCAGCCTTCCTGGCGGCCGTTGGCATGGAGTTGCCCTTCCCTCTGGAGATAGAAGTGGTGGATCAGCCTGTACGGAGCAGCAGCTCTCTCGTGAGACAGCCCGACGGGAGCTTCGTGCTGGTGGTGACAGGTGCTCCGCCAGCTGCACTAAAGAAATGAATTGGCTTAAATCCCCTTTTCTTCCTGCACGTCAGTGGGTTTAGCGAATGGAATATGATAATCACGTACAGCAAACACATTTTTTTCTCTCTATTCGGTACAGCTCCTTAAAGCTGCGCAGACTCTGTTAGTATTTTCCATTTGTTCATTTAATCTAGGTGCTGAGCGTATTTGCCTCCAGAGGAAGAAACACAGGTCAGCTTCTATTTTTCCTCTTTTGCAGACAGAGGAGAAAACTGGCATAAAGAAAAAATCAATAACCTTTCTTTCTGTTTTTCCAGGCAGCTGCAACAGAGCAGATGTGAAGACGAGCGGTTAAACAGCACTCATTAGGTATCAAGGACTTGGATGGAAATGAACTCCAGAGACAAGTCTGCCTTCCTGCTCTGCGGTGGTACGCTAATGCGGACTCCTGAAGTTAGTGAAGATGTGGGTCTCTGAAGCCCTCAAAACTTTGTGCTTGAGTCTGTCCCTGTATGTATAATTCTGCCAGGTATTGATGGGCTCAGAATTAAGGTGGTGGGATTTTTAGTGCCATGGAAGACGTGGGTAACATCATACTCTCATGTCCACTGAAATAATGGAGGAAAGAGGAAGTGGAGGGTCTTGCTTTTTTCTTGACATGATTGAATGGGAAATGGGATAAAACATGACATAAAAAGCAGATATGATCTAATTAAATCTTAAACAGAAAATCCTGTAGAACTTCCTGATGCCGCTTGATTAGATACATATTTCTTACCCTCCAAAATAACTGCCTCGTGATACAGCCCTTTTCACCAACTTCTAAGCTACCAGGTATGGGGAACCGTCCTTCTGTTTTGCTCCGCTGTAAGTCTGGGCAAGCCCCATCTGGCATGTGCTAGTGGTCTGGCTGCAACTTTAGGAATGAGCAAGCCAGAGCACTTAAGACACTCCTTACTGAAGCACTGGAAGTAATACTCCAACGGTTTTGTCCCTGTTTCACTAGAAGATGCCATCCAGGCCAAGGACCCAACCACAAGTAAATTACTCTAACACACCTACAATCACAGCTTGCTGAAAATCTGCAAGGCAGATTTTCTCCACACGAAGGGGTCATCTACTGTTGATAAAAGTCAATACCTTCATAATATGCTCTGTGACCGTGACAGGCTTCAGGAAACAGACTAACAGGGCTGAATTTTTCATGATTTGTTCTATTTCCTTGTGTCAGAAAGGGTCTCTGGCTTGGAAGGCTGCCTTCTGTTCAGTGCTCCAGTCACCTGCGTGGGATCTGATCAGATTTCGTATCTGTGCCAGGGCAGCCTTAGCAAAGAAACCATCTTAGCGTGAGTTTAAAATATCTTCCTGCGTGATAAAGTCCCTGCATGCCAAGAACTGTCCTTTGCAATGACAATGCAAATTGACATATTGAATCCATTGTAACCATATGGTTTAAGTGCCCCTTGTACCTTATGGGCAAGTGCTGTTAATCCTGTTTTACCGCTGATGAGCGTTTTAGGGACAACATCTGACTTCTTGAAGGTCGCAGCACAGAATCAGTAGCCAAGAGAGCAGTGGGACTCCAAGTAGTTCTTGATCTGGTGCTCTTCTTGGACAAGTAAGCTTTGCCTTCCTGTAACTTCAGGCACATGGAGAAAGTCCATGCTTGCTGTAGAACAGCACTTAAGTAGCTAGGAATAGTGTAGGAATATTGTTTTCCTTTCTCCGTGGCACAGGAGATTAACCTCAAAAAGGCAGTATATGTGGGGAATTGATGGGCTTGGAGACCCATGAAGTTCTGCCTGCAGCCTCTTCCGCAGCTTGCAGTTAGCAAGAGCTATGCCAACACCAGCTGGCTCAATCCTTCTGCCTGTACTTAAGCAAAGCTCCTGCTGCCAACAATTAACTTGGAACAGCATATTTCAAGTGCCATGAGCATTTTGTGTAAGGACCACAATTGAGCTCAAAATGTCTGTGAACAACCAAACCGACCTTTGACATCTTCCTACCTAACCTGCAGGAAATCCACAGGTTGACTAAAGCAACAGAATAAATCAGTATTTTTGCTATATGAGACCACATTTTCTATCTGCATGAAACCAGCAGCTCCCAACTGAAGAAGCAAACCAGCATTTAAAATTCAGCCAGTCCCAAGCCATTACATTCTTATATTTGCTAGCTCCATTTATGGAGTTACAAACATGGCTAGTAAACAAGGGAGGAAAAAACCAGCTCTACAAGCAGGCTTTTTCCAGCAATAATAAAACTACTTACATTCTCACCACCTCTTCCCTTCATATTCCCAACCCTTTGATTCTATATAAACCATCTAATAGTCTAATCTTATTCCATCTGCAGTCTATGCGTCTTTATCACGCCACTCTCGGATATTCAGAACACACTCCTTGCCTCTCTTCTTCCATCATCACAGATCCTCTGCATCCTAACCTTTTTGCTGTAAATTCACATGCCTTCAAAGGCCAAGGATATCTTACTGGGCTAAAAAAGCATTGTGAGTCTATATCACTGTAGGAAATATTTAATTATTGTTCTGCTTTTGTAAAGTAAAACACAAACAAAGCAATCATACTATTCCCCCTAAACAGCTGAATATCAGCAGTGGGTGAACTGTTCCTCAAATATGCCTTTATGGAAGCTGTTTGATTAAATGCACTTTTCCTGAAATCCTCAAAATTCAAACTCTGCTCCAATGCAGCACTGAGACGTCTCTCTACAGTAAGTGTCCAGCCTCTTTAAGAAAACCCTCGCAATACATCTTAAAATATTTCATAGAAGAAACACTCTTTTTAGTAATGCAAACTACCAGAATGGAATATGCTGTGTCTCATTCTAGCATGCCAGTTTAATACCTGTGACACTATTAATGGAGGGGACTCTATCCTTTGCTGGCAACAACATAAGGTGACTTGATGGGTCCTTTCTGTCTCTAACTGCTGCCACAGAAAAATCAGAGAAAAAGAGGGTTGACAACTCTGTGAGTCCTTCCCCTGCCCCACATAATAGAATCTGCAAAGCAAAAATAAGGTCAGACACTTTCAAATTGCTGCAATAGGAGAACTGGGAGATCATTTTATATCTAGTTCTAGAAAAGGCTAAAAATAAGCCTGATGCGAGGCAGAAGACAGAGTCTGAAAATGGATTATTCTCATTTTTCCTGTAATGTAATTTGCAGATGTGCCGTGTTTAAGTCAGCAGAAAAGGTGTATGGACTAGGGATTGTTCTTTTTGTGGCTTGCACTATCTAGTCTGTAATGACTATTTTCTTTCTGGTGTTTGTACCCACCACTTTTTAAATGAAATGTTAATCAGCACTGCTACTTAGCAAGAGTTTCCACACTGATCAAAGGTGTTAAGAGTAAATTTTTTTTCTTACTGTTTAATTTTAATTTTAGGAGAGAAGAAAAACCTACTGGAGCTGTTTAACTAACCTGATTCTTGTCATGTAAACAAATGGGTGAACCATTTATGCTTGCAGGTCTCTCTGAAGTGCTGAGTGGTAGCTAGCTAAATACTTACATTCTTTTGTTCTGACCAGCGGCATCAGTGCAGCTATTTATTCCTGTTCGTGCCTGCACCAGGGATACACACTGCAGTTGCATCCTGCTGCCTGATCTGCATTGCTGTATCTTTGGCGAAAATATCCAGCATGTATCATGCAGGATACAGAGAGGGACTGAACGATTATAAAACGGATATCTATCCAGAGCATCTTTCTGTACCTCTGAAAGGATATGGGGAAAAGACAGAAAATCTCATGCTTCCAGGTATAAAATCAGGGAAGAAATAAAAAAAATTATTTAAAAAAATCCTTTGAGGGGTAGAGTATTCTACACCTGTACAGGGCGGTGTTTCTCAGGAAAAATCTACATGAGTTTGGGTTTTCCCACAGCAACAACTGGGAGTGGCCGTTGTTGGAGACAGGACTGCAGAATCACCCTGTGCCTGCTGCAGAGCATCAGGGGCCCTACAGGTCTGTGCCCGCGCAGAGACAGAGGATCACTGCTCAGCAAAGCTTCAGATGCTTAACACTCACGCTGACTGCCCAGGAAAGAATCATGTTACACGCTAATTGCATTACAGTGATTTATATGCCCGGGCACCCAAAAGTCGTCACAGCTTGGGGAAAGGACTTTTTTTTTTTTTCCTTTTCATAATAAACCCAGCACGTTCTTCCCAATTACTGGTGAAGCCATTGCTTCTAATAAAATACCAACGTAGGCATTTCTTCTGCAGCTCTCTAGGGTGAAGCTTTGTTTTTTCCAAGTTATCTGCATTATGAGCGAGGAAGAGGACATAGACAGACCACAGATGGAATTCTCAGCAGTGCTGAGTTTTACATCCGAGTGAAGTACCTGAAGTACTCCTGACCTCTGAAAGTTGCCTTCTGGCTGATATCTGGCAAGGCTGCACAGGTATCAGTGATGGAGTTAGGGAATAGAAGTAAGGTCTTCAGATTTCTGACCCATTTCTGTAGGGCCGTACCTGGGCAAGATACTGTACTTGTACGTATCGTCTTCCAGAGGATGTCAAAGTATAGCTTGGGTCGCACAAATGTTCATCAAGCAGGTAAGAGAAATACAGTAGAGAGTGCAGTCATGTTTGGAAATAAAATGAGTGCTTTAACCCTCCACTGCAGTACCACAGAACAGGAAAGGAAAAACAATACAGTCAAGCAAAATCACAGCAGGAATTGTAGTTGAGTGGTTTAAAAACGAACTGAAGTATTTATTATTGTAAGTGCATAACAGCTCTTACAGAAACCATTCTTAACCATTTTCTCTCTTATCACTTTGGAAGGGTGGGATTAAATTTGTGTTATAAAAATTGCACCAAAAATGACTGGATTATATTAGAGTGATGTACTATATCGTGTTCTCTGCTAGTCCTAAATTTACTAAAAGCCTCTTTAAGCTGTCAGACTTCTGAAGCAGTATGAAAATAGTTATAAAAGAATCGTGATTTAAAAAAAAAAAAAAGAACTGCTGTATAAAAAAAATTTTCTCATGAGTGTTTTTGTGAGAGGGGCAGCCTTATTGACTGGAATTCCTGTGCTAAAAAAGTAATCCACAAAATATGCCAGGAATTGTGGCAATGATAAAAGTAGTGTAAAAAAAAGTCACGAGGCACTGAAAGCCTGGAAATTCTGTTTTTGAAAGGAAGTGTGGTGGAAACTGGAGGAAGCTTTACAGGAAGGAGAGGTTGCTATCCTGATACTCTGTCCTGCCTGAAAGAAGAAATTATCTCTAAGCAAACGCCCAGAGACCAGTACACAAAGGAACAAACAAACGAAAAAATCCCAGCAATAAAACCCTGAACTACTTTTCACAGAAGCATGGAAATTAAAGCAGAGAAAGCTTAATTTCCATAGGCAGAGCTGCAGAGAGCAGCGTTACACCTCTTTGCTTCCATATTAGTTCATTAGAGAGGTCTGTGACATCTGGCCCGTGTGCCCTGACCCCACTGGTGATGAATGGGTTTAATCTCTGGCGTGTGACACCAGCGTTTGTGATTCCTGCAGGTTAATTGATTTCTTTTGGCAAAGCACATTTCCAAGTCCTGTTGTCTGAGCAGCATGACTGACTGCAGAGGGAAAACAAGGCATCTTGAAAAAGAAATTCTCCCGTACCCAGCAAGTGATAGGTAGGATGCAAGGGAGGACTGGCCAGGCAGAAAGCGATCCTTGCCAAAGGTGGGCAATGCCAAGTGCAGATGGCCTGTCGGATAGGTGGGAGCTGGATGTCGGATTTGGAGTCCAGCAAGGAGTTTTAAACTGCTGATAGCAAAACACTCTGTTGTCTTTTCTCTCTCAGGCAAGCGTGTAGCTAATAACACACAAATTCTCCCCCATAACTTCTGCCGAGGAGACCACTGAACCTGTCGGCAACGGCAGACCGGACCCTGGCAACAGCACAGACACCACTGCACATGGCAGGGAGAGAAGCCTTACTCTGCAGTTGCCAACCTTATTAAGAATACTGTCTTACTCTTCAGTAATGTGTCAAACTTGAATTAAACTGCACTCTCCAGGAATCTGACTGTAGGATGCCAGGGTGTTTTTACTATGGGAGTGGGCATGTCCCAGAAACGGTGCACTAGAAATTATTTTGTTAACCATTATTTGTGACAACTGTTCTCCCTCTGTATCCGAGCCAGTTTGTAACACGAAAGATCTGTGGCTGAATAATATAAAATTCGTACACAAACGTGAATCAGACAGACCAGGAAAGGAAAGGATGCTGAAAGAGAGAGCGCAACAAAACCAGGTTTGAAGCCTGAATATGTTTCTTCAAAAAGTGGACCTGTGACCGGTTGGGAAGCTGGTATGCTTTGGACGTGAACAGAGTACAACCAAATCTGCTCGGGCTAGACAGCAACAGACAGAAATAAACACTTTTATGCAGGAGAAAGCAGCGCTGTGGGATGTGATCGCCCTCCTACAGCAACACTGCTGCAAAGCTGGCGTGTTGGTGCACTGCAGAACACACCAGCACTGGCACCCAAGCAGAGTCCATCAGATAGCAACCAGCCTGTGACCTGCAGTGCCTCCTGAGAAAGCCCTCTCCCTTGAGAGCTCCGCTGGAGCTGTGACACCGGCTGCGTACCACAGTGCACTGCCCAGTATAAAGGTCCAGGTGGGGTTAGACATGGTGATAAAGATGAGAGCGACCCGGAATTCCTCAGTACCTGAATACCGAAATCCTCCCTCACCACCTGAGATGCCGTCATGCCATGCTGGCAACACACATGGTGCAAAGGGACACGTACCTCCACCGTAATTCTAAGTAAGCGGAACGAGCGCTCTCCCCTCTAAATACAGTGAAGACAAATACTAAAGTTTTCCTAGAAACAGGCAGGCCCTGAGCGAAGGCTAATGCTATGGCTACACGAGGGGGCTTTCGCCTGCTGCGCTGTATCACTACCCTGTCACCAAATAGAACTTCTGGCTCCTTGCAGCGAAAAAAGCCACCCTGAGCACCTAGAAACTTATGTTCATCTTGCCATGTCCCCAAGTGATCACTACTTAGACTTGCATGGACAGCTTATGTGCACAATTACAGAAATAGGACTGGAAGGCAGCCAGAGAGCAGTTCCCATCTTCCTGCCTCAAGACCGAGCCAGGGAGGCCTTCAGAAACACAGGACAGCTTTCATGTCTTCTCCAAATAATCTGCTGTAGCATTTACCTCTTTTTTTCTATTAGGAAGTTCTTCCTAACATCTAATCTCCAATTTCACTTCTTGCAATTTAAAGCCCTTATATGCAGATAACAAACCAGGCACACATCAGACATGTCACACCTCCAAAGCCACACTGAAGTTCAGCTGTGCAGGACTTAACCTCCTTACAAGATACATGATGAGGTCTTGTTTTTTCCACAATGTTTAAACATGTCATTATAAGGGTAATGTATATATCTAAAGGCACCAGGAGGCAGAAAACCTTTCCTTTCTCTGGTATTTGTGCATGTTAGTAGAAAGAAGGTGGAAGTGCTCTTACAGGGCCACAGCACCATCTGTGGCACTGCTTCCAAATCTCTTGCATCCATCTGATATGATAGTGTGAGCCAGAAAGTATCACCCAAACTGTTCACACACTTATGTAAACCTCCGGACACCTTCTTTTCCTCCTAATTGTACTATGTCTAGTGCCAGCGATATGCCAGGGCCCTTCTTAAGGTACAGCAAGGTATACTCAGAATCACAGAATCACAGAATCGTATAGGTTGGAAAAGACCTTTAAGATCGACTCTCTTTGTCTGCAGAATTACGACAGGCTGTTAACGTCTGCATTGTATGTCTGCATGTCTCCCATTCTCCCAGTGGGAGAAAGGCAAAGGCAACTTACAGTCAACACCAGACTAGTCACCTACCCACATATTCAGTATGACATTATACAAAGATACTCTTATTTTTCGACAATTATGAGAAAGAGACTAACCCCAGAAGTTTGTATGTCATGTGGAAGCGTCTTCTGAATTACTGTAGTTGCCAACCGTGAGGTGGTCCGAATCGGTTTCTTTACTGAAAAACAGTAGCTCTTTTTTTACAAGCTGCAATAAGGGACTGGGAAAGACTATCTTTAATACAGTGACCCTTGAGCACATATGTCCCCACATACACAGCTTTCTTCCTTCTTGCCTGATGTTCCTGTGTATTGGAGGCAGTCAGCAGGGCACAGGGGGCTGAGACGGGACTGTGGGCTCAACGTTGACCACCAAGCCCTATAAAGCATCTCTTGCTCTTCACCTAGCAGTCCACTGGTTCCAGCACACAGCAACCCAGATGGCCTGGGCCGTGGCATGCTCACGCAAGGGTAAAAGGGGCCTGTGATCTCAAATACTGTGCTCCCCTCCAGGCCATATAGCCAACAACCGAGATCCACCAGAGCAGAAGCGTGTAAAGGATGCCCAGCCAGCATGACCCAAGCCCCTGTGCTTCGTGCAGCCTCATGCACTCTGCTGAGCTGAGGTTCTTAACACACAACCCGACATCCTTTACCTGGAAGGACCAAGGCCAGGGAAAGAGTACAAGCATAACGTTCAAGACAGAAAACAGGCTTTGGTACCTCCCCATTTGCAATTGCCAGGTTACTCACTGTTGTTCAGCTTTGGCTCGGTCACTTAGGAAGAAGAGGGCTGTGGCCAGGAAAAACATCCCTCCTAGGACAACGACAAACGGGCAGAGCATGAGTGCATACCCCAAGCTGAGGAACTCCCAGACTGGGGACTCCTTTGTGCTTTGTCGTATCAGGTCTGAGATCTAGGAGAGAAGGGCAAAAAAATTAGTCACTTAGATGAAAAAGAGACACGATAATGGTGAAGGGAACACGATTCCCTAAACAACCACCCACTGGACATGTGCATGAGGTTTCAAATGGAATGGTGCCTTCAGTAAAGGCTGAATGTCTTTCGCACGCTTCAGCCTTCCACATGCCACTCTGGAGCCTGGGCAACTTATGCTGCGAGCAGCTTGGCAGGGGTTCTCCTCTCCCTGTCGCTCTCCTGGCCTGATCTATTATTCTTCCAACAACCCCCTTCATCTTCTCCCTGGCTGCTTCGGAGACTGAATGCGTGGGTGTCTAACCTTGCTGTACTGACCAAGCCTCCTGGGGTGCCGGCAGGGCCACACCGGCATTGCTTGGTAGGCGATGGAGAGATCAATCTTCTCCAATTTCTATCAAGTCCTGCTTACTCCTACACCTTATCTACCTTTCAGCAAAAGGAGCTATTAAATTCAGTTTCCATGTATTGAGTGGGAAGAGGGAAATGTTTTTCACAGAACAAAAAACCAGAGATCCCGTCTGATTTTCAGAAACGGAACTCTAATGTGGTTTTATCCTTGTGTCAGGTACAGGCCCCGTTCCCTCTCCTAACCTCCTAAGCTTGCTGCACTTTGAAGTGTAATGGTGTGCAAGATGTGACTCTGCCCGCCGGGCTCAGACAAGGTCTGTTGCCTAGGGGCTGCACTCACACCGAAGAACCACGCTCCACCAAGTTTATGGGCTAAGGCAACCTCCATCTTCCGACAGCCAAAAAGCTTAATTATATGAAAGTGAACACAAGTTTGCGCTTACACGAAGGAGCAGTGACGTGCAATGGCAGTAGTTCGTTCATTATGAGAAGCTTTTGCTAAAACTTAGTAATATTTAATGACTGTCTATAGCTAAAACAATCACATTTTAATATTTACTGTCCAGCAAACAACTTTACTCTCCATAAATCCAACAGCAGTAGCAGCAGTAGGGACGAGTCTCAAGGCAGTGGGTATTTAAATGTCCAGCTGCTTTTATCTGTGACCTTTTGTTGAGGCAGAAATACTGGTTTATACCAAAAGACTGCAGGGAATTTGCAGCATAAAATCCTACTGCTGTGCACACATGCAAATCGGTTCCAGAAATAGTCAAAGCTTGTGCAGCAACTTCTAAACTGCTACGTTACTGCTAATGGAAAAGGTGGCGTCAGACACAAACTACGAGCAAAACCCAAGATTCAAGGTTTAAATCTAAAGACACTTGAAAATTAAGTGAGGAAATGTCACACGCGGGAGAAATCACCAACTCACAGCCCTGCAGCCAACTGCAGCGACCTGGAAGGTAAACGCATGCGAAGAGATGCCCCGGCAGAGGCCAAGCACAACAGATGGTGACAGAAAGGTGACACTCCTGGGGGCTCAAATGAGCAGGTCGCAGAGCGTGCTTTAGCAGGGAGACTCTGGAGCGTTGGTGGTCTCCGTGCCTTAATATCCGTCTTAGAGCCCAGCCTGGCTCCTGCTAGAGCGAAGGGAAGGAGGAGCGGCCAGCCTGATGCCGGAGGTGAAACCACTGCACACAAAAGAGCAGAGGACTGTCTTTCAGGATGGAGCATTCTCAAGTAGAGAGGAGTGAATAAACACTGGAAGAGTGTATCTACAGAAAGAATTGAAGATTTTTAGCCAGACTTCTCTGTTTCATTCCTTGCCCTAGAAAGGAGGAGGAGGAAAATTTCAGTGCTTGGGATATAGCTAAGGAAGTGTTCCTGTCCTCTCAAAGAGAACTTTACTCACAGTGTATAACACGCACAAGGAAAAACAGGATTGTTATGGACAAGTCTCATAAGGACTGATGGTTAAAAAAGTCCTTAGACGGAAGGCAAATAACAGTGGCTATTAGTCTGAGAGACTTATTAAAAAATAGCAACAAGACTTGAATGTGTAAAGAACGCACTCACAGGAAATTAGCAGAACATGCACTGCACCCAGAAGGCAGGGACATCAGTTGGTAATTTATTCCCTCTTGTATCCAGACGCCTTAATTCCCAACATTTCCCTGACTCTTCATTATGAACCAAAATTTGGCATTGAATCAGCCCCTCCGTGTGCAATAGCCAGAATTGAGGCTATTCTAAAATAGGAATTTAGAAATTCTAAATCACTTTTCATTTTTGGGAATGGATACAATTATCCTCCAAAAGGACCAGACAATAAATCACTCGACAAATTGATATGATAAATCAGCAGTAGAGGATGAAAAGCCAGGCATGCACTCCCGATTGCTTTCTCTTATGAATGACCTGACATTCTAAGCTAAAACCACCTTTGAAAATGGAGAGTCTCCAACAAATAAAACTCCCAATGCAGCTTGCCCCACACCTCCCTTCTAAGGCATCATGTTGACCTTTTATACCAACAAATCATGTTAATATTGAATCTGCTACCTTTTTCATTTTTAACCCAACATATTGTTTAACTGCACATTTTCGAAAAAGCAGTGTTTCCTCCCATCCAAGGTATAATTCTTCCCACCAAGCCAGCTGCGCTTTCTCATCTAGGTTTCATATAATCCCCTCACCCATGTCTGCATCTCTTGGCTCTAGAACTTTATCAGGGCCTACATATATGGTTTTGCTGTTAACTTACAGTCCCTATTCCCTGTTGTTTTCTTCCACTCGGTTACAAGCCACCTGCTAAGACTGGAACTTTGGCATCTCCTCTCAAGAGGACACAGGACATAATTACAGACTTGGGCTCCAAGAATGACATACTGTCTGCCAAATGGTCTGCTCTGTATTGCCAGTTCTTGGGTTTCCAGACTCCTCGCAATGATAGCATCCCGAGTTGTCTAACTGTGATTTGGCAAGACCCAATCTAGCATCACACTTGGTGTCTTCTCTCTATCACGAGTAACAAAAAGCGGGGGTTGCAAGCACAGTCAGTGCCAGTTCTTCAGCATGGAGTCATGTGTGGGATTCCTTCCTTTGTTCTGCCAATTGGTAGGTGGCAAAAAACTTCAAAACATTTACTCAAAACTTGGGGGTGGAAAATCAATAAGGAAGTCCTTCTGCTGCTTTGCAGTCTAATCAAAAGTCTTTGATTAACATCCTAACTATGAAAGTTCCCATCTTCTTTTCCCTCACTGCGTAACATAGATCTCAGACGGAGAGGAATGACTTTGCTAAATAAACTTCGGCTCATGGCATTTTTACAACAGAATACAAATGGCATGTGTTCAGCCGGTGGCAGCCAACTGGATGGAGCCCAGCTAAAGAAAATGCCCACTTGCCGGAGAACAAACAGTACAGCTAGCAGGCATGATACAAAACCCCAAAATCTCTGAGTGTGTCTCCATCCGAGTGCAGAAGGCAATGAAGGGAAAAAGGGAAAGTTCATTACCTTTCTTGGGCAGCGTGTGCTGTGTTTTTGGAACGCTGGACAGGCTGTCGATGTAATAAAAGCTCAGGTGGGTTGAAGCCCTAGAAAGACAGCTTGCTTCTGTGTTACTGTCCCTCCTGAACAGCATGAGCGGTTAAACTAAACTGATTTACTAATTAGACAGTGTAATGGTAACATCATCTCTGAAATCGTAATTTCATCTACCCCGTCTCAATTCCTCTGCAATTGCTTGATTTTTCTAAATTCTGATGTTGCCTCTTGGGCACAAATCTTGCTACATAAAAGGATATTTCCACTGCAGTATCTGGCACAAATACCTGATTTTCCTGATTACCAATTTGATACAAGCCAGGTTCTCCCTGGCTCCTCTCGCCAGTACAGCTCCCTAACCCAGCACTCCCTGTAACCCCACAGTGTCACCACAATGGCTTGACGTTCACCCACTCTGAATTCAGAGATGCATGTGAAAGGTTTCTTTGATTTTTTTAAAAAAATCTAATATGAATGCAAATGAAGACTAGAAACCAAAAATAAGGGATTTTATAAAGTAAAAGTAAACAATTTGCTGGACCTGTGGGGGAGCACAAACATTTATACTGTGCTAAATAGCATGAGAAACACATTATAAAAGAGGACGTAAAGCCAACTATTTTATGATACTCATTCTGAAAGCCACAGAAAGGTAAAAGCAATTATATTCTAAAAGTTATTTCAATTTTAACATTGGCACGTTTGGATGTTGGAGGGAAAAAAAGCAAAGCATCCTGTTAATCTTAATTGTGTCCTTTTGAGCTCACAACCAAATTTAGTACTTGGCTGGTGACAATATCAGTGTCCTGCATTAGTGTGTGGTACCCGAGTTTGCCCCAGCAATACCTGTCGCAAGGATTCCTGCACTGCTTCCCCTGTGGCAGGCTCATCTGTGTGCCCTTGTACCCCCTTCCAGGATTAGCAGGCTGCATTATTAAGCGGTGCTTCCTTGAAAAGGCTGCAGTAAATTAAGAGACTCAATCAAGGGTTCTGCTTGCAATGCTAGCAAACGGACTTTGTACGTCTCTTGGTGTTAGAGCAACATTTGCCTCCAGACATT
Organism: Mycteria americana; assembly: GCF_035582795.1. NCBI lineage: Eukaryota > Metazoa > Chordata > Aves > Ciconiiformes > Ciconiidae > Mycteria > Mycteria americana. The sequence continues at coordinate 9,765,510 of NC_134379.1, read as the reverse complement.
TGCCCTGGAGAGGGCTGAAAGTCTGTTTTCTTCATGTCTTTCTCTCCTTGTCATTCATGCCTTTCGTTCCAGGTCTGGTCTGCCCGGGGATTTTCTAAATTAACACTGGACTTTCTCCTGTCCCAGCAGGAGATGCCTTGTACCATGGGGAACGTGGAATCAAGGAACATGGCTCATGTGACAGGGCAGAGTTACTTAAATGTGTAGGGACGGGGGGTGCCCACTTACACGTAGAAATAGGTCTGTGGCACAGGACCACAGTTTGGGAGCGCACCCTTTAGCGGCATCCCTGTCCCCATCTCTCCTTGCAGCACAGGTCCCTTCCCCGGCAGTATATCCCAGGAGAGGGAAGTTGTTCCCCCGTGTTGCAGAAATTGGACGCCTCGTTCTGAAAGGTGCTCGGCACCATGAAAACTCCGTGTCTGTATTGGGAGTGCACAGGGTCCTTGGCAGCTCAGAGAAAGAAGCCACTTATTTAATGAGATTTTTAGTGCACAGAAGGAGTGACAGAGCAGATGGGACAGAGCTTGAAATACCTGAGTGAAACAATGATCAGCTCTGGGTCTCTGGGCTTTCTTTAATGAAATACTTTTACATACTTTAAATGTCCGTTTATAAAAAATACTGAGAACCTGCACTTCTAACCAAAGTCACGGGAAACAACAGGTGCACAGCAGCTCTGGAAAAAAACCAGAACAGGCTGTGAACCCTTGGCAAAGAGCATTTTATATATGGGAAGTCATTTGGTTTTTTAGGGCAGATATAAATCTTGTCTGTTGCTGAGTCATCAGAAGTGGGAAGCTTGTTAGCTCGTTGCAATGAGGAGATAAATCCAGTGTGGATTGGTCTCCAGGTGCTTCATCCTCCCCTTTTTTTGCAGCTGGCAGCCATGTCAAAGATTTGGCCTTTCCATGCACTACAAAAAAGGCTTTTAATTACTCAGCTCAGCCAGGACCAGAGAAATCCTCAATTTAAAGTTACTGCTTGAAGAAACAGATAATAAGGATGAGGGGCTGGGGGCTCTCTTCCTCACTGTATTTCCCTGCCACATGTCCATCAGATGTTGGACTGCAAGGGCACGTCCCATTTTACCCACCGCAGACCGGGTCATACGCAAGGATGAATGTGGGGGAAGATCTCTCCAGGAGGAGGGATACCGTGAGGGCTACGGAACACCAGCCAAGCAGCTGGCACTTGGTAAAGAAACAAAGAACAATAAAAAACATAAATGTGTATCACATTTCATCTACTGTCTCCATCAGGTGATGGAAGACGCTGCCTATACACACATATACTATAAATATTAGAACATGTAACATGCTGCAAAAGGCAAGACAGAGACCTCTGTTCCATCCTTAATCCCACAACAGCAGTGGCATAGCTGCCGATGGTCCGTAAAACAGAGAGTGATGCTAGGAGAATAATTGGCACATTTTTGTTACAGGATACGCTTGCCTTTTTGAACTGAAGTTCATCTCGCACCCTGCTCTGGCCGCAGAGGCAGCACCATGTCATCACCAGCAAGCACGTAATGGGCCAGACTTGAGGAATGGCTGCACAGGTCAGACAGGGACAAAAAGCCCAGACGGCAGCATCACATCGCAACGGTGCACTTTATTCCACTACCCTGCTTTTAAGTCAGACCGCAGTGGATTTGAGCCCCAACAGGCTGTGGCCTGTTTTAATCTAGCAAACTAAATTGGAAAAAAATGTTACTCCAGATAAGCATATCCACAGATCTACTCTGAAGTAGCCATAGCACTTCAAACCGTAAAATATGAATGTTAAACCATAATACATGAATTCCGCTCTCTCAGGCAGGCAAGTCTTTACATAGAGAACTACTTTCTATACATATATATTTACTGGCATGGGTAAACACCTTTGAAGCCAAATCAACAAAAAGGCTGTCTCAAACTGGGACAAGAAGGCTGTGAAATCTACACCTCCGATTATAACTTTCATTAAAAAAGTATCTTAATTGCTGCATTTGCTACAATTTTCCTTGAGCTGCCCCTAATCAAATGCTGATCTGCCTTCCCTGATACTCTGCACCAGTGATAATTAACACTGTTCTGCTAACTACTCGCTAAAGGAAGGTCATTAGCATTCATGCTATTTAAGTAGCTCATTAAATCTAGTTTATCAACCCACTCACATAAGAAAGTTGGGGAAGGGAGAAAAGTGAAGGGTGACAAGCGATAGGCTTATTCTTAAAATCTTTCCAGGTAACACTAGGAGCGGCACAAAACGCCTTCAGAACAGAACAGCTCAGATTTGCCTACAGTTAATTACAGGTCACTCATGCTCAGACCTCTTTTTGGAAAGGATTCTGTTCAAAGAGGAGATGCCTGTGCAGACACTTGTGATCTCTGCTGCCAGGCGAACCAGCGTGCCCAGGCACCGCAAACCGACACGGTGTTTGGTGGCAGGCTCTGCCAAGAGGAGGTCATCAAGAGGAGAGCAAGAGGAGACGCAGCAACTCAGGTAACGCTGCCATCTGCACAACTAGAGATGGACAGATGGGGGAAGCTTTTGCAGGACCCTCAGCACACGGATGAGTGACCAGGGTCCCCGCTCTCACAGAGCCCAGTTGCCAGACCGTGGCACGCTGTCCTGACGCTGCTCGGCTGGAGCGGCTGGAGGTTGTGGCCCTCAGGTAAAAACTGAAGCAGCAGCCAAGGAGGTCAGGACAGGTGGGAACCACCACCAGTGAAGTACAGGGAGTAGCTTTCACAGAATCACAGAATCGTTTAGGTTGGAAAAGGCCTTTAAGATCATTGAGTCCAACCATAAACCTAACACTGCCAAGACCACCACTACACCATGTCCATAAGCACCTCATCCAAACGTCTTTTAAATACCTCCAGGGATGGCGACTCAACCACTTACCTGGGCAGCATGTCCCAATGCTTGGTAACCCTCTCAGTGAAGTAAAATTTCCTAATATCCAGTCTAAACCTCCCCTGGCGCAACTTGAGGCCATCTCCTCTTGTCCTGTCACTTGTTACCTGGGAGAAGAGACCGACCCCCACCTCTCTACAGCCTCCTTTCAGGGAGTTGTAGAGAGCGATGAGGTCTCCCCTCAGCCTCCTTTTCTCCAGGCTGAACAACCCCAGGTCCCTCAGCCGCTGCCCATCAGCCTTGTGCTCCAGACCCTTCCCCAGCTTCGTTGCCCTTCTCTGGACACGCTCCAGCCCCTCAATGTCTCTCTTGTAGTGAGGGGCCCAAAACTGAACACAGGATTCAAGCTGCAGCCTCACCAGTGCCCAGTACAGGGGCACGATCACTGCCCTCCTCCTGCTGGCCACACTATTTTTGATACAAGCCAGGATGCCATTGGCTTTTTTGGCCACCTTTCTTGGACACCTTTTAGCCCATCAAAAGGTGCTGGTGGAGGAAAGCTGATCGCCGGCACTTTAAAACACCATCCTCACACGTTGATGTTGGCAGGTGACAAGCAGATACAGACAGGTTTCAATCCCTAGACCTGATGGATGGCGGCACAGGGGAGATGAGAAAGAATTTAATAAAGCGGGAAGCTAACAGGAGAGCCAACAGCACCAGCGAGCAAGGACAGCCTGTGCCCACAACAGCCATTTCCCTGCCGCATGTGGCGAGAGGAAAGCCTGCAGTAGGCGCCCATTTCTCATCACAGCCAGGGCTAGAAGCAAGGCAAGGATGGAAGAGGAAAGCACTGCTGTGCTCAGATGGGAAGTGAATGACAGAGTTGGAGGAAGGAAAGAAAAAGTACCAAGGAACAGCCTCAAAAGAAAAAATCACTGCCTGTACTCGGTTTTCCTGAAGCAAAAGAGTACGTCAGCGAGTGGAGGGAGACCGCTGTTTGCGTGAAGGAATAATGTAAACCCTGAGTAGGGAAGACAGGTTCATGCATCCATGTGCACAGATGAACACAGAAGCGCAGAGTCACTGGCACTTCTTACAATTATTTAATTTGAAAGGGCGACAAAGGTATAAGCAGAATTAATAATACAAAGAGCTGGAGCTATGATGCAGCCTGTGAAGAGTTAACCGTATTTCACATTCTGCTGCTAGCTACCTCCACTCAGCTCTTCTGAGCCTGACATGCTGTCTAGGTATTAGGGCATAGGAAGAGCAGTTAGAAGACCTTTATCTGATACTCAACATGAGTGGTGAGAATTGGGGTATTTCTCTTAATTCTGTGCTTCAGCAACCATGTCTGCATAGTGGGACCTTTCAAAGATGGAAAAGTTTTTCTGTGTTATGCGAAAGCTGCAGTTGACCTTTCAGTCACTGTAGCACAGGGAGCATGAGTCAGCCAAGCCGGTCCAGAGGCTACAGAAATGGACGTTGGTGCCTTCCACGGCATGAGTGCTTCACTCCTGCTCTCCTGCCACAGAGCCTTCTACTTGAGTAGTCTCCTCTCAAGTGAGAGCTGCCCAACAAGTACGGCATTAGAAAAGAGTAATTCAAAATCATAATTAATATTTTCCCAGTCTAAAGGAAGCCTAAGGCAGCTATTAAATTGGGGTTAAGCATATTTCAGGCAGGCATCCTTAAGTAACTCACAACTTGCTTGATCCCTGAATACCAGAAGGGCAAGGACATTATTTTCTACAACCAAAGTCCTTTTTTTTCAATCTGTGACACTGAAGAGCCCTAGGCAACTTTCAAGATTAATTGCAATCATTCAGGGTCCTCGCCATTCCTCCCAGACATCCCTCTTACGTAAGAAAAAGAACGAACATGCAGCAGAGTCACCTGAGACAGCCTCGCCTGCATCTCAGACCCTGCCTTCAAAGCACGCTGGCCCGCTTATTTCATTCTCCTGCTTGACATTCCCGTGTCACCTGCCCTGCGCAAAGCAGTCTCTTCCAGCGATTCCTTTGTTCTTGCCACTTTCAAATAATTTCTAAAATAAGATCATTTCTCCCTGGGTGCCCAGAACATTGAAGTAAATAAAGAGTAAGCCAAATTGTACATATTTATTCTCTTGAGACATTTCTAATTTCTTTGGTCCTTTCAGCCTTATATGTATCTGTCTCTTCATGTATCCTTCAGAGGGCTACAGAACAACTATATAATTTTTGGGAGCTGGCATTCAAGAGTAAATATTTATTTATATTTAAATATATAAATACAAAGTTAAATTTATATAAATAAATATGTATAGATACACACACCAGTGTCTATGGGATGAATAGATGAGAAATGATGGTTTTAAAAAAAAAAAAAAAGGTCCACAGCACCCAGCAGCTGTGTCATACAGCAGTACTGAGCTGGAAGAGCACATCAAAGTTCTATCCCTCAGATGATGGGACTAGCGAAGATCCCAGTTACATCACTGGAAAACTGTAGCACCTCCAACACACCATGAGCGGTGACACTTAGGGCTTTACATGGAAGCTACTACATTTTATAAATGATGATCTGTGTTCTCTGAAGCTCAATGCATCAAACTCCCATGCATCAAACACAGAAGGGTGCAAGGGAAAGATACTACCCCAGTATATCTACATTTCTTTTCCTCATTAAATTTCCCAGGCCTAATATTTTGAACTGTCAATGTTCTCCGATTGCCAGCTTTTGGAGCAGGGTCTTTTGTTTTGCTCTGCACTAGGATAATGGTGGCATAATGAGGGAGATCTCCAGACAGACCAAGGCCAACAACTGCAGCAGTAACAGAAAGGAATACTACTAATAAAAATCCCAAAACATACACACCCATCCCACCATGGATTCTACACCATCATTTATTATCGTGCAAAACAGTTTCAGAATATCAGCAGGTCAGAACAGCTGCGTGTTGCCACCCATAAACAGATATTTGGTCTGTGAGACCAGACTAACAGTCAAACACACACACAACTGTTCCAGTCTGATTTCTAAAGGACCTATGTCCACACCACAGAAGCAACCGCTCTCCCTTTACAGAGCTGTCTATAAAGCTTTACAAATGCCCTAGGCTAAAAAGATTTAGAAGCTCGCTTCTCATGCCCAAGCAGTCCTTCCAGGTTTGAATTGCAGCCCACCGATAACAGGCATGTAAAAAAGTTGCATTGCACCGCACCGCTTCCCATTCTGCTGATAAATGCGGGCCTTCCTTCCCTAGCATGGTTTAACTTGGCATTTTAGATAAGCAGTTAGTAAACAAAAACAAACATGGGCACACAACCCTGCCAAAACCCGCTGTGAGCACTTACAAATCCAATCAGATAAGGACTGCCAGCATCTCCCAGGAGGTGTGAAGTGAAACTCTGCAAGGCCACTGCGGTTGCACGGCGTGTTGGAATGACCACATACTGCAAAGAAGAAGGGGGAAAAAAAAATACGTAAGGAAATTGAAGTAAGAACCTGTCCAGCTGTCTCGTATTGCTCAGTTTATACCCAGGTCAGGACAAAGTAAACAAGCTCCCGCAGATGTCGGTGGCAGACACAGGTCCATGGGTGGCTCAAACAACTGGGGATCTCAGCAGCCCCTCCTGGCTTTCCAGGACTCCTGATGGCAGGGGTTGAGGGAAGGAAGCTCTGTCCGGTCTGCACTCCTCTCAGCAGCACTGAATGCATGAGTGTGACTAACAACTTTGCCCACAAAACACTTTGCTATTGCTCCTCAGCCTATATTTTGCTTGGCTGATGGGGAGAGCGAAGTTCGAGGTTGCCTGCAGCATGTAACTTGCTCAGCACCGCCAGCCTTCCAAACGAGGACTTTGCTGTAACCTGGGATATTGTGTTTATTCCATAATAAAGGTATCATTTTGTTTCCTAAACCGTAAACGATTCACATCAGTATGAAAGGTCACACATCCTCCCCTCTCACTCCACCTCTAGCCACTTTATATTTTTCTCAAAAATTTGCGATTCCACTTGTGAAAAGTGACAAAGACACATTAGGAAAATTTTCCATAGCCAAGATATTGTAGTTTGGTCTCCACTCCTCTAATAGGACATGACACCCTCAGCCAGGTCATGCAGAATCAGTCTGACTACACAGGACCAGAGCTCACAGAAAACAGCCCTAACCATGGAAGGGGATGAAAGATTAAAAAAATAAAAACAACCAACAAACCCTCGTCCTGTGGAATGACCTTGATTTTATAACACACATTTAAGAGCAATTGTCTCCTGCATAAAACTTGTGAAAGAAGCTGGCTAAGAACATCTGCATCAAGTCCACATATCCCGGTTTATAAATTGATCCTGTCTTGATTTAAAGGCTGTAAGTAATGAAGAATGCAATAGGTCTCTAAATCCAAGTGAGCTTTGTTTCCACCTCTAAGCACTGAATCTTGTTCTGCCTTTTTCTGTTGCTCTGAAGAGCTATCTACCCTGCCAGAAATGACTCTCTTGTTTAGCTCTTTGTAGACCATGATCCCTTTTACTTGTTCACTTTCTCTCTGAAGCCTTTAGTCTTTCTTTAGAAGGCATGCCTTCCCAGACGTCAACTTATTCTTGGCAATCCTTTCCTGAAGTCATTTATTAATTAAGTGTGACATTTCAGGACTGGCATATCCCCAGCTAGAGATACACAGAGATCAATTTACCTTAGCTGACTGAGGTAGGGAGAACTCACTGCTCAGAGACGTATCTCAGGGCACAGGATCTGAAGCACTGTTTCAGTGCTTTAACGCTTCCTCTTACGGAAGGTGAGTTGCCCTGTCTGCAGTGGAAAGAGCCATAAAAAAAGGAAAGAAAAGAAACAGCATTGAGAAAATCCACACTAGAAGAGAAGTGATGCCTATTTAGAATTACCATCTCATTCCAAGCAGAGACAATTAGGAACGATGGGTAAAATTAGATTAAATGCTTTTCCTTAGGGTTTTACCATGTGCTTTCAGAATGACCTGCCAGTTCTTTCATTACTGGTTTGACAAAGCCGAAAATGCACACTGCTAATGCACTTTGATGCCACGTATTAAATGGGTACCCTGTTAAAGTCCTGTTGTGCCACAGAAGAGCAAAAGACGATCAGATCCACAGCAGCCACCTGGCTGCAGATGTTACGACACTGTCCTCCTTTTGCATCCAGGAGCTCAGAACAGACTTGAAGGCTCACAGAAATCCCAAGAGAAAAATAAGGTCTAGACTTTATTAGAGACACAGAAACGTACTGAAGGTCACACTGTGAAACAGTGGGAGGGCTACACAATTCATTACCAGTCCCCAAAGATGCAGGGCAATGGGTGCAACCTGGATAGATCAGACAGAAGAAGAGGGGGAAAAAAAAAAGTGAGTTATTGTTGTTCTTCCCGCCTGGCCCCAGTTCACACAGGTGCAATGCAGAAGCATTCTGCAAGAGCTGTTTGAGAAAGGGCATCTGAGAAGATAAAGTGAAATTCTACCTAATTCTAGACTCCAGAGTTGTGTATCTCTGTGAAACGGGGAATTTTAAACTTACGTTAAAATATTTTTCTTTCTGTAAAGTTTATATTAACAAATCTGGAGAAGAAAGCCTGGCTGGCTCTGTATTCTATCAATATTCTTAACAAAATGACAAAGGAAATGGCAAATTTATTAAAAACTTACCATATTCAGGGAGTTGCAGTGAATTGGTGCCAATTAGAGAAAGAAATTTGAATCATACCTGCATCATATGTGTGTGTGCATATATATATTTATATACATGAATACACACTCACACATATATTAGACGTGATTTTGCATGTACATCTGTATTATGCACACATATAGTTTTGCAAGTAGCAATAAAATTTCCAGCAAGTTTTCAGTTTGCCTAGCTAAAGAAGTTATTGGTGGTTAAAACCATCGATACGGTTTGGCACTATAAAGTACCAAAACTTAGCAAGTTTAGTCTGGAATTCAAGTGACAAACACACACACGCACCCCCCAACCCCAAAACCCAGCATGTGGCAAGCAAGTGAATATGAGATTTTTCCTCCTCCTCTAAAAAGATACTGAACAGAAAAAAAGGCTTAAACCAGCATCTCCAAACACCAAAAACCACTCCACCCTATCGCTACTTAAAAAGCATTTTATTCTGATGGAGAGGAAGTAGTTGGTAGCAAACATTATCTACTGTTCTAGGAAGACAGCAGCAAATTACAGCTCTAAATGGGCATTTTGATACTAAAATAGACCTAAATTCAAACCATATGTGGCCTGGTTTGAACATCCCACAGAAACTGGAGGTGGGAGAGCCACAGCAGCCGAGGCGGAAGCCCGTGGGATCGTCCTGGCTCATCTCTGACTCCAGGTTCAGAGGCAGGCAGCACAGAGGATGGGCAATGAGCTGACCAAGCAGCTTTGGCAAACCCCGGCTCTTTAAATAGAGGTTCAGAAAGGCCATGGTTTACTGCTGACATCCCCTTCCTGTAGTGAAACCAGCAGAATGAGTCGGTCTGAAATAACCAGGAAAGGCAAGGAGAGATCACCCTTCTCCCACTAAAAGGCCATGTGCCAAAGAGATAAGTTCTGATGTTTATGTCTAATCTTTGATAGAAAACTCTACTCTCTGAAACACTTTGCTACCCTTTCTGGGTCAGACAGTAATCTTCAGGACAATGCATACTGGCCTCTTTCGGCACCAAAGGCAAAGAAAACAGAGGCTAACCCCATTCTAGCCACTAACAGAGCCTGGAAATAGTTCAGGTGTCCCTGTTGTAACTACTGTTCAGAAAAGGCAAAGGCTGTGATCCAGAGAAACCAGCCTGGGAGAGACCCTTCACTCAAGCTAGGCAGACACTGTCTAAAATAGTACTGGTAAATGAAGTGAAAGGAGGCTGACCTGGTCTCCAAATCACAGCACAACACGGAGCAGTGCACATTCACCTGCAGCCCTTGGCGCAGAAGAGCTGCAGAGACGCCCCTTGGCACATCCCTCCTGGTCAGAGCGGTGCTCAAGCGTTTGAAGCGGACCGTGTACCTTCATTGAAAGGCACCCCTCACCCTGCCTTAACATCGAAACCTCGGCACTCGGGTCACTGATGTGTGGAGGCACTCCAAGAGAAGCAACAATGAGAATTTCTGGAAATGCTATTTCTCTTCGGCTGTGAAAACAGGGCAGTATTTTATACTACCTAAATAATTGGGTTTTATTTATAGGGAAGGTAATCAGAACAAAAGCAACATTCCTCCATGCCTATAGCACAGGTGAGTACCGGTCTATGCCTGTTGCAAGCCTAAAGGAAGACTTTGACTCTACAGCAAAACATTAAAGCAGCTCCTCCATGGCAGCTCACGACCATTTAAAAAGAACTCATGTTTTAAAAGAAAAAAGAAATATGCAGAGCATTTTTTTGCATGAGTGTCAGGACTTTGCATAAACTGGAGGATGGCTTTTCTCAGCAAAGACCTAAAGAGATTGTGATCGCAACAGCTGAGGCCCTTTAAATTGCCTATGGGCTCTTACACAGAAATGCCACCAAGCCTCTGTCCATCATCTTTATTTTTGAGATGTGCTATGGAGGAAAAACCCCACTATTAGGACCAGATTCCACAAAGTCCCAAGCACTCAGCACGTCTCAATGTTACACGCTTGCCTGCTGCACTGAAGCTCATTCATTATTGCTGTTACAAGGCAGTTTTAATGCTACTTTGGGGTTCTGGTAATTTTGAGGCCAATTTGCAAAGATGGCTGATAAAATCTGTTTCATAATTAGCATGCTCCATAAGAAACATCCCCTCCTTCCCTAAGCACCATCTGAGCATGTGCCTGGGAGGAGATTCGGAGGGTTGTGCTCAGGAGAATAAGGCCTGTTTTGTACAAATTTGCATTTGGAACAACTATGAGCCTTTTAGAATCTCAGGCAGTGCAGTACATTCTGCAGTGCTGACAGTTTATCAAACCTAGCACTCAGCACCTTTTACTGCAGACAATTTGAGGAGCTGCACCCCAACCGTTACACTGGCGAGAACAGTAGATGCAATGGAAGCATGACGCTATGAAGAGCCAACAATTAAATCTGAAGATAATAAGCAAACATCCTTGTTTTGCCAAGGAAATTAAACTTGCAAAACCTCTGAAGATGCTTACCGACTTGCCTGATAGGGTTCTTAAGCAGTCGTGAGATCTGTACATCTTGGGAGAGCTATGATAAATCGTTTGGGATGCAATTTCCAAAAAGCCTCACTTCTGGCATAATGAAATCAGCAGGAACAGTGTTCAACCAGTATTGAGAGCTTTTTATCCATGGAAACAGGATAATATTTATGTATATGATGAAAGTGTTGTTAAGCTTACGCTAATAATGCTTTCAAACTCCTTACCAGCCTCAGGCAAGAACAGACACACTTCTGATTACACCAAATAAATAGTAATCACTAGAAATTAATTTGCCAAACATTTAAAGTGCATCTCACTAAAGCATATCCACACCTTTCTCTGGCTAGGAATTCTTCTAAAGCTGTCAAACATGGTTGTAGCCCTGGCTCTCACCTATTGTCTGACTAAACATCCTCTCAAACCCCTTGTGTAATAGGAATGCACTTCAGACCATCTGTTTACAGGCTTGCATTGATCTAAGTGGATGTTTACATTTATTTGTATAGCACTTTTACAGGTCTATTCGTGCTGATAATGCATTAAGCTGGGCATTATATATGACACTCAGTTCATTTGGCTAAGCAGACAAGAGAATAGCTAGCTTAACGGTTGGCATCAATTACCAAAATCCAATTTTTAAAACATGGTTTTAGTTTCTTTCCTATGTTTTGGAAATTGGAACTAAAAAATTATTTCTCAGTATTTCCAATCATTTCTTATGGCATTCTTTTGCACTACTACAACATAAATAACTGTAAATGCATCCCTGCAAAATGCAACTGACTATAGGATGCTGGTCACGTTAAGACAGACAGCAAATCCTATAAAGCTATTAAAAAGCTACAGGACACTGAAGTCACATTGAAAACAACACAAAAAAATTCAGTAATTAAAATGGGACAATGATAGCATCCTTAGTATACCTGATATAACGAAGTAGCTGGTTGAAAAATGTCTTTTGGGGTTAGCTTGAGACAACATAGGTCAGGTTTCAGCTCTCTCTCGGGCACAGATTTTCTGGAGGACCTTGAACATGTCCGACAGGTACCCTCCCTCCAGCTGCACTACGCTGGCAGCAGAGATGCCTACCTCAGCTGCTCTTTGAGAGTGACTGCTGGAGGACTGCAGATGTGCTCCATGGCCAAGCCCTTACCTGTTTCAGCCAATGCTAGTGAGGATATAAAAGATCTGCTGTTTAAGCCCATCAGCTAATTCTGACCAGAGAGAGTTGGGAATGCTCTTGGGAACATCCCAGTCAAAGGCAGGATGCGACAGGAAGCTCTGGCAGGAGGCAGTAATGACCAACTAGAAATATTGTACTATAATTTCTTCCTCAACACAGCTGTCTGTAGACTGCACATCTAAGTGTTGAGATACCACTTAACGAACGGCCACAGCAGCCTTGAACTCAGCACAAGGTACAGAACCCACGTAAGTTCAGAGTAAACACCCCTTCAGCCCATGCAGAGCTCTATCACACTAAAGCTGAACTGGTAGGAAGAACGAACCTCGGTAATTAAAAGCCATCTAATGCTACTGCAGTGCACTGATAACCTTTGTTTCTCTGTGCTTTATTCACATCTGAGAGAAGTGGCATTAACCACCCCACCCACCTCCCAAACCGTTCCCTGCACAAATGAGTTAAAGATTGAAAGTTCATCAGGCAACGCAGTTATGGCAACTACACAGCTACCTTCAAAGATAAACACAACCTTGAACTGAAACCATACACACAACTTAAGCAGAAGCTTGAAGTTCTTTGCTGGATCAACGTATCAGCACCATTATCTTTACATCTAGGAATACTAAGCCAGATTGTTTTCTCCTTGATGTTTGCATAAGCAACAAATACAAGTCAAGGGAGTTTTCTATTGATGCCAGACTGATTATATTTTTAGTTCTGTCAACACCCTACCAAAAGACCTTGGGCAAGTCCTGTAATGGTTCTGTGCCCTAGTTTCTTTCTTTTTCATACAATAAGCAACCAGTAACCTCCCTCATAATGGGATTTCAACATACAGTATGTTTGACGGGCTCTGTACGTCTCTGATGGAAGCATCTACAAAACATGCAAGGCTCACTAACAAACATCCAGGCTATTTCATATGACAATCTAGCTGCTGAGGTCAGCTTGCTGATTTGAAAGACTTAAAAAGCTCTATGGTGGAGAAAGAATGGAAAATGAAGGACATGAGGTGAAAAGTCCCTGACAGTTTCCTCCTGGACAAGGTGGACATAGTCCAAAAATTCTTTATACTTTCTTTTCCTCCCTCCTCTCCCAGAGGTGGTTTTCTATTGTGTATGTGCTGAATGGTAGGTTTGCTGGAGTTAAGCCAGCGAGAGAGGTAGATGGCTGCCTTTGTGGTTGGAGGAGGGAGGGAGGGAAGGATTTCCTATTGCAGAACAAAGCTGAGTTATTGATAACAAAATCCACTAATGTGCTGACTATTAGGAAATGCTGGCTGATTTCTTTGCATGCGGGGGTTTGCGCAAATACTTAAAATTTGGGGAAAATATTTGAATTCAGTAATGGTGTCCCTTCTGGACTTTTCCTCTCCCTGGTGGTCGGAAAAAAGGACAAGAATAACCTTTTTTACTTTCTCTCTCTCTATCTCACTTTCCTTTTCATCCAGTTAGGGAAAAAAAAGAATAATAATAATAAAAAAATAACAGGCTGAAGTAGGGGCTAGGCATTTGGAAGAAATTGTGAACTTCAGGTTGTTCTTGCAAGCTGACAAACTGCTCTGGCCACCAGAAGAGAAAGATTCTGTTCCAAAGTACACTCACCATTAGTATGTCTGCTGTGATAGCCCAGTTTGAAAACAGAAGGGTTTCTCCGATAAAAATGCAAATCTGTTGTAACAAAACACACAAAAAGGAGAAGATTTATTCACTTGACATTCAAGGGAAAAATAACCTGTCACAAACTTTCCTTTGTTGCTTATTTGCCTCAAACCTGCTCAAAGGATTCTTCTGTACACAATACACTCCTGGTTACTGTTGTGGTTTATCTTGAACATTAGAAAACTAGATTTTTATCAGAGCTCTAGAGGGTTGGCCTGCAACTTCATTAGCGTCAACTGTTTATGAACTACAGAGCAGCTAAATAAAAGGCTGACACACTTGGTAACAGAAGAATATGAGAAGCCAGCAAGAAGAGACAGCCCTGAACTTCCATACTTAAATCATTCTATTCCAAAAAGCCAGTTAGAAAAGGCAAGAAGGCCACAACTCCCCAAAACACAGCCATTTTCATCACTAGGAATCAAGTTACGTGTTAAGCTCTGTAGCAAACCAAATGAGGTTCTCTACCCACTATGTGCAAGATCCCTTCCCTCCCCTGCTAGCATATTGCTGTCCTTTTGAGGGGGACATAGGCCTAGGCACTGTAATGACTCAGGCATTACACTGGTAATATCTACGTATGGTCAGGACGGGACTTAAGTATGGGTTTTGCAACATCAGTGTCTCACGGTGAAATATAACTCTTGTGGAGATGGTCAACAAGATATATTAAAAGCCCTGTGTATGTAGTGGGATGAGAGCTTCTTTCTGTGTTGGTGTGGCATAAACAGCCACCACACATCCTTTCCGCCTCTGGCACTCCCTCCTCACTTACTCCCATCCCACACTGCCTTCCCAGTTGTGCTGGTACAACAGAGCCAGGGATTCAGGTCAGGAAACTGAGATGAGCAAAGAATCTTTTGTTGGGGGGGGAAGTAGGGGAAGAGGGGCTTGTTTTGCTTATTTTTCTTATTTTTAACCCAAATCAGTTCCTTGGTGCAGTCCACTAAATGGTTCTACAAACACTTAGAGCAGGTGAAGAATTGGAAATGATCAAGAGGAGAAACTAATTTAACCTGGCCTCATTATTAAAAGAAATGTTCATCAAACTGAGCCCAATGGAGCAAGGGTGACACGGCTTCAGGAAGAACACTGCCTTCATCAAAAAGCTTTTTACCCTTATTTCAGTCATGGAAGTTTTGCTTTTATGCTGTAGGTTAACAATTTAACAACGAAACGTAGGTTCAACAGGATAAAAACCAAGGATGGAAGATCTTCCACATACGTTTCCCTCTTCCTTTGTGTATTATGAAGAGCAGAACGCATGGACAAAGTGCTACGTAAATAACCAGACTTGTAAAAACCAGCTCCCCTGTTCCTCACCAGCAAGAAGGCAAGGAAAACTCCTGTCCCCCAAAAGGTTGCGTTTTGCCCAGCTAACCCCTTGCTTTTTGTGGCATCTAGAGAGAAAACATTACTCCTGGAATCCCTATTGGTAGTTGGAGATAACAGCTATGGAGATTTGGATTCAGGTAATTGAAGATTCCCCTTTTAATTGCCTTATGTTCAGTTTTTGTTATGTTGAATTGGCTACAATTCATTAATGAAACAAAGCCGGCAAGAAATACAAGGTACACTTTGTACCTGAGGAAACATTGAGATGGATGTTGTTTTGTGGTGTTCTGGTGAGCTCTGATGGGCTGACAGTCACAGTCACTGTCCCAGTCCCTGTTGCCTGCACAGGCGCAGTTTGGGTGGGAGGAGGACCTCCAAGATTGGCAGCTATGGCTCTGATGTGACCACCGCAATTGTCTTTCCCACACACTGGTCGAGACTGCCTAAACCCCTCAGACCATCATGTCACTGCCAGGAATAGTTTGCTTTATTTAGCAAGTCTTACGCATTGACCTACAGAAAGCTTCCTCTATTTGTTTCTAAAACTGTCTTTGTTTCCCACACATTCTCCCTCCCTATCCCCTCTTTTTGTGACTGGATCTGCTTCCTCTGTGATGGTGTCTGAGACAGTCATTACAGCCCACCTGGTCAGCTAGGAAACCTCCTCTTTCCATTTTCCCACTGTCCACTGGTCTGCCTTGAACTTGGCTCTCACTGGAAATGACAACTGCCAAGCTAAGAAACACAGATCCAATGAGTCAAGGTGCTGACAGGAGTTGAAGCCATGTGTCCTGTAGCAAGGGCATACCGGAGCCCCAGGTGGGCTCTCAGGACCTGCTCTGAAATCTGTCCTACTACAGCTTTGCAGCTGCTGTCGCTGGGGTTCTGTGGCTGGATAGATTAAATTGAGCTTGAGAAAGATGTAATCACACTTCTGAATGCAGCATCGACATGCCCTGCCTGTTCACACAATTTTGCAAACAGGCAACTGCTTGCCTTAAGGTTATATGAATTACATACACATAACACATATGAATTGTTACACGCAGCAAGTAAAACTTGCCCCCTTCTGCAGGAATTCAGCACAAGTCCCATAAATAAATCACTGAAATGCTACAAACTTCAGACCGCAACAGTTTTGAATTGTTGAACGTGTATTTCACCCAACACGTTTCCATGAAACACGTGCTTAATATGGGGATACTGATAACAAGAAAAGAAGAACAAGAGGAAGATCAAAAAGTAGGACAAAAGATACTGACATTAAAAAAAGCCTGTCCTTCAGCTGCTAATGGGGATTTATAAAAATGAGTTCATGCACTGCAAAGGGCATATGAGGATATGTGGCATTTCTGCTGGAGAGAGGCTCTAGGGATGCTTACTGCAAATAGGGCAGCCTCCAGAACAGATCACTAGCTCCTGAAATGCTCACGGTTTTGACTCCTCACACACTTTCTGAAGCCTCATTTTACACTGAGATTTCCGCTCTAGAGATATATCCACTTCTAAATCCAGCTGTGTTGTATAATATCTCACCATCTCCGTTTGGTGTCAATCACACAGCTCGTGTGATGAGCTGACAGAAGTTATGTCCCCCTCAATTCTTGTTTATGTGATCAGTTAGCAAATTTTGATTCCCAAAAATGGTAAGTAAAGTAGTTTCAGAGTGGTCGCACCAGCAGCTCTCACAGCAAGATCTAAGCAGGTTATAAACTCCTTCCATGGCTATTTGCAAAGCTGTCTACGTCTTCATTATCTGTATTTCTCTTTGAAATGGTGGGTAAGACTCCCACGTGTACTCTTGAATTTGAAGCAAGTCCAACTCCATCTCAGTGTTGGGCAATATCAATGCCTCAGAAGTAGGTAAGTCACCAACACCATGTCAACAGAAAGTCCCTGGAGTTGAGCTTGAGATGCTGTAAAAGCTCTATGGCAAGTTTTTACCCTGGGAGTTGCTGTTTCTGCAAGATCATAAAATGTCTTTGAGGAATTGAAATAGATGTTGAAATGGAGGTACAACAGGAACTTGCAACAGCGTCAAAAGGAAGGCAAAGCAAAGCATCTCTCTCCAGTCATTTGGAAATTTAAACTAGTCTAAAATCTGCTGTTGAAATGTCTGAGTAGTGTGATACAACAATGCCATACATCTAATGGGTTTCAAGAGACAAGTTTGAAAACCAATGTTTTAAAGAATAGATATTTCAGAAAGAGTGGGACCTAAATATATGCAAATTGCTGTTTTAAGGAGCCGGACTACAACACACAAATCCACACGCTGCAAGGAACACAGAGTAAGAACTGATTGGACTATACAGCCAAGCAAGATAGTAAAAGACAGAAATACAAGTGTCTGGGCAGCTAAGTGATATAGAATGCTGTTTTATTCCACCCTTCCAGCCACTTTTACCACTGCCAATAATTTACTGGATTAGTATGAAAAGATTGGATGGAAAAAATAAGTCTGTCTACCTGCTCCAGGTAGGAGTGGCTGCTACAGAACTGGAAGAGCAGCTGCCCTCAGGGACCAAAACCACCTGCAAGACAGGACTGAGCAGGGGAGAAGAAGTATGCACGTTCAGGGGAGGAAGAGAGCAGACAGTTGACAGCCTGCAAGGGACAAGGTGATCATGCCAAAGGATATGCAGGTCTTTTCCAAAAAAAAAACCAAAACCCAAAAAGCCAAGAAATTAAAAAGCAAGGGCTCTGCTGATTCTTGCTGGAGTGCTGAACACTTCGTTTATGCTGATGCCAGTATCAGTTGAAATTAAAAACTCTCGACGGTAACTAGAGCAGGGAGGGAGATGGTGATCTGGTGGCCACCACAGCTCAGTGTGAGAGAATACCATCTCATGGGGACCCATCTAAATGCTTGGAAGTGAAAATTTTAAGGCTCTGAGATAATGAGGGGTCCAAAACCAGTAACCCTTCAATTTTAGCACGGTGTGATCAATGACAGAAGTCTAAGGACAGTCACAGTACAGAAGGTCTGGAAATACCACCATGTTGGGGAACAGACCAGAACATTACTCTTGCCTTTCACAGTCAGAACTCAAGGATGCTGTTTCAGGATGAGAGCCAGGACATAGCCATCAAGGAAGCTATCAGAGATGAGAAAATCCACCCACAAATTTTACTGTATTCTTTCCAGAACAAGCCATTATCATGGATTTTGACATTAGGAAGGTAACCTAGTCCATCATGCTGTCCACCATATCTGGGTGTTCCAACCCAACTCCAGAGTCAGAGAAGAGTCTCTCCTTCATTTTGGACCAATGAGACTTAAAACAGAGAGTAATGACAAAGTGCTACACCATGCAACCTTGCAAGACAGGTGTCCTAGGGAAATACAAGGGAATTAAACACTCTGGAAGTCTATGAGATTGCAACAGCATTGAATAGCATGGGAAAACAAGGGCCCATGTTTGAAACATGCCTTGAAAAGTCAATTCAGCTGATACATAGCACCACCATGATAATACCTTGTGTTACGAGACATTGGTAGCTCCAACATAGACCTGTTCTATCCGTGGGGTTAGCACCTAACACTAAACAGCAACAGCAGCAGGTGTTGTGTCATTGTTTTCTGTTTGTATTAATTTAGAGTGGATGGCTTGGCCACAGATCTTCTAACTCCAGGTGATTTACAAACATTAATGATCTAAGCTACTGTCATGATTTAACCCCAGTCAGCAACCAAGCACCACACAGCCGCTCGCTCACCCTCCCCCATGACCCCAGTGGGATGGGGGAGAGAATTGGAAATAAAGTAAAACCCGTGGGTTGAGATAAAGACAGTTTAAGAGGACAGCAGAGGAAGAGAAAATAATAATGATAAAAGAACGTACAAAACCAGTGATGCACAATGCAATTGCTCACCACCCGCTGAACAATGCCCAGCTAGTCCCGAGCAGCGATTGCTGCTCCCCGGCCAGCTCCCCCAGTTTCTATACTGCGCATGACGCCATATGGTATGGAATGTCCCTTTGGGCAGTGTGGGTCAGCTGTCCCGGCTGTGTCCCCTCCCAGCTTCTTGTGCGCCAGGCACAATAGGGAGCTGAAAAGTCCTTGACCAGTGTAAGCACTACTTAGCAACAACTAAACCATCAGTGTGTTATCAACATTATTCTCATGCTAAATCCAAAACACAGCACTATAGCAGCTACTAGGAAGAAAATTAACTCTGTCCCAGCCGAAACCAGGACAGCTACCCTGACCCTTTCTAAGTTAAGAATCCTAATTTTTGCAGAGGCAAAACAAAGTTAAGTAACTTGCCCACTGTCACGTGTAGAATCTGTTACAGAGTGTTCAGATCTCTGATTCCCCAGTCAGTACAATAGCTCAACTCTTATCTGCTTTCTATGCATCAGATTTCCAGCAGCAGAGAAAGCATATTTAGGGCTTTAGAGGCAGTGTTACCTGCAACAAATGTATGCATCAGCCTGACAGCATCAGCAAATAGGCTTATATTCCTCATACCCCCTCCATATGCAGATATAACTTCCTTTGCAAATCATTGACTCTTTATTAGATTTACTGCTCATGCATAATAAAATAAATTGTTTCTAAGACTGGTTAAATAATACCAGCTATATTTATATATTTACACAATGCAGAATAGCCACATGGCTATTAAAAAAAACTAAGAAAAAAAGATGAAAATGAGACCAATAACCGCCTTTTGTGGCAAAACTTTTGAAAACAGTGTTTCCAGCTTAGGGAGGACTAAGGGACTTAGGGAGGACTTTCTGCATAACGAGACTACACACCACAAATGAATGTGTCTGTCATCAGGGTTGAGAGAGGAGAAAATCACAGGGCTGGCTGCACAGCGAGGTGGAGGGGAGGGGCGGGTGGAGGGATGTGACAGATCCCTTCACTCGGAGACGGCTGATGATGAAAGGAGGGTTAATGCTTGGCCAATTAGTAACACCCTCTTACAGGCTGTCTGAGGTGATCATTTTTCTGCTCATCACTGACTGAATTGAAGGTTAGTTCTAGACCATGCCACAAAACAGAGGCCCAAATCTCCTTCTGACACCTTCTAAATAGCCAGAGCAGGCATTCTTGGTTCTGTCTTAATGTTTTTAAACTTTAACTCTTTCTTCCTGTGTTTCCCCATAACGATGGCAGCTATTGAAATACTCAGAAGATAACCATGGCTAGGCCAGTGCTAGAGATATAGAGAAACAAGGAACCGCAGGAGGTTGGTTGACTGGTTAATTGCAAATGAATTCTCCTTGCTGGGTGGAATGTGCACTGCAATGGGGAAGCGAAGGGTGGGCTTTCAGAAATTATCCCACTACTCCAACCATCTCATGTTTTCCCTTCAAAAACTTCTCCCAGTTCCCAGGCTTCTCTCTATTACATTGAAAGGGAACCTGGGACCTGTTCCATGTACTGGATTTCTACTCTCTACTGAAAGCACAATTCTAGCCTGAGGCTGGATTATTATACTTGAGTTTTTCCTTTTCCCTTCAGTCTATTTGTCTGGATCTATCTGATGTCTTTTTATGTATTTCCATTATAAACACTCTGGAGGGGCCATATTTTAATCTGCATTTGTGCAGCATCAAGTATTGTGGGTTCCTGGGCTATGACTAGGACTTTCAGGTGCTATGGTAATACAGATAACAACAAATTGAAATTACATGGTAATGACTATTGGTCTGCAGCAAGCTACCTCGTTATGGAAATTAATGGTACTTATAGGTAGCCAAAAGCATGCCCACAGACAAATTATACTGTGATTATAATTTGGTACCACTGCAGCTACAATACTCTTATTGTAAGGGAAGTGGTAATTTTCCTGTACCAAAACATTAGGCAAGAGCAATAGAGGTATGGATAGAGGTATAGATAGAACAACATTAGGCAAGAGCAATAGAGGTATGGATAGAGGTATAGATAGAACAACATTAGGCAAGAGCAATAGAGGTATGGATAGAGGTATAGATAGAACAACATTAGGCAAGAGCAATAGAGGTATGGATAGAGGTATAGATAGAACAACATTAGGCAAGAGTAATAGAGGTATGGATAGAGGTATAGATAGAACAACATTAGGCAAGAGCAATAGAGGTATGGATAGAGGTATAGGGAACTGCGGATTTCCATGCATGCGCTAAATCCCCAGCTCTAAATTCTGATGACAGTTAGCAAGGGCGTAAGAAGTTGAGATATCGTTTTCCCTTCAGGCACATCTAGACAGTGCCAAAATGCCAAGGGGCAAAATGAAGGACCTTCAGAAGGGGAAAAGCAAGACCAATATCTCAGGCTTCCTGCAGGGGACAATGCACACAGTCTTCTAAGGAGTTTGGTAGAGAGAGTGAGACTGGCATATGCAAGGGATTATACTTACATAGGCTCCCACAATGCTGCTCTTGGCAGCAACGAAGATCAGACAGATGAAGATGGCTGATCCTAGCATGCCAACGGCACAGACAAGAGGATCAGCTCGCTGGGTTTTTAACCGGCACCATTTGGTTGCCCCAGCCCCTGTGATTACACCCAGGAAACCAGTGAAGCATGTGATTGCTCCGAAGATCAAGCTATTAAAAACAAAAAAGAAAAAAAGAGACAGTTATTTTTTTTTGAGTTTTTCCCCAAAATGGGCATGGTCTTTGAACAAATTATTCGGGTAAACTGACTAATGGAAATCTGCATATTGGCTTTGCAAACTTAAAACAAAACAAATGAGCTCCCCTGCTGAGTGCCTGTGATTTTAGCACTCTTCCCCTGCAATTAAGAAAAACACAGCATATGAAATTCAGCCTTGTACACAGGCATTGATCAACACGCAAAGAGCGGCAAAGGGTTCAGACTGCTTCTTTGTGTGGAACTGAGCTTCCTGTCAAGTGCATTGTACAGCTAATTATGTATGCACAAAACTAAGTCATAACCTGCACATTGATCATGTAAGGGGAAATCATGGACAGAACAGGCACTAGGAAGCTTAAGGGAAAGGAAACCTAACAAGACTTTAAATACCAGTGACTTTCAACATCCTTTGACTTTCTAACTCCTTTCAGACCACTTCAAAGAAGCCTGATTAGATTATTTTGCTGTTATGTTACACATTCGGAAGGTGTTAATTTAAATTTAAAGAGCCAGGAGCTGTCGAGGATTCTTTGTATTCTATGTGCAGGACTTGGATTACAGAGTCTTTGGCAACTACATTACAGTAGCTCCAGGGCAGCTCAAAATATAGGTGTCATCAAGGAGTGGAAAACTTCTCTTTGTAAAAGCAGATGGGCAGTCTGACTGGAGCTGTATTTTCTGCTCACTGCATTTTTGCAGAATAGACTGAGACTGCCCGCTGGGCACTCTAGTTGATGGTACTCCAAGCCACTAAGTAGTTTACTTGAGATGGGATTGTGTCAGCTAGAGCAAGAAGGTTTTCCTAATGTTATTTTTCCCTCACAAGCTAAAAAGCAAAAGAGCTGACAATAGGCAGTTTTTTGTATCTTTTATTCACCTGGAGAAATGCTTTTTTAGCATTTTATGTTTTGTGCCATCATGGTAAAGCACAAAACGATGAATTACTTTCCATAGCTTATGTGCTGCAAGCAATATTATATAACTGGGACTGAAAAACCAAACCACCGTATAACATCAAGCAATCCAGACCAAAGTGTCCCAGATCTCTGCACCATTTTTCAGCAAAACTCAGCATACACAGCAGTGCACAGAGCAATGAAATGCAGTGAAGTCCTCCCTCACACAGAAACAAGAGTCTTCAGGGTCAGACCCTGCAGCCTTTAGGGGAACCCTGAATTATAGCCACCACTGGTGGCTACCCAACCTGCCAGCTGATTCTGCTGCTATCACAGAAAACAGTGCGGGTCTTAAGAAACCAAGCTCTGCCTCAGGTCTCCAAACATCTTCTAAGGCAAAGATAGCAGTCTCTTTTCTACTTCTGCACTATAGCCTGGGAATTAAGATAAAGCTGAGGTCATTGCTTCTCCCTTGGTTTGACTTCATGCAATGAAGAAAAGAAGAGAAATAAAACCTAGTTTACAATCCCTATTTCCTATCATTGTTGTAAAGACCTAGAGGAAATTACAGACATTCTAGTAACTTGACTCCATGGGACTTGCCTGTTTCCTCTGGTAAATAAGCGCCCACCCCCTTTTCCCCCTCTTTAAAGCAGCGGAGTATGAATCTCACCTATCTTTGGTGCTGCAGGGCGGTGAGCTGCAGGTCTCTGCTGTCTTCTGCACGACCTGTGCTCTGTGAAGGTAGAGAGGGATCCACATGCCAAGTGCCCCTGTGGCAAAGGAGACAGCTGAGGTGGCCAACGATGAGAACACGTAGCTGCGGCTGTGGAGACGCAAGAGGCAAAACCAAGAGAAGGTTTAGTGGGAAAAGTGAAAGAGCAGGAGCCCCAGGACAGGAAGCCAGTGCTTCAGTGACAAAACAGTGTTCCCCCATACTAGTGACCTCCCTTGCCAAGGGGCAGAGATAATACAAGGTACAAAGCAACGGAGAATAAGAGGCATGGAATATTTCTTCATATGTGATGCTCCATCGATAATTATGTACTTAACTCTTCAGAGGTGCTTCAAAGAGACCATTTGTCATGGGACCGTTTCAGAAGACAATCAGTACTCAGTCACTAAGACATGATGTGTGAATTACAGGGCTTTCACTGTAATATCACCTGTTTACCCGGATTACCAGTTTCACTTCTCCCTCCCCACCCAGGCCACCGTATGATTACTACTTGGATAAACTAACAAAAAAAGTAATATAGAAATACTGATAAATTAACCATCATCACTTTTCATTGTCCTTTGATACTGGATGACAAAATACCAGGAAGGCATTCTAGCCAGCAGTTCTAAAAATGAAGGACACCACAAGTTTCCCAACAGAATTCTGATGCAACATTGAATTCACAAGTATAAGTATTTGCACATTCACAGGCAAGCTTTCTGGAAGCAAGGGCAGCTGCTTAAACACTTGTGAGCATGTGGTCTTTTATGCACATATAGAAGCACCCAAGCACATTCAGTGCTTGTGCATTCAGTCACATGTGGTTATATAAACATATATATTTAAACTTGCCATGTAGTGCAAGTTTTTGTGTATTTTCTCCTCTTAAATTGCTCTGGCATTTAACTGTCTTTTTCCCCTCAGCAGAGTAGCTCTTTCAAGGAAGAAAAAGGATCTAAGCGTCTGAACAAGAGTGGCCCAACAATTAATACAGGAACACAGAATTTAGCAACACTTCAAAAGCCTTGATTTGTCTGAAGTATGAGCCAAACAAAGCAGACTGTCTCTTAGATCTCAATCTTGGAAAGGTTAGAGCAAAAGTTGGAATCCACCATTGTCACTGCAGTTGATACCTTGTGAAAATGTAACTGTGATTTTCTTTCCTAGGTCCACAGAATAAGCTTCCTGCAACTCCCTGCATGTTGTCACTTTCCAGTCTCACAGTGCTAAGTAGTACAGGCCACTGGATGTTCCAAATTAAGCATTAGAGGCAAAGCATGCTTTTTACTAGAGTGCTCTTACTTTCTAATCAGTGCTTTCATGTCTCTCAGCCATGACGTCCGAGCCTTCAGCTGTCCCCCAAGTTGTTCAACATTCCCTCTTTTAGCAGCAGGTACAAATATCAAGATGAGCGTCCCTGTTATCATTCCCAGGAGAGGAGATACCTGCAAGAAAGGAACAGGGAATTAGCACAGGAGTCAGCAGGGTTTGCTTTGGTCAGTAAGAAGCAGATTACATTCGTTTCATTTCAGCGACTGGATTCTTTACAGCTAGCCAGAATCTGTAAGCACCCTGAGGCATCTGCTCCTTTCCTTCCTCCCTGTTGTTCCCTGGACTCTCTTCTCTCACTCTGGAAGCATGCAGCTTTGAGAATACTCTGATTAAGGCAGTCCACTTCTTTGTGTTATTCAAGTACCAAGATTCATCTAAATATGGTTCTTCAGTGATGTTTAACTCTTTGGAAACCTACTCCCAGCTGGGCTAAGAGACCAACTAGTTTCTGGGAGAGTGCAGAAGCCTTTTAAAGGCAATGAGACCAAGTGACAGATTTCTGGATGTAGGGAGCATGCGGGCTTTGAAAATCCTTGCTTGACATGCATCCCTCTTCCAGCTAACCTGCAATGGCTTCCTAATCTTAGGCAGCTTCCTCAGATAACCTCAGCACAGCAGACCAAGAAACACTGAAAATTCAGGCTGGAAGACAGGAAAACGACACATCCAAGGCTTAGGTTTCCCAGTATCCAATCCTTTCTCCCAATCACTAGACAAAAATACAAAGGTCCCACAGTGTTTTGCAAGCTACAAACATGATTCTTGTTTTGACACTGAAATTCCATCATTGTTAGAATGGAAAATAGCTCTGTTAGGAAGACAGGAACACGGATTTTCACCGAACTATCATCTCTTCTATACATGCCATTTTAAAAATAAATTCCTGTCTCCAAAAAAATATGCTTTCAATAATAACCTGAGAATGGCCTTTACACATAGACCAGTGTTTCAGGTCCAAAGATGACAAACCCAGAAATCTTCTGGGAAGGAAAGGGAAGACAAAAATATTTCAGAACTGGAAAGTCAGGAAAATCCCTCATCCAGGGATAAATGAAGCCTGATACAGTATCCTCATCACAGCTGAACACAAGACACAGCACTAGTGAAAAAAAATTGAAATGCTGGGATTTTCTAGGGCCATATAATTTAAAGTCTCTTTGATTTTTACGTAAAGGCTTAATTCCCCAACAGGACAATATCCATTGATACTCAGTAACGCTCCAATGAAATGCTGACATTACTGTTAGATCCAGAGACAAAGCTGCCACGTGTCAAAGTGCCCTTCTGTCTTCTTCAAGCCCACTGAAGCACAGATTATTCCTGACCTCCTCCGGATTCGGAGACCACAGGAGATCACAGAGGGAAGCATCACCTAGGGGAATCTTGTACATCTTGCAAGAGCACAATAATTGCCACAGGGACGGAGGCTGCTTTACGCTGATGTCTGGAAGCTTTCAACACATGCTGTTTGACTACAAAAACTAAGCAATGCTGTCCAAAGCAACCATCATAGAAGTGTGCAACTTCCCCACAATTTTGCACGGTCAGGAAATCATGCATCAATGTGTCATTTATAGTGGAAATCATGACCTCATAAGGGGTACAGTTTTGCAGATAGCCTGGATTTCTCAGGATAACTACAGAGACTTCATCTGAAGAGAAAGATGCTAGTGAGGATTTCTTTGCACAAATTAATCATTTGGGTTTCACAGACAGAAACACAAGAGCGCTCCAAGGTATCAACCTCGTTAAAGCCCACTGACCAGGAGGAGGGGCTTTGGGGTTTCTTATTCCTTGTGCTGGCCTCTGCTCAAAAGCTAATTTTACCCTTAAAGCATTTCTGCTACTGAATGAAGCAGCCATCCTCTTGGTGTGAAGCTGTAGGCTATTAAACTTTTCATTTCAGGTTCACAGCTGGAAACTTCTCTCCGCTCTCCTAGCTGCAGATGAACTGTTTGTGGTGATTTTCCTGGCTTTGCTCACCCTTGCTGGACAGGGAGGGAATGGCCTGTGTTACAGAAGGGCACATTTGCTTGAGATGGGAACCCATATATTTCATCACCTGCTGTTACAAATGGTGTTGGCCTGAGCTTCATGAGATTCATTGTCTTCATGAAATGCCAGAGCCAGAGAACGCACCTCACAGGGGCTCATGCCACCCAGACTGCCAAAGGTCAGAAAACAGTTCTGCTGGGCCACTTCCTCTCAGCTCTTTCAAGACATCTTTGTGTGCAGGATCTGTTTGTGCGTATGTGATTGGAGTGTATTATCTTTTCAGCACATTTATCAAGGTCCCAAGAGGTTAAAATAGAAGGAAACCGACTGTCTCAGGGCACAAAAACAAGCGGAAACTGGAACAAAGTGTTTTTTCCTCAAAGCAGGAAGCCATTCTCAGAGTTTCTTGACAGCAGGGGACTGAAAGACTGTGGAGTTGATTTAAGGCCAATGCCTCGTCTTCCCATCCCCATCAAGAAATCATGGTTGACTGATAATAAAGTGATTGGAACATTCTTGCTCCCAGGGAGGGAAAAAAACAAGTACAACGAGCCAAAACCACATACCTCTCCCGTTTGCTTCGAGAATGCATCTGCTATGCACTTAATATCCATAAATGCAATTTCCAATCCTTTACCTTTTATATATAACAACAGGTTAAGGAATTGTGTGATAGAACTCTTCCTAACACTGATCAACCGATGCAACTGTTATTATGATGTTTATTAACAGTAGCTTACCCGCAATGCCCAGTGCCAGTCTCCAGCAACCTGCTTCACACTTGATCCGGTGATGTATCCCAAGCCACTGCAAGAAACACAAAGATGAGAGTCAGAGTACCACAATCATAGCTGTTCTTAAACAAAGATAAAAAAAGTCACAATCAATTGTGTGTCCTAGGTGCTCTTTTCCCGCAGGAAGAAAGATGGGGGATGAAGCTGATGGTGGCTAATATGTAACTCTTCCCAGCACTGTTGACCTAAAAATGCTCAAATCTGACGGAAATTCAGACACTGATCTCAAGTTTATAGCTGACCTTTCGACCTACAGTGGATGGAAACAAAGCCTCAAAAAGAATTTATTTCCTAATTTGATTTCTACATCAGGCCTTTCTGTGCAGTAATACGAATACTTAACAACTTTATGTTCAAGCTCTCAGTTAAGAAGTGCCCTTCAAGGACACACCATATTCTATCATTAGATTTTTTTCTTGCCGTTTAATAGTACTTGGTTCTGATTACTCATGAAGAGACCGTTTTCCATAAGCTTATTAAAAAAACCAAGAAGAATATGCAAGGCAGTCTGATGGGAGAACATCAGATGTGAAGCTTGGAAATCCCCTCTGAAGATAAAGGAGCAGCGGGACCTTCAGCTACATGCTACAAATCACACTGCGGTAACAAAAGGTGGCTCACAGGAGACTAGATAAAGGTGAACGTGGCCCTGCTTCTCTCAAAGTGAACTGAATGGATGTGAATTTCCTTTTTTTCCAAACTGCTGCATTTGTTGCTGAGATTGCCTTGGCTGAAAGTTGCCAAGACTGCTGCAGGGCAGCTGTCAGCCATCACATGCCTTTATTGAACAGTCTGCTAAGCTTTGGAGGTTGCCATCTATAATCACCCCCAAACCGGGCTTTTTACACACACGGGCCCCAAAATCAAACCATGGATCTAAACCTCTGTTGAATATTGAGAGAATTAAGTCCCAGAATCAGGCTCAACAGGATGAATATTTGTTATTTCTTGCTAGCCACAATTCACTGAATTCTCTATGGCAATCCTTGGCATCCTCGGCCCTCTTGGGAAAATATTCTTTTCACCAGTTAAGGACTTGGCTATCTCTTTTTCCTCAAGAGCAAATGGATGTTTGTGAGTTTGATCTCTGGGATGAGTGCTCTAACTTGTAAAGTGCACCACCCTAAACCAGAAGTTTTTCCCTGAGTTGGGGGGGATTAAACTGCTGCCCATGTTTTCCCTGCTGGAAACGTGATGCCACTCCTGCACAGGATGTTGTCCTCCATGATGCCACTCCTGATGCCACTCCGTGATGCCACTCCGTGATGCCACTCCTGCACAGGATGTTGTCCAACTCCAGGAATCAATATGCAAACTATGTGAACCCACCCTGCCTACAACCTCACAACAGAGAGTCAGCCATTATTTTAAAAAAAATAAAATAAAAAAAAAAAAATCGGACATTTCCTCCTGTCCCAACAATCAGATACTGCATTGGGCTCATAAGGGAACTCAACTGAAAGAAAATGCCAGAGGAAATAACTACTCCAAATCTGTCTGTTGCTTTCATCAAGCCTCTATGGGCTCAGCTGTCCTCCACTGCTCTGCATTAAGACTGATTGTGAACGATCATTACAGTTCCTCTCTTCAGCCTTATCTACGGTAGACTTCACAATTTCTCCTAATTGCTGTTTCAGTGGCAATAGCACTAAAATGGCCATTACTATTGCAACTACCAAGTCATCTAAGATTGGCTTAGCCGCATCGTCCAAACTTAGTCAGATTGACCAAATTCACAGTTGGGCAGAATTTGAGCTGAACCTATTTTTAAAAGTCAAAATTTCAAATTGTGTATGTTATATAGCATACTCCTCTTGAAACCTCTGATATTTAGTCTGTCACATAGAAGCAGGTACCCATTCGCAAACTTTTGAAAACTCAGCCCAGTGTCTTAAGAGATGTTGATTTCACAGTAACCTAAAAGACATTGGCTAAAGAAGTCCTAGACCTCAAATGAATTGAAGCAATGATTCAGAGAACCAGTATAACATTATTCAAAATGATATTTTAATTTAATAATGATAAAAAATGTCAGCTAAAATATTTTGATTCCATTTCCACACCATTGCTGTAAAAAAAAAAATCCTTCCCACTGATTCCCAAAAGTCACACGTGAACCAGTAACAGGGCTAGAAAAAGAATCCAATTCCTGCAACTAATTAGTCACCACTCACAGTATTTTCCTGTCTAAACCATTCCAACCAAAGACAGAAGAACTATAATTGTTAGCAACTTAAGACCTGTGTGAACTTACTTTAAGAGACAAGCCAAAACCAGATGAAAGAAGCATTATGTCACTTACCTGCCAAGAGGAATTGCGAAATAAAAAACAGACAGCATAAGGGTCCTTGTGTTTTTGGTGAAAAGGTCTCCTATGATGGTTGGTGCAATAGTGGAGTAACTTGCTTCACCGATGCCAACCAAACCTCGTGAGAGCACAAGAAGCCAGAAATACTGAGAAAAGAAAGAAAACACCTTAGTAGGTCTTCCCTTGTCTTTTTGAGTTCAGGATGGACAACAGTGCAAGCTGTGCAAATAGGGAAATACAAACCCATGTGACTGGAAAGTGCCCCCCATATGCATTTATTTTTTAAAACCTCAGACTCTATTCATTTGCCTCTTGCTGGGGAGGAAAGGGACTATATTTTTTGTGAAGACTTATAGGCATGGAAGAAAAGTAGTAATAACACACGTTTACCCAGCGACACTCAAGAAGGTATTTCTAATACAGGCAGAAGACCCTCAGTTTATTCTCAGGGTGTAGCTCACTCTTGTTAAGCCAAAGTGCCAGCAACCGGCACTGACAGAGGAAGGTTTGGGGAGGCGGGTGAGTGTAACAAATCCTGCTCTGGGATCCAGAAAAGCAATACCTGCTGAGCACAGTCCCAACCTCCCCAGCATGCCAAAAGACAAGTTAAGACTGGTGAAATCCAAAAGGCTCTTCAAAGCTGTGAAAGAGTTGAACCTGCAACCCCCCAAACTCTCAGTTTTCTCCGTGATTAGAAGCTACTGAATAAAGGAAGTTTTTCAAAGGTGCTAAGCACCTTTCTCACTCCACTTGCCTTGGAAAAAAGCATAAATCTCCCCCTCACAGCAGTAAGGTAGAGTAAACCGACACTGAACACTTCTGAAAAACCTCAGGTTACGATCTGAGCTGAGATGCACACAGTTACAAAGAGAGAAGACTTGAGCTTTAGGGTGAACCACGGGAACAGCAGCGTGCTCAGTAAGCTGTACCACCAGGTGAAAGATTTAGAGCCAGTCAAGGCAATGGCAGAGGCTGAAAAGGCATTAAGCTGCCCGGAGAATTACGTGCCCTTCTGAGTACAGGGCAATCCAACAGAACGAGGAGATGGACTTCACATTCAGCACAATGCAGCCTCAAATGGAGGAAAAGGAATTGTTCATCTAATAGAATTTTCTTCATGGCCCGTTGCCCCGTTTCAGCCAACAGTTTCGTAAACTGCAAGGACCTGATTTTCAAGCCGATCTCTTTCACTACACTTGCAGTTTTCTGGGTGCTGCTGTGTGAAGGCATAAGGCACAATACTTTGATGCCTAAATACCTGATACATGAGCACAATCAAGTTCTGAGACATCTAAGCAGCTTGAGCTACACCCAGAAGTAATTGCAGGTGCAGAAATTAAACAGTCAATTGCAGAAAACTGTAAGCACAGGGAAATCTATTTCTACAAATGTAACCTCTACAAATCCTCAATTTACTGTTATTATTCTATCAATCACCTGTGAGAAAAGCAGCAGGGATTATGATATGTCCTTAAACATGGAAGTGCTTTGAGAACAATGAGCGATTACTGATTCCCCTTCTTCAGATGGGAAAAAGTTGAGTTACAGGGAGGTGACTGACTTTGTGCCTTACAGCAAAGCTAAGCCAGGATACAGGGCTCTCATTCACAAACATGGAAAAAGCCATGCAGACATCAAGACACGTGCCTCAGTCAAATATATCCATCAGCAGACAAAAATCTACCACTGACAGGTTTTCATTGTCTTCCTCACTGTAACCCTCTGGTTGAAAAGAATTTCTTGAGCATTCCTATAGTCACACAGAACAAATACTTTTGTGCACTATTCACTTCCTCTTACTTTGATGTAAATTCTGCATCAATGCCTATTTTCTGAGTGTATACAAGTTCCTTGTTCGCTGGCAGGGCGTTTGCAGTGCTGCTATCGTTCATATATCTCCCATAAGCTGCACATACGTAACAGACACATGGGTGTATGCAGAAAGGGCAATACTGTGACTCAAGCAATTTAATTTATGCCAATTACCAAATGCTAAACCACTCCACTGCAGAAATATGCTGACAATGATTGGTGCACGGGTAACCAATGTATTTGGAATGAGCAACAGTATTTATAACATGCTGAATGACTTAGTCATGCAGAATTAGAAAGTGGGGGAACTGGAGGCTGATTTTGGTTTCTTAAGAGGTTCGGTCCTGGATCACAGAGAGGGTGACAGGCAAAATAGTCATCTGCCAGACCTAGAATGAGTACATAGACACCTGCAGGATGACAGATTTTCAGATGCACTGGATGTTCCTCAAATTTGAAATACCTACATAAAAATGACACAAGTTTGTGCTCACCAGCCAGTATCACTCCCAGTGAACGCACTGGACAGGAATTTCCTCCAAATAATGCAGTTACAAGGTTCCTCTTACACTCCTTGCATAAAGCAGGAAAACTGTACAAAGTTTTCCTATTGTGGTAAAGAGTGACTCGGTTCCATCAGCACCATTGAATCAGAGTCCCAATACAATGAAATCATCTGCACCAAGTAACACGTTTATTCTTCTCCCCCGGTTCCTCCTTGAGTCCTCCTCCCTGGCTTATCCCATGCTTACACACTCCAAATATCTATTTAATAATTAAACTATATTCTCTGAAGCAGCAGTATCCAGATTTAAGTAATGAGATTCTGACTTCAGTTGGCAATAAAAGCAGTCTTATAAAAGCATAATCTACATAAAAGACATGAATGGTATTGTCCTTCTGAGATCATATATTCAAGACTACGGACAATGCAACTATTTAGGTGTAACAACTAGGCAAAACATACAAAAATCTAAAACAGTATTAGGGAATTATTTATAGTCAGTTCTATGTTGTGCCTTGTTTTGGAGCTCTATATCTAGGATTAAAGAGCTAATGCCTCTTCTTATCCTGCTGAAAGATCTCTTCTGGATCTTTGGCTAGCATGCATCCTATTGGAACCTATACAACAAAATTATGCAGTAATTTGTTACAGTAAGTGAGAACCCCTGATCTTCCATCTCTAACCAGTCAGTCAAAACTTACGTTTTTGTCATCTCTGAAGGTAGCTCCCCGAGACAAAAAGTGGTCCTTTCCAAGAGAGGCCTAATCTTTTCATTTTTCATAAAGGAAGAAAAAAAATACAAACAACAAAACAGCTCCAAAATTCTTACGCTGCTACTCATTTGGACCACAGACTTACCATGAACCACTCACTTAGAAACTGGTCCCCAAACCACTATGTTCGCAATATAGACAACTGTTATTTTTTGTGTGTGCATTTAAATATACATACACCCATAGGCACATCTCTCTCCCTCTCTGAGTGTATGTGAACATGACAACCGACATAAACAAATGGGAAAGCCAGATATTGCCCACGCAGAGGAAGCACTGTTCTCCTCCACAGCTGTAGCAGGACACTTCTACCATTTCCCCTGCAGTAGATTTTCCCCCAAGTGCTTTTTCCTCTCTGTCCTACCCCAGGATTCTCAGCAGTTTAGTGAGACAAAAAGGGCTGACACCAGCCAAATTCTTCTCTACGTTATCTGTGCTTAAAAGCAGTACAGGCAGCTAAGACTTTTAACTGAATTTCACTGTTCCCCAAGCAGAAATTGATATATATTAAAGAAACTTACTCCTTTCTACATTACTTTGGAACTCTTCTGTAACTTGTTCATCGGTGCAAATAGTTCTCACTCTGGCAGGAAAACTGAAAATATCTGAAGTCAGCTTTCAGCACCTGAGCTTATTCCTTTTCCATAGGTTAAGCCCAGCAACCTCAATACTTCAGTGTCTTTTTCTCTGGGTCAGTGCTTGCAATTAAAGTTTTTTGAAACAAAGAGCAATTACAGCAACAATTTATTTATGTCTTTAATTTTGGTTAAGCAGTCATGTCAGAGACGTCTGCACCTCCATGAGAGCTGCCAACATCTCCTGGTTTGTAGAGATGCAATGGTTTTCTTCGAATGACTGTATGGCAGAAATCCCCCTCCCTGCCTGTGCTTCAGCCTGAAGAGCTACAGGGACTATCGCAGTCGCAGCCATGCGGCAGCAGAGCTCCTAGGCACCAGCTTGGGTGCGGACAGCTGGAGAGGGGTTATCACGGGAAGACCTGAACCATACAATGCGAGTGCTATGAGCTCTGGCGGCAATTTAGGATGCAAAGGTGCTGTGAGTCCCTTTCTCCAACTTGCTTGTGCGACAAAGGGGCTGATGAGACACAAGCCAGGGAAGATTCCAGTATACAATAAACCATCAACATATGGAAAGAATGGTGGCTGACAGACACCCAGAACCGCCACAGTCTTCCTGGGAATTTCCCTTCAAGAGGTGCCATCACCACAAAGCAGCGCACGGAGAAAGCACTCATACGCGCCTACGTGAGGCAGAAAAGATCAATGGACCTGCTCTCTTCTTCCCATCTCTGAACTCTATGGAAGGAAAAATATGCCCTAGTTCTAAAGCTGAAGACTTTAGTACTTTGTAATTTGAAGACTAACAAACCCAAACAAAAAAGAAACCCAATCGCATATCAGATAAGAGTTTTGGAAGGGATACAATTCCTTATGCCTCAGAATCAGAATGCACCGATCACTAACAGGAATGCGCAACCTACTAATTTCTAAATTTCTTAAACTATCAGCAAACCATAAGCAACGGCAGCCACAGATCACGGGGACAGATGGACCTGGTCTGATCAGCGCGCTGCCAATGACACTGTCCCACTAGAAGCTACAGGCCTGACACCATCCTTTCAGAATTTGCATCTGAAAAAAGCTTTTATGATTTGAGTTAAATATTTATAACATGCCAAAAGATAGTTCATGTATTTTCTCTGCAAAGTATGACATGGTTTATATTCACATTTTCATACTGACTTTACTCTCCATCTCATGCGCACATAAATGTTTGATGGCCTAGGACACATGACTAGCTTTAATCATGTTTGGACAAACCTCCTAATTATACATTTTTCCTAGTTGTATAGACCATTGAGTGAGTAATACATGTTTTAATAGGTCTAATTACAGCTTTAACTTCTTTCTCTTTTTTTAATTAGTTAACAAAAGGAATTAAGCCACAGTTCTCTAAAAGATTAGCTGTCAGTGATAAACCTATAATCTGCCAAATATGTGTACAACTCCGAACCACCAGATTTGCTGTCTAAAGAATCATATGATCCTTAAGCTTCAGTTATTAAGTATTTGCATTTGAATGTGGAGTAGCTTGTAAGGGTCTCATAAAACAAGCTGAATACATGCTTCTTTCAGATTAGGGACACACGGACCGATGAGATCACACAGATATAGCTAACCTAGTACAAATTACTAGTAGGGATGCACAGCACCAGTGCAAGCCATGTTTTGAACTGATGTTGCTGGTCTAAAAGAAGGATCTTCCGTACAGCTACAGCAACTGCACCTG
The DNA here is from genome assembly GCF_035582795.1 of Mycteria americana. Lineage (NCBI taxonomy): Eukaryota > Metazoa > Chordata > Aves > Ciconiiformes > Ciconiidae > Mycteria > Mycteria americana. Next base: position 9,730,303 of record NC_134379.1, on the reverse strand, counting down.
CAGCCTTTCCTATATGAGGACATTGAGTTAACCTCCTACAGTTTCTACATTTAGCTTCTGTAAAAGAGGGCTCAGCACCATGAACTTCCATATTTGAACTCCTGAGGTTTGCCATATTTTCTTTCTTTTATTATATAACCATTATGCAGCAAACAAGGATATAGAATCAGGGTTTGCGTCCTTGGAAAGAAGACATGCATAAGGAAAATCATCCATGCCACCAGGCAGCTAGGATTGCCACACAAAGCCTAATACACGTGTGTGGAATGACAATAAACTAAGGAGAAAGCATTGGGATTATTTTAATTTCCCTGAGTTTCTAGAGCAAACCCAGTTGAACTGTACTGCAGTTACACTCTTGTATTTCTACAGCTGGCAGGGTCTTGGCACTGACAACATTCAGGGTACCACAGCAGTCACAAGTGATCAGTTAGAACAGCTGAAGATAGATAAATCTGATATACTGCAGGAGTCAGCTGACCAAAGGAAAACCCACAGGGCTCAAATGTATATTCAAGGGCTGCACAACAGTGGTCCCTCTTGACAGCTACGCTCATGTGCAAGCATTTGCCTCTCCCGAGCAGAACCTGTGTTTTCTGGCCAGGCAAACACCACTTCCTCTTGCACTCCATTAAGTTTTCCCAGCCATATCAGTACTTTGCAGGGATCTAAGTGGTTAGACGTGATGCACCACACCCTTCACCGCAGGTACGGCAAAGATGTACCATTAACCGTGATGCAAACCAAACCAGGAACATGCTTCTGAGTATCGGTATTGTGACTAAGAGCATTGGCTCCTGTAAACTCACAGTTCAAATTCCAGCTCATTAGCTGAGAGTCACTAGAAGGGCTGAGCAATGGAATGACATTACAAACGCAGGTGACATACTTGCTTAAACACTAAATGCTTCATTTCTCTTAGCTCTCCCAGTAATGATGGGGTCACCTTTAAGAACCTGACAGTTTCCAAGTCAAACAGGGACACTGACATATCATGAAAGGCAAGATGACATTAAATGATGATGTTCATATTTTAAATTCCATTCTGTGTCTGGATGGATGACAAAGGCTACAGCAGAATAGATAAAGCCTAAATACATCTTCCACCTCTGTGCACCCCTAAAGCTTTACAAATTTTGAATACATATAACCAAGGCACCTGGCTTCCATTGGTGGATACAAGTCCTGGGTCCACACACTCGTTAGGAATGGTGTGTCAAATCCAGATACGGACCACAAAGTCACACGCCCTACCTTCTCAAACCTGAATAGTTCTAACTCTCCTTTAATAAAAGGAGAATAAATATTGTAAAGAGCTAGAGAGGGGTTACATATTTAGTACTGGTGAATTGTTCTGGGCCAATCCTGAAGAACACATCTTCCTGTCAAGTCCAGCCCAGGTACTTTTAAGTAACTGAATATTCAGGCCAAATTTTGGTCTTTTGGTATTTTACTGTTCAGGAGATCTTTGCACAGGAACAAAGGAAGATGAGTATCTACCTTTATCTACAAGTAATCCTAACTAATCCCTCATGGGGATTGCCAGCAGAGAGACCAAAATACAAAATAACATGGGGGCAGAACTGTTTACTGTGATGCTTTGTTGATCGGTACTGTTCTCCCCCATTCATAGGCTGGGTAAGCATTGTTTTCAGGATTTCCTACAACCAAAAGGAGTTGGTTGTGTTTAATCTCTGGGTGGCATAGATAGCGACTAGCCAGTGATGAGTTATCAGCTCTGATGCAATGCTGTGAGCTATCAGTATTTTATCTGTTTTCTGTAGAGATACAAGCGCACTTAGAGCTTCATGCTACAGTTACCTGTCTGATAAATGTAACTATAAACTACCCTTCTCACCTCCAACAAGATGTTTTTCCCCTATCAGATGTGAGTCATGCTGGCAGGGTAGCCTGGGGGAGATTCACTGCAGTTGCTGGTTCTTTTGCCATTTGGCCCACTGCAGAGACGTGATTGGGTTTACACTCCTCTTTTCTTCCCTCATTGTGCGTGTCATCACTTACCCATAACTACTTTTCCCTTCCCATCTCTTTACAATCACAAGTGCCTTTTAAGTCACTACTGCACACAACATTTCCCGTAACTTCCATCACCACTGGATTTAAGTTCTACAGTTTCCTCCCTTCAAATTGAACTCGTGATGCCAAGCCCATCTTTCATCACCATTTTCAAACTGCTCTTCTCCTTTGCATGCAGATCACAGCATCAGAGAATAGTTGAGATTGGAAGGGACCTCTGGAGATTGTCTAGTCTAAGCCCCCTGCTCAAAGAGGGGTCAACTACAACAGGTTGCTCAAGACCATGTCCAGTTGAGTTTTGAATATCTCCAAGGATGGAGAAGCCACAACCTCGCTGGACAACCTGTTCCAGAGTTTGACCGTCCTCATAGTAAGAATGTTTCTTCATAAGTTTAAATGGAATTTCCTGTATTTTAGTTTGTGCCCGTTACCCCATCTTTTCATTGGGCACCATTGAGAAGAGTCTGGCTCCATCTTTACTGCCTCCTGTCAGATATCGATACACACTGAAGCAGCACTACGGGCTCTCTAGGGATACAAGCACAGTTCTAGAGTGAGGATACCACTTTAGCAAAGGTAAGCTATTCAAAGTCTCAGTTAAATCCATATGGCAGACACCACCTCATCTACTGCATCTCTGTTGCATTCACCCTAAACAGATTTTTCTTCACTTTGTTTCCCTGAAGCCTGCTTGGGCATGGGAAGTATGCAAGTTTAAATATTTGTGTCCAATGAAGGACACTTCTCTTACCCAAAGGTCTTCCCCTGAACTCTGAAGGGCAGGTCACTAACACTGAATTGAAAATGCCCTGGGCCTTCCTTCAAGTATTCACACATTTTATTCACACATTCACATTTGTTTTATTCACACATGCTTATTATACGTTGGGTAGAGGTTATCAGCATCTTACAGACGAGATCGCTACACCATGTCAAGATTTAATAGCAAGCTACTGAGTTATTGAAATCTTAGTATACTTCATTAATCATTTGCTTAAGGGTCAATATATAAACCCTTTGCAATTAGGATGGACTTATAGTATAGCTTCTAAAGCAGTTCTGATTCTTCTACAGCATTCATCTACGCTATGTCAAACACTTCAAAACTTCAGCTCATTTTGGATGCATTAAGTGTCCTACCAATTCTCAGCTCTAAGCACCTCACCTTTGAACAATTCCCTTTTGGGAAAATTCAGCTGGTATTCAGAGACCCACAAGGAGGAGAAGAGAGACTACAACAAGTAGAAAGAGAAAAAAAACCCATATTTAAATATAGAAATGAGCAGGGGAGACGAAGCAAAGTCCACTCACCTTTCCTTTGATTGTCTCTAGTATTTGCTAATGGCTTTAGTTCTCCCAGGTGACCTGTTCAGGCACACTTAATTGAATGTGGAAAGTTTTATTTGGAAATGTACCTGAGATTCTGGCTGATTAAAGTGTCCTCATTTTATGAGATTTATATTATTATTTAGTACATAAAAATAACCAATAAAGACTGTAAGATACTCCTTTTTCACTCATCATACCCTTCAATCAGCAACTAAAGTGTTTAACAACTGGATACCTACAGATGGGCTCTAATGTGAAGCACCTAATTAAGCATTCTGGAGAAAAAACAAAAACACCCTGGAAGCACCAAGACTCCCACAGCGCTTCCCAGGGTCGGCGGGGAGCTGCTGTGTGCTTCGCAGGTACAAAAATCAGGGCCAAGATTTTCTTAGCTACTTGCAAATGTTGAACGTGAAATTCCCTTTCAACATTAAAATTGCAGTGTCTGCAACCCAAGTTCCCATCACTGCCCTCCCTTCGCACCTGTGGCAGTTCTGAGAGACTCCTCTATTACTTTTCAGTCATTTTTGGGTAGCACCAAAAAAAAAAAGGGGGGGGGGGGGGGGGAGTAAGCCCAATTCCCATTCTCCATCCAATTAGGTGATGTAATTACAAGACACTGAGTGATGAAGCAGCACCATCAGGTCCTGACAATAGCCTCAGCTAAGACAAAGCAGCATTTCAGCTTACTAATTGAAGGGCTTTTCATCTGATTGACCTGCCTGTGGTAAAAATATTACATGACATTCAAATGGTGGGATTTATGTTCTTCTCAATTTAGTCTCTTGGTCATTAATATTGCATTAATGACAGGGGTCCGGAATGTAATTGGAAGGAACGTAACAGATTAGCTTGCTTATTCACCAGAACACCACCCGGCAGAGTGCTACATGTATAGCTACTTATAAAATGGACCTTAAAGAAAAAGGTTCATGTTTTCAAATAAATCATAGGGATCATAAAGAGCCCCATGTTACCAGTGCCTGCTAGAATATTGAGTTAAAGCACTTCTTTTCATCCTTGTGGCTCTGGTGTAAGACACAGAGGAGTTCATAGCATGTCACGTGGCTGAAATAGTGGTCATTTATCCATGTTACAAAACCATTACATGCAGCTCGGCCAGAATGTATCTTCCAAAACTGTTCCCCTGAGAACCTTAATAGTTCTGGGTCGGAAGCAAACTGTTGCTTTTTGTTCCAGATCTGTCAGGTGGGACACACTTATCAGCACTTGCAACAAATACCTCTGGCATTAGGCAGTATCACCATTCCCTTCCTGAGACGTGCAAAGACAATCATAACATCATCACAAAAACAGGGATTGGGAGAACTACAACGTATTTTTGCAACTGTGGAAACAATGCAAGGTTCTTGACACCCAAAAGTTTTCAAACACCAATAGCTGGAATATGACCTGGCACACATGAAACTAAAGAATATTCACAGGCAGTAACAGGTTGCTGTGTTCCAGCCAGAGATGAGTCACAACCGAAGACTGAATCCAAGCAACCCAGCTATAAACAGATACCAGATTTTTCAGAACAAATAGTTACAGGCACTGATACATAACACTAACAACATCTCCACCTTCAATGGCTATAGAAACGTGTGAGATCTAACCATATCAACCTGATGGGCTGTCTTGGCTCAAACACTCTTTGGTTTGGACCAATTCTTAAACCAAAAACTAAAACTTTAGTCAAATCCAACAGACAGGTCTCATTCTTGGAGAGCACAACCCCATGTTCCTATCCCTGAGACAACTGCAGAAGCTATGATTTCTCAGCACCCTTTGAAAAAAGCATCAGCCAACTGACTGAGACACCCAGGTGTGAATGTTTTGCCCTAACTATATGCATTTTCAAGGGCAGAATAAGTTTTGAGAGTCCGTGAAGGATGCATTTTAATGGAATGCCTCAAGGTTTAAATGAAATTACCACAAATGAAGTTATAGTCCCAGCAACTTTACCTATACTGTTGGTTCCGCTGATTCTTGGCATATTTTATTTTGCATATGCTAAAAATTTAACCAGCAGGTCAGACCTTTTAGGCAACTTTGCTGAAAACCCATCCGAATCATTCCAAACTCTGAAATTTTTAATTCCTGCTTTCTGTTTTCACACTTCTCTGGCTTGCTGACTCAATCAAGATCCAGAAGCACCCAAGTACTGTGAGAAAGGCTGACCTTGCAGTACGTTTGGCCTACATCTGAGAGATGTCTCATTTTTAGCATCAGATTTCCAGAGGTGCTAAACTGATGCATCTACCAATTCCTCCTACCTAGCAGCAGCTTCTTATTTATGATCTTCTTTGAACAGTTGTTATATTGCTAGTTGAAGCGTTATTAATTGGCAAGGTTTTGTCATGCTGTAGCTTCATTTCATTCTCTACAGCCAGCCTATTTGACAAAATGACAATCCTATTTAACTGTATTAAATGCATTTGCATGTTTTGTCACTATCTTCTCATGAGACTTCGTCAATCATGTTTTCAGACATGATGATCAGCACCATTCCCAGGGATTTCCAGCTCAAAATCTGTTACATGGGTTTGAGATTAGTACTCCAGTTCGATGTTATCTGAATTGCAAATGCAGTGTTTTGTGTAGCATGTGAACTTTATGCATTTAAAAGAAATATCAACACTTCAAAAGACTAATTTAGCACCTGGTACTATAAGACATTTCCCATCCTCACACTATTTGCACATTACTCAGAATACAATGGTCCTTTTTTCAGCCTTTCTGCATGACCCAGGAGGCCACAGATTTTGTGTGCCATTGAAGAAGCACTTACACTTCCTATAGTATGACTGATGCTTTTGTACCAGCCGGCAAGCAAGAGCTCAACCAAAGAAAAGCCCAAATCCATACTTTTGCACCTGAACACAAGCCAAAGAGGCTGAATAACACTTTCCCTCTCTCCTGCATCCTGTTTTTCAGGACAATATGCATAACCGTCAAGAACTACCAAGGCCCTGCTAATACAAAGTTTAGATTTGTTTCCAGGCCTCCTAATGAGCCTAAGACTGGGTTGAATGAATTGTTTTCTTTGTCTGTGAGGCATTGTTAACCAAACTCTCCTGAAGCATCATGCTTCTTTCCAAGTCATAAGCCTCAAGAACACAAGCCATAAGCTGCCTCATTTACATCCCTGCTAAGTACCTGTCAGCTTACATCCTCAAACAGTAACATTTCTCCAGACCCATATTTGAGCACCCCAGTGAAGCATGAAGGGACATGTTCTACCCCACCAACTTGGCATCCTCTCAATACCCTCAACACACAATTATCTGGGAAGGTTACTTCCAAAGGAACAGGATCACATGGTGCCATTCAGACACTGCAGCAGTGACTTGCTTTGCCTTCTGAACTCGTCTGACCAAGCCAGACTTCCCCACTACTGAAGCACAGCATGCAACAGAGGAGCACTGCATTGGGAATGACTTGTGTTCCTCAGGTCACAACCACTACCGCAAGGATCACGTTAAGCTGATAGGAAATTTTATAATTCCTTACTCTGTATTTTAATATTTGCATGGAAACTTACATGCAGCACTACTTTTAAACTTTTTTTTTAATTCTTTTTTTTTTTTCCCCAGCTGGTTCAGTCTGTCTATTTAAGGAGAACTTTCCCTCTCTTCCATTCCTGGGATGTTTTGAACGAGGCTGAGCTTAAGATGCTGTAATAATTATTTATAAAGCATAATGCTAAAGCTTTATGGAGACTTCCAATAAGACAGGGTTGAAACAACAGGACATCCCTTTTGTGTTCCATCAGCACGCTCTGGGGTTAGGCAGTATGACAAGCAGAATATACATTTTAATAGACAACACGAGAAGAAGGAATGCTTCCAAGACACACGCAGGCTGGTGATGAAATAAATATGCCTTCTTCCCTCTGCCTCCTCAGCAAATAACTGACCCAGGTGAAATTTCCTGCTCAGGCACAATAAAAGCAGGACAGGCAGGATGACAGTTACAGGCAGGCACTGCTTGCAAACCATCCATTAACTGACATAGTGGCTGAACTTTCCTACTCTTCAACCTAGAGACTGTAAATTCAGGTTTCTGCATAAAAATGGGACAACAATGTAAAGGTCTTTGGCCTGTAAAGATCTTTCGTGCTGGCACCACAGTCCCCAGCTGTTGTCTCTAGGCATTTTCGTGATCTGATGAAACAGCATCAAACGTAAGCATATTGATTTAAAAAGATACAGGGTCTGACTCAATTCCCACAAAGACACACAAAAGGTTCCCACAGACTTCCAAAGGAGGAGCTGAATCAGAACCACAATCACAGGCCCTACGATAACGATTTCAACATCTTCCAGTAACCTAGATAACCAACGGTTCTCTAAAAAAGAGGGTAGGCAATTACAGGGAGTCCTCACTGAGACCCGCTGCAAATTAGCATTAAGCCTCGAGCCTATTTCTTGATACTCTCCCAGCGCAAACCTCTGTCCCCCTGCTCCAGAAAATGCCTGAGCTCTGAGGAACAGTTCTGACATTTCAATGCAAGTCGCTGCCTTCGTTTTAATGAACCGGCAATAGAAGCCTCTGCAGCAGCACGCGTCAGTTCAGGTGTGTTATGACACTCAGTGACAGAAACATCTCTTCTTATTTCAGCATCCACAGATACTGCATGATTTCAGACCAATTAATGACCCAAAAGTAGGTAGCAGAGGGCAGGAGGCACACTTATGAACATAACAGCACAGATTGGGGTGATCTGAGAAGTTTGAATGGGACGTGGTGCCAAACTGCCCCTGCCTGGGGAAGGTGGGACTTGAGGCTGTGATCTTGATTGCTCTCGGATCCCAGAGGGGAGAGCAGAACCGACCCTGTTCCAGACACACTGCAGACGGGAAACGCTATGTATGGTAGAGATACTCCTTATGATAGTTTAAGTTCATTTTTCTCATCACACAAATAAGCTTTCTGAATAAGCTTTGGAGCCATACTCTGTCTCTCTCCTGGCAGCCATCACCAGCTGTGTTTTCAATAACTCTTTCCAAATGCTTTACAGATACATAGATGCAGATACTGGAGGGAAAAAGCCAACACTCAGGGCAGAAAATACAACACTTCAATTTCTGATAACACCTATGAAAAACCTCCTCCTCTCATAGATTGGCTTTTTGGGGCTGATGCTCTGAGAACACCCTAACCTGTTTTTCATTTATAGTTTCCCTTGGAAGAGGGACAGGTAGAAAGGGACAAGGTAAGAATATAAAGCAGCTAGGAGACAAACACATGACAGTAATTCTGCAGTCTATTTCAGCAAGCTGCAACTATTTAATCTATATAAATCTTCTCCCATCTCTTCTGTCCTAGGTCAGCAAAATCTGAGGGAACAATGAAGACCCAAGATTCAAGAGTTCAAATCATTACGCTTGTCTGTGCAAGAGATGTTGCTCTTACATGAAAACAGTTTCCCATTCAGTATTTGGTATCAGCTGTGCTGAAGATGCTAGCAGACTCGACAGATGCCCAGAATACCTTAAGACCAGCTCAGTCAATGCTTCGTTATTGAAGGAATAAGCAATGGAGTATTCTTTTCCTACAGTATACCTCACATAATCCACATTAAAAAAAATGCAAGATAGTAAAACTCACAAGAGTGCCGTGAATAGCACTGGGAAGGAGCAGCAGGTGCCTTCTTGCTGGAGAGGAGTCAAAGAAAATGGTGCCTTTCAATTCCCATAGAAACTCTCATATTTCCTTGTCCAGGGAGCATGGATTTTGTTATGTCTTGATCTAACAGTAGCTAGAGCTGGAGAGTCAAGTAGCCATGAAAACACAAAGGAAGTTTCTCACAGCAGAACTGCTGCAGGAACCCGACAATTTCTACGTCCAAGAGCTGCAGCTCTTAAAAGTGACCCTTGGTGGGGTAACTCCATCTCCAGCAGCCACATGGGTGTAGGTACACATAACCAGACTTGAGGTAGGTTCTTCTCCTGATGGGCAATGCCATCACCAGCACACTGCAGTACCAGTAAGCCTTTTGCATAGCAGGCTGCTGAGAGGGGAAGCAGGTCTAAAGGGGGCTGTGGGAATTATCTTTCTTCAAACCATCTGCTTTCAGGCATACGGCAGAGGGACAGTGAGGCAGAACCAGTCCATAAAGGATTTCACTCTGCAGTGTAAAGCAGTGATGAGAACCCCTATCCTTTCCCTCTCTTCTGGGACTTCAGAGCCACCTAACTCCAGCACAGCACCCTTCCTCACCCGGCACCCGCTGATCCCCCGCCCTCCAGCACAGCAGCTCTCTGGTGAGGAGCTGGGGAGAAGAAGAGATGTATAGATTGTCGTGTCTCATCTTAACAGAGCAGAGGCAAAGCAGGAGCAGGTAACAGCTGCCAGGTAGTGCAGTGGGGCACTATACCAGCATTACACATAGGGCTGTAATAGTAGCACTCAGTAATGGGAGTGTTGACAGCGCTGGCACTTAGAATAGCAACACTATTGTAGTATATTACCCACCCTAATCTATTCCTTTCTGATAAGAGAGTACGCAATGGACTATATTTTTCCTGAGCAGTCTAGCAAAAGGGCGAGCGTGCAGAAATCCAAATGTCAATAGCACATGCTCATCTGTAGGGTTCCAGTACCACATTAAAGGCTGGCAAAATACACCAGAGCCATCTAACAGCCTTTGTCCGTGAACACCCCGTACCCATTCCTGTAACAGCCACACGAACTGGCAGGAATTGCATGCGAGGGAAGGGATTGAATGTATGTGCAGCAGACTTCACAAAGCTGCTTGGCAGAACCTAATTTGTCTTCTTTCTAAAAGAGAGTTCTGCTCAAAAATAATAAGACGGAACAGTGGGATATAAACACTCCAGTAATTCATGGTGACTTCAAAGGTAACACTCAGTACTCGTCTTACATACAAAACGATGGCTTGGGGCTTTTGGTTTTGTTTGTTTCTGTTTTTCAAACTGTGGATGTACCCTACACAGTGGAAGCAAAGGAACAGAAGCTGTATGTTTTATAATACAACTTCTGCCAGAGTGCATAAGACGAAAGGCTTTTTTTTTTTTTTTTTTTTTTTTTTTTTTGGAGTGAATCATCATGTGTAGGGGGGCGGGGTTGGTTTATGTTTACATTTTTTAAAATTAACCCAGCTAACCATTTGTTCCATACGGCACGTAATTTGTTGCTTCTCTTTTAGCACTCCTTGGAAGACAAGCTTTGGAAATAAACATACATCTGGCAAGTCTGAAAGACAGGACTGTAGCAAGCGCTGCAGGCTAACTGGAATTCCACAGTGGACTATTTGCTTCCTCTTTCAGAGATAAATCAAAAGGAGAGAAAAAGAAAAAAATCACTAGTAGAAATACCTATCCAGATTAACTGGCAGTGGGAGCAAAAAGGTTTTATCGTGTTAGCTATATCCACATTTAAACAGAAATATTTACCAAGAACTGGAGGATTCAAAAGCACGTTCCTGGTTTAACTTATTAATTCTTTGCTTTTCCATTTCCAAACTTTCTGCCATCTGCAGCTCTGATGTCTCCCAGCAAACCCACATTACCACAGCCTGGTCTAGTTGATTATTAGGTACACTTGGTCTCCCAGCCTAGTGGAGCCAAACTACTTAGCAGAATACTTTGCTCATCTGTAAACCAGCATCCCTTTTACACAGAATATGCTTTATTCAAGATCTTTACATGGGAAATAGCAGTATTTCACAAGACTGGAGAACAGTCTGCAACTTTCCACCTCCGAGCTCCTTCTCGCTTTAAGAAACTGGCGTCTGCCCACAAGGGAGAGGCGTCCTGATCTCTCAGAAGTTTGTGCTAAGAGAGTTAGGAAGGCTAGCACCAAAAGCAAGGTTTCATGTAAGACAAATTTCTGGCCGAAGCAGTCAGCTGTAAGAACTATTATTACGCCTGACAGATGTGGATATCCAAGCAGCCAGAAACAAACTCTCAGCACGTGGCGTAATCGCTCCTGATAACCGAGTTGCTTCACGTGAAACTGTTCAGAAAGAGAGAATGGTGCAATTGGGATTACAGACTCTTTCCAGTGACATTCTGGAATATAAACCAGCTCAAGATGATCAGCCACAACACAGGCAACTCGGCACTATGCTCATCAAAATGGTATCTAGACAAAAAACTGGTTACTTATTAAATCAGAGTTTATATTGATACAGAGGCAGACAGACACGTATTTAGCTTTTTGTGTGGATGGAAATGCATCTTGGTAAAGAAACTCCATGAAGTCTGTGCACTCACTGCATTTCTCTGTGATACGACCCTATACGGCACAGCAGCTCACTTATTTTTTGCTGATTTATTACGGAGCATGAACCAACAACCAGAAAGTGTTTTCTCCAAATGCTTGCCAAAAGCCAAAACAAGACAAGAAAGGGTTTTGCAGGTGAAAATACCATAATTTGTGTACCCGCAGGTGCAGAACTGATTAAAAGGCATGCATAAAGGGAGGTAATGTCTAAGCAGGTGTTTGTACTTACAAAATACAAATTAAGATATATGCATACTTTATTGAAGTTTCTATAAACGGAGTTAATCTAGAGATACATCTAAATATGTACCAACTTTAACTAATTTTATACTAATGAACAAGTTTGTTAATGATTTTTTTATGCAACTTTTATTTTAGAAAGTGACAAACAGTGTTACAGAACAGAAATGTGCAAGTACCAGAGACAAAGTGCAGGAGGACTCATTTCTTCTTTTTCTACAGAGAAATTCTGCACTAATATAAATTGTCAAATCACATTATTTGACAGAATAAAAAGCGATCTTTTCAGTATTATCCCAGTGTCGTTACTTCTGATTATTTTCTTTAGTTAAATTTATCATTAGCTATTTTTATCCATGAAACCAGGTGTATTTATGGAATTAGTCTCTGTTATGTATTTATTTGGGTTTCTTATTTTGATCTGTTTTAAATTAATTTAAGACCTCATGAACAGTAACCAAACATTTACGTATCTATTTGTCCTATTGCTATTTTGCTATGCGTGGAATTCATGCATTGTTGTTTTCTGTAGCTATCACCCCTTATATACTCTGGAACTATCCTTAAATTTTGGTCTGATTTTCTTTTTTTCCTGTGAGAGCCTATTATTTAGTTATTTAGTAACTACTAGCAGATGAGAGATTCATCCTTCATTTATCTGATGGTCATTATTCCATATTAAAAGCCCAAAGATATTTGGTAATAAATAACTAAGGATATTTTAATAAGTGGTTACAAACCTTAATGCAGTGCTCTCTAGCAACTACATGTCTGCATGGCATATATATGCAATTCCCTGTTTTATCTGCCAATTTTCAGTCACTATCTTTTTAACCCAAACAGCATGAAATAGCATTTAGATAGTATCTTAGATGAACTGTTTAACTGTGCTCCAATCCTTTTTTCCACATCAAAATCCATCTCTCTGAGGCAGTTTCTCACTCCATGTCCTTTTCTTGCCACACAGGTATTTCTTTATTGAATAACTTGATAGATAAGAATTAACACGTCCTTTTCTGTATGCTTGTTTGCACAATAAATTACAAATAATCTAGACATTCGCTCAAATGATAGCATTTTGATTGTTTTCCTTTAAGTGTCCAAATTTTAGCCAGGAACTAATATTAACAACACACTGCCAAAAACCTTTACAAATTGGGTGCCTTCAGAGTCCACAAGCTCTGTAGCTGCTTTCTGCCTTTGTTAAGCTGTCTCTTTCCATTTACACTCCAAATTTCAACTCTGCGGATGTGTACTCTATTTAATTACACAGTGTTAGCACACACGAGGCACTAGACACTGTCAAAATTTGAAGAAAGGCAATCCCTGAAGACACAGTTTGCTATTTCTACTGAATGGCTATTGTTTCTCGCCTAGTTCGGTATTTTTGCTGTCGCCACATAAAGGAGTTTTCTGTACGGTATGTCAATGGGCTCAGCCTGTGCCAACTTGCTCCTTCTAGCCCTGTGTTTTCATGTTGACTTGGATGTGAGTCCTTATCTACTTACAGTAATCTTACTATTGCTTTTATTTGTGCCAGCAAAGAGTTTTTCATATTTCAGCTCCTAGCCTTCCTCCCCGACAAACACATATACTGTCTTAAAAGAAAGAAAGAAAGAAAGTTGAGAGAAGAGCCAGTGTTTTGCTCCTCAAATGAATCCTAGAAGAGAAAGATCAGGAAAAATGCCTAGTTAGTCACTGCATAAAGAAAAAAAAGCTGCATCAGCTCTTCCCTGACCCGTTTTCTCATTAGTACTTCAGGAATTCACCTTGTTCAATGTGGCATGTCTTCCCAATTAGAGATCAGGCCTCCAAAAAGGATACCAAAGTGGTAGGGATACTATGTGAGGTTGGGATTATTCTTACGACAACTGCTGCGCCACTGGGTTGAGCACATCCATACCGCAACTGCAAAATTTTCCATAATCTCCTGGAGCAGGTAACAAGAGCTGGGCATGAGACCCCTGGCTTAATAGATAAGTCTTCCAGTAGAGTTGAGGATCTCAGTAAAACCAGGACAGAGGATTTTTCTCAGTATTTAGGAGATTGTGTCCAAGGTTGTAGTTTGGGTCCAGAGTTAGCACAAATGCAAACCCAGGAGGAATTAACGCAGGTCAGGCTATTTTGGTCCTGGCTCTCTTGTGACTTCCAAAACACTGGGGTTTGGATTCCAAACATATTCCAGCTTTATAAACATTATTCCCCCTTTCTTTGGCTAAAAATATGCCACTTCCACTCTGAGCTCCTGTATACTGATGACCATATGTATTAATCCATGAACTACTTCAGCTAATAAGCCCCAAATCCTTCAACTGAAAATCAACTCTGAAAACATAGATTAGACCAGGTAGTGTTCCACTACCTGCGACTATGGGACTAAGTCTATTGCAGAGAGAGCAATGAGAACCTGAGCATGAATGCGTGTTTATAAGCAGGTAATCGGTGCCTTCATAAAATGCTTCCCTCTTTGGGCTCTGATCACAGCTGCTTTTGCAGAATGTTATGAAGATAAATTAAAAAAACAAAAACAAAAAACCAAAAAAAAAACAAAAACAAAAACAAAAAACCCAAAAGAAAACCAAAACACCCTCTTCATTTTACATGGGAGATGTTCTTTCTCTGGAAAGGATGCTTCCTGGCCAATTATAAACCAGAACAATTTACTAAGTTAAAGGCTTCTACATTTGGCCATATGCATTTTTCTTTGGAAACGCAGTGAACATGAAAGCCAGACAGACATGTGACTGCCACTGCCCACTTTGGGTGGAAATTCTCTTTTATTAGAAACTGCAGAGCATGTGTGTGGGCAGAAGGGAGCAGGGCGGAGAGGTTTAGTCCCTGGTTGTCATTCTTTAGGCGTGACCACAATGCTGCAATCTCTGGAACGCAGCTGGACAGAAAGGATGAGGAATGCCCCTGCCTCCCTTGGGGAAATCAGCCTGATGATGCCAGGAGCTGTGATTTCTCTCTCCAGGAATGTTGCCACCTGCAGCAATTAAACCTCCTCTATAATATGATTTAAACAAGAGGATGTTTTTCCCCAGAAACTTCCAGATCATTGTTTCCTTCAAGTGCCTCTGACAGGCAAGAGAATTAATGCAATAAAGAGTCCTCAAAACGGGGTACCATGGCTGTCCTGAAAGCAGGTGAGGGATGCTGTGCATAGCTTGACAAAACTAAGTGAGCCTGACAACTCCATCATCAGTTCCACAGACATATCCATCAACTAGCGTTAAAGGAGCTGAAACTCTGTCTAATCTCTATGCTATCATCCACCTTCACCGCCTTTGTTGGACAGGAAACACAGCGCATGCGTAAAACCACTGCTGGATGCATTCTGTCATTCCACACACCACAAGCAGACTTCCCAACAAACTCCAGTGGCTTCTGTTACATATCAGAAGACAAGAGAACCACTATATAGCCATGGATTTTTTTTTTTCCAAGTCTTTTTTAAAACCTTTTAAAGTTTGTTTAGGATCTCCCTCAAACCGAAACCCTTATGTCAACAGAAATTCTTGCTTAGATATGCTTCACCTGTTATTTTTTATGAATGTGCATTATCAAAGAATAACAGCTTTCGCAGTTAAGAAAACACAGTTACACAGATCACACCTTGCTCACAAAAGGTCAGATAGTGCAACATGCTCTATGTCAAATACAGACCAGAGGGAGGTGTTCCCCTTGAGCACCCTGCCATGGGGAGTGGGGCTTTTTTTAGGAACTTATTGTCCATCTTTTCAGGACATCCCGCGAAGTGCCTTTGCAAAGATCTTACCTGTTCAGTGATGAAGGAGCTTGAAAAAGTGACAGCTGACCAAAAGAAGATCCCACAGCTGAGAATGATCTTTCTGTTGAAACGGTCACCAAGGTAACCAAAGATAGGCGCCGCAACCATGAAACTACAGATGAAAACTGCAAAGGAGAGAAAAAGGAAAGAATCATTTAATGAACAACAGGCCAAGAACACGAAAACTAATTTTCTGCAAGCCAAATCCTCTAGGGAGCAGTTCCATTTAATTAGACATTCTGCAGCCCTGACTTACAAAGTTGCGCAGTCTGATAGGCTTTCAGAAGTCAGTGTCTCCTTAATCAAACAGATTTTTCATTCCCAGAGAAACTTCAGACCAGTGAACTCGCATTACATTTGAAAGCACCAGCCCCTCACAGTCTGCTGAGAGCTCAGCAGCCGGGAATGGCCAAAACCAGGACAGAATAAATTAAGAGCTTCTGCCTAAATGTCACTGAGAAGGTGAAGTGGAGGTTGGAAGGAGTTTCAAGCAAACAGAAAGCAAGCCAAGGGCTCCTTGTTGGCTCTTGCAGCAGAGACCAGAGAGAAATAGGCCACAGAAACTGAAGTTCTTTCATCCTTCCTAGCAGTATTTTAAGGCAACCATGAAACAGTGAGGAAAAACAGTTAACACTACTATCATCCTACTGACACGAGCCCTGTAGTTAGACAGAAAGCTCCCATCTCCTGATTAGATCCTCTCACCAGCACTGAACTTGTATTTAAACCCATCACTGAGCAACAACTTCACTAAAAGAAAGAGTTTTAACCTACAAAGCCCTAATAGGCCACAAATGTCCTCATCTGAAAGACTACAAATTCACCTTTTCCCTTTGTTTCCCCCACAAAAAAACCCCAAAGGATTAACCCAAGACCTTCTGTCATGTAGGAATGAGGCTCTTGCTAGAATAACCTCTGCAAAATCTCCTCGACTTCAGAGTTCACTCCTCCAGCCCAGCTCAAAACAATCTGGCCAGTGACACCACTGAAAACACCTGACATAAGGCACTCGCACCATATTCACGATTAATTTGGAACTTGGCAGAAATCGCCAGATTTTAAGCTGATTTATACCTGGCTTTTGTCCGTCCACATTAGAGATTTGGATAAGAGCAGCCACGTTGATTTTACTGCCCTGTAGTATGAACTTTTTGACTTTCACTGACTGTCTGGGTTCAGCAAACCCAGGAGGATTCGGGTGGGACACTGGAATACCTGGAGATCCCTGTTTAGTCACAGAGTTATGATGCTCACTAATTATGGGGCAGTTCCTGCAAGGCAGGGTGGGCTTTTGGCATTGTCTCACCCTAGCCGTCTACTTTTTATTGTATAAAAGGGGGTGGGACGGATAGAATAGGAAAAGAAAAAGAAAAGGTAAGAGCAGAGGACACACACCCCTTTGGATGGAATGCACACATAAAATTAGAATGGTTAAGACCTAAATTATGAATTTTCATGGCTGATGATATACGATAGTTCAAAAACATGCAGAATGCTGAACTATGAAATGATCTAAATGTCTCTTCTTTTTTAATATATTGAGATGTCAAAGCTGCTTTATAAATAATACATATCCATTTGCGTCTATATTTTGTGAGCCATATGATTGTGTGTATATCAGTTTTGCACTGTGATATTTGATAGGAATTATAGATTTACTCTTTTTACATTTAAAGTAAAATAAATCGAGATAATACAGAAACGGTAAGACATGAAAAGAAGCACATGCAACATTATTTCACATAGTTTCAATAGTATTTCAACATATTTCAATACTATTTCAACAACATATTTCAATAGTAATGCTATGAACAATGTTGCTGTTAAGCTAGCACATAAACCCTATTGATAGACAGAACGCTTAGTCCCTGCATCTATCATCTATCCCAAAATCCTTGTGCAAACAAAACCTGTTGAATACGACTACAAGAACTTACGCAGTGTTTTCATCTCCTGTAGAGAAACTACACAGCTAGTCTGAAACCCAGCTTAGCACTCTATCCCCAGGAAACTGGTCCCCACGTCAGTCTGCAGGGCTGGTACCTCTTAGGGAGACGTGGCAGCGCTGCTGGCCCTTCCCTGTCGCATGCACACCACCGGTGCAGAGCCCAGCTTTGCCAGACAGGGCTGTTGCACCTCTCCGGCGCAGGTCTCCGCTCTTGCAGGCTCCAACCTCCTGCTCAGTTGGTGCAAGCAATGCTTGGTGTAGCCCAAGAACCCAACCGTTCTGCTGACCCTGGTTCCCTGCTTAGTCGCAGGACAGGGACTGCCTGGGTGAACCCTCTCCTTCCCACGCAGGGGCATTTTGTCGTGCTTGCCCACCCCTGCAGCACCGTCCAGCTCCCTGAGCTGCACATCCCTGAAACCCTTGATCTCCGGTGAGCTTGGTTCTAGTAGTCCAGAAGTGGCTTACAAATCTGTGCTCTGTAAGGGAACATCTGCACTGGCCCCAGTCCAACAAGGCACTTAAGCACACGCTTATATTAAGCACTTTAGAGTCATCAATTCCATGATTAAGTGCTTTCCTGAATTAACACCAAAGCGCTCAGCATCTTGCAAATGTGCAGCAACCTGGCATGAAGGATATGTGACTGTTTATTGGGAACGAGAAGCAGAAAATTACTCTGACTCGTACAGAGCAGCATGCCCATTGCAATTTGACCTTACCCTTGGAAGGACACTGAAATTCATTCATCTCAGAATCAGATATTCTGCCATTTTTACGACGTAAAACACGAAGCTAAAAAGGCTTCCAAGGGAAAATTAGAAACATCCAAGTCAGCATCCCATCATTTCAAATATCAAATAACCTGATTAATTCAACTTTGAGACATGGAGGGTGTGATCCAAAATTCACATTAATCAGTGGGATTATTAGCTTCAATGACCTCTGGATCATAAATGCAAAGTCTAATTCTGGAATTTGGGCAAAAGCAGGCAAAAAGCACAGACCTCCTCTTTCCAATAAAACAAACCGAAAAAAAGACCGTCCAATGCCTTTCCAGCAACATACGTCCTGCTGTTAGTCAAATACCTTTGGAGAATTTATTTTTGGAAGATTCTGAACTGAGCTGTGAGCTTTGTCACCAGTAAGCAGCTGACTTGACAGCTCTACAAGGTGTAAAACGAAAGGACAGCAGAACCTAATAAATAATAGGTAATGGAACACAGCTGTCATAATAATAAATGCAATTTATATCAGAGTATTTATGACCCAAATATGCATCACAGCATTGATTGACTCAAATAAATGCAGAGTATGATGCTGTGTGGTCTGTCAAAAGGATCTGCCTGTTACAGGCATTTCTCATGAATCAATTTTTGCAATTATTCCTGCAAATGACAGACAAGACTCCTGGACAACAGACTGGGTCGGCAGAATAGAGGTGAATAGATCGAGGGCACATTACCAGGTGGGATGGAAACCTGAGTGACTCTAGACCAGGAGTTGAGGTTCTGCGACAAGTAAAACACCATGAAGGAGAGATCTGCTCCAGAAGACAGAAAACCGCCAGCACATTCAGTTGGAGAAAGGGGCAGCAGAAACATGATTAATTTGCAGAGAAAGATGGCCACAGCATAAGGCAAAGGGATGCATTCCAGTGAAGGAGCCTGGCACTTGTGCCAGCCTCTTCCTCTCTGGCTCCTCTCCCCTCTTCCACAGCATTTTCTGCTCCTTGCAAGCACCCGCTCCCCAGTTAACACCAAAGTGACACCACAGCAGCTGCTGCTTGGGCTCAACCCACTGCCACAAATCTTTTATATTAGGAGAGCGCTGTGACAGAGGCTGGCATTTCATTTGCCTCTTTAAATCAACAGCTCCTCTTCCCATTTACACTTAAAGCCATCTCAGAATATTACCAACTCTTGCGAAGACGTACAGTGCAAGCCAGGGCAGAGTTAGAAATCCATTGGGATTTGGGATGAGCTGCTGAAAAGGTAGCGATTGCCTTTGGAGAAGCTGTGGGCAGGTATAGCTATGTCAGTCACCATTATGTATGCTGTACAGCTAATTTCTCTCGGTAAATGATCTCCAACAGCGCCAGCAGAAGTGGCTCAGTCCTAGCACTGGGTGGAGCTGAGATTCATTTCTGCAGGAGCAAATTATCATGTGAGCAAAGGATGAATAAACAGACACATAATGAATGCCATCCCAGGAGGGAGGTTCTTTTAAGTACAGGTATTTTCAAAAGGAGATCCCATTTGTCTTTATACCTCCCTTTGTGGCTTAGCCGCTGAAATGCCGACTGCGGTGAGAATGCAGGAAGAGTGTAATTGCCCAAACAGGATGGCTTGGTGTCTATTTCTGCCTCTGAATGCCTGTCCCACCCTGTACAGGTGCACCTTAGCAGCCAGCACTGCCCAGCTTTTTCTGTGCATAGCTGGAATTACAAAAATGTGCAGCATAAAAAAAAAAAGGAAAATCTTAAAATTCCCACCCAAACACCCACCAGAGAAGGAAAGCATCCTCCCCAGCCTCTATTGCCTACTTCATGTACTGTAGCTTCAGTGATCTGTCAGGGACTATGGCCAGGGAGCTGCTAAAAAAAAAAAAAAAGTGCAGCCTGCACTTTCCCCTCTCAAGAGCTGTCTCTGTACCCAGTGGAAAACTAAACCCCCAGACAGTGGAAGCACAGGAGATGACGGAGAGGGAGAAACTGCAGGCTTTGTATTTAACGGTCACAAAAAGCTCCTGCTTACTGGAACTAGACCTCATTACTCTTGTTTTTCTCCTCTTTCCCTCCAAACAAAAATTTACCAGCTTGACTCTACAACTATTCCCTGAAACGGCTCTGACCCATCAGCTTTCCACCCCTTGACTCCAAAGACACTGTGGCCTCTGTCTCACTTGCTCTTTTCTTACGTGGACTGATCACCCTTTGTATCTCAGAGAGGGGCTTCTCCTGCCAGCGGGCCATCTGTGTAGGATAACCAAGAAGGAAGAGAAGCGTTGACACAGAGGCACACGCAGAGGCTGCTTTTCCTCAGTTACTGGAAGGTTGAGAGGATCACAGGCACCTCCAAGAAAAGATCCGTTCTTTCGGTTTTAACTTCAAGCACACAGGTTTTATTTTTTCCTATCAGGAATAATGCTAGAAAGGTTCAGGTTCAGGTAAAAATAGCTTGCTCTCTCTACACAGGGATGCTCAACAAGAAAAAAAATAGTGGCTATCTTTGAGCTCTGAGTCAGCATGAAACTGGCTAATTGAGAGCTGACAATGTGTTGGCTCTGTGGAAGGCAAACCCAGACAGCCTCTGCCTCAAGGGACTGGCAATCCACTTAGACACAGCAAAGAACTATGGGCTGTGAGGTTGTTAATATTTTCCCAACAACAAATTTCCAAACAATGAGAACGCCTAAACACCCAGCTCGCTCTGGATGGGATAATTTATGGGTGTGTACAAGCACAATCCTGCTCCTTCTGCATGAGACACTGCCCTGCTGGCATTTGTTCGAGCCACTTCTACTCCAGGGACTTTTGGTCTGAATGCACGTGTTTCTCAAGCTGCTTATGGGACCAGCTGCCATCTACCTGCAATGGTGAACAAAGATTCTCCCAACAGCCCAACCAGCCCCTCTGTTTCAAAGACATGTTTTTGCAATGCTTCTTTTTTTATTTTCATTTTCTTTATAGTTTTATGCTATTATACTACTACTCAGCACATACAAACACAGCACATTTAATCACAGTGAGGCTTGATTAAAGAGGACAGAGGGACAATTTAGAAAGGAAGTTAAACATCATTAATTTCTACTTCAGGGCTAAGGAAATTAAGACACAGGAAAGTGACCTGCCCAGGAGGAACCACGCCGGTCTTCCACCTTCAGCAGTGCCCTGTTTACGGGAAAATATCTACGCTAAAGGTATTTTTGAAGGTCTACAATCACAATTAAAAGCGAATTTTTTTCTTACAGCACCATACAAGGCAAGCAATAACAAAGCTCCTTTCATGCTACTTAACCTGATAGTTCAGACACAACATGGTGACATGACCAAGGTAAAAGTGATACCTGACTAGGAGGCAATCCAAGGCCCTGGGAAATCTCAGCCATGTGATTTAAAACATTCATCCTTTGATGGAGATGAATTCTGACAATACAATTGCTTGTATAAAATATCACCCTTCAAATCATCATTATCACAAACTCTGCTATAGGTACGCTGTTACATCATTCTCCGCATGGACTTTGTTTTACTTCATTTCTAATTCAACAGCCAACAGATGGATCATGTTACTGCGTTTTGCCAAGTGCAAAACACAAGATCACCAGGTTCCAGACTATCATGCAGACTAGAAGTTTCTGACAAGTGTAAGGAGCTTTGAAACACACCATCAGCTCCGTATGTCATGCAAAGCTGTCATATACTGACAACACTGAACACAGGAGCATTTAAAAAAAAAAAAAGGCTTGAGAACACACCAAATCAATTGGACTTAAGCATACAAATGTTTGGTTTGGACATGGCCTGAAATGCTCTCCTAGAACAGATCACAGTACAAGAAGAAATAGAGAATTTCATAAATGCCTCATTCTTGTGTGCTTGTGTCCTCAGCAAATTAACAAGGAGTTTTCTCCTTTTAAAGCAGTGCTTTAAAAGGTGTGGACCTAATTACTCACACTGATTGCATTTCTCTAGTATCTCTGTTTGGCAGGACACTCTAGATTGCCTTTCCCTCACTGCAGATGCCACTCATCAGTATTCAAGCTCCAACCTTGTCTTCTCCGTAGGGAGCATGTTGCAGCATGACATGCCAGTTTTTCCCTTGGAGCAAACTGATATAAAATATAAACAACACGTTTAGGATGACTATATACACACGCAGTTGACATACACATCTACATTGAGAAGAAGGCTGCTGTACGATAGCACTCAACTTCATTTGCTGTGACAGGGTCAGAACCTGGTTACAAAAACACACTTATGAAGACAGACAAGGCCTGAACACAGCTTTCCTGGCAAGTTCATGATTAGCTCAACAATACACAAGATGCAGCCCCGGGAAGAATTCAGTACTGATAATTCCACCCCTTTTCCTCACTGCAGAAACAAGATTCTTCCAAGAGTTAGCTCTTATATTCCCAGCAAAGGATATCCTGAAGGCTTGCTTTGTTCACCTTACCCAACAAGAATAATCACTTCAGTGGGAATTGTTGGGAAATCCAATCTTTGGAAACAGAAAATCAGATAAGAATAGTCAGAAAACCAGTCCAATAACACACTAATGCCACCTGAGCTTTGAGAGGAACTGTGGTGGGCAAAGAGCAACCACTGTGGTCAAATAGAAGTAACTGCTGTCAAAACTGCCGTATATATGGTACAGTATACCATTGATCCATATGGGGTGAGTATGTGATGTTACGGATGCGAGAGAGAGTTCACTCACTCTGTGCATTGCTGCAGAGGGTTGGAAAAATATTCCTCTTCAGTCCCAAATGCCTAGACAACAGCTACAAGAAGTAACTCCAACAAAAGTGAAGGCTAAAAAGGGAAACAACCCTTACACGCGAGCACTGCTGCCCACAGACTGGCAAAGACTGGAGTCCAATGACCATGGCAGTTCCTTACATAAGTAGGCTTACAGAGAAAATCATTCAAATACAAATCAAACCATGAAACATTGAACTCAGCAAATCCATCTGCAAGTACTGCTGCATGTCCTGTAGTGGAAGTAAAACCATAGCTGTAAGATGTGAACTACCGCCATTCTGGTCTCCTGAAAAGCCCATTTTAAGGGCTGTTCAGGGGATATAGGACAGTTTGATGACCACCAGTGAGAGGTGACTATCACCAGTGAGCTGTCAACTACTGACTCTGGCACTGCTACCAGCCCTGCTACCAGCAGGCACGTGCCTGCAGCGGTACTGCTCATAACCAGAAGACAGAGACCCCGAAACTATCAGGTACAATGCACTGCAGAGAACACGAACCCTGCCATAATATATACTGCCTCCCACAGAAACTTAAAGGAAAGACAAACAATGCCTCCAGCCTACTTTCTATAGACCTAAGCCAGTATCTCTGATCACTCTATGGTCCTAGCTTCTATAGTCCATAGCATACCAGCACTCCCTAAAGAGTAGTAATGATGCTCCTCTCACTCAGGTCTCACAAATACTGCTGTAACATTTCAAAGTTTGAAATCAGTCTTGGTTTCCTGATTCAGGCAATCAGTGTTGTAAAGGCAAGGAAAAAATGGCTTTGAATTAAAAGCCAAGATCTAAAACAGCACTCCGATTTTTTCACTTTTTTAAAATTAATTTCCAATATTATGTCAATTGAAGCTGCCTTTATAAAGATTCAGCTGTTCATATCTTGCTTATTGCTAAAGCAATTAAGTAGAAGGTTATTCACAGTTATTATTTCACAACCATTTTCCACATCCACTGAGGTCCAATTCTATCACGCTGCACTTCAAAATTTTTTATCTAAGTATACAGTGGAAAAGCTAGCATTTTACTGTACTGTTCAGTTTCTCTGAATGTTCAGCAAATTTACTTGGAGCAGGAGCTAACTTGCTGCTAGATTGAATTTTGAACAGCTATACACAGACAACATAATTTAAAAAGAAGAGAGGAAAAACCCAAACCCACCTTCTGCTTTTCACTTTGGGAATTACAGTGATTACTTTACCATTGTTTTAAAGGGATTTGGGCAACCTGAACGTCAATAAACCGGTTACTGTATTCCTAGAGATCTGCTTCATAATACAACGCCGCAGGCAGCAGTCCAAAGGGACGGTTCCAGCGTACAGCTTGCAGTCCACCGCGTCCCTCTCGCCTAAAGTGGCACTTGCCCGACCCTGCAGCGAGCTGGTTCTGGGAGATGAGCAGATAGCCAGCCCTGATGAACATCTTTTGCAATGAAATATATAGTGTATTTGCTAGCGGAATGTCTTCTGTGGCTACACAGTGCGTTTGATCAGGGGATTAAAAATTTACCCATGAGAACATTTGAGGAGGAGCAGACACCACATCTCCAAATCAATTAGGGGGAAAAAAAAAAAATCTTCACATCAGGGTCAGTTCCACAATCTGGTTCATTACAGGGCGGCCAAAAAGAGGGGGCAGGAACAGGGAGGCTGTGGCAGAGTTTGCTTTCCACAGTAGTGCCATACAAAAGGCATGCAAATTACTGCCTAAGACAGCATTAGATTGCTGACACTTAGCAGCAGAACCCAGAAAATGAGCTTGCCTGTCAGTGTTTAAACTCTGCTTTTGCATTTCTTACCTCCTGGAAATGAATGATTAAATAAGTCAAGGCCACTTTTGTTTTATAGCCACTTCCACTTTGAGTTGTATTTCTGTAAAACGCTTTTAGTGTGGTTTGATTTAGACTCCTGACCAAAGTCGATGGAAGGACTCCCACTTGATTGAGTGGGCATTAGAGCTGAGGTTTTTGTTTAGATCTAATGGCTTACGAATCCCCAATGACAGCAGAGATCAGAACCTCTTTACTGCTAAGCATGTTTTAGTACTTGTAAGTTTACTGCATCCCTGTAACGTAAAAGGTTGTTACTGGGAAAAGTACAGAGAGCATCAAAAAGAATTGTCAAAAGGATGAAACAGGCCCTTTTACAGTAAAGCATTAAACATACTGGAAAAGAAACAACTGAGGTGGGATATAGAAGAGATCTAGCACCATAAGTAGCATGGAAAAGGGGTAAACTGAATCAGCTCCTCTCTTAGAAGACTGACCAGGTGGCATCAAATAAGACTGGCAGCTGCAAAATTAAAATCAAAGGAGGTACTTCATGCACAAAACTTTACTAAACACTGGGATTTTATCACAGGAGGCTATGGGAGCTCAGAGTTTATGTTATTTCAAAACAGGAATGGACAAAGTCATGGAAGAATAATAATTTAAGGACTGTTAAAAGATAACTCCTCTGGTTCAGAGAGTCCTCAACTATCTAGTTGACAGGGTATACCAGGGAACTATCACCATAAACTTGCCCTGTTCTTTTATCTTTTCCCCTATATATGTGCTATTGATCACAGCAAAGACTGAATAATATACTAAAAGGACCTCTGGTCTGGACTGGTACAACTATTCCTGTGTTATTCTGAAAAAAAATTAAAAATCAGGAAGACAAAATTGCATCGGCATCATTTCCGCCAGCTTGATTAGGTAATGACTTATTAACATATTATTGAGTTGCACCTAAAATTATTTCTAAAAGCTGGAACGTGGTTCACAGTTACTTTTCTAAAACCACAAGTGACTTTGTCCCCGCACATGCACACTCACAGGGTAAAGTAATGAAGTACCCGGTCAGTTAACAGAAGCTTCGTCCCCTTGCAATTTCTTCTCCATTTGACTGAACTGGCTCTGACTATTTGAGAACTTTGGAGCGAGAGAGGACATCGTCCCTGCCTGGCTGCAGCCTCGCTGCTCATACAATGTGTGACATGGGGCGGTTTGCCATTGCCCGATCAGTTGCAGGGAAACTTCATTAACTTAGCTAGCCAATTAGGATGGATTTTATTCATTCTGGTCAATCCTGAATTAGACGTGAGATCCCAGAGGTACAGAGATTGGTCAACAGCTTTGCAGCGCTGCAACATCGTGAGGGACACGGCTACAAAATTGGTTTTGCCTCAACACAACTAAAACAAACACACCTAAAACAATCTTAGCTGCTGTTACAGAAACAGCCAGTAATCACTCCTAGCGCTCATTAAAGTCCACATCTGAAAGAACAGCAGTTTTGCTTTTCCTTTTCTGTGCAGTTTTTCAGGATGTTCTGCACACATGCCATCCATCCGAGAGCTTCAATCACAAAGAAGCCTCCAGCAGGGAGGAGGGCAGCTCTCATTTCCCAGGAGGATGAAGCACCTATACCCAGGGCTCAGGGCTAGAGAAAGGTGTCTTGAGAAAAGCATTCAAATACCCACAAAGCCAAAGGATCTTTATTTTATTCTATTCCCTTCCTCTACTTGAGATCTTGCTTTTTCCATTGCAGCTATGATACCAGGCATGCACTACAACCGCATTCACAGAAGCCTTTGGAAAGAAAGGTGAGATCTTTTGAAAGAACTGGTCAGACTCTCCCTTGTGCCAGTACTGGAGCTTGTGTGGCCAGCTGGAGAGGAGAATCAGGGGACTGGTGAGGAGTGAAAATTAACCTTCTCTCTTTTCTGGCAGGTTCTCTGATCCGTGGCACAGCAGTGCAAGTGCCAGGCAGGCAGCACAAACAGGCGGAGAGGAGCAAGCCCGTTTCCTTAGGGCAGGAACAGTTACGTGCACCTTTGCCCATAAAGCCTTTTCGACCACGGCGTGCACTTAAACACACCAAGAAATGACAGCCTAAAGCTGATAATGCAGAATAATCTAAATCCCTTGATCCTTGAAATCTGCATTGAGTACCATGAATTAGATTTAACTAGCAATAAAATACTTTAAATCTGTTATTCTCTTAATAGAATGATACATCATTTGTATCTGGTATAAAGAGAAATAATATTCCTTGTTTCCAATTTGAGATAGAGGGGGAAGACTGTTTTCATCCTAAAATGAGGTTTACCATCCTTCTTTACGACTGCACCACTAATCCTGCATCCTACCTCAACTAACATTTTAATTTCAAATAATTAACTAGCGTGCAATAGGAGTTACTCTGCCTCAAAGAGAAATTGATCTCAAAACCTACTTCCTGCAGCAACAGAGAACAGCAGAGAGAGGAGACACTTTGAAAGTACGGTGTATTACTAATACATTCTTTGCTACATGTAATTTACCTACAGCAGCAGCTTCCTCAGAAAAACAATGCAATAGGAAGTGCTTCCCTTGCTCTTTACAGTGGAATCAAGAGCTGCTCATGCCACGGTGCTCACAGAAACTTGCTCAAAGAAATGTTCATCTGACATATTCTTATCCCAGAGCTTTTGTCAGACTTCAGGTTTGCTAGGATTTGTTTTTAAAAGGAAATTCACAAACAAATGACCATTCCGCAGTAGGAATGCCTTGCTAACCTCTACACATGAGCTCCTAATAGCTGCTGGTTGCATTTACAAAGCAGGAGAAACCCTGCAGTGACCAAACATTTACTTCAGAAATGTGCCGTACAAACGGCTAGGGCACAGGCCAGCTAACTCAGTTACAGTCCCATTACAGGGCGAGGGATTCGGGGAAGGCTGGTGCACAGATGCTGGTTCTGCTAGGAGTCTTGGCCAGAAAGAGACCCTCAGCCATCACCTTCCACCAGGGCCGCAAGCCGAGGGGGATGTTGCAGCTCTCAGTCCTGAGGGCTGTGCTGGTGGGAGCTGCGGGGATGCCGCGAGTGGCAAGGAAAAGCAACATCGAAGCCGTGCAAATCCACACGGCTCTGCTTTGGGAATGGGGAAGGGGGGACAGTTCTTTGCTGGCATTCTCCCCGGGCAGCCAGTGGGACTGATTGATTTCTTTTTAATTATTATTACAGTTCTTTAGGGGGCTGTTGTACCATCTATAGTGGGCTTGGCAAAACACATGCTCCCTCTTTTGAAGGGAAAATGGTCATACTCTCATTTTAATTATGCAATTGGCTATCAACTAACACAGCACTGACAGCCTCATTACAAACATTGCTCTACTCTACATTACAAACATACTCTACTCTGGCCAGGACAGTGGTATGAAATGAGACTTTGCTCTCAAGCTTTTAATGTCTATCATTGACATCCACACAAGTTGTCCTACTGAGAGTTAAAACTGAAGATGTATCTGCAGATTACATGTTCCAAGAAATTGCTTGGGAAAGCCTGTAAACACAGGGCAAATGGACAGGAAACACTTTGGGGTTAATGAGAGACCTCCAGTGCACTCCAGATCCTGCTTCGGTGTTATCACCAAAGTGCAGGAGCGGAGCACCAATGTCTGGACAGGGAAGGACAAGGAATCACATTCACAACGTGCGTTTGTACACGTGCAAATAAAAGCGTGTCAGGGTTGGTAAACAAACTCCTTTCACACCTTTCTTCTGCAAAATTGTTACCTTTCCAATTCAAGCCATACATCTTCAAGAGTGCTTTTAGCAGACCAGGAAAACGGCAGCTTTTAAAATCAATAAAACCTCAATAACTAAGAAAATTATCAATCTGAAGGGAAAATTGCCGATTCATCTCTGTGTATTGTAGCTAACTTCCTTCACAGAGGTCAGTTCAGATCTTTCTAAATTTCTAAACAGACTAACTTCACCCTGGACTTACGCTGCCTGCCTCTAGTTATCTGGAGGAAGGCAGACATTTCTCAGATTAAACTGAATTTTAAGGGATGAAAATATATTACCTCTCATCACAAGACCTTCAAGAGGACATCTGAAATACCTGATTTTTATTCACTTGCTCTAAGATGCAGACAGCACCAAGAAGGGGTATTGCTTTTAAAATCCTGCCAACTGCAACCTTATGGTAATTCACTTTTTTAGGAATAGAAATCACCATGGAATGGGAGTATGCTAAAATCCACAGAAGATATGGATGCAAAAGCAATTGTGGTAAGTGTTTTTGTTTGATGCCAATCCAACAGCCTGGGATTGTCTTATTCTCCTCAAAGTTTTTCCTCCAACCTTCCCCCCCTCTCAGGGATCTTAGTGCTTGATATAGATAGCTTCATATTCATTTGTGGAGGAAGCACGTAAATGTCTTAATGCTGCCCACCAAACCCTTACTTCTTCTAAAAAGCTGCTTGCTGGTCACAGAGGGAATTTCAGTATTTTGTCCTGCTCAATTGCCTGCTTTTTTTCTTGAGTTGCCTGTAAAATACCATAGTGTCTCATGCAATGATAGCTCTTGCTATATAAGCTACCACCCATCAGGGACTGGACCAAAACCACACTAATTTTACAGAGGAAATTTCTATAGTACTGACTGGGTTTCAATTCAAAGCAGCAACACAGGAGAGAAAAGCATCTCTCGATGGAATCTCCCAGTTTCTCCTTAACAGCAGTGTCCATCTTTCTGCCCAAGGCACTGGCAGTGTATAAATAATAAGTCCCCCAATAAAAAAAATCTTTCATGTAACCTCAGGAGACCACTTCATAAGAACACGACAACAATGGCAACAGATCAGAAAACCATGTAGTCTTGCATCCTGTCTGTGACAGTAATCAGATCCTTCCGAGGAAAGTACATAAAATTCCTACACAGGCAGCTGAATTACTCAGAGGGTGGCTGAAGCCCTCCCAAGAATTATAATGCGTTATCCACATAAAGATCTGGTGTTTTAAGCTCTGGCCCTGACAACACTCCTTGTGGCATTCATGCCCACAAGCTACCTGTTCGGTGATAGGTTTTTGGAGTGCTTTCCAGCAAACTGACCTGTACTGATTGTTTCTGCATGATGAGGAAAACATAAGAAAAACACACACCCTACCTTTTCAAGACATTAATTACTTTATGTGCTTTTACATTACACCCCCCCCCCCCCCTTAAGAACGAGCAAATTAATAATACAAATTATCTTTAAAACTACTCCCGTAAGAAGGAAGTGAAGGGCATGCATGTGAAGACAAAATGGGAGTACACGCAGGGGCCGGGGCTGGCTGGCTGAATTGGACTAGACACGGTGGCCAAGAGCATCGTGTGTGTAAATGCACTTGCTGTCTAGTTTCATTATGAGTCACGAATTCTCTAAAAGGCAAGGAAGGAACCATTTGTGCTCTCACTTACCTTGTACCCTGAACTAATTCTTATTTGTTTTATTACCCCAGTCATTACACTTGCACAGTCACAGACACTGTGTGTTTAGACAAAAACAATTCACCACTAGCTGCAAGGGCCAGGAAGTAAAATGCTGAACCACTAGCCATGGCTGGTTAACAGTACAGTGCGGGTCAGGGAGACTCTGGATCTACCAGAGAGCAGGATCTACCTTTGGCAGAAAACAAGGCTCTAGCCCCTCAGCAGTTACCACGCTGCTTTCTCTTAAAGTCCATCAGGTAACTCCACCTATGCTTCTCTTGGGGACGGGCATCTAAACTACAAGAGACAGGCTTTGCAGACAACCACCAAACCCCACCATCCTAACACGATCCACGCACGAGCCAGAGGCATTAGGAACGTGATCTTACGGCATCAGAATACCCTCAACTGCCACAGCTTTGAGTGTCCGGCACGCTTTAGAGGGAGTCTCATCATCATTTAAGCAGCAGTGGTCTGAGCACAGGATAGGGGTCATAAATACTTCCCCCTTCCTATCCAGTTCCACACAATGCCCGTCAGCACTTAAACAACTCTCTGCCAGGGTACAGGCTTATCCACCTACTTTTCCAAATGCCAGCAAGATTTCAATAGGCTTTTGTACCACAAAGTAAACACAAAGAAACACTGCTGTTGCCTGCAATTTGCAATTACATATTGACGAGTAGGACAAGAGAGCTGAACAAACAGCAGGCCACAAATAAACACCTACAATGACAAGCAGTCTGCATCCTACAATGAAGAGGGATCACAGAATATGTAAGGAAGCCTCTCACAATTGTAAGTGGCTGGTGCTATTCGACAGAAATTATTCGCTGATTCAATTTTGCTGGCAGTATTTAGAAATGCTCTTGCCTCTTGCTGTTATAAATGGCAATTTGGACAAAGAGCAAGTGTTTCAGAGCGGCTGGGCGGCCTTCAAAAAGCGATAAATTCATTTAAGGAAATTGTTGAAATACTAACGTATCCCAATGTTTAATTTGCCACGGTTTGTAAAAGGAAAAGGATCATAACTACACCGGAGAATGAATCGGGTCTCTGTCTGTCTTACAGTTGTTATTTCTAAGATTATCACCCACATGAATTTCCAAAGTGTCGTCCCTGACTTGCAAAAACACTTTAATACCAAGTTGAACTGCAGCTCCAGGAGTGAGCTTTGCAACTAAACTTGCATCTGTGGATAAAAGAACATGACCTCTGTAAAAGATCCAAGGTTAATAGTTTCAATAGCCATGGTGCATGACTGGACCCTGTTTTAAATAATCCCTCGTTTTAAATTTATTTTGACTAGTATCTTTCTGGTAGAGTGAGTACTACTGGAAAACAACATACTGAAATGAATACTGCAATGCGCAAGGTTTGCAAACGCAATGCTTTCATGCATCATCAATTACATTAATGGAAAAAAGGAAAGACAATATTTGGTGAATCCAGGGATTGTTAATGTATTAAAAAAGCCCATTTTATTCACGCCTAAATATGTAGAAGGTGAGACTGATGACTGACCAGTGGCCCATGTGAAGTCAGTTTGTGTTCAGCACCTATTCCATTCCCTTCTCTAGAGCACCATCATGCATGTCCCAAGATGTCAGCTGAGCTTCATTATTAGCAGTCCTACACAGCCAAAAACTGAACCTTGGGGGAAAACTTGTCATGGCATTGCCAGCAGTTTATTTGTCTGGTGATCAGACAAAGGAGTCTAGTTTCTGGACTACGAATCCATAAAGAACAAGTTCAATAAGTACAAACAAGAAAAAATCACGTCTTTTATATGCAATGCAAAGATTTTCTCAGCTCAGTGTGTCATATACTGTATTGTCCAAGTCATTGGAAGGTATAACATTAGCAGCTGGTAGGAATATCTCACTGGGGAGCTTTTAGTGAAAATTCAACACCCATTGTATAATATCCTGTATTATTACCCTTGCTGCCATAAAACATCCTCAGTGAGAACAAGGGCAACTTTGGACAACTTGCTTTTCAGGAAAATCTGTTCTCTCTCTCTCCGCATTTTTTTCCAGAGACATCTTCTTTTAATATTTTCTCTTTGTCTTCCCACCTCCCCCCCTCCCCCCCAATGACACATTTTGTATCATACTTGCTGCCATATTATTACATCCATGGGTTTCAAAGCAGTTAGCACGCAGCATGATTGCTATGTTAGCCAAAAAGCTGGCAGTAACTGAAGGCTCTGGATGGGTTAAACAGAAATGAAACCACCTGCACCTCTCAGTGCAGGTACTGCGCAGACCCACACCGCAATGGAGCATAAAGACCTCACCCATCAGCAGGTTAGACAGACGTTTGTGGATTTAGCCTCACTGATCTTGTGAGGAGTTGGGAGGTTGTGTTTCCAAAGCATGCTGAACTCTGTTTCACTTCCCGTACCCAAACCTGAATGTCCCTTGTGAAGAACACACTAATGACCTCTGTGCCCAGGACACCGGACAGCACAAGAGCCAGAGCAGAGCACTCCTCTACTAGATTCCACTTATTATTGTATCCACATCTAAAACGTCTGTCCCTTGACAGTCGCTCTGTAGCCAACAAATCCAAGTACCTTCAGCGTAATAGCCAACTTGCAAGGCTGGTGTTTTGACAGAGCGCGACAGATACTAGGGAAGCTAAACATCTTGAAGAAGTAGGTTTCTTTATAAGAAGATCTCATCACATGTTATAAGAAATGCAAAAAAATAACCCTCAGAGATAGATCCTCTTTCTAGGCCGGCATGACTAAGCAAAAGCAACCACGTAGCTGATGACAGTTTCAGCACTGTGAGCTATAGCAATGTAGTAGTACCTTAGATTTATATATTCCAGCAGTGTTCCCGTGAACGCCTGCTTGGGGGACATCATATGGGCAGCATCTTGACAGTGAAAGATGTCAATTTAAAAACAAAATGGGGGAGGGAGAACCAAACCAGCAAAAATTATGAGACATTTTCATGTTCCTGTTCTGTAATTTTACCTTCAAGAAGATTGATAAAGGAGGTGGATTTATCTAGTCAAACACTTGCATGGTTCTCACCATAATAACTCTTTACATTAGCCCTTCTGAACTAAAATTTATTTTTAGTATCAAGTTTTTAAAGGATCCTCAACTCAATCACTAATTTTGAGCTTGCAATTTACCCTGGAAACATTTTTGCTGGTGCAATTTGTGCCACTTAACTACTTTGATTTGCAGGCACAATTAGTAAGTTAAGCATTTATATATCCTAAACTACACCTGTAAAATGGAAGGCTGCTTTTAAAAACAGCCCATATGCTTAAATTGAATGCAACTCAGTTCAATGACACATGGATCTCTAAAGCACCCTGCACATTCCAGAGCAAGCAGAAAAAAACTTTTTTTTTTTTTCCCTGTGGCAAAGTTATTCTTTAACTTGCCCATCTTTCTTACATGACTCATTTTAGTCACAAAGGCTCTCATTAAATAGTACCTTTCTTTGTCAGAATTTGTCAATGATTTCTAGTGCTCAAAAGGTGTGGCCAAGGGCACTTAGGCACTTTTATTGTTATTTATATTGCCAGGTAGGTTGGACAAAACCACAGGGTGCTGAATAGACAAGCACGGAGCTGACAGCTAACACCATCAATTGCCTTGGTGACCAGGACCACTCAAATCCCAGGGTGAGTAAAGGCAAGAATAAAACCAGTAACTGTGATTAAGGTGGAATTAAAAATAAAGAATTTGGAGCATATTTCAAACATCCTTCAAGGAAAACAAAATAAAACAAAACAAAACAAACGCCCCCAAAAACACCAGACAGACAAACCCTGTCCTGAAAATTTCACTCAGCCAAAACTCTTAACAAGGTCAGCTTTAACAAGCGTTTCCTGACAGGCTTACAGGGTAGGTGATCGCCTTGCCTCTACAAACTGATGATCCAGAGAGAAGAAAGGGAAGAGGAAAAAGACCCAGAGAAGAGAGCACCTTGGCCAGTGCCATCAGCAGAATTGTAAAAAGAAATCAAAGCTCGTTTGCTTTACCTGTACTGCCTCCCTAATTCACTTCCAAGTCTACCCCAATAGTAATTTATTGTAACCATCCATTTAAAATTAGTTCAGTTCCAAAGAAGCAAGTGAAAGTTACTCTAACTTCTTATTTCTTTAAGGCAACTCTTCGCAGGAAAGGTATATTACTATTAACGTTCTCAGTTCAACACTACTGTCCCACAAGAGAATAAATTATAGTTGCCACATCTCCAATGCAGCTCATCTACAAAGAGCAAGGAGAATGATGCAGTAGGAGAATATGTAAAATAAATCTTGCTTCTGTAAACATTAGTGGATGAAAAGGTTGGAAGGAGGAAATGGTAAAAACTGTCCAAATGTTTAATTAGGAATAACCCGATGTATAACTGAGTGGGGGAATAAGAGAGGTCAGAACTGAACTTTCCCTGGAAACATCCTTTCCACTGACAACCAAAGCACTTCCGTGCTCGCAGCAGCAAAGAACACAAGAATGTGCGTGAACCCCTCCTCCTACTATTCATCCCATCAAATAACTCTTTGTTTTTCATCTGAGATTTAAAAACCTAAGCCATCCTCAGTCATTTGACTAAAACTTGAAAACAACTGAAGAGAGTTTTAGCAAAAAAAGTTTATGTACATTTACATTTTTTGTGAGAACTAACTTTGAATTGGGGTAAGTAGCGGACAGTAATACTTTCCCTCCAAAAAGAGGTTCCCTGCATAATCTAAGCAGAAAATTGGTCTTTGCTGTATAACCTTACATCAGCATACAGGAAAAATCCTGGAATATGTGCACGTATTGGGGGTAAGGGGAGCGCACTGGGAGATTTCTTTTGAATTGGTGCAACAATACACCATTCTTGCAATTCAGACTTACTTGTGTTAATTGGAATCTAGTTCTGCAGGCTGGTAACACTACCAAATACCATGAGGAATGTTCACTTTTTATGTAACCGATGCCCTGGAATTCATTTTCAAAGCCAGGTATATGTGTCTACCAATGAGTCACTCCTCCTCAAGTGTGTATGGGTCCATACACGGGAATCACTGCAGCCCGTACTGAAATGTAGTTGCTTCTGCCTGGAAAACACCACCTGTTTCGGCAGTTTATAACAGTTAAAGGCTATAGTTCCCAAAATCGTGTTCCACAAGGTAACAGCAAGTTCTTTGCAGCCAGCCACACAGCAATATTATTTTTATAGTCGTCTGATGATAAATCGCAATAAAAATTCGATTGTAAGGATGCGGAGTGGTCTAGTACTCAGCCCAAAAGGTTTGAGAAGCGCTGGTTTGGAGGAAAAGCCACCTGGAACTCAAGACAGGACATTAGAGAAGCAAAATGATCACATGGACTGGTCTAGGACCCCAACATTCCCACTACTACAAAAACACCCTGGTACTTCCAGAGTCTACTAGATGCCTGCTGTATTACAACAACTAACATCAGTGCTCATTGCAAGACAGTACCTTCAGTGCTCCAGAGCTCCTTCACACTCTGTCAAGACTACTTGGTTTATCCAAATGATCTCTTTCTCTCTCAAATCAAACACCTCCTCCAACAGCAATACTTCCAACTATACTATATTAACTTGGAAATCTCCCAGCGGGCACAGACCAAGCCTGACCTCTTTTTATCACCTGATCTCAGATCCCTGTATGAATATAGCTGCGTACATTTTTCACAACACAGTATGTTGCCCTGCAGAACTGTAGGTTTGTGCTCTAAGAAAATGAGAGTTCTTCAGGTGTGGGAGGCAAGACAAAATCAAAACAACGTTAAAATAAATCTTTTAAGAGAGAACACTTACGGCTCCCCTGGGATGAAGCATATTAAATATACAAAATGTACTATAAAAGTTAGTTCTATTTTCTCACTTCCAGTTCATAGAAGACCTTGATCCAACTTCCCTTAAAGTCAAGGCAAAAAATCTTCCCCTCTGGGCTAACGCTCATCTTTAAATTGGGCCCAAGAGGTTTCAGTAGCAACTGTATGCACAAACCTAGATCAGGGTATAGAGAAGAAACACAGGGCTCCTTCTGATTTAGACCATCTACAAACACTCCTCTGGTCACCACACTTGCAAATTAAACTTACAGGCTCAGTGAAAAGCAAGAATTAAAGCTAAGCAGGTTTTCTACTTACTACCAAAGGCTTTTAGTGTCACTGCAGAGGGGGAGGGAAAAAAGCTAGCTACTCATGAGGTATTGAATATAAGTACACACCTCTCTTCCAGCAACTGGTAGCCATTAGACGTCTAATAACAGCATTAAAATAGCTGTTAATGCAACTCAAACGTTCATCTCCCTCTTTCAAAATTCCAAACATCGTGTTAATGAAAAAAGCAAAGGCGGCAAGACTAGCCCTTCTGAACTATTTGTGCATGAAACGCACAATACAGTGCAGATGCCTGCTACGTGAGATTGCATAGCTGGTATTAAGAGGAAGTTGTTGTTTAAAAGAATTACACAATACCAACAAAAATTCCATCTTCCACTATAAAGAGCTTGAATGAAATTCTGAGGTTTGAGGAACATGTGTAGGGGGAGATGGACAGGCTACGTTAAAAACTGTTAAGGCTTTGGGTGGAATGATAACTACTTCTCTAAAATCTGTGGGAAATCTTTCCCCTCATTATTATAATAAATTACAGAAGTGAACACAACCTTGGCAAGAGGTGCTTGAACTACAGCCTAAGGGAAAATAGGCCAATATGTACTTACAGAACAGACATGCCACAGGCAGCACAAGTGCAAGTTTCTCTTGCAACAACCAGCCCAAGTAGCTGCCCTGTCTGACAGGGCAATAGCTAGGACAAACCTCCCTTCTGCAAAGCAGGAAGACAGGATGGGAAAATGAATTGTTGCATTGCGTTAGTGGCCATGCAGTATCATAAAATCAAGATGTTAATGAAGACAAGCCAGCCTGGAGAGTTTTCCTGTTCTAGTAGCCTGCACTCATTTGCTGACACGTACAACAAAAAGACGAAGTGCAACACGGGCTCAAGCATTTACCTCCTCTCAAGCAGGAGGCAAGGACATCTTCCCCTCCCTTCCCTGCCCCTTCTCCCCCACCAAAGATTATTTACTTTGCAATCTAGAGCTGTCCAGTGAGAGCGCACATTGTAAACAGCATTTTTATAGTTTGCTCCTTGGTGTACGGGGGACTGGGCTAGGGCACAAACATATTTTCCTATAACCTGCTCACTGATTCGAGAAAATATTTTCATTCTTGGTTGCAGAGGGATTGCCAAATAGGCTTCATGAATCAGACCCTCAGATTGCCATGACTTCTTAGTGTATCAGGTACCGTTCTTGCACGCAGGACTGTCGGAACTTGTAAAGGACTTATGCAGGAAATAATCAGGCTCTGGACTATCTCAGCTTACTCTACCTTGATAAGTAAAAGACCTATCCTTCTCACAACATTAATCGAGGCACAGTAAATGCAGAGCCCTGCTTTTTCATCTTTATTGCTTAAACTGGAGCTGTGCTATACAACCTGTTTAATCCCTAGATCAGCAGCATGCTACAGAAGGCTGCAGAAGTTCAGAAAAAATGATATAAAATCAGGTATGGAGGGGGAAATGGGGAAAAACATTTTGCTCGCTGTTGATATGACTTAGAGGATCTCCTTCTGGCAGAAAGAGAGCTCCACCTCGTCCTGGCATTCAGAGCCCCAGATTGCCAGAGAAGTAACCTGGGTTTAAGAATGCTTAGCATGGCTGGGGGAAGGGAAGATGACAGTGGCATGACCTGCTCTGGGAAGGACATGGTGGTCCAAACCATTGCATGAAGAGCAACTACAAAGCATTCTGTCTTGCCTTCTGGATTGGACACCTGAGATACCAGGGCCTTGGGAGGTGCTCTGGTGTAAGAAGTCATTCACTCAAAAGGAAAGCCCATGAATTTTAAATAGAAAGCAGGAAAGTGTCCAGAATATGAGTTCCTCTGTTCTAGCAAGAAGAACAGTTAAGCAGGTGCAGTGGGAAGTGAAAGATGAAGATTTGATATAGTTATGCATAGCACAGATGAAGAGCAGGACAGTATCTATTCAGGTAGAAGCAGATGGTAGAAAAGAAACATGCGGCACCTGCAACTCATGTAACATACACGTATTCAAGGTTAGCACCCAGAGGAGGTGGTCTCTGTGTGGAATAAGTAAAAAATGTTAGAGCAGTACAGGCTGTCATCATAAGCCAATGACAAGAAGATGGGAGTCAAAGGGAGTTGAAAGAAAAACCTTCAATTTGCAAGTCTGATTTATCCCATCATTGCACTCCACTATTTCAAGTCCCCTACTCACTGCACATGCTTATAGCTCGGTTGGTACAATCAGAGCACACCAGAGCTGCTAACATATTTGCAAGGTTGCAATCTAATGCAAGGTTACACTAGGTCAGCTCAAGAGGTAGGAGAACTCAGGTAGGTAAAGGTTTCACTTTTCAAATGAAGAGAGGTTTTAGTTGGAATTGACCCGTAGAGGAAAAATGAGCCTTAAGAAAGTACCTAGCATTGCTAGGCTTCCTGGGAAGCCAGGGGCTGAAAGGCATTTGGGAGAATGCCCATCTCTCTCCACGTGAGAAGAGACAAGTTCTTTCAGAGCCCCAGTTATCTATGATTATTCACCTTTAACGAGTCTTTCCAGATCTCTCACTTCCTTACGTTCTGACCTTACGGTATAAACTTCTGGTTACCAGGGTTTCCTCTAATGACATCCCTATGCTCTTTCTGAAGACAGGCAGTTTTTCTCCCCTCTGCATTTCAATGGACTCCTTGCCATACCCTCCATTTGATGCCTCACAGTTTCTGCTTGCAGAAGTGCCCACTGTTTTATGTGCTTTCCTGTGAGCTTGAGCTGCCTAGGTGAGAAGATTAAGGTGCCCATTAACAAGGACCAAATCTCTGGGTCTAAGCATTAACCTGGTTGAATGCTGCGTATTCAGGAACTGGACCGCAGTTCTCATTCTGGCTCTGCCTCAGACCTGCTGTGTGACTTTGGGGAGGTCATTTCTCCCATCTGGCTTTCTTGGTTTCCTCATCTGTAGAAAAGGGCAAGCCTCATTATCCCTCCCTATATAAAACATCCTGAGATCTACAGAAGACAAACTGTATTGAGAGCCAGGCACTATTATTGTTAGAGCTCTGGTGTGCTAAATAGACACTGGCAAGGGACACAAAAGCAAAATAAATCCTAGGGCAAGGAAAGCAGACAGAGCAATAAAGCACAAAAATTGAAGAAAGAAGGGGAAAAAATCTAGTGAAAACCAGAGTACAGCACTGGGGCACTACTCCTGTGGTCTAAGTATATATGGTAGGATAACACTATTTTGAAGCAATCCTAAAAATTCAGTGGTCCACCCTCTCAGTCTTTGTGTTTTTAGAGGCCTGTAGTTTTGGTGAGTCCAAATTGCTGCTCCTACCTAACTCCACACATGGGAAAGACTTTTTGTGTGGTTTGGCTTATAAATGTATTGACTGACTATAGCTGTACAGCTTGAGTAGGCAAGGAGATGCTCTATCACCTTTTGAGATCAGCCAGCATTATCCTTTCTCCAGCTGGGAAAGGCAACCAGTAAGAAATGAAAAGCACAAGAAAGCTTGGATGCAGACCTGTAGGAGAGTTAAGTGAACTTAACTAATATTTATGTAACTGCATATGTAGTGCTCTGAAAAGGAAGATCAGCACAGAATTATAGCATCATCAAGAGATAACTGAGGCTCTGGAATCAACATAGTTATATGCCTGTTACTCTACAATGCTACTGAGCAAGCAGCAATTGCAATCCATCTGTCAGCGTGTCCTTTGCTGTCACAGGATCCTTGCTACAGAGACTACCACGTTCTGCTCCTTTCCATTATGGATGAGGCTGGAGTGTCCCTGTGATTTTTCTGTACAGGAGTTACAGTGCCCCTCTAACCAGTTTTCATTATATCTCTTAGGCAAAGAGCAGCTTGTACCTTGGGATTAATATAAAAGAAGACAAAAATTAAAATTCTGTCTTTGCAACTCCTAAGAAACCAGTCACCTTTGCTTTCCAGAGAGCAGCAGAAGCTGAGATTGTACAAATTGGCTTTTGAACGTTTGGAGTGAGAGAGCTATGAGACCGGCTGTGCCTGCAAAGAATGGGTTATGGTATGAATGCAGGGTCATACATTGCCTTTGGTGGATTTCTTTTTCCCTTGCTGTTTGAGTTTTCAGTACTGTCTCTTCCTAAAACTGTGTGCAGCCTTGTTTCTCAGTTAAAAGGATTTTCTTTTTTATTTTTTAAAGCCTGTTTGATGAGTGATATGAACTGCCAGTGAATACTACATTTCACTCCCCCTCATTAACATTGTAAATTAATTTAGGACTCATTTAGATGCAGGATTAACAACGTGAGGACTAATCCACTCTTTATTCAGAGGACATATTCAGGATGAGCAGCCTTTCGTCTCACATCACTCAATTTGTTAGCAGGACCATCTCCTGGGAATAAGATGATATTTCTGTCTCTCTGCTTGCAAAAGAACTGTTCAAGGTTAAGGCAGAGGTCTGGGAGACATCAGTCCTGGCCCCAGTTCTCCTACAGACTTCCTCTGCAACCTTGGTCAAATGCTTTTACACTCTGCATGCATTTTCCCCAATTTACACATCTAGAGAGGTCAGACTTAGAGAACAGATAAAAGATTAAAAGTAGTGTTTACGATGGTTTAGGCCAGCGTGTTTTATTTCACCAGGGTTAAGGGTACGTGGGCCAGCTGCCAACACACAAACTTGTGAAGCTGAAGTAATACATTTAATAAGTTTTCAGTTATGTGCCCCTACCCTTACTTACGTGAAATGGTGTTTTATTTTGTGAGGACTCTTTTCCTCTGATGGCACTGTGATTAATACACTATTAGCTACATTGCAGGGGCAAAGTCAAGCCCTCAGTTTTCAGATCAGCAAAAAAACCAAGAGAAAATGTCGCTTTTCTTAAAGCAACAGTTATCAGTTACAAAACTCTTGAAACAGCAGCAATCTTGCAATATTGTCAGTGATGCTGTTTTCAGATGCCCTGTATGTTTGCTAGAGAAATAAATAACATTTCTTGCAATTAACAAATCAAATGCCCTGTTGGAGCTTAGCTCTTACTTGCTGTCAGCAAATCATCTGCAGGAGGACTTCATCCACTGAGGGGAATGAAGATTAAATATATGCTTTGGCAAGTGTCGTTTTCGACCAGAATATTTTCTTGAAGGCACTTTGTGTCTAATGATACATTGAGGACCTGTTCCTCTGAGTACAATAAATAAATACAAATAATTGCTGTAGAAAAGAGCCTGACGGACAGCCAGTGCCGCTTTGGGCATAACTGATTGATGCTACTTATAATCAGTAACACTTGTAAAGCTCAGGCCTTCTGTTCTGGACACGTGCTGCACACATCAGCTTAGCTGAACTCTGCCATCCCACAAGGAGAGCATTTTTAAAGCCCTAATACAAATGGTTATTAATTGTTTGTGTTGCAACATTACCAAGCAGCTATAACCACAGATGAGGACCCCGTGGTGCCATGGGTTGCAGAAAATAAAAAGGAGGAGGTACTGCAGCGGTTCACATAGTTTGAAATCAAAGGCCAACTGACAGAGCTCCAGAACATTCTCACCTCTAGTGTGATCATAAAGAATGAATGATTTTACACACTTTATTGTTAGCTACAGTTTCACAGACAAGCTCCTGATGAGCATTTGGTATCCACTGTGATAGCATAAGAAAAAAAGCATGGGGAAAAAAGGTCTTTCTGGCACACTATTTCTAATCCTAATTGAATTCTAATTTTTTCAGAGATGTAATTGTTCCAGTGTGGTTCCCTCAGACAGATGACAATGACAAGACAACCACAGCACCACAAATCTATGTCTCCAACTAATAATTCTGTAGGAAGTTTCCAACCAGACCATTTCGCTCCTTAAAATACTGCATTTGGTCTCTGGCTAGTGCTTTCAACTTTCCATAAAGATCAAATGTGCTGTCATAACTGCATGAGACTGCTACTCAATGTCATCAAATCCAGCCCATTGACAAAAGCACTCCTCTAAACCACCTCAGGA
The DNA here is from genome assembly GCF_035582795.1 of Mycteria americana. Taxonomy (NCBI): domain Eukaryota; kingdom Metazoa; phylum Chordata; class Aves; order Ciconiiformes; family Ciconiidae; genus Mycteria; species Mycteria americana. The sequence continues at coordinate 9,687,917 of NC_134379.1, read as the reverse complement.
CTAGAGGTCAGAAAAGCTGGGTTTGGCCTGGGGTTGTACAGCTCTGCCTGCAGATATCTGCAACATTAAAATGTCTGCTACATTAAAAGGACATCACAATTGCAATAATCCTTCTTCCTTAAATACAAGGAGAGAAATGTCTGAAGCTAACAGCACCAAAATCATAGGGATATTGTTAATCCATGAGCTACCATGAATGCAATGATTGTTAGCCTTCCCTGCAGTTTTCATCCTCAGGTACTTGTCCTGATGAGTTTTACATTTTCATGCCACACTGTACTCCCAATTACTGTACATTCAGCATTCTCTGTAGAGCACATGAAGGGCATCATACATCACGCTTATTACCAACCTACAGAGAGTAAAGAGAAGCGAGAACAACAGGATCCTGCTGTTGGTTTATCATGAGTTTTCTGATCTAGGGGAAGTAGCCGTCTCCTCTTTGAATTTAGTTGTCATAAATAATATCATAAGGTTTGTTTGCTTTTGGCCCATTCTGCACTCAAGTCATTCTGAGCCCTAATCTCCCATCAGCAAATCAAAACCAAAAAAACCTCTCATGTTCACTCATCTTCCTAGTAAGAGTATATTTCACAGCCAATGTGCCCAAGGGCCATAACTGAAGAAATCTGAAAGCACCCTTCTGAGAAGAGGAAGGTTACAAAAACCAGTGAGAAAACAAATACTCTTACCTGTCTGTAATAAGCCAGCCCCACTGTCTTTGACTCCAAAGTGCTGCTGGATGTCTAGTAACACACCTGCAAGGAAAACAGAGAGAAGAAACTCAGTGCCTTCAGCCTTTGAAAAGCATATAACTCGAACCTTTTGTGAAGCGTCAGCAAAGCTTCAAATTTCAGCAGTTTAGACACATAACTTCTGAAGTTTGCACATTGGCTTCTTTTGCGTACACATACACTCAATAATTTTGGGCTACTACAATAAAAGCAGAGGTAGGTAAACACAACATCATGCAAAGAGTTTGGGAATGAAATCCTCATGCATGAGAAACTGGTCTTTGCTTTCTACTTAAATAGGATCAGGGTTTTCTTTTTGTTTGTTTTCTGCAGAATTCAGATCCCTTCTGTCATTTTACAGAAATATAGGGAAACTGATTCTGCGCCTTAGGTGCTTCAAATGGTTCGATAAGACAGACAAATTGAATCCAAGACAAGTTTTAACAAATCTCTGTTGCGAGGAGATATGACACATCGATAGGAGCAATGATGGAAGTTTTCACATTTAACTAGTTCTGGGGGTTTCTCATTTCCAAAACAAATGTAGAAAATAAATTTAAAATAGCTTAGTAAAGGTGGGTTAAGTGACCAAATGCTTAGCTTTAAAGCAACGACAAGCAGAACCAAAACCAACCTTCTCTCTTTCCTGAACTCCCAACAGATTAATTGGCATAAGCAAAATTAACAGGTTTTGTAGTATTTACATATTCAGCTAGATTTAGCACTTGGGTATCGAACATATAAATACATGTAATGTCAGGTACATACGAACAGGCGTGCCTTTGTAACCAACTAGCCAACAGAGAAAACCCACAAGAGAGCTTTTACAACTCATCTTGGGGGACACACATTTGCCAAGCTGTAGATGGTCCAGTTGTGTCAGGTACAGATCCGTAGGCCTGAATGTTTGTCTATGGTCTAAAAAAATTGCACTCTGACTTCTTGGGTCTGGAACAGAGACAGTTGCTCTCTTAATATCTGGGACTTCCTTATTTAGTCTACTGTCTTCCCCAAAACTGAGGATATGCAAGTTTCTTTTTTTAAAAACGAGAAACACCATTCTCCAACTATACTGAACATCTATAAAAGTTCACCTCCAGTTCAAAATTTGACCCGAGGCTTTATCCAAAGTGATTCTGCTCATCACTGCAGGTCACGGCAATCAACTAAACACCAACCTGAACTCACTCACCATAAATATCTTAGCTTTTGGGACTGCCACAATCATACTAAATGACAAACACAAAGAGATAAAAGACTCAGAGATAACTATTCCCAGAAGACATCTGGGACAATGCCAAGAAAACAGACATAAATTAAAGGTACTAAAAGAAAAAAAGATACAGAGAAGGAAGGAAAAAGCAAGAAAGCTCATTTGTCCTATTCCATATTACTTGTACGTCACCATTTACTCAGGGCAGCGTTCAGGCAGGCTTTTAGACTACCAATACCTGCCCAGTAACATTAGTTCAAACTCTTACCTCCTACAACAATCCCCCCTTCCTTACTCTCTCTATCAGACTGTTTAGTCCTGAGCAGAGAAGGCTCGGGGTGCGGAACAGTGTGAATCTTATCAATGTGTATCAATACCTGATAGGAGAGGGGGTAATGAAGACAGAGCCAGGCTCTTCACACTGGTGCCCAGTGAAAAGAGGCAAAGGGCACAAACCGAAACACAGGAAATTCCATTTAAACATAAGAAAAAAACCTTTTTGCTGTGAGGGTGGTCAAACACTGGAACAGATTGTCCAGAGAGGTTGTGGATTCCCCATCCCTGGAGATATTAAAAAGCCAGTAGGACACGGTCCTGAGCAACCTGCTCTAGTTGACCCTGCTTTTAGCAGAGGGCTTGGACTAGATGATCTCCAGAGGTCGCTTCCAACCTTGATTATTCTATGATTCCGTAATTTGCTGAAGTATTAAGTGCCTGATTATATCCAGCCTGACACAGTTTTCCCCTGGCCTTTCTTTTCCTTTGGAGCATTGCTGTCTACTATAATTCCAAAAGGAACTTGTCGCTTCCTCTTGGATGGCAGATTTACCTCCATTTTCAGAGTGCCCTGGCATTTCTTGGGTGTCCTTCCCTCATTTGCTCCATTAATAACTGAGATATCATTATCCAGGCAATATCTGATGAACAAAAATAAATGTTGCATTTGCCTAGCAAAACCCTCTGTGGTTTAGATGACTTACATACTCCCCTTGGTGTCCCACCCTTTCACAAAAAGGCAGTTCTCTTGCAACCCGACCTAGAAACCTTACTTAGCTTAACCAGCTCTGAACACCTTCAGTTTGTGCTCTATTATTGGCTGGTCCCAGACTGCCCACATCAGGTGAAGCTCAGCAAGTCAGAACAACTTGTGGCTACTATAATCCCAATTTTATAGAAGATATACCCATCAACATTCTCAAGAACATGGAAGAAGGGAGGAAATAGCGAATACAATGTTTTCTTACGCTCTCCTATCATCACTCAGTTGTGCTGCACAGAAATGAAATATCCTACTCACTCCCTGCAGCTGAGCCCCAGACACTCCAGCTGGAGAAGCCAAGTCAGAGGGATCCAAGCTCTCCTTACTTCTACAGACACGTTCAGTACCAGACTTAAGCCGAGCAGGTACATCACTGGGTGGTCAAAGTGATGCCCATTCACCTCCTGGTCCATGGGCAAATGGCTTGCTGCTGGATGCCATGCTCCTGTTCAGCCCATCAACTTGCAGCTTCTTTTATTTCAGTAACAAAGGGCTAAGTTTTGCACCCACCTTTCTTTCAGGATGAGGCTTCAACTCCCACTGACATGATCATAGATTTTAATTTTAATAATTGAACTCTGTGAAACAGGCTACAAGTATATTACCTAAAGTCTGCAAAGAAAACCAAAGTAGTAAGGGACACTGCAACTGTACTGTTCCCGGCAAACACTCTAGGTAGGATGGCAACTGATGAAAAAAAAAATCTACCCTGAAGCTAGTGCAGACAGACCACCCTGATGTGGGTTTCATGGTAGAAACCTCTGCGCTGAAGTGATCACCAAGCAGGATTCACACCTTCTAAACTAGCAGGTGCAGAAGGGTCAAGAGCAAGCCAGTAACAGAATCTCACCTGTGCAAGAAGCAAAATGGCACAACCTACTGTCCTGCCACAGAATACCAAAGGGACTGATTCAGTGATGGGAAAAGGGAGACTAAGAGCTGTAGCCCTGCCTTACTGAAGCTGTCTGAGGAGGCAGATCCTCGGAGCAGGGGGGTTGGACTAGATTATCTCCACAGGTCCCTTCCAGTCTCAACTACTCTGGGATTCTGTGCTCCTCATCCCATGACGGAATACACACGCACGTCCAGAGCTCCCTCCACCACCCTGAAAGGTGCCTGCCCTGCCTACAGCAACATATCCCCAGCCATGCCAGAAAGGCACATTAAACCACCAAAAGTTACAAGGAGCAGGAGCCCGGGATGTGATGGAAAACATAGCCTCAGAAAGAAGAAATTTTTTTGATTTGCATCAGAAACCAGAACAGCAAGTGCAAGGGATTATAACGGTGCCTACACAGCAAAGCAGAGGAGGTCTTCCAGTTCATGACAAAGAAATTATCTGTCCAGTGACAATGGCTTTACAGTTCTACAGTGCTTTTTTCCACAAGAGAGCATAATGTGTTTACAAGCTTGAACTACTGTAGCCACAAATGAAACACATTTAGGACACTGAAGTGCAGACACCTTGGATTAAGCCTACAACTTTATTCTGGTGGTGGAGAGGGAAGCGGGTTCTGTGGATAGTCAATGCAACAGGAAAATACAGAACCACAATTATAAGTCCTGTGTGAGCTTGAAAGAAGGTCTCAGATGATTAAGAGAGATCTGCATGTCTAATTGGCATGAATTTCCTACTCCAAGTCTATTTTATATTCTCTTTGGACTACAGGTGTTTTGATATGGGATTCAGAGCATTAAATTAGAGGCAGCAGCAAGCAGATGATGCAACACATCTATGAAGAGATATGAGTTTCTCTCTGCTGTGGGAGTTCTGCTCAGCACGCTCACGTGGGAAGACACTCCTCCTCTCTTAAATTTGCTCAGCTCTGTTTCCACCTCACCATGGCAATGACTCACCCCAAACTTTAATAAGATTTAGGGATACAATTAAGCAATGATAGACCAGGGGAGAATACAGGAAAATGATAGAGCTTTTGACTTTCCCTTCTGCTTCTAGATGATGGGAAGGCAGAGATAGCTGGAGCCAGGCTCCGGACAATGATCATCTTGCTTGTAGGGATGTGCTCCCAGGTCTCTCACAGCACCTGATGCAATCCAAGAACGGAAAGCTGCCACACATGGCTGACAAAGCCTTTCTTGGATTAAAGTTCATACCTATGTCCCAGGAGGATCTCAAAACAGCCATGAGCAGCTAGCAGGCACCACTCTTCCTGAGACAGCCTCTCTGCAGGGCTAAGGCCGTTTGGGATGTCTTCATGATTACATGGCACACGTTAGTGCTATCACCTATTATTTCTTAAGCGCATTCGGCATTTTCAGGACTGAACAAACGTACAGGAAACATGGTGCCAACCTTCCAAAGTATCTTACCAGCTGAACCAGACACTGTTAATGCTGATGTAGAGCTTGGAACCCAGTGAGATGAAACACAGGCAGCACCTAGCCAGGAGTCCTGATCAAGATGGGCACAGAGACAGGACTTACTGGGAAACCCAGACAGAGGAATGACTAGTTACTTCAGCCCTATCTAGGTTACTTTACTAGGCCTGCCATGCTAGTGTCTAAGTACCTGACAAAGACACCAAGGCAGTTATCGGATTTTTGCGGGCACTGGGCATGAAGACGACTTTTAAGAGCAATTTGGAGGATAAAAGGTCTTTGGGTGTGGAGCGTTAGGTAGGGAGGGAATGTCAAGTAAATGGGGAAGAGGAATGTGGCTGACCTCATCCACTCACAGTGTCAGAGGGTTTTTAGCGTCTAGTGCAGGATCCAGAGTACTGTTGCCATTTTTAATGGCCATTTCACAAACAGTGAATATAAAAGACCTGATTCCGAGGCTTTTGGAATGCAGGTCCACATTTAATGGCCTAAATTATCTCTGATTTAGGGGAAATGCTTTGGGAAAGGCAAATTTTCCTGGAAGTGCATGGTTCAGGCTTCAAACAGGGAGGGAGGTGGTACAGATCACACATGAGGCAAGCTGCTTGCCTAGATAGGCTTTGTGTTCCTGACCAGAGCTGCAACAAAACAAAAGTTGCAGGACTGGAAGGTCATCTGACACGGGGTAAAAAGATGCTCTGAACAGAAGGTCATCTTAGTACAGATGTTTCGTGTGCTAACCATCATGTACAGAACTACTCCATAGCAGATCTAGTGTGCACAGTGCCTTGGTTATCCTTTATATTTAAAACAAACGTGGGCTCTTCACCTAACTACTGCTACCTGTATACATGAATAAAGTCGCCAAGGTAAGAAACAGCGTTCATAAGCTAAGCCACAATGAAATCACCATTTCAAAGCAAAAAAACATTAGAGCTTCCCTGGGAGAGCCCCATTTTCCACTCGCCAAAACAAAACATCATGATTTGATCTCAAAGTGCTCCCAAGGCAGGTGTAAAATATAGAGTTAGCCTGTGCACCGAGCGCAAAGCTACAGAAACAAAGCCACAGGTTTTCAGCTCACCAAGCCTTGCATCAGTAATGCCAATACACATTCTTTAAACTCTGCATGTGTGCTGCAATACCATTGGCCAACATAACTACTTACTTAAAAAGCACATGTATTTTTAAAGATATCTTTTAATGCAGAAAAATTATAGTGCTTGAAAGGAACCAGCACACAGCTTTCCACACGACGCAGGCTGGGCGCTGACAGCAATCATGCGTGCCCCCTGCACCCTCTCTCCTGCCCCACTGCAGCCCTGGACTTGCACCAATCTTTGGGGAACCCTCAAAGGAGGTGGAGGAGAACCCACACTCACACACTCTCTTCGTTCCCAAAAAGCCAGAGCAGACTCTGTACTGACAACTTTTTTTCCCTCCATTACCTGTTGCTGCCTACCTCTCCTCCTTTGTCAAGGCATTTTCCTTCCCAGGCTACGCTCCCTGGTTCTTCCAGGACCAGCTCCCTCCGGTGGAGGTAGCTAAGCAGGGATAGCCAAGCCCTGGCCTCCTAGCCATTAAAGGCACAAGCCACCTTCCTACCATCAGGCTCTTCCTCATGCCTGCAGCCATATTCAACCTGCTTCAAATAACGCATCAAGGAGACACAGGAGTGGTGTACACACCTGTCTGTTCAGAGACATGTGAAAAGATTAGGTGGAGAGAAGTTTATTCTGAGGTCTCTGCGATTATATCTTGACTGCAACCCCAAGGTGTGACTGCAGTTCACACACAGATCCCTAAGCTTCAAACGAGCTGGCTTCAGCTCAGCCACCCACCAGCCATTAAACACCGGCTTCACAATTTGGACCCTATTTAAATACTCAGCTGCAGAAAACCACCATGGTAGCCCTGCTGATATTTGTACCTCAAGATAAATTCTCACTGCTGCCAGAACTAGCAAGTCTAGAATTAAAACGCAGTACCACCTTCTTTGGATTGCCATGAAAGCACTCCCTGTCTTACATGCAAAAAGAAGCAGGCCTGATCTTTAAGTATTGCTACATGAGTGGTGACATCTTGCTTGAAAACATTGACAGGAGTTTCCTTAGGACATACACACAAACTTGCCTTCTGCAAAACTAATTTCCACCGTTGCATGATGTGACAATATGCGCTGGTGAAATAGTCTTTGGTTTTGAAATAGTGTTGCAGGATTAAAAAGAAACAAACAAAACAAAACCAGCAACTAGACAAATCAAAACAAGGGTTTCCTAAGATCTGCTCACACTGGCATGCAAGAAAACTTGTGACCTAGAAAGCACTGAAAAGAAACTGCCAGCACCCACAGTGGCATGTTTAGAAAGGGGTTTCCCTGAGTAATAAAGTGGAGCACTGTGAAGAGAGAAATCCAGCACAGCAGCTCAAGCTGAAGATCGGAGTGAGCCAGGGTCTCGGCGCCCGGCACTGCGGTCATTCACAGGCCACAGAACAGCTGCTTAAAAACCTGCTGACAAAACCCCAGGGTAGGCAAGTGTGAGAGTGCAAAGCCTTCGCAGGCACTGATAGCCTCCCATTACCTGCCCGTACCGAGAGGTGACGGGGTGAAGGCTCCTCTCAGCAGACTGTGTTCGAAACGGAGAGCAGACCCGTAAGGCCACACACCTGCAGCTCTGACACACACGAGGACTCGCTGTTTACCCCGAGTAGCATTTTCGGTGGGCTTTCTTTAGGATAGGTGCTGGACACTCTGCTGAGCACACTACTGCTTGGGAAACGAAATAAAAATGTCTTTCTGTTTGCTTTGTAGTGACATTCCTATTCTGAATCAAAACCCCATATTATCCTCAGAGACTTGCACCACCTGTCACACCCACTTTTTCCCTTCAATGTTTTTATCATTATTGTAATATCAGGGGGGAAGTATCTGAGCTATTCATTCATTCCCAAAGGCTATTGACTTACCTGCACGGCATCTAACAAGTAACTAAGCATTAGGAAAAAAAATAAGGAATGCAATTAACCAAGGGCTTGGAGAAGAAATTATATTAAAAAACAACTTCTCCCTCTCTCTCTGGCACAGGCTACGTAGTAATAAATGATGGTTCCTCTAACATAGCTAGAACTTCACTGTAATGTATGCAAAGCACAAAATCATCTGCAAGAGTGGGAGGGGATAAAAAATATTCATCAGGTGTAGAATCGATTAGCACAAGGCATCATTACACAGGGTCAGGGTGTCTAGGGAAGGCAGCACAGGACAGCTAGTCCTGCTCAGATTAAAAAAAAAGTCAAAACAAAACAAATAGGAATTTGAATGCAACCATGGCTGCCAAATGCTGGGTGCCTCACTGGCAAAACCACACCCTAATCAAATCCCTCATCTCCCTAATTACAGTGTAGGCCTGTTCCCAGGACTATGGCTGGGAAGGAAGCCCTTGTCAAATAGGGAACATGGGATACTCAGCCAACATGAGCCCAAGAGCTTAAATAAATTCCGTAACATGGAAGATTTTCCATTTATGATCCAATGCAACAACAGCTCTCACCGGTAAAACTGCAAAATGACATGGGTCAAATCTGAGACTAAGCTCACCGTGTCACTTCGCTCTCCTTTCCACCCCCACCATACAGCTCTCTATAAAGTGATCCCTAATTTCACCCCTGCCTCATCTCACTTTGAGACTCCTGCCCTGGCCTATCTTAATCAGCCTTGCAATTCTCGCAAGGCAAGGCAAGACTTCAATTAGAGATAAATGATGTGATTTGGCCAAAAGGACAGGCTAAAATGAATTGGCACCTAAACCTGAACTTAAAAACAAAGTCTCTTATTTATTGAGACTTGGACAGATTCCTTTATGTGGAATGGTAAAAATCAGAAGCTGTTACAACTTTAAACAACCAACAGAAACATAAGTAGTAGCTAAGGTTTACGTTAGTCATCTGAAATGACAGGAATCATTAACAGCTTCCAGATGAAGCTGGCCAGACCTTTCTCCCATACCCAGCATCTCTATCTCAGGACTCAGTTCAGACCTCTTTCTCATTTTTTAACTCACACAAACCAAGCAAGGCACGCTTTGCGCTGCAATGCCTTGGCTCTAACACAGAACAAAACCCAGTCTTTACTGAGGGAATAGGCTACTCTTGTGACATTTTTAGATCTAATCAGCAGCCTTAATAGATTTTAGGACCAAAGAGCAGAGCCTCAAAAAATAAGAACATTATTATTTCACTTATTCAAATCTTAGAAAATTCAGAGACTCCCCCCATTCATACTCTCCTTACGCATGCTATGGCAGAAAAAAGTGGGCCTGCCACCAAAAGCTCTAGTTGTCTTCTGGCTTTCTAATCTTTACAGAAGACTAACAAGTCTAGCTAATTCATGCAATGAAATCATCTCTCATTTGTATATGAACTAATTAAAATAAATAAAAACAGTATAGATAATGATAGAGCAAATCAAGTACATATGAATTCAGCCAGTGATTCACCACTCCCTTGTTTTCCTTATTGGAAAACTTGGCATATCACCATACCGGAGTGACGATGAGTCAGGAAACTGGCATGAGCCACAAATTGCAAGGAAATTAAAATAAGTATCTACAAAATCTCTTTTTGGAGAGATTTTGGAGATTTTTGCTGGCTTTGTACGGATGTGGCTATGGACTTCACAGCTCTATTCTCATGGTTTTCTGGCTAGACAAAATCAACAAAGGAAAGAGTCATTTACACGTTCTTCTAGAGACAATACATAATCATTAGGCTCTTGTTCTCAGAATCAATTTGATGCCTGTACTTTTACATCTTCTTGCTTGTATTTTAACCAAATACATTTGAAGCATACTACCATATCCTACTGAATACTCGGTAACACCTTATTTAGTAAATAGGCAGATATTACTCACTTAGAACCAGCCAAAGTACATGCAAATATTTTAACAGTACTAAACTGAGAACTAATGGCGTGCACAACATGAGGATAACGGTTCTCAGCCTAATTCTGTGCAAGCATAGCCACTTTGTTGTCTGCCGCATTCACACAGAGCATGAGAACTTGCACTGTTACCTCCTGACACAGCCCCTGTCGGACTCGAGATTTTCAGGCAGGCTGGGAAGAGGAAGCCCACCAAAAAGCCTCTGCTATCAGGTGTACCTTCTACGCACAAGCAGCTATGTCTCTGGGGCTGTCAATACATCCCATTTTACTATAATAAAATTCAATTCAAAATGTTAAACTAAAAAAATTACTTAGAAATAAAAAACGCAGATTTCAAGGTTGTGAAGGCTAATGGAAGAAAGCCTCTATGTTCTCTAATGTCACAGACCCTAGTGACTTTTTTACCCACTCCCTCCCCTTTTATAGCCACACACACTTCTGTGACACAGAAGACTGAGATACAAGTGAATAACTGGGGTAATTAGTGACTGATGAGTTACAGCAGATGACAGCTAATTTCTCCAGTTAAGAAGATTTCTATCAAATCCATAGAAATACGCACTCAGATTGGACATGCTTCCAAGTGACTGCATCTCATTTGCATTTTGCTTCTGCTTAGCAATGCCTCGAAGCTATTTTGGAACATCACAAGCTGTCCAGGGCACGCTGTTATATCTGTATATAATTGTGAGGAGCTTTCTATTCTTTTTAACTACAAAGAACGTTTTATAAAATGCAGGGGAGATTCCAGATACAGAGGTACCCTGTAGAGAGTGGCCTGCAGAAGAACAGCAGCCGGGTGGTAAAGCAGCCTGGCAGGGAACGTCAGGCACATCTCAGGCAGGTTTCTGCTGCGCAGAACCACCAGTTTCTCAGTCAAAGCACGACACATCTGCTGTCATGGTCTGGGCTAGTCAGGAGTTCTGGTAATCAACTTCACGTCAGGATGGGGGTATATGAGCACATCTCCAGCGCTCCTGCCAAGCTGCATACTGATTTTAAAAAGTGGCTCTTCAATGTTAGTTAATGTCCGCTACACAAATCTCCCTCTGGGACCTAGATCTGGAGAGGATCATGAGGCTTTAAGTGCAAAAGCTGGAAAGGCTGGAATTGCCTATAGCATATCCTCCCCACAGATGAAAACCTGGATAAAACTGTGATGTCAACTTGGTGCCCACTTCATAGATGACAGGAAATCTGTTTAAAAAAAAAAAAAACAAAAACAAAACCCAAAGTCCTACTATTTCAAGTAGCTACCTACATCTTCTTGTTTTAACTTCCAGACAAAAAAACTTTTGGCTGCAGATAAAAATAGCTACCCTAATGTTAGTAATCCCAGAATGGCCCTTACTGTTAAATACATGCTTTAAACATCTCTGAGACACCACTGCTGAACATGGCAAATAGGTTTATGAGTCTGTCACCCTGCATAACGAAAGGAGGATAAAACTACTAAGTCCACCCTTGCACACCTTTCATCCACCTGTTTTCCCTGTCCTCTCTAGAGCACCATAACCAGGGGTTTCTGGGTCTCCTCGCCCATCTCCGGATCTGGAAGGCACTATGATCCATACAGCAGCTTCGCATACCCAATGCATATTCCCTTCCTCCTTCCCTCTCCCTATTCTTGTCTTCACTCGGGGAACTCTCCCATCACAAGCACACTGATCTAAATGAGAACCCTACTACATGGTGCATTAATATATAACACATGATGTAAATAAATCAAAAGGTCCTGTTTAGAGGAGATTTTGTCATATCCTCACATGACCCGAGGAAGACATTTTTCCCCCACAGATGAGGCTTGAGGGTATATTACTACACACCGCCAACATAGGCTCCTGGAACCCTCTTGTGTTTTCTTCCATAGCCATTTAAAGCAGCCACTGCAGTCCTCTAATCACGGGCATTTTTTAATCTGCGTGTGGGTGGAAATTGCCCACTCCAACATCTCCCACTGACTGAAAATACCCTCCCCTGAGCACAAAGCAATGTGACACTCCTCTTCTGCACACACACACGTGCATGTGCATGCACCTCCCACAGAAATCCATTAAGCATTTGTATTTCCTTCTGGGTCCCGATCAAGCTGTGCTAGGAAGTGATCAAGCATGGTGCGCAACTGTCGATGGCTGCGTTAGGTATCGTAAGCAACGTGTCTTTAAGTTCATCTAGCTGACAAGGCAAGCGGCTTTGTACAGTTAATTAGTAAGGCACACAGGTATTCAAAGAAGATATGTGTGGGGCACAAAAGCTTGTTAAGGAACCCAGAGCTCACCCACAGCACTGTTAGGGAAAAGAGAAAAGAAACCAGCTTTGGAGTTATCACAGGAGATGATTTAAATGCCTCAATCTAGCTTCCTAAATATGACCTATTAAAGAATTTACTATGTTCCACAAAAGCTCCATGGCTGATATAGCAGTAAAATCTGTGTATAAAACCTTATACCTACATGAGGGTGTGTACTCAGATGAGAATAGAATGCACTAAAATAAGCATGACACCTAGGGCTTCTCTATAATTGGAAGAGGTCATTGGTGTAGCCACGTGACTACAGCAATACCAGGAAATTCTCATAGCACAAACAGGGCTTGCCCTGTTTTATTTATAGAGCGTTTTATTCGGTGCGAGTTGTAGCAATTTCTGAAGCTAAAACACCCTCCACTGCAACGCTTTTGTTTTTTGCCTAGCCGCATTGCCACAGGACCTCTATGAGAAGGGCTATGGTAACAGGACAGTGACGCACACTCCTAAATGACACACCCACGTTAGCAAAACCTGAATTCAACCCAGGCTTAAGAGACAGGACTGCTCTGTTCCCAGTCCTGACACTACATCACTATTTAACCTTGGGTAAGTTACTTGATCATGCAGAATGTCAGAGTCTGCATTAGGCTAATGAGGATAATAACAATAATCATATGTGTCACAGATACAGTAGGGCTTGGTTATTACGTTCTTGTGAAGTGCTTAGAAGAGCCCCAGATGAAAGGGAAATTAGGAGAAGGAAGATTAATTAAAAGATGTGTGCATCCCAAATAAAAAACAGACAGGAACATTTTTGTTGTTGCTGTTATTACGAGAGAGAGTCTCTCTGATTTAGGGCAGCTTTTATTTCATGTTGGTAAAGCAGACCTATTTTAACCACTTTCCATGTTCAAACTTTATTTGTAGATTGTGGGCAGGTGATAAAGGCTGCTGAGCCTCTGATATTGCAAATATAAAGGCCTTTGATCAAAGGTCTGATTTCACAGTAACTGGCGTCTGTGATATGACAAAGCTGACAGGTCTGCCTCTATTTCAACTGTTGCAAGGCAATACAAGGAATCAAAAATTTACTGCCACGCTGAAGGAAAGACTAGGATTGAAGAAAAGGAAACTTTTCCTGTGGATAAACACACCATAGCGAGCATAGCCACTAGTGAGCAATGTTGCAATGAAATTATGTTAAATGGCCAAGTGCTTGTTAATAACAGACTTGTGCAAATGGAAACATCTTTTCTACAGTGCTTTTTATCTAGGAAGTACTTATCATATAGGTCATATTATCACCTAAGGTCACTTATCATATAGGTCAGTATCATTACCTGTTTTAAACACGGGGAAAGGGACACAGCGAGAGATGCGGCAACACATCTGAGCTCACGTATAATTGAGCTGCACAGCCCAGAGACTCAAGCTCCCTACTTTTTCCCCAAGCCTCAGCCTGGACTGCTGTGCACTGGAGTAGGCTTCCTCCTTTGCCAAAGCTGAACCCTAGCTCTTCCTGCAGCATGCTAGGAGCGTTAGATGCTGTGCTTCAATTCAACATCATCCAGTGACAAATACAGTTCTAACTCTAACTTCACTGCGTGAATTTCAAAGCGATAACAAATTCCATGAACTATGCCTCAGGGCATTCAGTAATGAATTTCTTAAAAAAAATAGGTGAGTACAGGAACCTGGGAAAAAATTAATAATTGTACATTCTTTCCAGGACATAGAAAAACCTTTCTTTCACCTTGCACAGAAAGTTTTCTGTTTTTAAAAAAAACAGGGTGGTACTGAACCCTTCATTTCTCAAGAGTCAGGTTTTTTTAACTTGCTGTCAGCAAGTCACCTACACTTTAATTTGTGATAATTAACAACACAGAAGGAAAAAAAAGGACATCGCCTCCACTCATTTCAGGAGACACTGCAATACAGCTAGTTAAAGAGGGAGTTTGGGTTTCCCCCCTTAACTATAAACAGGAAAAGGCTCTAATTTGTTAAGCTTCTGCTCATGAAATGTGCATTAATTCTTTAATGACAGGTGTACCTCAGAGTCAGGACAGCTAATCACAAGATCAAGAGTTAACCACAGCACACAGCTCACAGAAGCCCACATCTTTTTCAAAGAACAGCTTGGCAAGGTCCTACAAGCCAGTTCACAGCAAGTTTAGAGCAAAAAGTTATTTCCTAAAAGCAGAACTAATAATCCCTATTTTCCTATGGCTTTATGTCTTGAGGCAGCATTCTCCAACGCTGTCAGTGGTGGCGGATGTTCAAAATCTTTTGCCTTTGTGGTTTCTTTCACATCTAATAAATGTTAAGCTCATATTACAGGGACTCCCTCATTTCCCTGGCTCCAAATTTCTATGAAACCTCTAGCAGCATTGTATCTTTCAGAAGTCTTCCTTCTTCAAGTATGGCCGAAATTGGCCAATGGATTAAAACAGTAAGGGGTGAGGGGAACAAAGAATAACCTAGAGAAAGACTGACTTACAATACCCTCCATTTAAAAGAAACTGCTTCCATTGCAATTCATGTCTTCATTTACTGGAATTCTGAAGTTCTATTTTGGTCATGGTGGCCACATTTTATTCCAGATTGACCTTCCTGTTTCAGAACAGCTATATGCATTATAGATCTGAAGCCAGCCATAGTGGCTTTTCCTTTCCATACAGAAGCAAATCAGCAGTATTACTCCACTGTATCTAGAAACTCAGAAATGCATGCATTATCCTGTGTCAGTTACAGCTCTCACTTCTGTTAGTCAACACTGACAGTCTTTTAGTAAGATGAAACACCACACAACTCTGGTGAAAAACAGACCTAGCAAAATTTCTTGCAATGATGTTCAATAACCTTAAGTTTCACAGCTGGCCAATAAAACATCACTTTCGGACAGACAGTCCCTAACTCATTCCTTATCTCAGGATGTTTTTATGTGTGAAATGGAAAACTGTTAAATCTTCAGAGATAATCAAGATTGGAGACAGGTGCTGCACATAAGGGACTATCACTGAAATAAAGCAAACAGTGTTTATCTTTCCCTCCCTACCCACACCCTACTTTTGCACAGTAGTATCTAAGCAGCTGAAGAGATGGGGTCAGGAGGAAAATGCTTAGCCACTGAACTTGTACAGAACATAAAAGGCAGAGCTCCCTTTGAAGAAACAGCCTCTCGGGGTCCTGTGAACATGCTTTCTCACTGAAAAGAGAAGAAAAAGAAAAGATCCATTTTAAAATTAAAAAGCAACCCAGTCCTCAATCTGAACAGTAATCCACGCTCTTTGGTCCTGCACTTCAGTCACTGGAATTAAAGGTACTTCTTTTAGGATACATGTCAATCCTTTTGATCATTTATTCTTGATTTAGATGTTGAGCAGAAAATAAAGCATCTTAGTTGTATGCCTATTAGAACGCTGCATAATATAGAGGGGATGAAATAAAAAAAAAAAAGCAGTACCAGTCCAAGGCAAAGGGGGGAAAAAAACCTCAATGCTGTCTGATTATTGAAAATAGCTCACAAAGTATTGCAAAGTGCCCGTGCGGTCAGTAAATTTAAAGTAAATGAGGATTCAGTAAGTACTGCAAACTTTGAGCACCAAAATTGGTGCTATCAGATAAAGCGATTCTCAGGTAAAAAAACCTCCTTGTCAAGCATTCTGCTGGGGGAGTATACATATTGCAGGTAGAGAGCAGACTTAAGGCCTTGCATAAGCATGCCATGCCCAAAAGCCTTTATTCCTTCTGCTCATGACGTTGGCTGGAATCATGCCTGAGTATGAGTATCCACATGGTCTGCAAGGTATTTGCTGGGAAGCTGGGCTGTAGAGTACCTGCTGACCACTGCTTCTGTCAGTCCCTCAGTGCTGAACCAAGAGAAGTTTGGTCTGTATAGAAGTGCAGAGCACACCGTAGTAGAGATATAGCTCACCACTGAACATGTTTTAGCATATATAGATGGTAGGTAAATGCACAAGGACCTGACAAGATAGATATGAGAGCTGCTACCATAGCACAAAGAACTTTATTTTCCAACAGGCAAATGCCAAGCTAGCGAGGATGCTTTCAAGTCAGTCCAACAGCCAGACGTGAATGCCACCCAAACACCAGCAGATAGCTCTGTGCAGGTCTGAACAAGCACGCCAGGTGTTCCCAGGAGGTACGCGCTTTACCAAGGGAGCTGCAGCATTCCTCACCAACCTCCGCATTGGAATGGTTTTCAGATGGGGTCCCAGAAGTCATTTACTATATAAGCTATTCCCTGCAAGGTATTGGGGATGATGGAAATGAAAACAAGAGAAAATTAATCTTTTCATTAATTTAGAAAGATGCAATTCATGACTCACAGCAAGCTGGTGTAAATAAATGGCATTGTTTAAATCTTATTTGTAATTATACTTCAAGCCAGAGATTTTCAAAGCTGCACTGAGAATATGGAATCCAATTGTCTAATTTATTGTTATTTTAAGCAGGTACTGTATGCCCAAATTCCCTTGGCAGATTATATCTGAGCTTAAGTGTTTCGCTAGAGGTAATTTTCACGTTTTCATGACAGCAGCAATGAGAGGAAGGAAATCAAACATAAGAGAATTCCATCTATGTTGTCCAATTTCTTCCTCCCTCTGTGCCAAGTTGAAAGAGATTTGTGCACAACTGCAAAGCTGTACACTCGCTGTGCTCTGCCTGGTTTGGCATGTAAGAGAAAGTGGAAGTGCGGAAGGACCAAATGCAAGTGGTTTGGGAAAGGAAACAAACCAGTAGGTTTTCTTTACCAGCCATGCATTTCTTAGAAATATGAAAAACTGCTCTTTGTGCTATTTCTGCTCACTATACTAGCCACCTGTTCATTACAACAATGGTAATTAATAAAGAACAAAAACTCGTAAGTAGATCACCTTGAAAGTCTTGTTCATACTTCATCAGCCTCCTGCAGTCCCCAACCACAGACTTAAATTTCATAAGGATCAAAAATGTATAGAGAAGTAGAAGTTACTGAGGGGAAAACCATTTGTGCTAATGCATATATAAATCTGGAACACCAGTCTGCCTAGGAAATGAGCCCTATTAACACCTTGCCTGAAATACCCTAGGCATGCTTAGAAGGCACCTGGTGATCCCCAAATAAATTGATGCAATTTTGAGGAACTGTCACATAGCTGGTTGTTCTTGAAAAGTTGGACAGAGAACAAAAGTGGTTGGAGAAGTGCCTATCACGTATCTACTGCTTTTTAAAACCTATCACAGTGCTGCTGTGTTGCATGAAATCTAAGACGTAGCAAACACATGGAAAATTAGCAGCCTCCTAATATATATCACTGCTAATAGCCAGAAGGATCATAGTCACCCATTTATTCACTACAGAAGTTGAGTTGGGAAAGAGTTACCATCTGTTCTTTTCTCGAGGCACTGTTTTAACCAAGAGAGATTTCTACATGAAAGTATAGCCAAATCCTAAAATGCTATGTTTAGTAGGACTGTAAGATATATGTGTATATACATTCAGAAAAAAATTGTTCCCTAAATCAGTTTAACTTTTTTCTTCTGCTGCTAGAATACCTGGACTGCTCCTCCCTCAATTAAGAAACTTGCCTTTCATGTCAACTTAAATTCCCATGCAACGGATTTGATTTTGGTTTTGTCTCCTGATCATTCTGCTCCCACTTTGTAATGACACTGACTGAGGAATCACTACTGCTCCATGCACACTAAAACTGAACCCAAATATAGTGGGTTTTCCTTCTCTGTTCAGAAACGCTATCAGCAGTTTGATTTTTATATGATCATTATTTAAAAATACACACATAACCCTATGCAA
The DNA here is from genome assembly GCF_035582795.1 of Mycteria americana. NCBI lineage: Eukaryota > Metazoa > Chordata > Aves > Ciconiiformes > Ciconiidae > Mycteria > Mycteria americana. Next base: position 9,669,583 of record NC_134379.1, on the reverse strand, counting down.
TCTTGAATCAACTTCAAATTTCTTTCTTTACTTCGCTGCATTCCTACTAAGTGTCTGCTACAGGCAAGAAAATATAACTTGATATCTGAAATGGCAGAGACTGAGAGAAATCTCTTGCAATTACTTTTAAAAGACCTAGAATTTCAGAGAACGCTGTTAATTCATCTCCTTGTAGGTGGGGTCACAAACTGCTGTTCCCTATCTTCTGATGCTCTAGGAGTCCAGAGGAAGACTGCAGATATTCAGGGACAACTGATGATCACAGAATCATTTAGGTTGGAAACAGCCTTGAAGATCATCAAGTCCAACCGTTAACCTAGCACTGCCAAGTCCACCACTACACCACGTCCATAAGCATCTACATCTACGTCTTTTAAATACCTCCAGGGATGGTGACTCAACCACTTCCCTGGGCAGCCCGTCCCAATGCCTGACAACCCTTTTGGTCAAGAAATTTTTCCTAATATCCAGTCTAAACCTCCTCTGGCGTAACTGAAGGCCATTTCCTCTCATCCTATCACTTGTGACCTGGGAGAAGAGACCGACCCCACCTCTCTACCCCCTCCTTTCAGGGAGTTGTAGAGAGCGATGAGGTCTCCCCTCAGCCTCCTTTTCTCCAGGCTAAACAACCCCAGGTCCCTCAGCCGCTCCCCATCAGCCTTGTGCTCCAGACCCTTCCCCAGCTTCGTTGCCCTTCTCTGGACACGCTCCAGCCCCTCAATGTCTCTCTTGTAGTGAGGGGCCCAAAGATGATGTTAGAAGATGCAGGTGTTAGAAATAACAAAGACATTTGGCAAATGCAGACATACTCCATCCTACTCCTACCTTCTTTTTTGTGTAATTTCCTGGTTTTATGTTGTTATTAATACCACTTTTTGGGGGTGAGGAGAAAGAAAATATTCACCTCAGGCACACTACCCTAGGATATTGCAAAAAGAAAGCACTGCACAAAACATCTATAGACATAAAGATCCTGCTGTGTGCTGGAGGCATAATACATCTCCATTCAGCTAAACTGTGCAATACAGAAGTGGAGAAAAAAATGCAGAAATTGCTTTGAAAACAAAAACAAAAAAGTGTTTTCCTAGAGCCATCATCAGGTTTGCTTGTCAGATCAGATGCCTTTTTTTTGTGCTCCATTCAAATGCAAAGAAAATGCTTGAAGAAGGTTGCTAGTTCTGATATTTACACCCTTCACATACGCAGCTGGAGTGAGATTTCTGCCATGGTGGAGCAACAGCATCAACAAAATAGTCTAAACCTAATGGCAGTCATACTGCAAGATAAACATATATGCAAAAGACTTCTTCATTTCCCTACTACACACTCTCTAATAAACTTCATGCTTATACAATTTTTAACTACTTATTTTTACAGCAAGTTTTAGGGAAATGGGCCATTTCAGGGTAAAGATTATGATCTTGGCAGTAGGACTGAAGGAAGGAGGTTAATAAAAGGTAGATGAGTCATGAGAAACCTTCTCCCCACTTCAGCAAGGAAAGCAGAAGCTTCACAGAAGCTCCACAGATGGCAAATCTTTTTGGAGTCACCAGCAGACATTTGTCTTGTTTTAGCTTCCCATCTGACAACAGCATACACTCTGCCTCATGCTGCGGCTTTTTAAAGAAACACTTACAGAATCGGTTCTAACTTTTTAAGAAGTAGGATTTAAGCACTGCCATCTCCTGTGCGTTTGTTTACCCTTGTGATATTTGGCACTCTCCTTAAAACAACTGCTACTGCAGTTACTAAATTCTTTTAAGACTAAACTCTTCAAAATCACATGGTTATGCAGAAAATCCCCAAAACAGAAAAAAAACAGGCTCCCAACCCAGAATACAACTCAATCACACCCAAAAAGTACTTATTTCTAAGTTTCATGGCAAACTTGAAAGGCCTGCTCATTATTGTGTCCATAGCTGTGGCAATTATTACCTGTAGGGTGTAAGTTTCCATCAGACACCACCACGACCACTCTCCTTTTATTTATTTTTTTGCAAACAGAACAATGATGATTCCTAATACAAAAAGCTTGTTCAGACATAAGACAACAAGGCCACAGGTTAATAGAGAGACAAATGAAAGGAGAATGCAAGAAAACAATGCATCCTTTCTGTCCCTCTGACAGGTATCCTGATCGGATGAGAGGAAACGGCCTCAAGTTGCACCAGGGGAGGTTTAGATTGGATATTAGGAAAAATTTCTTCACCAAAAGGGTTGTCAGACATTGGGACGGGCTGCCCAAGGAAGTGGTTGAGCCACCATCCCTGGAGGTATTTAAGAGACGTGTAGATGTGGTGCTTAGGGACATGGTGTAGTGGTAGACTTGGCAGTGCTAGGTTAATGGTTGGACTCAATGATCTTCAAGGTCGTTTCCAACCTAAATGATTCTATCCTGACCAACTCAATGCCCTCTTTTTCATGTAACTGCTGTGAAACCACCCCTGTGCCTGTGAAGCTACAAGTAAATAAAATCCTCTGCCCTTTGCTTTGCTACCAAAATACTACTATGGCTATCTGGCCTGATAAAGGACAAACTATTTGTCTGTCTTTTTACCCCCACAAAAATTTAATTGCTTTATCTTTCTTATCTGATCAGCAGTGTCCCAGTACCTTGCTTATCAGCTGCTTATCCCCACCTACCTGACCTGCCCTGCCCCGCTTGCTGCTGCTCCCTAAGTCACCTGCCAGAGCAACTACCTGTGTGGCCGTGCCCACGGTTAGAGAGGGGGCAAAAGCACCTGGAAGGGAAAGGGGAATGCATGGTTTTGCTTTACTTTCTCCTCCCTGCAGAAAACAATAACTAGTTTGCTTTAGAAGACAAAATTAACAATGTTACTGCCTACAAATACTCAAGTAAGCCTTCAGAAATGACCAAGCACATCTTATTTCAGCAGAAGCATGTCCTAACGCTCGCCTCCATTGCTCCAGCTAGATACAGACTAGTTCCAGAGCCTCCTTAAAGTGCTTTGAGTTGCATCCATTTCCTCTCCAAGTCCTTCATATTAATTGATGTGCTCTGAATTCCATCATCAATTTCTGTCAAAGTACAGGTATTTAAATGCCACCCCATCATATTTTCACTTAGAAACCCTTGCCCACTTTCTCCCTTTCGCACACACGCTCACTCTCTCTCTCAGCATAACGCAGGGAAAGCTTCATGTTTTAATACACACTAACATCAGCTGCAAACAAGAGGTGTGAAAGGAAATTACGTATGCAGGTCAACTCATTCACAAATTAACTGCCTATTCATTTGCAGCAGCGTGGTGCTTTGCCACACTGGAAAGCGCTTGCCAAACAAGAGGCAGCTAGGGGAGCACCAGTGTTTTTCCAGCAGCTTGAAAACAACTGGAGCAGGTAGAAGAAAAGGTACCTTTGCTATTCTCAGTTTCCAAACACAAGGCAGACATTGGCATCATCACCAACATTAGGATATTAACAATAATGAACTAACTTACAGGACCACTGTGAGTACTGATTATTTGTGAGGAGTTCTTATATGCTAGACAGTCTTGCTATGCTAGGTGGGAGAGCAGAGCTAGACAGGCTGTGTCCAGTCATCCCAGAGCACACAGCAGGTCTGCAGGATGGTCACTCTGGAACATGGACCATCTGTGTCTCTCATTGTTCCTGCCGAAGTCCCCCGACATGACTGAGCCTCCTCCCTATCCTCTTTCTCTTTGCTGTCCCGCTTCCAGCACCACTTACAGGGATGCAGCAGGGTTAAAGAGCACAGCAACTTCTGCAATAGGATCCACTCTTGTGGACCTTAGGACTCTGCAGTAACATAACCAGCATGCTTCATGGCAGTGTCCAAAACACAGCTTGAGCTCTCTGTTCCTCCTGCCATTTATCCTTTCTAACACAGGAAAATAAAGTAGTAAAATCTTGATCTCAGTTGTACAGTGTAAACACTGCAACTGCCCTGTATTCACACTAACATGAAAAGACTTCAGCCCAGCTATTTTCCTTACAAACTTCACATTACTCAACTTTGATCAAGATATGAATATCAATTCCTTTCTGAAACTTTTCAACCCAAAATAAACATTCCTCCTTCACAATCAAACATTTTTATACAAACCCACTACTAACATTTCACAGCACGTTTGAAAAATAAATGGTCGCAGCCTATCAAGTAAAGCATTTTGCTTAAATTACACACTCTTCTTTCATAGTATTACAGAATGTGGTTTTGCCTTCTCGCCATACCAGGGACTGCACAGAAGTGCACTGCAGCACTGCTACTGCTGCTGCACCACATACGCACCCTGCAAACTGCTTAGGCCCAGTCTTCTGCTTCATATTAAACAACATAGAACCCCATTAATTTGTTCAGAAGCAGAGATAACAGTGGTCAGCCTTACTGGTTGAGGGCTGCCAACAGCCAAGAGATCTCTATTATACATAAGGAAAGGCCAGTGAAGGAATCTGTGCGTATAGGTACTGCACAGGTGATCCATGTGCTAAGCAGAGAGCTCCGTTCTCCCAACACGGAACACGGCATGACAGTGTCCTTAACTGCAATTCCTAACTGTAAATGGAAATAATACATAATTAGTATATAACCAAAAAGCCTTCCCCAGGCATTTCAGATTTGTTTAAGAAGCATCCATGACTACTTTAGTAAGCATCAAAACTCCACTAAATTTTAGAGCTGAGCAGAAAAGTAAAAATATCAGGAGCTTAAAGTATCTTTGTCCTTCAGGACCAACCTCCATCCACAGGTTAGGTTACATATAAGCCCTTGAAGAAGATCTGAATAGTTCGGTTAATTGCATTTACTTGTCATGTCCTCCTACTTGAGAAATCCATACTAAGGCTATAAGTATAGTAACGGTTATAAGAACAACAGGGAATGCCCAGAGGATAAAACCGATGTAAAAAGCAAACAACAACAAATAAGGTTTAATTTCTCAGGGGCCCTAAAAAAAAAAAAAAAAAAAAAACAACAAAAAAAGCCACTAAGATGAAACCCAACTGAAATGATGAAAACCAGATGAAAGTGCAACTCAGATCCATCTCTCCCTTTATCTCAGCATTATAAGTTTTCAGACTTTATAATAAATGATATATTCTTTCAGTTTATGACATAACAATTAAACGTATGGCCTAAAATGGGAGACTGGGTGCTAGCTGAAACTAAAAGCTTGTAGCTAGGGATTTCAAACCAGCCAAAGGCTTATGGCAATATCTGACCCTTCCACTAGCTGATAGGAATTAAAGAGCAGAGCACATTATTTGGGAGATTCTTGGATTTTGCATAGCAAACACCTCAGAATTTTTCCTGCAGTAGCTCTTGATCTCACATTTTGAGGTGTCCTAGAAGAGCACAGCCTGGTTCTCCAGCACATCCTTCTGCCAGATGGTTACGCTGCTGCCGAAGAACACAAACTTCTCTATAGCCAACATGCAATCCAAGCACCGCCCTTACACATACAGCGGGCCCCCTCCGCACCCCAGCACCCTGCTCCTCCCCACTGCCTTCTCAGGGCTTTCTACTACAGCACAACAGAGAGCTTCCCATCCTCCCCGAGAGGCAAGCCTCTCTACCTAGATTAAACAGAAAAAGAGCATGCTGAGGAGTTTAAAACATTCAAAATTCCAGCTCAGAAAGAGAGAGCTGCCAGTGGCCAACATTTCTAAGGGCAAAATTACAGCATGTGGGAATTACAGATCTGCAGACAAACCAGCAATTTGTGAGGAATTCAAGTCCCCAGAAGCGACAAATTAGGACCACAATGCTAACAAAATTAGACACAGTCTCCTTTTAACCTCATCTCTATTTTTAAGGGCTTTTTTTTTTTTTTTAAGGTTTTGTATTTGTTGTGTTGTTAAAGTTTCTGTGAAATTGGGCTGAGAGCAACTGTTTAGGAACAAAGTTTCCCCATAATTTACTCCCATTACCTTCGGATGTGTGAAAATATGCCCATGCCTGTACAAGGAGGTTTCTCTCAGCAATTTAACATTGACAGAGTCACCCAGCAAAGATAAGACTCAGTAGCAACATGAAAATTTCCATAATCTTTGCAAATATGCTGCTTGACAGGAGGCTGTCAGCTGTAGGATTTTTTTTTTTTCTTTTTTGAGGTTCCCTTGCATTCTTCAGTCTTCTCTCGGGTTGGGGACACTGCTAGAATCAAAAGGCAGCTCTTTCCCAATGTGACTCTTGCTCATCTACATGTCAATAGACTGAACTATGGAAAAACAAAACAAGAACCAAGCCAATTTCCACCCCCCTCCACTCAATAACAATAAAAATCACACAACAGCATCTTTAAAACCATGCCTGTTCATTTTGATAATTATTCTAACAGTCCATCTAAGCACAGCCTCTCAGCCCCCGTCTCCCAAGGAGAAACCAAAACCTGAAGGAGAAGGAGGAAACGGCTCATCTGCTGAATACAATATTCGGAAATGTGAGGTGAACATTCCTCACCAAAGCAAGATGAATGTTCCCACCCGAGCACAAAGAAAGTGTTCATATTTCATATATTTTCCATTGTTTGACCTTGCTTGTACATAAGTAACTACATTTAGCAATCACCAATGGGAGATATTTAGCAGCTAAAAAGATTAATGTTTTTAATCGTGCAATAGCAGAAGCAACAAGGCAGGCTACACCCTGTTCAGTTCCATGAACATTCTCCAGTTCCGACACAGAGATCCACCCTCCCATGGGTACACTCACCTCTGTAACACCCACCAGTGAGATGTACAACATCCACTGCCCAAATGAAAACATCACATGAAAATGATCCACAATGAGGGGGCTGCAGCAACGAACCCCCAAAGAAACCAAAGCCACAGTTTGCTGCTTAGTTTAAGCAGGGCTCTTAGAAAGCTCCACTGCACAATGCTGTCTCGATTTTCAATGATAGAAAGAGAGTGGATACGAAGTCTGTGTGGAGCCAAAGAATTCTGGATTGAAACAAGTGAATACTTGGAAGTGTAAAATATTTAAATGAGATGGCTTCATGACATAAGGAAATATCCTGCAGGTAGTGATGGAGGCAGCGGTTTCAAATTTCCACATTGAAAAAGCGTTGGTTTGACTCCAAGGGGTTCATCAGACAGCGAAAAGCATGGTGGAAGGAGTTTGTGCAGGGCAGGAGACTTGGCAAGTGTCACAGCCCAGTGGCTGTTTCACACTGGCGTGCTGCTGCACCTCGACCCTACTCAGCCAAGTGCAGCTGCTAAGGCAGGTGTGTCTGGCACACAGGGTCCTGCACGGGGAAAAGGCAGCAGCCCTGTACCCCAGAGAAGGCACAATGCCCAGAAGATCTGAATAGAAACAGCACGAGAGGCTTTACCAACCTACAGTGGGTTTCAAACAGAAGTCTGCAGTGTTCCACAAGTGACTGCTCCTGTCTTGAATGACCCAGCATCCTTGCACAGTTATCACTTGACACCAATTGCTGGTGATTTGGGTTGCTGCCTTTCTTTATGTATTTAACAGAAACCTCGTAACACTGCCCTTTCTAGCTTTCATTACACGCGCTGAAAGCACTCTTCAAAGCACCCCGTAAAAATATAATGCAAAGTGTTTATGGACAAAGACAAGCTTTAGAAGACTGGCAAGGAATTAAGTGTCCTTAAAACTATTAATTGAGATAGAAGGAACAGGGAACACTTATCAGCGCAGGCTGCTGGCACACAAGGTCATAGCAGCAGCCAGCAATGGCAGGTGCAAATGATGAAATCTGTGTGCAAATTCTAGAGGGACAGCTTTCTAACAGAGGAGCTCTTCTCCACAGGGGCTGGTGCCACTGCTTAATTTGATTACACACAAGTGAGAGCCTGGGGGAGGGAGAGAAGGAAAGGAACAGAAAGAGCGAGGATCCTCTAAGCACCCATGCTGAACGTAAAGGGCGCATGCAGCTGCAGTCTCGGCAGCAGGGGTACTGAACAGTGGTCCACAGCAAAATTACAGGGGGCTCAGACAGCTGACATGGCATGATCCTTTGGTAGACAAAAAATTACTTGCTTTCCCCTCAGCAAACCACATGCCGCATAGCAATTTTGACTGGAAAGACGCTAGCCCAGATTTAAAGGGAAACTAATCTGTTAAACGAAATACATCATGGAGCAGGAGAGCCTGGAATCTGTGCGTGAACAGACCACCGCACGCGCAGAGCGACACTTCGTCCCTAGCACTTGCAGGTGCTACGCTCTTTCCGCTTACCACCAACCAAGTCTTTTACGATCTGGCTTTTTAAGAGCTGCCAAGAGACTCTTTTCTAACCATAACTTGTAACCTGAAAGTACCCAAAGTGTGCTCTTGCTTCCCTCTAGCCCTGAAATCTTATAGCTTATAGAAGCACCCTGGGACTGTTTCTTTAAAAGACAGAACAATTCAGTCTCTATTGCATTCTGGGTTAAAAGGCAACAAACCCAAAACAAAAAAACCACCAGTCTAGGATCAGGTCCTCCAGACTAAGCCCAAGAATATCACTAAAGAAGAAAATTGCTCTTGTTGAGATATTTAGGTACAATTTTTTTTTAAGCCTACCTTAAAATTGTCATGATACTACCTACCAGAGTCTAAATTATACTTTCAAAATTATATGTATTAATATCTAAAGTGTGTAATTATAAAGGAGCAGATGCATTTTAGAAACACCATACTTATAAACCTATTTTTTAAAATAGAAACTTTCTGCATGACTGTAAGGTCTGTATTTTAGGTCTCCTGCCTCTATGATTCAATACTAGCAGAGGCAACTGGAGTCCACATGTTGAAATGGAAGCTGCAAACAGTGATCTTCTATATTATGTCAATGGCATTGATTAAAAAAAAAAAAAAAAAAGAAAAAGCAAACCTTACTCCTGCAGAACAAAAGAAACCCCTGAAAACAGTGGAAAAACTGTGCTGCTAGTAATTTTTCTTCTCACCAGTTTCCTTCATTAAAGCCAAACTCATGCAAGCAGAAAGTGTTATGTATTTGTTTTAATCTACCAAGAAAACTGAAGCACTGAAAAATAGCGGGTTTGCCAGCGAAAAGTGTGATTAATGAAATTTACAGACAGCTTAATTATCAGATCAGTGATTTAAATCTACTAACTAGTGATGTCCACACCATGACCGATCCTACCTGTTGTTTTCTGGCAGTCTCAGCACAGAGACCAGAAGCTGAATGCCTACGACTATCTAGAGAAACCAAACCCTCCCACTGCTGGGCTTGCTCTGTATACACAAACCTCTCGCTACAGATAGAGATTGCATAGGAAATCTCTCCCACCCAAGATTGAAGCAGTTTGTACTTCAGTCTTCGAGTGAATAAAACCAAATATCGTCAGGTTACAAAGTCCAGTAATTCCTAAATCGTGATGAACCTATTTCCTATTCACATAGAAAATGTGAAGGGATGGTATAATAGAGCTTGACTAAATATTTAAATCAAGAAGGTTAAATCCTGATTTAGATTGTATTGCATGTGCTTACAGATAGAAACCTCTATCCAGCCACTCACATAACTCGTGTTTTTATTCAAACAGTACTTAACAAGAATAAAATAGCAGTAGAGCTAAAGTGGCTTTCAGCAATGCAAGTGTTTTAAATGTACACTTGTGAGGCAAATGTAAGCTTGAAATGATGTACAGAGTTTGTCATTTATACCATTACATATTTTTGAACATAATATGACTACAGAAGCATTACTAATTTTGAGTCACTTCTAAATGAGAAAAAGAAGTTTAACAAGAACAGTGAAATGCAGAGCAAAAGTGATTTACCTCTCTCTTCTTCAGCTACTGTTGCAATCCCTCTCAATCCACAGTCCAAAAACCTGATAATTTTGGTAGCTTTGTAATAACTTAAGGTATACCCACTGCACCTTGAATAGCTGCCAAAAACATGCCTTAATATCACATGCATCTTAGTGCACCTTTAAGGACAAAGGTAATTTTAACCCTACTTGGAAAAGTGTTTTAGCTTGCAAAAACTTCACTGAAACATGACATTAGACACAAAGAACCTCTGGAAGGGCACTATGCAGCGACTCAACAAATGTGTTCTCACTAGAAATAAGCTCCAAGAAGCAACAGCTGTTCTCCCTGCACTGCCTCTGTAACTTTAAAAGACATACAGGTTCAGAAAGATGCCCCACTCCTCCAGTGCCCCCAACCCCAGCGACTTAGAGTATGACGTCAAATTTATTTAAGTAGTGAAAGATCTACCCAACTTCATGGGTTTTAAAGCACATATAAAACAGTGCACTAGCTTCCAAAACTGATCACACATCTAAGCTTACAAAATAACCGCGAGTGCTTTCCATTTATGCCAAGCTGGAATTTGCCAACACGTAAGAGGTGCAGATTATTACTACCTAAAAATACATGTTTTATGAAGGAAATAGCAAGTGACCCTCAATTTTAGCAGTTCTACCAAGACCCTGCTATAATGAAATAGGCAAGAGGTACAAACTCATTAATTCTATTGGTTTTTTGGCACCTCTGTACAGTACAAAGTGCATCACAGGGCCAACAAGCACACAGCACATGCTACAGAAGCGTTGCAAACTGCTCATGAGCATCCAGCACCTACATACATATAAAAAGTAGATTAAATGAACACAGAGGTAAATGCAATAAAGTTGGTTATTGCCCTGACAGCTAAGAAATGCTGTTGGGGAGAAAGCTAGGGAGGAAAGGGCAGGAGATACACTCACTGCGCAGAGTACTAGTGGGTGAGTGCCCAACCTTTGGCCAGAATTAGCACCCAACCACCTCACGTTCTGACCCGTGACTCAAGGTTTTTCATTAGGGATTGTGTAATTGTTTATGCAGTCTGTAGGCAAGCAGATGAACAAAAACATCAGGATTCCTCTCATTTGGGGGGGGGGGGGGGGGGGCGGAAGTCAGTCTCCCTTACCTTAATACCAGTTGGGAATAAAACACACACACACTTTTTAGTGTCCCCAACACTATAGCTTAATTGATCATTAGAAGCTCAGGAATCCCAGCACATTGTTATTATAGTCAAAAAATCAATGACTAGAAACCAGCACCTTAGTATTTTCCCTATCTTATTATAGGAAGGTCATCATGGAGAGATCAGTTTGCCCTTCCAAGCACTATTACTCAGGTACCTTGTCTGGTACTTCCAAGTTACAAATTCCTCAAAAATTGCAAAGGAAAAAAAAAAGTCTCATCTCCTAATACTATCACATTACATTGCTTTTTGTCCTCCCCCTTCTCTTCCCCATCAGAGAAGGGACTAACACATCCAAGACCGAGCTGATCAGGAACTGTCAGTTTTAATCAGAGCACTGTAGCTGTCAGTCACCAGTAGCCCTCGGGTATTTTGTTTCCTGAATATATAAAAGATTGTTATCCTGGAAGGTTAGTCAGCATTTCTGGCTGCTAGACGGAAATAACAAGACTATTATAAATGTTTTAACATTAGTATAGCTGCAGCAGTATTTGAGTTCTAATAGCTTAACACACAAGCACATGCAATGACCACTCTTTATGAGGCACACTGGTGCATTAGAAATCATTTTTCCTTATTGCATAGTTTGTTTCCTAACTTACACAGTCAGCATTTATTAATAGTGTTGCAATTCTATATTAATTATTATTTAGCACTGACAGCATGCCTGGAACTGCACAAAATTAGGCTCTGACCCAAAGTGCTTAAGCAGCCCTGATTCAGTGTCCCATAACCAACATTTCATACACCAACCTGCTCAGTTACTAAAGCCTGGATAGCTGACCAAATTATTTAACTCGTGCTGCTCAGGACAGCCAAGCCACAGCGGGTCTAGCTGGGATAAAGTTTACAAGCACAAGCCTGTTGGAGAAAACCACCCAACACTAAAGGCGATTGAAAAATGAGAATCCAGTATCTTACGGGGAAAAAAGAAATCCTGTCAGTCTCACATTTTCAAATGAAAAGTCTCACTGAAGAGGTATACAGTGCGAGCACACCGTGGTTTGTGAACTTCCCAAACTGCACACCTGGTAGCAAAACTGTGCTAAAGCAATTATATATGCCAGCATAAACGCAAAACGTCCCAAGTCATCACTACAACACAGGCACAAATCATGAAATACAGAGGTGACAGGCAGAAAGAAGTGAAAATTGCAAAACAACAACAGGGCAAGACCCCCCTTTCAGATCTGTAGTGCTCTGCTGGCACACTCTCCCAAAGGATCACTTCTCTGAAATGAGAATATGCAGAGAGAACAGATCATCAAATCATAGGACAGCCATATGAATCAAAGTTAACCTTCAGGTAGGTTTAATTCAAGCCCTGCAGGCTTCACACAGACAGAAGTCCTGTTGACTCTGTCAGTTCACCCAGTCTTGTTGTTTTCCATGTTGCCAAGAACACAGGGCTCACATTCTAAGACAATAATGACATGTTTCTAATACAAATAAAGAAAATGGGAAGCTATGAAACAAATAATTAACTGTGTTCTGTTATTTACATAATTATTGGCAGAAGCCTGAAGAGGAGTAAAATGGATTGCTGCAAGTTTTGGTTCAATGCAGCCTTAAAATGAAAAAATATCATCACATGCCAAGGCTGAAAGGATTTTCGTTCCAGCATGTGGTTCTCTCATTCTGCCAGCCAAGCTCCAAGCTGCTACTGCAGCTATTCTCCGTATAACCCTGATCTTTTCCCTCTGCTGTTCTGTTCAGCCACTGCAGTTGCTGGCCACCAGCAGAAGCATAGGAAAGGTATTTAAAAAAAAAAAAGCCTGTAGGAGATAATATTGTTCACCAACAATATAACCCTGGTACGTTCAGATTACTGAAGCCTGAACTTAGGTCTGGCAAGGCACAAAGCTGACTTTTTCTTCTGTACTTCTCTCCCTTCTCTTCAGCTAAAATTGCTCTATGATTTCAGTTGTGGTAGAAGATCAACAGTTCTGGAGAAGGATGATTGATATTTATTCCCTCAAAAGCAGAAGTACAGAATAGGTAGGAGCAGCTACATTGCTCTCATGACATGCTTCACTGCTGTCTAGAAGGATCAGCCTGACAGAAGAACTCAATGCCTTACTCTGTCATTTTATATATTGAGAGATAACATGGTGGTTCCCCCAGCCATGTCTTGTGTGGACGCTTTCATGAAATGCACAGCATCATGGAGAGTGGAAAGAGACCACCCCAGGGTCCTGAACAGCTCATCCAAGAGCCTTCCAAAAGAAACCTTCAGCCACTCCTGACTGGCAATAGGTCCAAAGCAATGACCTCAGAAGTGAAGGATTCTACATCCCTTTAGTCATCCCGGATCCCTCACATTCTCACTTTCCTGATTATTTATACTGCTGTAAAACCAGAAGGACGGAAATTAGTGTTCCCTCCCTTTCACTTCCTTTCCCTGCAACCCTACAGAAATAGCTGAGTTACATAAGACAGAAACACCCACAAAATAACAATGAAAACAGATGTATCAAAAAAAGAAAAAGTGTGTATGAGATGCCCACTGTGCGTGCCAATTCTAAGGTACTTGTCCAGTCTATGAATAGCGCAGTGCATTATTTTAATAGTACCAAACTCAAAGGGAGGTTCTAGTAATTAGAGCTCAGAACTAAGGATCTGGGTTTGGGGGTGGTTTTTTGGGTATTTTACTTGGTTCGTTGGTTTGATTTTTTTTCCCTGTACCTGTCTCAGATTTGCTTCTTGACTTTCAGACCAAGAATTTCAGACCAGTTCACTAAAAAGGCAATTTTCAAGAGAGGTCTATGCCAAGTTCAGTACCCAAACTTCTCTGGAAGCCACCAGGAATTGTTCACCTCACTTAACACCTCTCTGGGCTCTGAGCCCAAGCCCATTTTGCTCAGCTCTCATAGCCTCTTAGGCACTTCACAGGTCCTGTGTAGAACTCATTTTGAACATACCTTATTTTTTCTAGAACATTCATCACCCGACATCCATAGTGCCAATTTCCAGAAAACTCCCTCAAACAGTAGAAGGGTGTCATCCTCCATCATCTATTTCCGACAGACATCTTCACACTTTCTCCTGTGATGCTCGTCATGTTTGGTAGATGCTGTCTGTAAACACTTGCTGAAAGCTACCGTTGTCTTCCCTCAAATCCATCCTCACTCTTTGGCTATGCTGCCTACCAAATAAGTCATATCTGCTAATCTCCTAGGGCCCCTTACAGTAACCAATGTTGTCTCTTGTCTCCTCCAGACTCTCCTACCCATGGCTTACAGCTCTCCGATATCTCTTGATGTACATGGATTATAAGTACCTTGGGTGCACTATCCGATTCAGTAGAAGCTGCACATGTCCTGGTCTATAATACACATAAAGCAACGATGATGCAAACAAGCAACTCGGCAAGAGTTCCGATCTCTGAATGTCCTAATTTCTATCTGTAAAATAAAATTATGGTTTCCCATTGAATCTCCTGAATAGGTACCATAAGCCTTTATTAACAGTTATAAGGAACCTCAAGACCTTTACAAACTTTGATTCAGGCGACACATTATAACACCTTTCAACTGCAAGTTCCTCAGCGCTTGAAAGCCGAAGCAAGAGCTATGGGATTTCATATTAGGGGAAAAAAGTCACCAGCTTTTAACAACATCTATTGAACTTAGTAGCCCACCATGCCACCTAATTGGCAGCTTATTTGCTTCTGATGTACAGTCTACCAGAAGCAATAAAGAATAAATGTATAATAAATAGGAACAACTAAAAACAAGTTATCTGATGGAATTTAACCCTATTACAGCTTGGCATGGTATTTGAAAATTCCTGAAGGAATGATTCACAGAATTCCCACACTTTTGACCAGAGAAGCTTTTCCACACATCTTCTGATATTGACAGTCTCAGAGATCAAGGGACTAGTAAGATCATCACATTATTCTTAAGAACACACTCAATATTTATGAGGATCTTAACTCCATGTAATAAAGGCCACGTTCACCGACTGTGATGACTTGGATGCTTTGGGGATAAAATTAATCAACATGCATGAAAGAGGATCTCAGAGTCAAACAGGAAAATCTGCATATAATAACAAAGATAGTTACTATCTGGCAAAAGTACATCACAAGGAAGAAAAATACTATGATTAAACATAATAAGACTTCACTTGAAATGTAAAATACTCTGGAACAAATCCTGCCAACTCGCGTAAGAACTGGCAAACAGAAAGCAGCTGACTATGTAATAAAGCCCATCACACAGGGAAAACACAATGTTAGAGAACTAGATGCTACTACACAGTCCTTGTCATCGTGCTTTCAGAGTGCTTTTGAAGTGCATGAGGTTCAGTCCTTCTAGCTTTTGCTCACAGTGCAGTGCTTCTTGAATTTTGAGCCAGTAACAGGTACCTATTGTCCAAGCAAGACATTGTCGTCCTTTTGCAAATTCTCACGTGCGTGAGCTAGTGGCACTGCTGGCTCAAGTAGGTTCTGTCAATATTCTTTTCTAGTATTTTCCAACATTACTCTCCTTCCACAGCTGAGTCCTAGGTTGAGATTAGCTCAACAAGAGACAAAAAAAAAAATGAAGAGCTTGCACTGCCACTTAATGGTTTCCTCCCTGAAACTATAAGCACTGAGCATAGTCTTGTTACAATGGGGATAAGGGGCTCTCTTTATCCCATTACACATATGGGATCTCAGACTGCATGAAGATCATTCAGTATTGAACATCCTACAAGGTAATATATTACTACCATAAATGTGAGCTCACAAGTAAAAAACAAAGAAAAAAAAAGCAGTTTGGGCTCATAAACTCTTGAATGTCTTCGCACGAATTAGTGTTGAACCTTTTCTAACCCTTCAGTTATAGCTTGTACTACATAGTTTTAAACTTGACTTTCAACTTTCAATAATCATTTGCATGTATGTATCTTCAAAGAATGGTATTTGATTTGCAACTATGTGTTGTAATGAGAGGCTAATTAACACAAATATGGTTATTAGCAAGTTACAGACATTTATAGGACAAAAACAGCAGACCAAAGCCTATGGCATACTGTGTCACAGGGATAGAGAACCTCAAGGATGAACTAATACCAGCCAAGACTTTGCCACTAACTACATTACCACAGGCAAATCGCCGACACTCTACAACTCTGTTTCCCCTTCTGTAGTGGGGTAGTAAGACTCATTTACTTTGCTGGGTAGTTCTCCAGCTTAATTAAATCATTACCTTTAAATTAAAGGCACCACAGAAATGCCAGGAAGTAGCGTCTGAATTAGAAGGTGGAGGTGACACCCTAATGAAGCAAGACTGTTTTCATCGACAACAGCAGGCATAGTAAAAGGTCATCCACGGCATAATTGTGAAACCACATTCCAAGCTTCTGAAGGTAAGATGACTTTTCCCAAAACTTCATTAAGGAAGAAGGTACATCCCAGCATCACCAGATGGCTGAAATGCTGTAGTTTCACAGGTAACCTGCAATGGTTTCATTACTGCTAGTGTCCCCTTTTCCTTACTCTTTGCTTTCCTAATAGCAGCAAAATATCACGGCTCTTGAAAGAATGCTTTTTCCACGGGCAACTGTTTTCAGTATGATCAAAGACCTATTAAGAAAATTGCAGATCACCACTTCCCTTCAAGTCAGTAATGTTCAGCCCAGAGTTTTCAACCTTTTCTTTGGAAGAGCCACAGTAGAGGCGCTCCCACTTTTTGTCTGGGACAGCTTCTCCCAAATATCATTATATCTTAACATTCCCCATACATACTGGAAATTTCCAACTCTGTGTAAACATAGGGACATTATTGCAAGATCCACTATTACTGTGCAGGTTTTTTTATTTTTAAAGCATTGGAAGAAACTTAAGCAGTAAGAAGCAGGCCAGTCCTCAGTGGAGACCCAGTTTCATCATGTATTCCCAGAAGAGCTGCAACTCAGTGGCAGGTGTGAAGCTGTCCATGTCCTGTATCTCAGAAAACTGCACTCAAGGTCTGTCATGGAACATCCCAGATACCAAAAGGCATATGCCATCCTAAATTCATTTAGTCTCTACTGGGAAGTCGTTAAATCAAAACTAGGGAAACAGGCAGCTACTTCCTTGTTTGTTGCACCTGAAAAAAGATTACCCAAGAACAACTCGTTATACATAATGTCTTTGTATCCCAAGTGTAAACACCAAGAAATACTACATTGGCTGTTTACTTTTTAGCAATGCAAAAGCACTTGCTTTTTACTTTTAGGAGCAAGATGTACCTATAGGATATACCTATAAGATCTCCTTGTGTTGACTGAATGCATGTTATCTAGATTCCATGTGGTCATGTTAGAAAATAGTGGAAGAGACCCAGGGAACTACCTTTGCAACAAAGAACTCCATATATGATCTTTTTTTTCTCCTATTGGCTAAAAATATACTAAATATATACTTGTATATACTTATTATATATATACTAAATATATACTTGCCTTTTTTTTTAATACTTGCATTTATGACCAGGAAAACCAAAATGGTTGCAACCAAGTTTTCAAGTAAGATATAAGATGTACTTGTAGTATCATGCCCATAAAGCGCATTCTCTGTTTGCTTATGTCTGACAGTCAGCTGCCTACTAATCACTTTTTAGTCCACTGACCTGCTTTTGACTAAATTTGACAGCAGGAATAAGTCCCAAAGCTCCCGACACTTTCATTTAAAGAAAAATGGTTGGGTAGAGGAGAGACTCTTACAAGACAAGAAGAGAAAGGTTAATGACAAAGGTCAACTCTTACTTGACGTCAGAGAACCCACAGGAGGGATCGCCCTAGAGACACAAATCCTCAGGAACCAGTTTCCATTGGTGCTGCTGCTCTTCTAACACTTGTTTCAAATAAAGCTGGAACCAGAAAGTAATTCCAGTTCTCACAACAGTTCACTGGCCTTAGGTAAATCATAACTTCTGACGCTACTTCCCCTGCCATAATGTGGCTAGTGTTAAACTCCCTTATTACGATGCTGCAACAATTCATATTTGAAATGTACTTTGAAGGTCTGAAGAGTTGTATTCACTAATTATTACCTGTCTTGAGACATGAGCTGAATATTCAAAGTGCTAGCTTGATTCATATGTAAGTGCACATCACATAAGCATGTGGTATGCACTAAGACTCAAAATATAAAAGCAAAGATTGCTTTTACAGAAGACTTTATAATAATGTCAGTTTTGAGCTCAAAAAACCATAATTTTTATTACCACAACTCTTCTGTTAGACTGGATTTAAATTCTTCCTTGTTTTGGATTAGCACTTTATAAAACATCAGTTTCAAAAATAAATACCAATTGACAGAAGACAAAAAGATCATGCGAAATTTGATTCTGTCCCCAAAGGAAAGTCTGATGTCTGAGATCTTAAACCTTTGCTATCAAGCTGAAAGCTAACAGATAAGTTACACGGGGCAGTTACTGGGCACTGCAAAACCAGAGCTTATCCTAGAAGTACTGGCAATCATAGCGTTAGGACTGGGAATACTACATCCCTGTAGGCAGGCATTTTTAGCCTCTGGTCAGGCACTTTCCAGCCTTCCCAGAAATGAAGATGCTTCTGCCTTCCTTTGCCAGAGCATCCCATGCCTTCTGTTCTTGCAGGCAGAAAAAAAATCAGATGATCAAGGTCTTGCTGAAAGTACTACAGCAAATAGGTGAACAACATAATGCTTTTTTTAAAAAAAATAAATAAATAGACTGAGTGTGCATGAGGGGGGAATAGCTTCCTGAAAAAGAAACTTTCCATGCATTAAAGGAAAATGGTGCTTTGTGGTAAATCTCTTTACGAGAGAGATTCCTATTTGAGGGTGAGGGAGCAAACAACAATTTCCTTCAGTAATAACAGATCAACCTTTTATCTTCAAGCTTCCTCCTGTAACATACTGACTACCAACCGAGTACTCAATACCTCCCAAGACTGGCCTTCACATTTCCTGAAGGAGCAAGCCCTGCCTAAAAATAATAATAAAAAAGCCACAACAGTGTCAGTTAAGTTTTCCTTCTAATGCTCCCCATCTCCCTACCCTAGACAAAACAAAGCCAACCTGGCCAACTTACTCTGACAACAGTGACTAGATTTATGTCCCTTGCACCCTATTACTGCCCTACAAACATATTTGTTTATACTACATTAAAATAATATATCTGATTTGTTTAACACCACATTGAGTCCTAGTGATTAAAATATGTATATGCATAGAACAAAATTTATACATGCACAAACCCCTTTCTAAGCTCTGAAGATAAAATTATCAGTATTACCAGACAGAGAATATGTATTATATTTTAATTACATGAGACAGTTGAATACCAACAAGCCTACTTCATTTCTAATTAGAAAAAGTTCAGTAATCATCTTCTTCCCTGCTGTTATTGCCTGACAAGAATAAATGAGGAGTCCCCTCTAGGGACGATACAGTAAACATCCTAACACACATTTGTTTCGGAGCTGAGCTGCCTAGTAGTAGTAATGACTGAGGCACATAGTGCCTTTCACACAGCACAGCTGGTAAAACGCATCCGTCGGGGAGCGCATGATTTTAAAACGTTTACCTCCAGAAAATAGACGCTTTGCAAGTGCAATGCAGCTGCCCTGCTGCTCTTTCTGCGCATCGCTCCGCGGCTAGCTAGCCAGCAGAAACTATCAGGCAGCTCCGTGTCACCTACTCGTGAGTTCTGCAGCGAAGGGACCCTCCTTGGCAGAGGACTGAAGGACAGCCTGGGTTTTCAGGCTGGAGGGACTCAGCAGAAACAAAGCAGAGGTGATGTGCTTCAGCGCTATTTTCACCCGCAGAGACAAAAGTGATGGCATTCCCCTATTTCCCCCCTTCCACAGCAGGCTGTATTTATCTGACAGCAGCTGCACCTGTCACCCGCCGCGTTTATCCTGTTCAGAAGATCAATAACGCTTCTCCCATCAGCCCCCAAAATCCCATAAAGTATCCTCCACGTTTGCCAGCCCTACCCGGCATCAGTCCTTTCCGAAAAGCCCCACCGAACACTTACTCCGCCACCGAGCCGAGACAAACAAAGGACACCTCCTTCTATTTTCGATAAAATCCAGACAAACTAGAGAACAATACCGGAGGGTCTGCACAACGGGCACCAGCCGCAGCCCGCCACACCGCATCCCTCACGACTTACTCCAGCTCGGGCACGGCGAACCGCAGCCCCCGGCCCGGCTCGCCGGGCGAGACCCGCTGCCCCCCGCCCCCGGGACGGCCCTACCGGCCGGGCGGCGGCGGGGATGGAGGCGGCCGCACCGCGCCCGGGCAGGGGCTGTCCCCGCGGCGGCAGGGGACGCCTCCCGCCGCGGCGGGCCCGGGCGCCCCGCACGGGGAGGCACGCCGAAGGGTGCTGCCCTCACCTGCCACCGTGTACCGGTCCAGGTAGTTGAGCACGTTGCCCACGCTGAGGATGCCGGCGGCCGCCACCCGGGCCCGGCCGAGGCTCGGCGCCTTGTGGCGGGCGGCCGGGCGCTCGGGGTGCTTGCCGGCCGCCGGCGGGTTCATCCTGCCCGACAGGGTCTGCACCTCGCCCTCGGCGCCCCGGCCGCAGCAGCCCCGCTCGCCGTCCTCCTCCTCCTCCTCGTCGCCGGCTCGGAGCCGCCCGCCGCAGCCCGGGCTGCTGCCGGAGGAGCCGTCGCTTTCCAGGCACATCATGGGCTGCGGGAGGCAACCGCGGCGCGCAGGAGCCCGCGCGGAGTGACCGGCGGAGCGCGCTCAGCGCCGCATCCCGCGGCCGCCCCAGCCGCCTGCCTGCGGGACCCGCCGCCGCCGCCTCCCCTGACAGCTGCCCGGGCGGGGCGGGGCCCGGCGCAGGCTCCGCCCCCGCCCCCGCGCGCCCCGTCCCGCCTCAACGGCCGCGCGCAGCCGCGCGCGTCCCGCCCCAACGGCAGCCGCGCGCCGCGCAGGGGCAGGGTCTGCTCCGGCCGCCTCAGGGCCGCGGCTGCCCCTCTGGCCCGGGGGCGTGGGCCTCACCTGCTGGGCAGCGCCGGCGCGGTGCGACTGTCATCCGTTCCCTTCATCTGCCTTTATTATTCTACAGCGCTGCACGGCGGGCTTAGAAGACGTTGAGTGGCAGAATTGTGTGGTTAGATGGGGAAAAAAAAAAAACCCAAAACCAAACAAAAACAAGGAGTCAAGCAATACTGGCTTGTGCCCAACTCCACGTGGGCCACACAGGCCCACAACCCTCAGATCTGGCTTTAACAGCAAATAGTATAAAAAATGTCTCCTTGCCTACTTCCAACCCCCAGAACCACCGACAGTCACGAAAAGACTAATGTCAGGGAAGGAAGACTAATGTCGGGGAAGGACGGCGTTGTGAGGCAGGGTGAGGGCAGGCTGGAATGTGCTACCAACCTCGCAGCTTCCTGCTAGGCCCCCCCAGACGATTTTCCTATTGCAGAGAAGTTGCTTCAGGAACAACACGCATCTTCAAAGGAATTAAAATTGCTCCAAAGTCCCCCCCACTGAAAACAGTTTTCATCCCGCTCCCTGTAAAGTTCCACCTTTGAGCTAAGAATGGCCAAGAGAAATTTCATTTCAAAAGGAGAAGTCTTCAAAGAGATAAAAGTGTTCACAACCAGAGTGGCTCCAGCCTGTTGTACCTGTAGTAAAACTACAAAAGCTAACTAAAAACAGAGAAATAAAATGACTGCTAGAGAGCTAATGTGCACTTGTCCGAGAACAGTAGGTTATGATTTCAGATTTCTCTCAGTTTGTTGATCTTACCTATGAAACTGTGTCATGATTAAAGCCTTTGTCTCCAGGACACACATTTAAACAAAACCCTGTCACCTACCTCCGAGGAAACCAGAGTTACTCACAGCACAATACGGTGTGTGTGTACTCAACATACCTGGCTTTGTCACACCCTTTCCAGAGAGCTCACACCGATGACACCACGGCCGGACTATGCCAGCAATCCGGTGAGATACTGCAAAAGGAACCCCCAGGATGCAGCCGGTGAAAAGGGCACTTTCTGGTGAGTCAGCGTGCAATTCAGTGCTGTTTGAGCAACGTGCCATTGAGAAAAGGAGCAAACGCTGTTTCTGATGACGCACGACACTCCCAAATAGTGGTAATTGACATTTTTATGTTGAGAGTAGGTCTGCACAGATCTTCCAGAGCTAGTTTAAGTAACAGAAACAACATAGCTGGATTAACACAGGATAACGTTCTGACTGACTTGTCCAAATCTAGGGAATCATTTTTTACTCCATAGCAGCATCTGCAGTTCAGATGTGACTGACGTGGTAAAGTTTATACTAACAAAAGTGCTTCTTCACATTCCCAACTAATTTCAGAATTTCCAGAATTCCTGGTGTACACTAACATGGTCAAGTGACAGTGCTCACCCAGAATATTCTATAGCCCAAAAGGAGAAAAAAATAGGGTAGAACTGAACAAAAGAAAAAAAAAAAAAAGAGTTAAATAGCTTCACAAAGACCACACAGCTTGGCCAGCAGTGGAGCCAAAACTCGTGTGTTCTTTAAGTTAGACATATCAGGCACTAAGCACAGCTGAGCTACAGGCTCAAGGAGTTCCACAGAGACCAGTTAAAGTATCCAGGAGCCCTCAAATGTGTATGGTCTGCTCCGAAGTCTATTCCACTCTTTTTTTTTTTTCCCCCCACTGCTTGGACTACCCCTGGGCTTTGCACACAGAAAACAATGTTCAGAAGATGTTAATGAGATTATAAGGTAAGGCAAAATTAAAGACCTTAGTCTTATGGATCAAATGGTTCCCCTGAAAGCAACTAAGAAAGCACGGTTTTCTTAAGAAGTTTAATTTCATTTCTTTCTTTTCATTTGTGACCAATACCAAGCACACAAACTCAGCTGACACTGAAGCCAAGGTGGCTCACTGCACATTAAAATAACTGCCCAAAAAGGCTGGAGAGCGACTTCTCCAAATCCCCAATAAAAGAGAAGCCAGCCCAAATACAAACTTACTATTAAAGGTCAACATATATGCTCCAAAGTTTGGGCAGGCTTCTGATGGCCATCGAACACGGAGCAAAGCAGGACCAAGCTGAAGGGACTTGCAAGATCATCCTTTTATTTCTGACACAGAGAGGAGTTTCAGCTCAGACACATCTACACACATAGCACAAAGAGGCGTTAGTTAGGCAGTTAGTTACATGGACATGCAGAGTCTTACAGCCAACCCTGACACCTTCAACTGTACGTGGAAACTCACAGACAAACAGAGCAGATGCCAGTGCATCCATGTCATGAGATTTCTGTAAAGGAAAAGCAGAGGGAACTGGAAAAAATGTGATGGAATTGGCTTTACTGGCAGGATGATTCATATGCCTGAACTGCTAAAATCACTGGTTACTACCTCTTAAGAAGAACAGGGTAGATTCTAGCTTAGAGACATTGCTGGGTTTTGCTGTTACAGGTTGTTGAGAGGCAATTTGATTACAGAGTGCAAGTTCTATCATGGGGAGAAAAACGCCAGTTCTAAGAGCTCTAATCAAGTGGGAAAAGGCATAGCAAGAACCAGAACAATGGCTGAGAGCTGGAGTTAGAAAAATCCTAATGAATCATCTGGTTCACATTTGTTACAGAGCGATTATCCTCTGGAACAAAATGCTAAAGAAGGGGTGTATTCTCTGTCCCTTTATGTCCTTGAATCCAGGTTGATTGCCTTTCTAGAAAGTGCATTATTGAACTTAAACATGGGCTATTGCACTCCACGCAGAGAGAACTGACTGTAATATGATGATACAGGAGGTCAGGCTAGATGGGTTAAAGTCCCAACCCTGAAGTTACAAGTTCTTACTCTGCTTACTGAGCACACAACATTTCCTGCACCCACTTCAGTCACTGGATTGATCAGAGCATAGCCCCTAGGAAAGCCCATTACACCAACCTAACCTTGAAATGGTAATTACAAAACAGTAGTGTTCTCATAGCCCTGCTGATAAAGACGGACAGCATCTTTCTAGAAACTGGTGACACTGTGTTCTGACTAAAAGCTAGGAAGCTCCCTCACACTGGGAACACTACCAAGAGTTGTGTAGATACAATTAAAAGCAGGTCTGCTCTTAGGTAGCTCATCCTTCTGCTTCTTCCTGATTATGCATGACATCTCTGCTCCAGAATGAGCTCTGGCCAGTTTTGTAGATTCCAGCTAACAGATACTAGCTAGGGATAAGAGAGTCAGCAGCCTTTCTGTAGAGAAGTAACGTAGCCTTGGGCATGTCTCTAAAAGCACCTCAGCCCATACCCCATCACTGTCTTGTCCCAGTGACCTCAAACACAGATATGCTGTCTGGATGAGACCAAATGAAACCGTGCACAAGTCCTTAACCATGCTCTGCTGAAAGGTACTTGTGACATCTTGCTGAGTGTTCAACGAGGAGAAGAACAAATTCACCTGTTAGTAGCCCTGCTCTCTCCCAGGGCAGTCAACAGAGCTTATCCCTTCAGGGATTATTTTCTTCCTTTCATTATTTTGTTAGTATCTTAAAAGCTTGACAGTGTTTATTTTATTTTACCCTAGTCTGCACTTATTGATTTTTCCCCATCTCCAGAGTTCTAGAGGTGGTCAGTACAAGCAAAAGCACTTCTGTTTGACAACAGCCTATAATTTATCTTTGAGGAAACAAAACCATATTTGCTGGCGCACCAATATTAACTCCGGTGACGTAGTCCAGTAGCTGGTCCATGGGCTAGACCTGCCTACAGGAAGTTTATGACCAGCCTGCCACCTTCTCTTCCAAGGGGCAATGCTGATCCTCTGGTGCTAGGTGCCAGCAACCACCTCCTCGCTCTCCTCCTTCCCCCTTGCCAGCTGTTGCTGTGAGGGAAAGGGAGGAGGGGACTGTTTGCAGAGGAGAATGGCAAAACCCAGACCTGAGCCCTGTTGATAACCAGGTTGGACCTTACCTAATCGAAGCAGTTACTACAGCCTGAGGAACTAGACCATCAAGAGGACATCCCATTGCTGTTTTGGAAATAATGAAAATTAAAAGAAAATGCCTTGTACTTCAAAAAGTCACAATAATCTCTAATACACAACTGTCAGAGGACTGGAGTCTCCCTGAAGTAATGCTTTGCCAAAATGTACAGCAGTCTAGCCACCACTATTCTCAGGAGCAGTAACTGCCTACAATAGTCTAACATGTTAGAGTGTAAATAACTATGACTCAAAACGACTTTTGTCCTTTTCCCATGTTTTGCTTAATCTGGTTCAAAACCAGGACTTAAACACAGGGGGACACCCACAGTCTCTCACTTAAGAAAAATAAAGCTACACAGAACACCAAATGATAGGATCGCAAGCCCCTGATTTAGGTTATCCAGGTATAAGCCTTAACCTGAACAAGTGTTACGAAAGATCATATCATCAGGTGGTCATCAAGGCTGCAAGAGCAAAACACAGGACAACAACAGAACTCTGTCTAGCCCTACCCATTCTTGCGCTTCAAACAGATTGCAGCTCTGCAAGAACAAGAATCACAACCCTGCAATTACATACCTCCGTTCCCCATTATGCCCACTGTATCTCCTCGCTTTTTTCTTCAGAAACTTCTTAGCTGAATTTACCTGTTACTAACAATTGATGTTACACAGCAGTATTTACAAGCTCGTCCAGCTCAGAGGTTTCTTGTGCGAGATGCTGTACCAGGGAGACCTGCTGAGCATCAAGCAGGTCTTCCAAACCAGCGAAGGGGGTTACACATTAGCATATACCTCCATGTTTTCCAGCAGTCACGCTCTCAAACAGGCTCTCTACCTTAAACTACCTAGGGAGACCAGCCTTCTAATTTAGCTATTTAAGACATGTGTTCAATGCTCAGTGATGTCAATAACCCCCGGTTATCATCCTGTTCCCTCCACACTCACATATGATGCATCTCACTGAGGAGAGCTTTGGACACTGGTAGGCTGAAACGTGTTGGTGCAGGGTGCCGTACACACAGAGCAACATGTCTAGACCATGTCACCTTCAGAACAATTGCATTAAGTAGAGAAGATATGAACAGTGCCCCAAGATGCACAGAAGTTTTAAACTATCTCAGAAGGCAAATTAGGCTTAATCTCGATGATTGAAAGCATAGTGGTGTTTTAACTCCTTGAATTCAACAGAAACGTGATGGAGGCAGAGGCAACGAATCAAAGGGAAAATCCATGAACAGAAGTTGGCATCCCAAGGCCCAATTCCCTTCCTAACCTTTGTGCTGTAGTGCAGAAAATGATAAATTGGATGCAGAAGAAGCTGTATTTCCATGAAAACATTTAGCTTTTGCAACAATATGAGCAGCTGCTCTCACCTTCCCCTACAATCCTACATAAGTGCCTGAATATTGGTTTGTGAATTTTTCAGTTACATTTGTATAGCATTACAGCCTGCCTGGCATGTAATACCTCATACCAACCAAAACTAAACAAAAAAACCCCCAACAAACAAACAAACAAAACCCCAAACAACCCAGAACCCCCCCTACCCTCCCCTCACCCAACAAGAAAAAAAACCACATGCAAACTCCAAACCAAAAATCTGCAGGCATAGCAGACTGCTCAGAATCACAGTATCCAGAGGCAGTTGGTACAGCAGGCGCACACCACCGCTGTCCTTTGCAATTTCATAGTGAACGGCCTTTGCTGTTCAGGACTGTTGAATGTAGTGATCCATCTCCAAAAGTACTGACCTTCATTATACTTGGAGGAGTCTCAATGCTCCAAATAAACGGAGTTTGTGGTCTCACCTCAGGTCCCAGTGGGGACTACAATTACTAGTATGCCATATTTTTGGTCAGTTTTGTCCCATGTTTGAGTGAAGGATGTTGAGCCTGAACTACTGCCTCCTCCCACTAGAGGAGTCAGATTCTGCAGATGATAACATGCATATTTGCCGTTAGCGTCCCACTTCTCAGAACAGCTAAATACTTGAGGTCTGATTAACTAGCATTTAAGAATCCAGTGTGGAATGGATAGTTACAGAAATAGCATTCTTGCACTACCCCAGCATTTTAGGAAGGGACTGCCAGGTCCATGTGGGAGCAGAGGAATCCCAAAACAATAAGGACAGACCAAGCAGTTACCAATTTATAAACAGCTTCCTGGCATCATACGAAAGGGCTCAAGCCATGAGAAGGGGATCCTTACAAAAACAACATTAACAGAAATGGTTCCACTGTTTGTTTTTGCCCACATGAGGACAGATAAAAGATGAGGTCACACAAAGTGGAACAGGCTGAAACTGTTCAGCTCTAACTGCATGGTTTTCTCAGTCAAGTTGACTTAACTCATTTCAAGACCAAATTTCCTCGAGCAACTTTGAAAATTCCAGCTTAATACTAGCAGCTGTAATTAGGGCTGAGCATCCACTGTCCCAGACATTGTCCCCAAAATTACAATCCCAGTCTCATAACCTCATGTGATTTATGTTAATACATCATCAGAGTTACTTGAATTTATAGTACTCCAAGGGGGCTGAAGCATTTGCGGTCAAAAAAACCATCTACAGCCTCAGCACCTGAAGGGCCAATCTGTGCTTTCAGAAGAGAGGTTTATTTTATTTCACACTTAGTAATTTTCACGCCTTTTCAGCATTTACAGTGAAGCCATTTGGTTTATAATAGGATATTGGGGATGCACTCTTCTGGACTAACAATAATTACATCCTTGGACTGAATGATTGCCTACAAATACATGGGACAGGATTTGACACCTAGGTATATAGAACGGAAGGAACCAGCTATTATTCTTAGTGGTTCAACAGTTCAAGCTCCAAAGTCCACACTGGTGACCATTCCACTTGATCAAACACAACAGAACATACAGGGGTTGCTTCACTAGGGAATTGTCCTGCCCAGCTTGTAAAGAGACCAAGAACATTGGTCAAAGAGCTCTTTGTACATCACAGCAAATTCTATACCATAAGCATTAAAAAAGAAAAAAAAAAGACAAAGTCATTCTTCAAAGCCAAAGCATTCCTCCAAAACTAGAATGCTGAGGTAGGTTTCTACCCAAGGTAATGGTGGTTACAGGTACTAGTGACATTCTTTGAAGGGATCACAGTTTGAATGTAGTCAAGATCAAGGAATTTGAAGAAGAACATCCAAATTATTCTAAGATCATTCATGTCTTTAAAGGAAAGATGAAGAAGGAGGTTCTCAATCCACTGCCTAGGTAAAGTAGCATGGAGTAGGAGCTAGGCAGATTTGAACTTAAGCTTATCTTTTATGGGATGGAGAGCTAAGGGAGAGGGAAAAAAAAAAATCAGTGAGATAGATGCAGAGTAAAGGGACATGTGTAGCTAGTTAAAAAGTTAACTGCAACTCCGTAAATTATTAGCAACTACTATTTCTTAGTTCAAGCAATCTTGGGTCCTAATCAGAGAAGTTTTAAATTAGGTTTCATTTTCAACACAAAAGGGAACTGATCACATAATGAAGTGTTAGTTGTGATTCACACAGGCGTGCTTACACCTGGATCATCTTTCTTTTGTGCAAACAGAATATAGCCAGTGAGTAATTACCTGAGCAGTGTATAGCGCTTGGTGTTTTAACAGGGACTGTTTCACAGAGCTGAAACAATCATGAGTCCAATTAGTCAAGAGAAAAGTTAGAGAATGATAACAATCTAGGAAGCCATTCATTTACTGAGAAAAAGGCTATAAAATACATACTATTACCATAAAAAGGACACATTTTGATAAATTGGAATCTAGAAATAAAACAAATTTATAATGAAGCAAAAGAACACAATATTCTGTAAGCAACGTTTTCATTTTCAAGTCTATTTTAACATAAGAGTAGTGTTGACAGTATACTACCTCATCATTAGATAAAGGAGTAGAGCTGTCAACAACAGACCATGCTGCAGTCTGAAGCTACTGAAGCCTAGACACTTTCAAGTCAGAACTTTAGAGATTGTTAAAAGAGCAGGATGAGGGCTCTCTGGTGTGCTGACACGAGACATACTGATAACTTAACAGAGAGAACTTCCAGGAGCCTGGGAGGATGCTCATGTTGTGCCAATATTTCATAAACATAAATGTAGGCCTGCCAGCCTGGCATCAGTCCTGCGTAAAATAATCTAAGGGCTCACACAGGACTCAACTAATAGAGAAAGAGGGGGCTCATATAATCAGTACCAATAAACAAAAGTTTATTAAAAGGTAAACTTGCCAAACTAAATTGATTTTTATTTTAATGGGATCAAAAGTTTGTTTGCCTGCTGAAAGGTAGCAATATCACTGTAATGGACTTTTGCACAACACTTAACTTGGTATCACGTGACATGCCGATTAGGGATCCACAACAGTTCAGACTTACTATGACACATTAAATTAATTAAACCTGACTATATAACAAGTCACAAAATATAATTATAAGTGGAGATATATTACTAAGCATATTTCTGAAGGAGTCCCTCAGGAACTTCAGCTCTGTTTGTTTTAATACGTTGTTAGTGACAAGGAAGAAAGCAATCAACAGCCATGTTCCAATGCCGTAGCATTTAGTAAATAAGGACAGCAGAGCTTAGTGCTGGAATGATATGGATTGGTTGGCAAGTTGGAATAATACGTTTTAATGTCTAGGAACACAGACCATAAGTCTTCCAGGACAAAGGATTTTACTCTGGAAAGCAGTCACTTTGGAAAGGCGAGTAGGTTGACAGTGAAAAGTCAATTAAACGTGAGTTCCCAGTGCAATGCTGTAGGCAAAAGGGCTATGAACACCGCAGGAACCTGGAGCAGGAAGCAAGTGATATCACCTTTCAATTGTGGTGTCACATCTACTTCTGACACAGCAAGTACAGTTTTGTTGACTACCACTCAAGAAGGCTGTTAAATAGATGAGCAGTCGGGAAACAGCTGCAAGAAAGATGAAGGGGCTGGGAATGATGTTTTATAATAACAGATTCAAAAAGCACAAGTGGGTTTAGATTTTTAGGCCAAGGGCTGATTTGCACAGGTTTTTGTGCACATACATAGGAAAACTAATTCAATTGTAACAGAGTCATCTGTATGACAAAACTGTAAAAAAGCCCTTACCAGCTAGGGTGTGAAGCTACATAGATTCAAACAACAAACAAGATGCACATTTATTATCTGATCTTAAGGGTCTTTTCCAACCTAAATGATTCTATGATTACTACTGAGGATAATTAGATGGACCAATTCCCCAGCAATTGTAGCAGTTCTACTTTACCAAAAATTATTCAAGTCAAAATTAGATCTTTTTCTAAAACCTGTGTAGTTCAAACAGGAAATAATTTACAGAAGTCTATAGCTATAACATACAGGCTATCGGATTAAATAGCCAGAAAAGGTCCCATCCGCTGTGATAATCTGTTTTTAAATACAGCCAAATTCAACTTAAACGGATATGCACGTATACATGTATATATACACGTATATGTATACATACACACACATATATAAATAAGAATAAAACCTAGGGCAGGCTTTTCTGTTTGTTCAAATGCTTTTTTTCTTGCTGAGCAAGTATAAAGGGGGGGGGGGGGGGGGGGGAAGAAGCTTTAACTACAGTGGCAATTGGTGCTACCGAAGAGCCTAAATGACAGCTATTCTTATCACTTGTCTATTCCTATGCTCATTGCTGCAAAACATAGTGAACCACAATTGATACATAGCAAGAGGGCAAGTTTTATAAGCTTCACTAAATAACAGATAATTACAAAGTCAGAACAAAGCTAGAGGGCATTGCTTAAGTGCTTAATTATCAACAATACAACAAACTTCTTGGGACTACTGCTTCCACCTGGCTCTTTTTAGCAGCTAATTCTAAGACAGATACATCAGCATAACTACTGCTCATTTGAGCTGCCAGAGCTGATCTTCTCCAACTTCATCCTGAAACGCAACCTGCAGCAAGACCAATGTGCAGCTCTTCTTACATCCAATTGAATAACCACACAGGCCAAGGCAAAAGGAACAAGGTAACGCTATGCCTATAAGTGTAGCACTGGAAACTGTCACTTTCCTGCTGTTCAGGGCTATCCGCCTGGACACCTACAACAGAGTCCTACTTTCCATCAAAGCACCAGATTCCAGCTACAGCAAGGTAGTGAAGCCTCCAACAGATCAATTCTTGCTGCATCCCAGCTTACTAGAAAACACTTTGGTTGCAGACAGAGCCTCTCTCTGCCCCTCTCTCTCTTTTTCTTTTCTTTTTAAGACAGAGCACTGAGCATTCATTGGCAGATTTCTTCACTGTAAAGAGGGCTGGGCTGCACATTGGAAAAACCCAGTCCAGCAGGAAGAATATTGTAAGGTCTCCAACCTGCATCATTTCCTAAATGACTTGAACAGCAATATTCACACAGATGTATCCTATGCCTTATTTTATGAATTCCACACATTCACCTGTATCACTGTAAAGAACATTAAAAATAAAACCTTTGCAAGTGAGGTCCGTGTCTCACAGTAGAGGATCTGGTTGAATGCAACTAACTCACGTTTTCCTGCCATTCATAAGCTGCACGAACTGCCATCAGCAGTTCCTTTAATTGAAATAGAGCCTGGTTGTAGAATCAGGAAACATGTTTTCTACTCTGAGGGGAAGAGAATGTAAAGGGAGAGGCTGGCACACGTTCTTTCAGAACACATATGTTCAACATTGATTCACAGGCAGGTCTGAAAGCATTGTCGCAAAATGTGTGTTGGCCAGAAAGCTGCCCAGTTATCCCAAAAAACAGACATGAGTAGCATTTGGTAAACGCTGATGGAGATAACCAGACCGCACCTTAATGCTGCTCCTAAAAAAATAGTTCAGTTTCCAGCCACCTAGAAGAAAATTATTATCTCCCGATAGCACCGGCTGCTTTTAATTTCAGCTAGTTCAGTTATATCTGCATTATCCTTTCCATAAAACATGGGGCTGGAAAGGCCTTCCAGACCTCCATTTTCTAAAATAAGTTTCTTTCCCCACACCTCCAGTTTGGAGACTCTTTTAAAACCTCCCTGTTCTGAGGATTATGAATTTTTATCTTGTTTCCAGACTAAGTTAATTCTTGGCCCAGTCATACCCTTTTGCTCTTTGGCTAATGCTATCCTTTCGTTTAAAGATATTTCTCTTTCTGTTGTTCATTCCTGTAGTGCATTTATAGGTGGAATCTTACCCCTCACAGGGTAGACTCTTTCCTTCTCTCATAAAATGGGTTCCTAGGATGACTGGAAAATGGATAACCTTTTTCTGCACTTGTTTCAGAGCTAAGAACCTGATGCAAAACTAGGTAAGATTTCATTCCTGCTTTGTACAGTGCATTAATACCCCCTTATCCTTTCCTGATTACTAGAACTGCAATTGCACTTTTCCCATCTGGCAGGTCAGATCCATCCTTTGACTGGCTCTTACACCTATTCCTCTCCCTCCTCTGATTGCGCCTAGATGTTGTGTATAGCAGAAATCATTGTCAATCTGTAGGTTCATAATCATGCATTTAGTATGGCTGAATTTTATCCATTTCAATTCCATTACATTTTAAAATTCTCCATAAATGTAAACCAATACAAATATTGAATAAGATCACCTGTACTGTTAGGAACATCATTACTCACTACCCTCTTCTCATTTCAGTGCTGCCTGGTTTTATCCCCTCTTCTCCACCTGTATGGTCCTATTCTCAAAGGGCAGATTTGTTCAAACACTTTCAGCTGCTATATTCCAGTTCTTTCAGTGTGTTGGAGTGGAGACTCCTGTACTCAGGAGAAATCCTGGTAATATTTGTACAACAGCTGGCAAAGAAATTCCAGACCTTTTCCATATTCAAGTATGTTGCTTTCCCTAATCGGTTTTCCCTTTGAAACAGAAAATCTGAATTGCAAACCTACTTTTGTTTTTCCTTTCATATGATTTAAATAGAATCAATTTATGATCAACCAAGCTAGGATAATGTTTTTCAGCAACTTCTTTATCATATTCTTAACACTTGCAAGAATCATATTTGAAGTCATATCATCTCTTGTTGATTCAGGCACATTTTGATGAGAAGAATCTATTAGATATGATATCCAGGATTATCTGACCTTAGATTTAATAGCGTTTGCTCTCCAGTCTATTATCTGGGAGGTTTGTCTTCATATGCTAGTTCCCAGTAATATGTCTCTCTTTAATAACACTACAAAGATTTTATGCAGATATGATTCTAATAAAAGAGAGAAGCCTTCTAGCACCAACCTGGCAGAACCTTTTATCCGTGCTGTCCCTTTCTGGTTCCTTACAGCCTGTCTTGTCATTAGCACAAGACAGAAAGGGGAGCAGTTATCATACTTGGAATTTTCTGGATAATGCAGATGGATTTCAGAGAAGTAATTTACATAACTTCCGCGTTGCAAGGAAGATTGAGAAGTTTGAAATCTTGCCATAAAGTCAACCTTTTATGCTAGAAAAAAAACAAATAACACGGCACCTGCCATTAGTTCTGTTTGCACAAGCGTTAGACTGCACCATAGCCAGACAACAGCTAGAAGATAATAGCTGTGAAAGCTTATTTTATTATCACTGTTGATCCCATCTGCAAAACATTTTCTGGTAGAAAAATAGGCTCAGTGATACCCTTGAATCTTCAGCTTTTGCTTATAGAAGCAAAACCAAGGCCTTGGAAATATTACTGTTGAAAAAAAGCTATCAGATCTTTCTCTCTGAAGAAACCACAACTTGTTGAACTGCAAAGTCCTTCACAATATACAAGCCACAGCACTTTTATCACCACAAAGTAGCTGGCCCTTGATACCACATGAATGTGCTGTGGGTTTTCTTTTCCATATCAATATTTTTAGCATTTGGGTTTTCCTTAATTTTTGGTGGACTGAACTCCCTGAGGAATGGGTGGTGAAATACAAAGAACTTTCTCACATCTGAGCACCATGGGAATAGCCCTGCCCTCCTCCACATCCAGCCCATGGTGAAGTGTGCCATAAAAACAACATGATTAGGTAACTGACTTCTTAAAAGGCAGCTTTCCTTCCTAGTGCTTGGAAACATCCTCCTCCCACACAAACACGGTAGAGTTGATTTACAGCTTGTTTGGATCACACAGGTAGGAGCTGATTTCCTTTTGTTGGTTATCACTGAGAGGGTGAGAAAAACTAGTTTCATAGGAGGCAAAACCCATGCTGACTCCAGGCCATAAGAATGCCCTGCTCCATCGAACCAGCTCACTGGAGAGCTGCAGTTTGGGCACAGCATTGGGAAAAATTATACCACATACATAAATGCAGTTCTGACAGACTCCATTGCTGGCCCTGGACAAGCCACTTCACTTCCTGTCTTCCTCCATTCAATAGTCACCACGTAAAAGTCAAGTCTCCTTGAAGAGATAAGAAAGTAGTACCACTTTGGTGGAAACATGGTAAAAAATGAGGCTAGCCAAATGAGTGCAAGCCTTTACACAAATAAACCCACAGAATGCCCACTTGTTCACAGTCAACTTAAAAAAAAAGTTAGAAGCGTCCCCTACAAGACCCATATAAATATCTATAGGTTATACCTGTACAACTTTCTCATGCTAACAATCTCCAGCTTATCCACGAGCATTTCCAAGGGGACCTCAATGTCCGTAATCATCTTTGAAGTCATGCAGAAATACTCAAACATCCAGACAGTCCAAATAAGATTCTAGGTGAGCAGTGAGTTACTCTCTCTGCTGAGCTCTGGTTAGTCGGAGGAGCTGGAAAACAAATGGCTAGGAAAGCTGTCACCACCAACCAGCGTGGCAGGTGTTCCCCAGATAAGTGATGATGGCTGTGGAGCCATCCCAGTGGCATTTTACTGCCTTAGGTAGGAAATCCAAGGCTAGGGGATGACTTCTTCCAGAATCCTCATCTAGGTTTGTAGATGTGGAAAGAAGGGATCCCTTCAGAAAGGGCCTACCAGCAACCTGACTTGTCCTTCTGGTCTTTAATAGTGGCAAAGAGCTCCAGGTTGGGTGTTCTGCAATGGGAAGGTATCACCCATTGTGTGTGAGGCCTCAAAGAGATCTATCTAGCACCAGCTGTGAGCCTACTTGTTGAAAAGATCCTAAAAGCAGGAAGGTGAACGAACAAAAGAACCAGAGAAAGAGTAGCCAGCCCTCAAGGAGCAACCAGAACTCATTGTACTGCAAGACCTAGTGTAAGGCTGTCAAATACAGCAGCCAGTCACTGACAGGTTCAGTGGCAGCCTCCAGACAAGCCGCTGCCAGCCTGTCCTTGCTAGTCTCTGGAGGCAGAGAGAATTCCCTCTGAACCAGCTCTCCGCAGGCTGGTGCTCACCTGTTGCGGCATGAGCTTGGACAAAGCACAGAACCTAATGGGCTTCTTCCAGGGCACAGCCGCCAGCCCATGCTCCTTATACCTTGGGGTGCAACACTCCTTTAGTCAAGGCCTTTCACACCAACATCTTTACTTTTATTTTTCTGGTTTCTTTTGAAAAGAAGTATTTCCATGTGAGGGGAGAGGCAGAGTCTGCATAGCAAAGAGGGCCTGAATCCTTTACCTTTGGGTGCAGTATGCTTCTTGCGGCACTACGGTGACACAGTCTGCTCTGTGGGGAGGCTCTTGTTTCAAAGCAAGCTACTTGCACGGTACTTGTTGCAAGGACAAAACATTTTATAGCTGCGGATTTACATACAGGGGCAGAGAAGTAGCCAGGAGTTTTAGTTAAAGTATCTGAATATAAGTTGTTTGATAAGAGAAACGGCAGAAGAGTCTCACAAAGTTTTGGATGAAGCAGTAACCCCTCAGGAAATTAACCGTGACAGCTACGCCGGGGTCCTAATGGAGCAGTGCCACCGCCATGGCATGCGAAGGAAGGTGCAGCGTCCCGCCCAGTGGGTGTTCGTGGTATAACAAGCCCAGGAGCACGAACATTTCTGTCATTGCGGGATTTTTACCTCACTGAGCAATGTGGTAGCACTTCCAGTTTCTTGAAATTGCTGTGTTGAGGCATCCATCTAATTTTCTATGCTCGTCCTGTAACCGAGTTCATAGCACAAGCCTGGAAACAGAGATAGACTCCACCAGGTCCATGCTGCCCAGGGTTAAGTCTTCTCCTCACACCTCCAAGTATGCACATTACCAAAAAGCAAAAGAATGTGCTCCCATTTCCTAGTGGCAGCAGGACTTCAGCATAGCTTGCAAAACACTTTGCAAGTCTCTGATGACAGGTGCAATAGAAACATTATTTACTACTATATTTTCCTGGCAGCTTTCCTAGATCTTCCTTGGAGCAGATGGAGAATGAGCAGCACTGACACTGAAGCTGTGGGTGCAATCATTCACACATGCCTAATACTCCACTGAGTAGCAGTCACTTCTTTCAGTATGGAAAAGTGTGCTTACTATTGGTACTACAACAACCAGAGTCCTTCCCT
This sequence comes from Mycteria americana, assembly GCF_035582795.1. NCBI lineage: Eukaryota > Metazoa > Chordata > Aves > Ciconiiformes > Ciconiidae > Mycteria > Mycteria americana. Next base: position 9,633,312 of record NC_134379.1, on the reverse strand, counting down.
TACACAGCAACCCAGAAGATACTATTCACAAGTGCCTCCCAGGGCAGTTAGGAAAGGGCTCGTTGCTGCCACGAGCTGTGAGAGACCAGGGCTGAGAGTTCCAGCAAAGGAGCACTGATGAGGAAAAATATGTGAAGTATTTTCCTCCACCCCCAGGGGACAGGTCGCAATCCTATTACCATGAAGGAGGGGGAAGGGGGGGAAGAAGGCTTTGAGTATTGTAATCAACCAGCCTTGTGGGAACAAGGAAATACTCTGTTTCTTGCAGAATGGTGTGAGCAACCAGATGCATTAGAAATCCCAAATCCTCAGCACACATGACTCACCTTAAAATCCCCTCTGATACTTCCTCACCTCTCATTTCACAGCCCCTAACAGGCAGCGAGAGCACGTGCCCTGTACTTGAGCTAGAGATGCAGTTTGCTCAACCCGGGAGGTCAGCAGCAGGTGCAGAGCATACCTCCGTGGGGAATGGTTCTCTGGCTGTAACCGGACAGTGCCCTGCATGGCTATGCCTAACCTGGAACATAAGTAAGGGTTTCCTGGATTAGTTCAAATTTCTTGTAAAAAGTGACAGAACAAATAGAAAGGAGGAAAAAAATACTCACAGCAATTTGAAAATACTCGTACAGTGAAGACTGTTGTTACACCAGCTCAGTCACAGCAATTTAAATACATATCCTGGTGGATGTGGGCATTCCTTTCCCATGTGGACAGGGTTCCCAGAGCTAATACTCTGCAGTATCCTGTACCCACTGATTTTGTTGTGGCCATCCCAGCCAGGCAGGCAAGCAGAATACCAGTCACTTGCATTTAAAGGTCCCTTCCAACCCAAACTATTCTATGATTCTGTGATTTGAGCCTCGTTGTTTGGCTCTAGGGACAATGGTGGGAATAAGCACCTATCTCAGCCTTGAAAAAGGCCAGCGCAAGATCTGTTCATATTCTCTGCTTCCCTTCCCCCTTGGCCTCCCTGCAGCCTTTGAAGAAGCAGGTGCAGGTGACAAACAGTCCTTCTGCAGGGAGCGGTAGGACAGGGCATTGCCCAGGTCCTGCATTCCCGTATAACCACATCACCGTGTCTGCTCCTTCAGAGGGCAGGCAGCTCCCTCTCCTGGTGGACGGCCATCTGCCACCTTCAGCTCACCTACCGACACTGTTGCATGAGGACCAAGTTCCCCAGTCCCCTGTCTTCTGCCCATGGGAGCTAATCTGGCAAGCACACACTGACTTCTCTGCATAACCAACATGCTCCAGATGAAAAGCAAAAATAGAAAAAAAAAAAAAGAAGAGAGCATCTGATAAATGTCTTTCATCCATGTCAGATAGCCTTCACCCTGCAGTTGAACCTCAGGCCAGGTTAGTTTGCAAATATTTCTAGGTGAAGAAAGTGCTTGGAGATAGAAGAGGTGGTGAGTCATCTGCATTTCAGTCAGCCCCAGTGGATGGCAGGGCCCCATTCTTCTCCCCCGTACCACCTCCCCCACATATGGTGAAAAACAATCACTGCCACATGGTGCTTCATGTGAATTAAGAAAACACAAGTGCAGTAGAAATCCCCACATGACAGATGGGGGTCTGTGGCACAGAGCAGTTAGATGACTCGCTAAAGGTCTCGCTGTAAGTCTGTAGCAAAGCCAAGGACTGAATAAAGATGTCAAATGCCAGTAACACTCCTGTGCTTTCCCCAGGGGACTATCTAAAAGTCAAGGCTATCAAAATTCACCTAGATGATACACGCATGAGAAGAATACCCTCCCTGCCAAATTCGATCCTTACCTCCATTTTTCAGGTGTCCCTGTCCATTCCTCCCCTGACCTCTAGTGGTTTAGGCTTTGTCCAAAGTAGAAGACTGACTAAGCTGAAAAGTGACTTTGCTAGTTCTGGCTCAGTAAAATGCAGTCTTTCTTTAGTAAAAACAAGTGTATAAACAGAAACTGAATCCTAACAGCCTCCAAATGACATTTGGAACTTGTCAAGTTCGAACTAGACAAGCCTGGTTTGTTTTTACTATTTGTAAGCCTGTTTCTGCAGAAAGCAAAGAAGGATTTTCAAAGGAAATATTAACCTTGGTTTCACCCTTCCTAAGCTCAAGCACGTGCAAGTTTCGAAGGAATCAGTCTGTTCCTCTTGCAGAATAAGCATGGGAGGGGGAAGAATTTGGGAGGTGCCTACAAACCCAGATAATACAGAGACATCAGAACTTGGGACAGTCACCTCAGAGACATACACCAACCCAGTAGTAGCCAATTAAAACAATCATGTTCCTGTAACCCAGATGTGATTGCCTATAAAATATCCTTGCATGGGTAAATGGATAAAAACACATCATGCTTTAGTTTTGGGTTTTCTGGGTTGAGGGTGCCTTAGATATACAAAGTACCATTTGTTGCTACATTAATTGAGTAGGATTTGTCTGGATACTTTATGAAGAAATAAGACTTGAACCAGAACATGCCTGATATCCAGTTTCTCTAATGAATTAATGCACTGCTTGTAAAGACAAACTACAAGGTCATTGGCCTAAGCTCTAATTGCTATACGACACAAATATGGATATGCCAACAGAAAGCCAGGAGCTACTAAAGGAACGTACACATTTCCAAAAGGAGCATTTGCCCTCATCTAATTGAAGTTACCATCATAACTAGGGCCAAAGCCTCCTCTTCATGTCTACATCTCAGAGGGGGGGGGGAAGAAGCAAGGAAAATAACATATTCCCTCTTCTATCCCTTCCTATACATTGGCCACTGCAAACAGAGCCCAGACAAAGGAATAAATCTGGTTCACCTATCCAGATAACTTGGAAATAGTCAAAACATGCTTTTAGCTGCATCGTATTCTCCTATTGCCTTGGTCTTCAGGCTGTTCAGGGAGTGACTGCCACTGCTCTGTAAGGGGTCCAATGCACACCTAGCTCTATATGCTAAATAATTAATACTGAACATGTTTACAAATTGCATTTTCCTTCTGCTGTCTCCATGTGTTTCACTCATTGATGAGGAGGGACCTCACTGGGCTGTTAAGTACTAAAACCTCACCCCGGCAGCTGACCTTGACAGCCTGCACTGTGAGGAGCAGGGGAACACCTCGCACAATAAGCCTCACAGAAATATTGGAATTGCTCCCACTGGTGAGGCTGCCTCAGAAGTCGTGCTATATGGTCCCTGCCAGAACAGGGGACTAGTAGTCCAGGAGCCTGCTTTGGGTACTAAAGTGCTGTACCTTTGATGAAATACACCATTACCTATCCCGTTTCCTTGGCAGCCTCATTTCAGGGTAAAGAACAAAGAGGATACTTATCCTCTTCTAATTGGAAGATGGCAAGCACTTTATAGATGCTGCTGTACGCACTAGTAAGTGCTATTTCTCTCCTGGGACTGCTTCCTGTATGCACACTGTGGTCATTTAGATGGATGAAGGTGTAGTCTGTTCTTTTTGGAGCTGCCTTATATATATATATATATATATATATGAGCTTCCATTCACCGACATCAGCCTCTGAGCTCTATCTTCTCTTCAGGCTAGTGCCAGAATGAGAAGGCTGTTCGGCTATAGATCTCTAGCTTCTCTTTTAGTTAACATAACCAAAAAAATTGCTTAGAGACAGCCCAGCTTTTTTAGTTTCTATTTTCTAGCAGAAAACTAAACCAAAACAAAATTTCAGTAGAACACATTTAAAAACTTGTTAAATCTAAGTAAATTTCTACACTAAGCATTCTTTTCAAATGAAAAGTGTTTTCTGTCAAAAAAAAAAAAGTCAGCAAAACTCAGACCTGCATTTTGAGGAAACAAGATATTTTTAGAGTATGCACCAGGAACACAGTACTACGTGAGGGTTACACGAAGGCACAGCATACTGCACGCTAATTAATTTGTCTTAACGTATCACAGTAAGATATAATAAAGGTAGAGCATTTACAGCAGCATCTCCAAGTTTTCTCTAAATGTAAGACCCCATTCTGCTGAGACCCAATAGTTACACTTCAGTTATTTTGGATCAGTATGTTACCAACCATCTCAACAGATCAGGCAGAGCAAACAGAAGCATCTAGAAAGAGCAGTATGAGCAGATCTGGAATTCAAACTCAGTCCAATATGTAGTTCAGTGCCATATGAAACACTAGTATTTATGCTTTTCTGTAGCTTGAGACCTGTAGTGACCCTCAGTCTTCTGCATGAACAGGTATCTCCCCTCTAGTTATAGCAGAGGCATAAAGGTCTTTGGACCTAAGGAAAGAAAACGTTAAAACAGTAAGATAAACATTGCTTGCTATATTTGAAGCACCAGAAGGTCCCTAACTGGGTTACTGGCCTTGTGAGAGCAACTTTTGCTCCTTGCAGAAACACTTGCACACCTAGCCTTCATTACCAGTGTTTTGGGGTAAAACCACAAGTGATGCTCTTACCCAAGCTCTCCTGGTTTTCCTCCCCTTCTGCCAATACCAGCAGAGACCGCTCATTGCGCTCTCTGCTAAAGCAGAGAGAGCTAAAGCAGTCCTTGCAAGAGGAACAGGGACCTGAGAAAGATTACGGCAGAAATTGACTCTCTGCTTTTTCTAACCAGGAATAGTTCCAGGTGGTCAATGGCTCATAATTTGCTATTGACTTAGAAATAGATTCCTAATAATCTCCTTGTACAGAGGATGCAGTAAAAAGCAAGAGAAAGGTGGGCAAAGGATCCTGGAAAGGATGTTTTATTGCTCAGTAAGAGGCAAAGCAGATCTTCCCTGTTATTTTTAACTCCAAGGACCCGCTCTCCTTCCCAGCTTCAAGTCTGGAGTTTCAGCCAAAAAACAGAGCCCAGACTACCTTCAGAGCCCTTACAGGCAATGTCTAAAACATTAGGACAGCAGCAGGAGTCTTTGCCTGCACTTGTCAGTAATGCTAAGAATAAAACCATTTGCAGGAACGAGGATCCGTTTGTGAACAGAAAGAGGGCAAGAATTTTCACCGAACTTTCTTTGCAACCAGTCTCTGTCTCTGTTCCTGGCATCACACTATGTTCCTTAAAGCAAAGAGAAGTTATCTTCCACTATAAAACACATTTTCTCATATCAGAATAGAAGCAACATGGGTAGAAGCTGATGTAACAGCCGTTCAGTTTGGTTTGAACTGCACCCTAGTCACATACCTGCAGAACATCCAAGTGTCATACAGGACTTGGCAGGTACAAGTTAACACCAGCTATGTAAAAAAAAAAAAAAAAAAATCATCCAAAGTACAGACAGAGGGGTTGGGTGCATGGAGAAATACAAAGTATTCCGGCTTCTCTACAGAAATTCTGTTAACTATTAGAAGTAGAAAAGTCGCTTAAAACTATTAGCTTTACAGCAACGCTTCTTTATTAGTCTGCCTTCATCCATGAATGTTCCCAGAAGAGATTATTTTCAACTGGGTAATACTTACCCATTCAGATGGGTAAGAGCAACCTTATTCTCCTAAAAGCTAAAGTTCCACACAATGTGATCCTCAGCCCAGGTTTGCAGAAGTGGAAATACAGCCAGATCCTTCCAGGCATTTCCAGCTGACATTGTTCAAATCTGTCTTTATGTTGTGACCATGCTGTAACTTACTTTCCCTAGCTCTTGGATTCAGATGTACAAAAATTGCCAAATGCCCATCAGTCCCCATTCCCACTCAGACAAGCCCCTCTGCATCACATGCAGAAACCCTGATAGCCACTTGCTGTTCCTAAAACATTCATTCCTGCCCTGGCTTGTTATTGCAGGGCTGTTCTTGTCCATATGTGCCTTTTGAAAGGGACAAGAAGACTCACACTTAGGGCTGACTGAGATTTTCACATGCTTTCAGTTTTGTTTTCTTGTCTGCTAATTTTTTGCTCAAAATACTGCTTTGAAGCAATTAAAATGATTTATTTAGGTTAAAAGTAACATCAGTTATTTATATGGCTTCTTACATATCCCTGGCTTGAGTGAGGGACGGATAGAAATGTCACCGCTTTAAGAACCACTCACAGTTTAGCAGCTGACATATGGCCCAACTGCCTGAATCCAGTCCCCTGCCATGAGGGCAGACAATCACGCACTAGACATCCAGCCCGGAGGGATCCACAGTACTCGCATCACACCCCCCTCCGAGGCAGGCCCCAAATTTGACAACAAGGCTACAATAGCCATGTGTCACAAAGGCCACAGAAAAGGTCAGGTCACCGCAAGTGTCTTTGGTCCCTGAGAGGGCACTGTTGAATAAGTAGTGCCCTGACAGTCCTAGGAAATAGCCATGCTATGGGGGAAACATAAGCTCCAACAGTACCAGTTAATGGGAACATCAAAATTTGTTCTTAACCTGAAATCTGATAATCAGTTTAACCTTGAATATGACTGGATACACCATCCATACCTAAAAGATTTTAACATCACTCACAGCAGTAGCCTTTGCAAGAGATTTAGGGTGGGTCTGTATGCACTTAACTAGCCAGCAGATATCTTGATTTCACAAAGAGGATCTACAGAATTAGATCAGTTAACGCTGCCAGTAATGTTTCGCTGCAACAAATTACCATAGAGACCCAGACTCTGATCCAATCATCATGTCTACGAAAAGACTCCCACCGGCCTCATTCTTTAAAGTCAGACAGGTTCCCTGAGACTTTAGCATGGGCTCTTTCTAAATGCACCTAATGGGAGCACATATCTCAGCCATTAATGCCTTAGAAAATACCACTTCTCACAGGCCATTGCATTTTGTTACTAGACCTCATTTTCTTGCTGTTATTTACACGGGCTTCATTACCTTAGCTGCTGTCCAGCTCATGCTCTTGGATGTACTTAACCTCACAAACACCCAGTGACATTGGTGCCCCCATTTTCCTAATGAGGGCCCAAGGCATAATGACTACATCTCCGCTGTATTGGGGAAGGAGTGAGGTACCTTGGTAACTTAGAATACCTGGGTTTAAGAGACTCAACACTATCAAATAGGAAGGTTGCGGCAGAGTAGGGCTTCTCCAAATCCTATGCAAATGACTATCTTTAACTTTATGCCATAATGCCTTAAATTAAAAAAAAAAAAAAAAAAAATGTTGGAGGAGAGCCTACTGAGTCCATTGAGGAGTTTTCCAGGAGGAGATTGCTGTCAGCTTGGGTGTTATTGTGGGGATACCGCTATCTCTTCAACATGTACAGTTTCTCAGCACAGAAACATAGGAGGAGACCAAATCCAACAGCCAGAATTAAGAATGTAGAAACAATTACCTCCTCACTTTTCACACTCCTGGGGGGTTATTGTCCAGATCTGTTTTGACATGATTAGTTTGGGGTTTAATGCTAATAAGAATAAATTTAATTGCAATCTTGCTATTCCCTCTGAAATCATAAAGGATACATGTAAATAATTTTAAGGGAATAATCTTTTTCACTGCACTTTCCCATAAAGGAAACCAATGAGGGAAGAACCTTCCATACTCTGGTGTTGATAATATGGCCTCCAGAGAGGTGTTCACTTCAGATCAGAAGGCACTGGACTAGATTGCATGCTTAGTATTGATAATTTACACACAAGGCTCCCAAAGACTGGGTTTGGGAAGCCTTCCAGCAAATGAAGAGATCCCTTTGGTCACTTCAAAGTGGTACACAGCGATTATTTTTCTTTCTCTTTCCCTGTTTTGATGAGACTGAGGTTACGCTAGGTATGCTGCCAATTCCCATTCATTTATCTTTTAACCATCTGCTTCTGGTAACTTTCATGTGTGCCAGACACTTTGGATTTTTATTACCCATAGTTAGTGCAACTATCTGGGAGTCTATCCCTGTCTATCCTCCCCTCCCTTTCTTCCAGTCCTGAGCAAGCAGTAGTGGAAAAGGAGAGAAGAGTGATCCCGTCATTCACAAGATGCCTTGACTTAGCATCTCCGACTTAATAGAATCTGCATCAATACATTATGATATACTATAGCATCAGTTATTAACATATCATGGTTGTATTTCAACAAGTTTCCCTGTTCATAAAGTATTTTTGATTACCCCTCAATTTTGTTGCTAGCAGCCATAGTCCACAACCTTTCCACAAGTGGAACTTCTTCACATTTACAAGGAGATGCAGAGAGTGGTGTCATCATCATCAAGACAGAAGAGACCTAAAGAAATCTTTCCTTTTTGCAGTACCCCAGCCAGGGTATCTTTGAGACAGAACTCAACTCCATGGCACAACTTTCTGCACTATGAAGGCATGGTTACAAGGACCCACGAGGAGACACTTTTCTAGATCAAATTAGCCCAGCAAAAAAAGAATAATAATAAAAAAAAAACTTGTAAGGTGGAACAGGGCTACTGGATCCACACAAGTGCAAAAAAAAGGTCAGGATATCCCAGTCACAGAAGGAATACCAGCCACTGAGGGTGACGTTGCAGGCAGTGCACGTTTGGCAGCTTGTTTTAACTCCTTGGATGGAGTCCACAGAGCTGCTCATATCTTCGTGCTGGCTGCAAGAAAGAGGTCCCAGTAAAGCAGCAGGCCAAGGCCAGTAAGAGGTACCAAGGGTGAACTCTTTGAAAAATAAATGCAAAATAAATATATGAAAAGCTTCTTCCTGTATGTAATCTTACTGCCAGAGAGTTAATAGAGCAGAGTTAGCCCACTCAGTGGGGTAGTGGGGTCTTTAGCTGACAGACCGCGCACCAAGCTGCTCCATCTGCTCAGAGAGTAAAGGAGCACTTCAAGCCACAGCAAGAAAAGCCCCTCAGATTCAGATTTGATGGAACTTCAGCCAGACCTTAGGGTTACTGCAGTGTTTTAAGTTCCGGAGAAGCTGCTGATCACGCCACAACAGACAGCTTCATCCTTCAACAAAACCCATGTGCAGACAGCCAGTGGAGCTGTTACATTTATTTTAAAAAAAAAAAAAAAAAAAAAAAAAAAAGGAAAAAGGTATAGCTGCATTTACTGGTTGAAAACAGCCCACACAGCAATTCAACTTGAGCTTCCCTTCCCTTGAAGTCTGCGAGCATGTTCTCACCCCATTAAAGATAAATAGAAACATTGTCATTGCAGAGCCTTACTCTGAAAACAAAGTCTGCAAAGGGATGCTGGTAGAACAGTAGATTTCTCATGGCATTTTGTTTTGATAAGCTTTGTATACTTAGTGACAGATATGACAGCTCTTCCTCAAACTACATGAAGCTTTCATGTAATAATGCAGAAAGGTAAGAGTCAAGTTACTGTTCATTATGGACTTTTGGTTTGGTTTTTGGGGTTTTTTTTTGTTTTTGTTTTGGTTTTTGTTTTTTTTTTTTTTTTGTTTTGTTTTTTTTTAAAACTGAACTCCGCTTACAATGAGAAGCTACTATCAAAGCCCATTGCAAGCTGTGAAGTGCATGTATTTAACTCCAAAAAGCACAGCTAATATTGCAAGGCTCTTAATGCATTTGTGGGAAGTCACGGTGAGCATGCAACTATCTTTTATAGGTGACAATGACACCTTACCCTCAATAGCCACAAGCATCCCAGCCTTCCAAATCCCTCACCACTGCCCAGCAATATGATTCTCTTAGTGCTAAGTACTGACATGGATGCAGTTTTGATATAAAGAGAATAACACAACTTACACAGCAAGCAAATTCTTGATCTTCCTTAAGAAAATCCTGTCAGCATAATAAGTGACATTTAATTAGATGGATAGAGGGAAGGCAGAAGTAGTAGTCTGCACTGGGAGAAGAAAACAGAGAATTCCTACCTGGGACAGGGAATAAGAGAACAGCACAAGGACAGTTGTTGCCTTTTTGCTATTGTAATGGAAAAGAGGAGTGGGCAGCTGCCTGGCCGTTTTACTGAGTTGCAGGGGAGAAAGGTCAGCAAAGAGAAGCTGCCTGGCAGACTACAGGTCTAGAGCCTGTGCTGAGTTTAGGTGTGGTCCATAGTTAGCAGTACATCTCTGCACTTAACAGGAGAAGTGAATTGGTAGAGAAGTAGAAAGGGAAGACGTAGTTTGCTCTGAAGGCTAAGGCAGCAACTATCCTCTTTTGCTATACAAGAAGCACAGGGGCTAGCAAGAGTGCCACTCACAGGCACCAAACAAAGATATACAGAATATATGCTGTTGGTGCTAATCAAGGTTTTGCTAAAATATGTATGTGCACTAAATAAAATATCAAGTGATATCAATACATCTCTGTCCCAATTCATTCTGCTCTGTCAGGAAAGCACAGCAGTCTATATAGATTCACTAGGGCTTTCTTCCGCATGACACTGAGCTTCAGTCCTCAGCTGTTTTACTCCTGGCAGCTACATGACAAGAGTGTTCTGCTGACAGATATCGATCACATTAGGTGTTTCCCTGCCCATCTGTCCCTGTTAAAGTCCCAGGATTGCTTCTAAGCTTATACTGTTTTGCAGTTCTTTGCTTTTAAATGGACCATTATGAACCAAATGTGCAGGCTCTAACTTTAAAAATCCCTTCAGTTCTCTGGTTTCCATGCAATGGGACTGATAAAACACTTCACCATAACATAGATTTGCATGGGGGTTTTTAGTTAGCTCTCTTACCAGGTGAAGGTCAATGCACTTTAAGTAACAGCAGGTGCAAATGCCAAAGTGCTCCATTGCTCCATTTACCTTTGTACAAAGGCTTATACCATCTCAGTCCCCGTACAACCCAAATGGGATTCACCACTCCTCTGCACTTTCTAAATCAAGTCTGACAAGCAGCTGCTGAGAGCCACAAGCTGCTGACATTTCACATCAGCTCCCTTTTAAGTCCCCACTTGTAAGCAGGGGACAAAGCGAGGCTAAACCAACTCTTACAGGTCCCCCTCAGGCACAGCTGCCATGTGCCCAGCCTTTCAGTGACTTTCCCCATAGCGCTGCCTCCTTCTTTGACCTCGTAGGGCACTTGCTAGGGACTGTCTGGGAGCAGCTCTCTCTTACGCTGCCAGGGAAGCACGGTGCTGCCAGACAGAAGGCAGACGAATGCTAATTCATCCTCCCTTGCAGAAGGCTAACTTTGCCCTTTCCCCAAGATTGAAGGCATTTTGGGTTAACAGTTCACTTCCACCAAGATCCTTTAGGATTTTTCCAACAAAGGTTATTTTAGGGTTCTAAAACATCAATTATTGTTTAGTTTCTTTTATGCTGACTGAAAAGATCTAGGCAGAACTTTGTGACCAGCACAGACCATCCTCTCTCCCTGATCCTTGTGCCTTCTTTAGCACACTTGAGTTTCCAGCAAAGCCCAGACCATCTCTGACAGGATGTTCTCCTAGCGCTGTGCACCATCTATTACTTAGTAGCAACAGGCTTCTAGTCATGCAGAGTGAAGCTTAGGCATCTTTTCTTAAACACATTGGGGCAGAATGGTAGCTTTTGGTCACTTTCACACACGCTCCATCCTCATGAAGCACACCCCAAAGTGGCTGTCCTTGCAGGAGGAGGGGAAGCAGCAGAGCTCAGATTAAGCTGACTTGGCCCTTTCTTGACAGAAATAGCTGTTGGGGTCCATTTATGATTTATGAGCAGGGTCAGTTTTACAATACGAATGATTAAAGCCCGTAAGAACAATGTTATACGGAGATACAAACCCCACTGAAAATGAGTCGGTGTTTGTGGTACTAATAGTACATCTGGTAGAAAGAACATCATTCTCAGGCTAATATGTTATTTTCCTGCAACTCCACCTGGTTATTTTGGACAATACGGTCCCAGTCCTTAAATATCTGCAGAAATGTCATTCACAGGGAGAAGTGGCTGTTTTGATTCACTTTGCACTGCCACCTGTACTTCTCCAAGGTAGAAATGTGATGCAGGGGAAGATGAAAATTGACTCAGGCTCTATCTAAACTGTCAGTTTCAGATTGGAAAAATAAGATAAAGGCTTTTAAATAGTTAGGAAGTCATTTTGTTGCATGGTGCCCGTGCCGTTTTACATACTGATGAATGACTAGATGAACGCAAAAGCAAATCCTGTAAGATACCAGGCAAAATCTCATGGATCTGACCATTTACCAAGATGGGGTGATACAGCCAGGGCCTTTTTACCAGTTTTGAACACTGGGAAATGTCAGAACATTCTTGAGAGAAGCATTCACCCCCTGAGCTTGCTTGATATTTTTGATGTTACAGGGTCCTGTTCTCCTCTTCAGTAACCCAGCTGGCCTCAGCAGAACTTCACTGACAGCAAACTTGTCCCTCTGTATTTAACAGCAGATTTTCTGGTTTTCCTCTCATGCCTTGTCCCAAGGGCAATAACTGCCATTTTTGTTAAGCATCTTTTGATCTTATGATTTGAGTCTCACAGCTACAGCTTTATGAAACTGCAATTTATCTGTTTTTCCGACCCATGCAATATAGGGGCATATTACAGTGTTTCACCCGATGTTTGCTGCCAAGCGTTATCCTTTTTAACTGTGGCTTTCAAGGGACTGATGAAATTTAGGTTATTTGATGTTGACAGACATGAAAGTGAGCTTCCCAATGTAACCAGAGGAGCACCCACATATACCATAAGGTTCAGAGGCAGAGGGATCCACATACAGCTTTTCTGAGTCAGAACTGGGATTCTCAAGGTATCTCCAAATTTTTTTAATTCAAATTCAGTTTGTGAAACCTGTAGAGTGTGGCAGAAGAACAGAGTTCTTCATATTTCTTTTTGTGTTAGTGCTTAGATAAGAAAATGCAGCAGGACTTAGTCACTTTGCCTCTCAATGCTCAAAGGGAAGCAATTTGCTGAGTAAGAATATGTAAGCTTCCCATAGTTTATTTTCAGAGAAGAATCAAAATGTAAGGAAAAAAAGCCAAATGAATTAGAGGGATGAATACCTTTCTGAACTTTTTTTTTCTTTTTTAAATCTAAAACAGACAAAAGCCTACCAAAAAAAAAAAATCAGTCCTCCCCATCAGTGAAGTATGGGGAAGTGACAATCTCTCTAACCTCTGTACGATTATCCTACACTACTCCTACGTGCCACATGGAAACACGCGTATCTAGTTGTCCCCAGCAATTTAAGGAACTCATTTCAAAATAAGCTGAGATCTGTAGAAAGTCTTTGTGCTGCCAAATTCTTTGAGTTTTCTGAAAGAAATGTTCAGTCACCCATGCCACTGGAACAGGCTTGCTAACCTTAACTCATTTGGGAAGAAAACCTAATGAATCAGAGTGGAAAGGAAGCAATCTGTGCAATACTGAGCAGTGCTTCCCTTAAGAGTCTGTCATGGCACTGGCAGCACAACTGCCAAACTGACCGGATAACAACAGGAGTGTCCAGGTGACACCTAGGCAGAGATGGCTGAAGAACCCACACGCAGAGCATTGCGCTGTGCACTGAAGTGCTGAACTCAGCTCCACGTATTTAATGGGGCTTGCTGGCCACACATCCAACCCCTTTGGCTGCACACAGTGTGGTGCTCATGTATCCCACGCTCATTTCCACCTGTAATCCCGACCAAGCGTGCTGTTAGATGTGCAACAGGGACTGTTGTCCCCCCACACCCCCAAAGGAGCAAAGTCTCCACGCCACTACTCTTCACGCGAGCACGTACATAGTTGTGCAGGTTGCCCAGCTCCAAAGCACATGAAGAACAGATACCTCTGGCCACCTTCATCCTTACATCCCAGTACCTGAGAGGAAAAGAAAGCTGCAAGAACATTTGACATCTCTTCTCAAAGCTTTATACGAAATAACTCCTGCTTATAGCAAATCAGCTTTGCATGGCTCTTGTACACTCAGGCTGGGCAAGTATTACATTTGCGTGAAGTACATGGATCTCCAAAGCCGATCATTGCCCTTCACATCACAATTATCACTTGCTGCACTGACAGTAGCTTGAATATTTCTTCTAGACTGTGATGCCTCCTCACTTTGTTCAACTCTCCTGCTAAATAAATTGCAAAGAGAAGACCCTCTTGCTTTGATTTCTCCACAGATATGAGGCTGAACTGTTTTCATTATTGTCACTACATTAGAGAGCCCCGTAAAGTGGCTGCCGTGCTTTAAAGCACGGAGACAATTCTGTACTGACTTACCGTCCAAATAAATTCCTTTCAGCTGTTATTCATTCTAGCTAAATCACAGTTAGGGTAAAAACACCCACCCAGACTGCCACCTTGGCTCAGCTTCTGGGAGTCTGTCAAGCCTGCAGCCAGACTCACTGATGCTGTGCTGTCAAAGGGACTGCAAGGGGTGTAAGGCAACCCAGAGTCCAGCCCAAAACATTTCCTAGCCAGATGTACAAGCCTTCCATTTCAGTGACTAAGTCACCCACGGCAAATGCCACGCTGACAGCATAGGGGCATTACAACTCCTGCAGCTTGAAGACTTGGAAAGAAATGGTACATTCAGCCTGCAGGAACTGTTCAAAAGTACCGAATTTGTACTCTAAACTGAACAGACAGATGTGTACCGTGACTGAACAGTACCTGGGCAAGGAGAGCAAGAGTTTCATGTTAGCTTAAGAAATCCTGTTACCATTGGAATCAATGTTACCAATGATTTTCATAGATGCTGATGCCAAGTGTTTTGGAGATGTCACACTCCCCCACCCCCATTTAGACCAGTTGGAAGGGTATTTTATTTCTTTGCGCTACTGGCCCTAATAATCTGAACTGAGAGCCACAATCCGCATTACATAAATGAAAAAGGTGCCTAGTGTTCATCAGTACTGACTCAAGTTGGCTTTTAGCAGAGATTTAGACGAAAGCTCACCATCAGCTAGAATGTCTGCTGCCGAGTTGAGTCCTCTTCTGAGTACAAGTCTGAGCGATGAGGCTAATTTCTGAAACCACTGAGAGGATTTTATCCAGGGTCTATTAGCCATTGTAGCAGCAGGAAGTAGATTACCATGGAACAACTCACAGGAAAATAGCTTAGATTTACCATGCAACTGAACAAACTGGGAAATTAAGTAGCCCCAGGTGCAGCCTGAGTAAGCTCCCTGTAACAGGAAGCAAAGCTGAGTGAAAACTAGACAGGAGTGTCTCCAGGAAGGGGTGTCTCATTTTCCTAGAGATTTAATATCTACTTAATATTAAGAATTGTACATTTTATCCAAATTTTTACCAAAATCCTATGTGTATACAACAAATATATTTTGACTCACTACAGACATGGACAGAAGTATAAATCCATTTGCAACTAATATTGTGCAGATATAGCAAATTACAGTCCTGTATGTGAACAACTCTTTACCAAAATATTGATGTGCCTGCTGTTGTGTGTACGTGTCTTTACGAAATCCTACTAAGTCTAGAATACACAGAAACATCATCGTGTGTAGATCACAGTCCCGCACTGTCACGATGACATGATGCTAAATGCTCATATCATGTTGAAAGCTCAGTGAAGTGAGAGGTCTGGTTTACATACTTCTAGAGCAAAAACCAACAAAGGAAAGAGGGGGGGAAGGAGGGAAGACACCCACAAGCTTTACCGTAGCAGTCAAAATAAAATGAATAAATAAGAAATCAAAGGGAAAGATAATCAAGCATGTACAGCATTGTGCACTAAAGATTGCATTACATGGTTGAGCAAACACAGTGAAATACTCCCAAGAGCTCTTTGCCCTTCCAGTAGTGCAATCCACGTCCTTGACTAAGGTTCAGATGTAGCTTCCCCTGCATATGTCTGCAAGGGAGAAGGCAGCTGGGAGGCAAACCCTTTGTCCTGTGCAGGAGCTTACCTGTATTGTAACACCTTTTGCAAGGTAAAGCATGGTGGGGTGCTGTTGCTCCCAGCCCCGAGCATAGGGAAAGCCTGCGTGTGTAGATTTCCTTTTCCACCTCACTGGTAACTCCAACTAGTGCAGATCTGGAAGTAGCCTGCACTAGCATGAGAGCCAGCACTGCTTACCTCCATCTGTAGCAAAGGATTCAGGATGATTAAACCACAGCATGATCCCTGCTCTGCCTCCGGGGCAGCAAAACTGGCACCTTTTACCTCAGCCTGGACATCCTAACACAGCTCTGCAAGTCTGTCTGAGGAACCTCCCTGCACGTAGTATCCCCAATGGCATCTTTAATTATTTACAGGGTAAAGGATTCCACATTTGTCTTTTATATAGCATAATTGGCTTGTCCATTTGGGGAAAAAGCTAAATGATATTTTACTGCCATGCTTCCCCTCCCCATGTTTTCAATTTGCACATACATTCACAGATCTCAATTGCAAAATGACTGCACTAGACCAAAACTCAGAGGCTTTTTGAACTAGTCCTAAAGCGTTAGTTCTGCTCATGTCTAAGGCATAAGGCAAAAAACCCCCAAACCTCCCCACCAAAATTTAAGTGAAGAAAAGCCAGTACTACTTCACTACTTGCTAATATTGCATGGTAATTACTAGATTGCTGCACAGTACCAAGACAAGATTTGAAGGAGCCTGGATGCTCCTCTCAGGTCAGAGGTGATGGGGTATATTAGCTTTGTCAGGTTTTTCTTATCTAAGAACTGGAGTATGCCCATCTAGAAGGGAAGGACGATAGGACTTACAGACTTACATTAGACCATTTTGTTCACCTCCCGCTGATCACAGAACAGGAGTCGTCCAGCATCCCCATAAAGCCCACCTTTAAGGGTCTGGCTTTAGCCATCCAAGCTTGAAAGTGGCAACCTATACAGACAGTGTGTCAAGAGTTGAGCACTTCCATTTTTCTGCTATTCAGAACCACGTACTGGAACAGTTTTACAGTCATAACCAAAGATATCACTCAATGGCCAGTTAATTTATGCATTTGATTCAAGGATTTGACCTGGAGATGGCAGGAAAACATATGCATTCTGCCTCAATTTCTGGAGAAAAGCCATTCCAATACCTTAGCCCATAAACAATGATCTAGGAGCAAAACAAGTCTTTCTGCTGTATAACAGCCAAGGTTTTGGGGCTGCAGCTATGAAAAAGTACCCACCAGGACAAAGCACACTGACTAAAATCCAGGTTCTGACTAGACTGGGTGCATATAACCGAAGTGCCTCACTGCAAAGGAATAATCCCTTGACTTCTTGGTATAAGGAAGTGTGGACCAAATGGCTCTTTAGAAAAAGGAAGCCTGGAAGCTGTGTGCAAACTTGCTCTGTCTCTTTGTCAGGTGAGAGACACCCCACAGGGCCAGGGAAACCAGTCGATAACACATGGTGTTTGTGCCCTCCAAATCAATGTTCTGCCATCAGCCATGAAGGCATCCTCCATGGGAAGCTACAACTTCAAAGCAACTAATGGCATGAGTGGAAACCACAGTAAGCGTGTGTTTGACTGTCAAAGAGGTCACAAAGGTCCTCCGATGCTCCCCTTCATACGACAGTGAATTTGTGGGGAGATGCAAGTTGAGGGATGATGTAGTATTGCACCTGCTTTAGTTCACAGACATTTTTTTTCCCAGTGTCTCTGCATTTCTAATGCCAAGTTCTATAAATGAGCAAATTTTTACTGTTCCTATTACATTTGGATTTGCATACAAACTGTTACAAACAAAACCATTACAAGCTATTTACATACATAATATATGAAATTCCTCCATTGCATCTTCATGACCTTGACTATTATCTGTCCTGCTTCTCTTACATTATTTGAATTTGTAAAGCCCTATTTTTCATGCTCCAACTATTTTTGCCCTGCCTAATCCTAAAGTATCTTATTTTCATTAAGGCCTCTGGGGTCCCAACATGTAATTGACACGTGCTTTCAAGACAAAATTTACCCAAGGCAAAACTGAAAATTCTGATTCGTACATCACGTAGCATCTTTGCATCTTTGTAGTGTCAAGTACATAACAAAGTTAAATACAAGAGACACGTTTATTTTCCAAGTCTGTGTTCCAAAACTCACTGCACTCACTGCTCCAATTTTGAGTTCTGTGCAAGGGAGCAAGCAAAACCTACACAATTATGTTCTTGAAATAGGCTCATTTATATTAAAAGCAAATGAAAGTACATCTGAGATGAGAATCCTTAGTTTGACAGAGGAGCAATGCCTCTGCATATTGGTAATAAGACGAGTTGTTAGAAGAACATTGGTTTGTAATATGATTGTATTTATGAAAATACTTACTGCAAATGCTGCTTAAACGTGTTGACCCCTTAAAGGCAATTGCTGACTTTATGATTACAGTTCAGATTGGTAATATATTGTGTTTAGCCTTCTGGGAAATATTCAAGAACAGAAATCTAATTGAAGTTTTATGTCTTCTTACTGTACATTCCTTGTGCCTTCCACCAGAAAAATTTCAGTTCCAAGAAAACCTGGGGTGCTTTAGTGTGAAACCCTGCTACATCTCTGATGTTACAGTCCGGTAGAAAAGGGCCTTCCAATGCACATAAACTGACTCCACTGAAGCTGAAAGGCAGCCTACTTTGATGTGAAATAAAATGCTTCTTTACATCATCTAACTTACCTAGGGAAATCAGGGTGGCAAAAAATGTAACATGCATGAAAGAAAAACAGTAGATCTATATCCATAAAAATAGATTTCCTCACGAGATAACCAGAACATTGTCTAGGTGAGACAAATCTGCCACAGTTCTCCTTTTCACTGGGGCAAAATTAATCTCTTTTGCAGAAGAGCTGAGCAAGTCTGTTCACCCCTTAGGGTTACCTCACAGATGGAAGCATTCTGGCGAAAATTCTGGCCTTTTGTTTGGATCCTATCACTTGCATCTGTTCTCATGCTTCATAAGCTGCTCCGGCAAGGAGCGTAGAAAGAACATCCACATCTGTCAGTAGGACATAACAATCTCTTGGAGAAATCATACTTTGGATGGAGTCACAGAATGGACTGTATTCCCATGCCATCCTGTAATGATCTGTAGTGATGCAAATACCCGTTACACATGCACAGCTGCATCCTCACAAGACTAGCGAAAAATAGTATGTAGAGAAGTCCCAGATATCCTTTAGCAGAACTCCCCTGTATCTGTATTGGGATTGTTTCACTTAAAATGTGATACACCCAGTCTCCTGTCTTGCATCCACCAATTGTGATCCACCAGGGATGCCAAAATTAAGAGCAACAGTAAACAGAAAAAAAGCAGAAAGCATAATTCAAAGAAATGCCCCCATCACATCACAAGTTTTACTCGCATCTCATCCTAACACTTTGTTGGAAGGCACATACCTTCCTCATCACAAGGAAGACAAGAGGCCTCGGTCAGGACTCAGGTGCTTGCTCCTTAGACATGGTTCACAGTACAGTAATGCTCAGGCAATGGAAGTCTGGAATGCTTATGTGTCATGACATTTAGCCAGTCAGATGAATGATATATTTAATGGTGTGATCCTTTTAGGAGGCAGGAAGGACTAAGTTACAAATAAATACAACGAGAGGGAGTTAATTTCTGCAGCAAAAAAATATCGCTTCAAATCACAGTTCTAGACATAATGCAGGTATTCTCAAATGCTCAGTATTGCTCGTGATGGCAAAGTATCTACACACGGCAGATGAGAAGCAGCTGGAAGGGAATGACTTGGCTGCTCACAGACTTTGTAAATCAGGGCACTGGTACAAAACATGGCAACTTCACTGTCCTACCAAAACCTGGCTGCAGTCAGACCTCCTGAGCAAGAAATTCCCAGTGAAAGGCATTACTGGAGTCAGTGGGATGCATTTTGAAAACTATGCAGAATGAAAGCACATCAGCTCCTATTGCTCTGCAGGCTACTGTCCCATTGCAACCTCTTCAATGGTGTGACCTCCAGGAGTTATAGGAAACACAGCAGTAGCTCAGCTTAGCATCCTCATGAAAATACTTACTGTTTATGTATTCTTTCCTCCTTCAGATCTACAAGTGCTTTTGCACATAAGCATTGCAACTCATCTTACGTATGGCCAAACTACAGACCTTTGTTTTCCGGCCAGAGTCACACGCCCAGTTCCCTGTCCCCTGGTGCAATTCAGGTATCCTCCTCTTGCTCAAATGCTAGACATATGGGACACAGCAAGAAAACCACTGAAACATTTCACCTGGAAACATGGAGACAGAACTTCCTAGACACAGAACTTCCTTTTCACAATTTGGAGCAGCGCAATTCCAGAGAGAGAACCCCTCCTACAGGGCTGCCGGTAAGAAAGTTCGAGTAACTCAGCCTCAGACACATGCTATCCAGGGTACCAGACATCTTTCTGACAGAAGCTCTCAAAACCATATTGTTTAATATCAGAAAACAAAGCTTTATGGAAGTCTTTTTCCATTGGTCTCTCCCTGTGAGAGTTTATCCTGGGTCCCAGGGCACGTCCTGTTAGAAGAGTGTTTAAGCATTGCAAAATCACTGAGAAAATACACCAGGAACTCCTTGGACCACATCTTTCAAATGTTTAAAACAACCTAGTATAGCATGGAATCAAATATTCACTATGCCCTGGAAGGATGCATAGGGTCACTTTAAAACATCAATAGTACAGTCTCTCTGTCATTAAAGTAATCACTTCATTTCTCTTGCTACTGTCTGAAAAACAAATCCTTCAGCAATGATGGACCTAAGCTTTGTGCTTTATCAGTCAGGACTTAAATTCGGCTGTTTGGTCGCTCAAACTTTACCTTGCTGCTCTGCATATCACAGTCAAGGTTTATCCCAGAGGTCACTGCATTTTTAATCAGCATTTCAAAATCTCTGTGAATGGAAAACACTACCTAAAGTGTCAGGGCTTTTTTTCTTTCTTTTTTTTTTTTTTTTTAAATGAACTGCTGTTCTGTTTCTTTAATAGGTTTAGTTCTCACCAGTGCCCAGTTCTTACTGATTTGTTAAGTCTAATTAGTCAGTATTCAAATGTGCCATGCATTAATTTGGACACTGCTCAAATTCCGCACAGATTTCATATGAAAATGGATTATTTGAATTTTAAACACAGTCTGTTCCACAAATTCTGACATATTAAGCAAGCTCAGAAGCCATTAAAGCCATAAAATGCCAGTTGACCTAACAACCTGCAATGGTAGGGAATGAACAAAGCTATTTACTTCATTAACTGATGCTCAGAAGGAAGAGCTACATGCACACTCTGATTCTGTATCCTTTGATTTCTCCAAGATTTGGGTGAACTCCAGATGCTGGACTATGTTAGTGTCTGCACAGACCTGTTGGCCATTCCAACACAGAAGCAGAGCCTTGAGATTCCCCAGTGCCAGAAAGCACTCCAGCCTTCTCAGGCTACAGCCACAGAATACAAATCATCCTGCCTGCTTCACCTTTTGAATATGATAATTAAGTCATTTTAGCTAATGGGCTTTAAGTACATCTTTTAGGGTAGTCTAGACAGCTCGTGGAGACTACTCCTTAGCATTGTCAAGGTTCCTTTTATATTTCTGTGCCAGTTTGTATTGGAGAAAAGGCGCAGGCTGATCAGAGCTCAGCATAACCAGTTAAAGCCAAACATAACCAGTTAAAACCAAACATAAGCCCCCGCTCCTTCTCTGACTGATGCTAGCTGCAGTCAGGTTTACCAAGGTTTTGCCTCCACTAGGATTTCTGCATTTAGTTTTGGGTTAAAATTCTCCTTTGTGAGGTGAAGGAAGAGTCATACCCGCCAGCCTTTCAGTGTTCACCCATTGCCTCTGGCACATAAATCTATGGACATTTGCTTGTCTAGACTAGGAATGTATGGGGTGCTAGCTAGACTATTGACGTTAGCATAGAAAAAGAAAAGTGCATTTTAACACATGCATTAAAGTATGCTCTACCTCTGCTAATGCATTTTAGCAATCTACACAGACACTGCCTCTCCGAGTCAGTCTAGACAAGGCCAGAGAGACTCTTTGGAATCTGGGCTGAGCACTCGACATTTGTTTCCCAGAATTGCAATAGCTTTATTTTAATTCAGCACGATAGCACCTAACAAACACAGCAACCTGTGAAATAAGTGTTTCAGGGTTCATACTAGGGTTAACCTGACTCCTTTGGCAATGCTTCCTCCTCCAAATGAGTGCAGAAATTATAGGAGAAAAGCAAATCCACCCAAACGATGGCAACAATCCAGGACAAGAACGATTAGTAAAACTACTTTAAGGTGAAAAAAATGCAGGACTGCTAAGACCTTGGTAAATAACAAGCCCTGTAATTCCACCACTGAAGCTTCCCTAAGGCAGCAATATTCAGAAAGGTGATACTATCCTCAAATTATGCAACAGGAAATGAGAACAGGAAACTATTTCAGCTCTGATTGTCCCTTCGCACAGTATCAGAAAAAAAAGCAAAGGAAAACCTCAGAAAGAAGTCGAGTTGTTTTGGCTGCCACTGTCTTTAGGCACAACTGACTTGGTAGTTCTTTTCCAAATGAATGCGGGACCAGGTAGAGAAGGGGGGTTGGCAAACACTGTTTCACAACGCTGCCCTGGCAACAGGATCGGTTCCATATATCAGTGTGACATGAAAACCAATTAACTTCTTTAGGTCCTATGGACCCACAGATGAGCTAATAAAGGATTTCTTTTTTGCTTCAATAGTGGAATTGCACGTACATACGAATGTGCAGGGCAGGAGAGAGAAATTTCAGGGTGGGGAGAATCAGCTTTTCTTTTGGGTAAACAAGCAGACAAGTTTTTCCAGATCCACAGAAAAAAAGCGCTTCGCTTTTGACCAGACAGTATCTCTCTAGCCCAAATGAAGTATTTTAGTTTGCCTTTATAATATGTAACACTTGTAAAATTTGAAATGGAAAAAATATCAATCTTAATTTTTTTTATTTCCTAAGTAAAAGCCAGTTTTTCAACTGAAAGTATTAAAGCAAAATGCTTTGGTAGTTTAAAAGTGCTGTCCTTTTTCTTTTTGTCATTTTTAGCTAAAATTATTTGCTAACTGGTTCACTCTTTCCTCGGTAAATTTGAAAGACAGCATAGCTGGTCAGGCATTCAGTGCTGAGCACAGCAATGGTGGTTCTTATTGCACATTGTAGTATGGACACATCCTCGGGAATCAAGTCTGGTAACTTTTTTTAAGCTATCAAGGACTGACTGATATCAACACTCTATATCCTAGGAGCCCCTTGCAATTCCTGTTTTAGTCTGTCTTAAACCTTCTGGTCAGCACAATGGGGTTAGGAAGCTCACAGATGAGAGGAACGAGAGAGAATGGCTAAAGCTTCCCATGTTTGAACGCATCTAATGGTGTTTTTTCTGCCCAGGTTGTTTCCTGCAGCAACTGTCCTTCCAGCATAGTCTTCAGCTGGATATAATTAAGCTGGTAAATGGCAAAGAAGAAACTGAAGAGCTCTGTCTGACCACTGCAGTGGAGATTGAACAAAAGCTATCATATAGCATACAACTGAATTTTCTTTGTGCAGGTGCCAGCTGTGAACACTTCACTAATGAGGAAGAGCCCAACTTCTGTAAGCAAGGAGAGAAGACAATCTCTCAAGGGTTTGGTAATTTTTTTCCAAGAGATGGACAGTGACAAGACAGCAGAGACATTGCTGCGTTGTGCTGCTCTCCCCTGACTCAGAGTAGCTTTGCACTGCAGCATTGACCCAGAAGATCACTGCTCAAGGGAGCAAATCACCAAGTCACTGTGCATTCTGCAGCGTCGTGTTCACTCATCTGCGTACTGCTGAGGCACAATCCACAGCTCTCCTCCAGCACTATGAGCTGCTCCAGGATTGATTTCCCTGTGAACCATAGGAAAATACACGTCTCTCTGGGCAGAAGAAAAGAGCCTTGTGAGAAGTCATTGGGAGACTATGAAATGCTTTAATCGTCTCTCCTGCAAAGTGGGAGGATACCAGCCTTCACGATAGCAGCATTTTGGCACTTGCCATGGCCCTAGTATGCCAGCCAGTTTGGGCTGAAATCACCTCTTAGCTCACCTGATGGCTGAATGGGAAAGGGACTGCACCCTTGTAGGGGCGCCCGCATGCACAGAAGGCAACAGCTGTAAGCAACTGGTCAAGCACCTTCTGCAGCTGGCTGGACGGACACCTTATTAGCGATGGTCCAATTCACACATTCTCTCTGCTGCTGCTGTTTGCAAACACCTGACTGCTGTGGTGCCAACTTATCTGGGGCCCAGGAGCAGCTCAGCAGAATCATAATCACAAGGCAGATCTTCAAAAATACTGGTTTTTCCCTTCACTCTCTGCATATTAATGAAGCATTTGGGAATGCTGATATCATAAGCAGAAGGAAAAAAATCTTTCCCTTCAGAACAATCACAGCAGGAGCCTTCTATGTCTCCCTATGAGAAGAATTGCTTGTAGGTTATGCTTAATGACTGAGCAACCACACAAGCAATGCAAGAGGCAAGAGTCATCTGTTGAGATAACAAGCAACACTCTCCACACATTTAGATTCTCCACATCTCGGACACTTGAAAGCTTTCATGCCGTTCCCAGTGCTGCAGAGGATCTGCCTCTCAATGCATTCACTGCCCCAGCCCCCATCTGGTAAGCCTGTGGGAAGCAAAGACAGAAAGTGAATTTGACTGTCACTCACTCAGATAAATCAGTGCCAAAATGAGACTAGAGTTTAGATTTCCAAACTGCTTTCTCAGTCTTCACCAAAACCTACTTTGCGAGCCAGACTTGCCGAGGCTTCAAATCTTAACCAAACTAATCAATAAAAACAGTGAAATCAGAAAAATCACGCAGGCAGATGAGGCCACACGTGCAAGAAATACGCTTTGCTGTCTGAAGGGAAAAAATGATGAAGTAATGGGATATGTTTTGCGATGGAAGATCAAGTTTCCATTACCCTTGCCATTCGCAGGTCAACAATCATTGAAACTCACTAAAGCAAAAAGGAAAGAGATGCACCTATGCTACTAGCAAATGAAAGATGAGGATGAAGAAATAAAAATAGAGGTAGAGAGGCCTTTGACATTACTCAGGAGAGAAAGGCTTTTTTTCATGGATTTAAATTAAAACTGTGCAAGGAGAACACTTTGCTGGTAAGAAAAGACGGATGGCTGTCATTAGTGTGAATAAGCTTGTCTGACACGTTTTGTCTGCAACCCTTCGCTGTAACAGGGAAGGCAGGACCTCGCCAGATTGTTGTGGCTAAAAAAATTCACCAGAATAATGGTGAAATAAAGTCACTGAAAAAATAATTTTTTTTTTTTAAATCCACTTACCATAGTGCTATTAAGGATTGAACTCCAGCGCATATTTCCTTTTCAGAAACAGGGAAAAGGTTCTTTTTGCCTGATTTACAAAGGAAATAAGGCCTATGCAATTGTGATCCATGCATCTATTAGCATCTGTGCCCTCTGCTGCCAGAATTACTCAAATCTCTGCCAAGAGGTTAGCAACTTCATCCTAGTAAAGTGGGAGGTCTGACTCTGCATGATGAAACTGGAAACAGTAACTGAAAAGAAGAGCACCTTATGAAAGGCAACTCTAAATCACGTTTTCCAACACAGCGAAACGTTTGCTCCTGCCTCTGGTTTTGGAGACAGCTTGATGAGGGTTCTGAGGCGCGCATGGGTCTGGCAGTCAGGAATATGCATGTACCTACAAAGCAGCAATGGACAGTTTGTGGCTGGTTTGCTTGGGGTTTTTGAGGGGCAGGATGGAGAGTAGCAAGAGGAAAGGAGGGGGTTGCTTGTTTTCTCCACACATTTAAGCAGCAGTTAAGCAATATGAATGTGCTCAGTCAGCATTTGGTATTTGGTACCAGTTATAGAAGTGTTTTATCTCCTTCTAACAGTGCTGCACAAGCGTGTCCATTTTGGAGTATGGACTGCCTCAGTTTGCAGGCAGGGAACAACAGGCACTGATGTTGGCAACAGGACTACTTAAAACTAGAATTTACCACTAGAACTAAGGCTTGTGGAAGGTCAAACCCAATCCATCAACAGTGGAAAACCATTTAAAATGAGACACTTACATTTCTACTGCAGTTGGAGTAGCAGAAAACAGCATATTTGCAAAACAGCTTTACATTCAGCATGGTATTTTATCCAATAAATTTGATGCCAATGAAGGGCATCTGGTGTCTCTGATCCATTTTGCTTCCACACTGGAACTGCAGAGCAGGCAAAAGCAGTATTAGTTTTGGGTGCATGCCTGACCAGATAAGTAAGACGTCCCTGCACTTTCCATGACCTTCTCAATCTTTGGACCCCACCACAGGGGCTGACTGAGCGTGCCAGCTACTGCTAGTGGTTGAACACTGGCAGGTACTAGAAGGATTTGCACTCTCAAGGTATTGCCTCTCTTTTCCATAACAAAAGCAGCTTTATCTCACAACCTTAGCACAGGCGCACGTCTGTCTAGCAATCCAAACTGGATCTAACACTGTATCCTGTACGTGACAATACATCATTCCATTGCCAAAACACCCCCAAACCCTCAGGTGTTATTAATGATGAATGAAGCACTAAACTTCGTGTTCTCAGTTGTTAAACACTTCAGGCAGATACTGTATCGCACTAGAGATGAGAATGTATTTAACTTGTACCAGGCCACATCTCTCTCCTGTTTGCAAGGCAAGATGTATGACAGAGGCATGCAACACAGATTGGTTTTGTTTGCTGGCTGGCAGTGTGATAGAATGTGAGTTTACATCAGTGTGGTGCAATCCTGGCAGCGCAGCCTTTCCCACAGAGAGGAGAGCAGAGGCAGGCTCAGATAAGCACGTCAGAAGGGAACAGGAGGTATTTCCGTCTAACTTTGTTCTTTAAATGTGTTTGAAGAAGATGTAAATACTCAGCACTCTGGAGAAGGGGAGAGCGGCCCTCCCTCCTATGACTAGGTTGGCTATTCATTAGTCAGCAGGCAGCCTTCCAAAGCACACTGGTACATCACAAGCTTTCAGCCTGCTTCCTGCTGTGCTGTCTGCTTCATTTATATTTTATTCTGTTCCCTTCAGGACAGCACTTTGTCTTACTCCCTCCAAAAGCAACCTGCATGCGATGAGCACAAGCGCTTGGTAAAGGCCTAAGTAAAGGCCAACAAGTACCATCTCCTGCAGAGCAAGAAGCACCCAAAGAGAGGAGCTTGGCTAGAGAAGTGTCCTGACATTCAATATCAAAGTCTCATGCAAACCCCTGAGGCTCACAAACACTGATTCATAGGAAGACAGAAGTTGTAACAGTAATGGGAGAAAAGCTCAGGAGTATCTAGATGTTCCAGCACACTGGAAGTCAGAGTCATTTAGGGTGGAAAAGACCTTGAAGATCATCAAGTCCGACCGTTAACCTAGCACTGCCAAGTCCACCACTACACCATGTCCCTAAGCACCACACCTACACATCTCTTAAATACCTTCAGGGATGGTGACTCAACCACTTCCCTGGGCAGCCTGTTCCAATGCTTGATAACCCTCTCAGTGAAGTAAAATTTCCTAATATCCAGTCTAAACCTCCCCTGGTGCAACTTGAGGCCATTTCCTCTCGTCCTATCACTTGTTACCTGGGAGAAGAGACCGACCCCCACCTCTCTACAGCCTCCTTTCAGGGAGTTGTAGAGAGCGATGAGGTCTCCCCTCAGCCTCCTCTTCTCCAGGCTAAACAACCCCAGTTCCCTCAGCCGCTCCTCATAAGACTTCTGCTCCAGACCCTTCCCCAGCTTCGTTGCCCTTCTCTGGACACACTCCAGCCCCTCAATGTCTCTCTTGTAGTGAGGGGCCCAAAACTGAACACAGGATTCGAGGTGCAGCCTCACCAGTGCCAAGCACTTCCCTAGTCCTGCTGCCCACACCATTTCTGACACAAGCCAGGATGCCATTGGCTTTCTTGGCCACCTGGGCACACTGCCAGCTCATATTCAGCTGGCTGTTGACCCACCCCAGGTCCCCTTCTGCGGTGCAGCTTTCCAGCCACTCTTCCCCAAGCCTGTAGCATTGCATGGGGTTGTTGTGACCCAAGTGCAGGACCTTGCACTTGGCCTTGTTGAACCTCATACAATTGGCCCCAGCCCATCGATCCAGCCTGTCCAGGTCCCTCTGCAGAGCCTTCCTACCCTCCAGCAGATCAACACTCCCACACAACTTGGTGTTGTCTGCAAACTGACTGAGAGTGCACTCGATCCCCTCGTCCAGATCATTGATAAAGACATTAAGTCATAAAGATCAAAGAAAGTACTTGCTATGTGTGAGAGGAAGTGTTACTTAGCTCAGCTCTTCTGTGAAACTGAAGTCAATCATCACTGTTAGCTTGACAAATTAACAGCAACTCTAGATTGTTAATACTTCTAAAGGTCTCAAATTTTCCAAGGGTGATAGAGAAAAATATACCACCCTCCAAACCCATCACACAGGGTTTGCAGTTAGAGATCCTTTAAAGGTCATTTTCCAGAGAGCTCAGTATTCCATATGCCACACTACTGAAAATACCTGGCACATATTTAAGGTAATGGAAAAGGCATCTTCATAACACTGATGCCAAACGCAACTGCTACCCTCTTGATAACACAACTCCTACACCTTCCTGTGAAAACGCAGGGAGCAGGTATCAGAAGGCTTCTAAACAGCAAAATAGGTCAGACAGAGCTATAAGCTACTGACGTCCTGACGCTTAATAGAAGAAAGTCTGCAGTAGGTAGTTAGATAATACAGCCCTAGAAAAAGGTGTGTTTTTTCTCCACAGTTAGAGGGGTAGACACATTTTGAAGAGCTCTCTCTCCTAAATTGCTATTAGCTGTATTAAAAATGACACGAGTGTGCCCAGACAGGCAGTACTCAAGCCACTTGGGCACAGAAGGATTCCTTCTATGCAACCAGCATGAACTGGAGGTACAGTAAACTCATGACGCAATAAATGCTGTATCAGACAGGTATGAATTTCTTCTTGATTAGAGTAGAAGAGCAGGTACAGACACTTAACAGCACACACATTCCACAAAGGAGACACTCTGTTGTTAACTCTTTAGATGCCTCCTTCTAGTACAAGGGGTAATGTATTAAATCTTGTGCTGGTGGTTCTATATACACTAGGGATTTGACCACCTGTTTGAAACTGTTTTTATTCTGCCTAAATAAGACCACTCCAACAGTCAGTAGCATTTGCCTCTAAGCAGGGACCCAGCAACATTAACTATGTAGGAATTCAGCTTCACAAGTGTCAAGATTTGCATGTTTGCTTCCATCCTGACCTGAAATAAAATGAAGGCTTTTCAATGCTAACAAAGCAGCCTCAACCTAAAGTAGCCACTTAGCCACTCACTAGGGTACTAGACAGAAAATCCTGGCTCAAACTCGTGCTATTTCTCTTCTTGACCATAGATTTGACCCTAGATCCACTTTAGGCAGGGGTTGAGACTAGCTTTCACCCATGAGGTAATCTCAGAAACTTAAAAGCAAAAAAAGAAAAAAAGTTTTGCTTAAATCCAAAAGACAAATCTACAAGAATGATGTGCTGAACTGTGCTCTAGGATATCAGACCTTCCCTTACTGGGCAGAGCTTTTGAATATCATTGCAGATTCCTGAAATCTAATTTTTTTTTTTTTTTAAATTACTCAGATGTTGTCCAGGAAATAACATTTAAAGCTGACGTCAGACAATGGGATTGTTTGGACTGCTTCAGAAGCAGCCTCATGGAGTAGCATCCAACATTTTGTCAGTAAGCAGTAATAGGTATTACACATGAGAGCTCAGGACAGAAATCAGTTCTCTTTCATGTGATCTCATTTCCCTGATGAACAAACCCTTTATTTAACAAAGCATTGCAATTGGTTCAATCCTGCAGCAGCACTACTGACTTACTGTGTAAAGGGAAGCTGCTGCAGAGAGAACAAGTCAACTGAAGAAAAAGGAAGCTGTACTTCAATCTTTCAGAGAGATTGTATGATTACAACGAAGTTAAATCAAGAGATTAATCCAATTCTCATTTGCACTGTTTGCCAACAAAAGCTTATGCATGACATGGAACAGTTTCTTCACTTTTTAACCACAGTCTGGAATGCAAATTTAATTTTTATTTTCTCTTTTGAGAGAGCAGTCTAACGTTAGAGGAAGCCTGCAAAAGTAACTTCTCCAGGTTTTAATTCACTGCTGTTACCCTTTCGCTAGTGGTACCCTGAGGCACCAACTTGGGCGAGATATCCCTCAGCGCCAGGTACTAGGTGCTCTCCTATAAACAAGACGGTGCTACTTCTCTGCTTCCCAAAATAGCTTATACTTCACCAACAGAGGCCATCAGTTACCTTCTGCATGCTGGGGATCGCTACAAGACATTCCAACTCGCTTCACTGGCCGGAGGTTTGACAGCAGCAGTGAATTTTTAGCAACTAATAGAGAAAGTTGAATAAACAACACACCTCGGAGAGCACTTTCACTGTGGCCATAACTCTTTGCACATACAGCAGTTAGAGTGCACCCAAACTCATCGGAGATTGCTCCGTGCTGTTCTCACGCAGCTGGTTTCAAATTGTTTATGGAGTTCAAAGGGAAGGCTGATGAGCGAGAAGCAGTCTACATGCTGACAGCTCAATCAGAACATGCTTTGCATGGCATGAACTTAGCAAGATAGGTACCAGCACCCTTCACCCCAGCCTGAATTAATCTGCCATTGCAGCCTTCAGTCAGGTAAGGATGCCTAACTTGTTTCAAGAGCCATCAGCTTAACGAAAGCACGCTTGTTTTGCCCTGTTTTTGAAACCAATGTAAAAGTGACCCGTAGGAGTTGTCAAACCTCCAATACTTAATTTATGGCACTATGATAAGAGTCAAAATTAAGCTGGATCCAGGGCAAAGCAATTAAAACCATGACTGGGGGACAGTCCTACTTGCATCTGCCTCAGGCACCTTTATCTGCTACAGAAACATGTTAGCGATATTCCTGCAGGATTCAGAGGACTAGCGACCCACCTCAGCAATGCACGATTAGAGGCTTTGAAGTTGCAAAAGCTACATGAATGCTAAGGGGAACCTTTTTCGTTCATCCTGATGGCATTCACTGCAGGGATGATTGCTAGAAACACAAATGAGATGAGTGTTGGTGTAGTGACAAAATTGGTAACAGAGTCTGATGGCTTTACATAGCCTACCTGCGAGGGAAACAGCTCTACTACCCATATTCACTGCCTGATAATAGCAGTGGGTTGTTTGTGTTTTGGGGGGGTTTTGTTGTGGGTTTTTGTTTTGGTTTGGGGTTTTTTGTTTGTTTGTTTGTGTTTTTTTTTTTTTTTAAATCTACACAATTGTTTGAATTCACTTTTCAGCATTTACCTGACATAAGTTTTAGGAGAAGCTTGGGTTTGTTGCAATCAGCTAACTTACATGAAGATTAAAGGTGGCAGTGGAGAGGCAACAAGGTCTAGCAATAGTGCTGTGGCCTCCTGTTAGGCACAAAATGCTCTTTCCATTCAGTACACTGAACAATGTGTAGAATATTCACGTAGTTTGTCCATGGCAGAACCAAAAATGGAAATCCGTTTCTGGTAATTCTACCTGGAGAGGATCTGCCTTACATAAACCATAGGACTTCAGCTGCAGAGCCTCTTTTCTCCTCAAGCAGCATATCAGACCTCTTTGCAAACTCAAGGCAGGTATCATGCCTCTGAACAGGAAGCATTATCTTTCTCCAGTAGGCAAGAAAAACACAATAAACTTGGTAGCTTGTCTTACAAAAATCCAGGAATCCTGGATTCTAGCACATTTCCCCAGCCAGCCAGCCACATCATCTTCCCTCCTGTTATTAACTGGCAGCACATATAGATCAGCATGCATCAGCTGGCATACAGGTGAATCATTGGGGAAAAACTGGCTTCAAGTCCTCTTTCAAGATGAAGTAGAAAACAGCATAATCTCCAGTTATCTATTGTTATTCATTAGTAGAGAAAGAAGAGTTTTACACTGATAGCTTACATAGCGAGACATATACAAAACTAAATTAGCTGTCATGCCACAGCTATTTCATCTTATTCTCTTCAACCTGCTCTGCCAGTTAATCTCAATGTAGTCAGCAGAAAGCAGTACATATACCAGCTGCTTCATTACACTCCACAAGGGGAAGGTACATACAAGCTGCTCGTATAGCTTCTCCACCCTTTTGCCCGGTTGTGCGGGGGACCCAGAGCTTAGGATGTTTTCCAGCTCCTTATTTTCTTTTTATGTTATTGGGTTCATTACCTGACCCTCAAGGACCTTGCTGTCACTCATAAGCAAAAGCATTTTGATGTGCGTGTTCTTCGTTACAGAAAATTATGCTCAGAGCAAGTCCCTGGTAAATCATGTGGGGAAAAAAAAATTATCTCCATGTGAAGAGATCCCCAAACCACTACAACCAGCCTTTCAATTATTAGAAAAAGCACTTTGGGGAGGAAGCAGAGCTAAACAAAGGCTGTACCATATGTAGTGTGCAATGCTTTCAGTTGCGCGATGTATTCTCATTTAGATAGTGTCACTTACAGCACAAGTTAAACAAGATGTTACAGAAGATGAGCTTGTCAGCCAAACGAGGATTTCGGGCAATATCTTAATTCTTGAACGCAGCGTACTGACAGTGATATACGTATGACAGGAAAGCTCCCTAGCAGATGGGAAACTGGCAGGCTGTTTTGATAGTTGTAGTCCAAGGAAGATTGCCACTGAAAACTGACAGTTCTATAGTACCATAGACGAACTAAATACGCAAACAGTAAATATAATTAAAAGGACTAGAGGGATTGGTTATCAAGGGAGAGCTAGAAGGGTTTGAAAGGTATATGGGGAAATATTTAGGCTAACACATAGGAGTTGTATGACAACATTAAAATACGAGAATGATGAGTATCAGGAAAAGAATAAATTCATGGCAAAATCCACAAGGCTGTTTACTAAAGCTACAGATACACTTAACTAAGATAATTAAAAGCTATAAGCAGACATGACATTTAAGGAAAAAAAAGACTATAGGAAACAGCCTGGCATCAGCAAAGAATAAGCAATCCAATATAGTTTTCATGATTAAGCCTTACAAAGGACACACTGCAGACCACAGGTACGATACGCACATATACACACACAGTTGCTATCTCTCCACACTCACTTGGTTTCTACATGTTTAGGTCTCTTGGTTCAGCACCGATATTGTCATTTCTCATATGATATTAGGACTTGTCTTCTCAGAGTCAACACCATTTGGCTCTGTCTGGCAGGAATACATACTCAAACCTCCGTGTGTGCCAGCGGTAGAGAGAGGCCCGGAGCAGCCCGCTCTTGAAGGTCAGATAACCTGTGACGGCACAGGGATGGGTACGAGCGAGCCGGCAGCCCTCGCACAGTGCGGCAGCCGGGGTTTGACACCTGCTCCGGGTGAATGGGTCAGCACAGCAGGCACTCCCGGTGCCCCGCAAAACCAAAGGCGGTGACAAGGCACATTCAGACAGCCTGTTTACAGATGGGGATGTCGTCAGTTAAAGCGAGCGACAAAAAATGCTCTGCACAGAGTTTACTTTTAGCCGACAAATAGCAAACTGATTGTGTGTCCATCCAAGGTGCATATTCATTTTCCTCTTTGTTGTAGTACTCCTTAGGTACTACTTTTACGCTAGGCATAAGGAGAACATAACTGAGAGTAGCAGCGATGTCTGACTCCAGGCCCTTCTATCTAAAGGAAAGCTCCTCTGAGACCCCTGCAAGCAATGACAAAGAGAGCATCCAGTGTGATGGGGGACAGAAACCAGTAACGCTCCTGGGGGTATGGAGGTTATACATGAACCAGTGCGCTCTTCTTGCATCAACACCAGTAAGGTCACCTCCCAGACACATGACAGAGAGTTGTACATTTTATCTTCATTTTTGTATTCAAGACGAAGTAGTGACAGGCCAACAACTCATTCAAAGCACAGTTAGCAAACAAAAACTTACCAACGCCATTGCTAAGATTTCCTTCTATAGTCAGCAGGCTTCTTGTAGCTAAAGAGATACATTCACCAGAGGAGGCTTTATTTTTCTTACCTCCCAGGGTTGTTCCATGTTCCATAATGCTTCTTATACCTTCTCTCTCAGACAGTTGGCTGAGAGCTTGAAGCTGCTTGACTTGCTATTTCTCTACAGATACAGAAATCTGTCTTACTACTTTATATCTAAAACCAGCCGTGAGCATCCCAACACACACCTGTTGCTGGAGACTCCAGTTAGTGATATCCTGAGCGCAACAAACCAGAAATGCTTCCCAAACAAAGCAGCATTACCCACATTAAAGTATTTGTCATTTACAATAAAACATGTATGGCTAAGGGAGACATACAAACAGAAAATAACTGAGAAGCCTAACTAAAAAACTATTAATTCTTCCAAGACTTAGAGGACTACCTGTACTTGGGACAAGACTGAAGTAAGTTTGCAATGGTCTTAATTTAAAATGAGAGGGAACACATGGTTGCTATTAAAGGAGCAATCAGCACAATTACAGTCACCTGTAACATTTAGAGCCTTTGTAACTAGAAAATAAGGATGTCTGAGCACCATGCACCTTTATAAAACATTAGCAAAGTTACTGTTTGACAAGGGTGTGTGTTCGATAAAATTTTAAAATAGCAGTAATGCAAGTGCAATGTAAACTGATTGATGAAGGTACATTAAATATGGGCAAAGCACATAGCCCAAGATATAGTTTACAAGTATGTAAAATATGTAATTTATATATTAAAAGCTACACTTCTGGTTTCAGCAGTTTTCCTGCAAAGAGAGCAATGTTGAATACCCATTCCTGCTACTCCCCTGCTGAGTCAAAGAGATTGGGATTCTGAAATGGTTAGGGTGTGGATGTTAGTAACAGGAGTTTAACATCCCTCTTCCAGTTTCTGCTGTACAAACATAATGTAACGTCATTAATTTTCGTGGAACTTCTTGGAGGTGAAACGTAAGTAAATGACATATTGAACTGCATTGTCTAGCAGCACTGTGAATGACTGTTTTAAAGGAGAAGTATGGTAACAAAGGCGCTGCTACCCCTGAGTTTGTCTCTCTGTGGGAGCTGCTCAGTGACACAGAGAATTTAGAGTTGCCACTCCAGCAGTGCTAGGCCAGGAGTTAAACCAGGACTTTATCACACAGGTGAGTAATTCCTACCCTGGAGAGAGACAGACAGACAGACTCTCACGGTGATGTTAAAATAACGCCGCCCTTAGCTTGCTAGGAGTGTGTAGCCATTTCACTCCCTCATAGCCAGTTTAGTGTCTTCGCTTTAAACGCAGGTGGATAGATTTTTCCTTTGCCTCTTATGAGCACAAGTCTTTTCACCACAGAGCAGATCAAGACTCTTATTTCTTAAACCAGTGTGTTCAGTGAGCACTCTCTGCTGGGTTTGGCAAGTCTCCCTGCATGCATGATTGTTTATTCTTGACAGACTGAGACACACTCCAGCCACCTATGGAAATGAATCTTCATTCATATTTCATCTTTCCACTTAAGTAATTCCTTTTCTACTCCAGGTCACTATATTTATTTTTTAAAGTAATCAATACATATGCCCTTTAATGTGTGTTTTATCCTGTAATACAGAAAATGGGCTTGGTGCCACTGAAGCTCTACAAAAATACGTCTAAAGCTGATTTTCACTAGATTAGATTTTTTAGAAGCAGGAGCTGTGTCTGGCCAACAGACACTTTTCTGTGTTCCCTGTGTCCCTTCTGCTGTCACAGAAAGACAGATGGCCCTTCTGAGCACCATGTAAAACTCAAGTAAGACTACGCTTCTCTCAAGCTCCAACCGTTTGGAAGCAACAAAGACTCGGTTCCCTCTGCCTCCCTCCCCAATTAATAAGCGACCAGATTTTCCAAGCTACTCTGCACAGTATATCCAAAAGTGTAACAATCTCAGCTGAAGATATAAAATATTTTTGAAAACTCAACATTTGTTTAGGTAGCTCCTAGGGATTGTGCAATGAGTTTTCCAGTGGTTAAATCTGTATACTCCTCATGTGTCAGATTTATTTAAAGTGAGATCTTGCACCTTGTCCGACCAGACCATTACAATATAAAACAATTCAATGTTAGTCTCAAACTGCACATCATTGTTGCGTATCAGCATTTTTTGCGGATACTAACAAAAAATCTTGCTTTCACTGAAATTTTGGCAGCATCTTCAATCAGGGGAGACTCCGGAGTAATTTTATCAGATCAGACCAGCAAAAAATTAATATCTTGCCTCCATCAGGGACCAGCCTGGGTTACTTCAGGAAAAAATGCAAGAAACACTGTATAGGGTTTAAAACTACTGTCTAATCTTATAATAAAACAGTTCCCTAAGAAACTTTAAAGTAACTGCTGTTCATCTCATGGATCTTTTTTCTTGTTGCCCACCAAAAATCTTTGGAAATGTTTCTCTGTAGTTAACTCTCAGTACTGCATAGGAAGGTATGCAGTGGTCTTCTCTTTTGGTTTGATTTTGGTGGTGGGGAATGCTTTGCTTCAAGAAGTCTTACCATAGTTTTGGACAACAGAGTTCCACAAGCCAATTGTGCAAGGACAAAATAAACAGCTTTGATTTTAACTTCATAACCTTCTGTGATTTCATCCTCTCATGATTCCTTGCTCTTTTACTGTGAAGTAGGGTGGGTGAAGCCAGTAAAACACATCATCTTTGTTGAGATAGAAGTTTAGAGAATCTTCTTCTATCAGGCACTGCATAAATGCAGCCTTTTCACTCTTGTCTTATTTGTCTCCTCTTCAGAGCAAGTGGTCACAACCATTCAGGAACTACCTCTTCTGAATAATTTCGGCACTTGAGTGATGCACACAAATTTGTCACTTGCCGTACCTTGGGTGAGGGGGTACAGATGTATTTTACTGCTACAGCTATTCCACTGGCTCAAGTTCAACTATCTTCTTAGTACTGTATTTTGTGTGTATATATATATATATGTTAAGCATCAGACTGCAATGTTTTATGTACCTGTAAAATTACAATGCAACCAGTAACGGACACTGAATAAACAACACCCTGAGTTTATAAAGAGACCTAAATTGTCTCCAAACTTACCACACCATTTTAAAAAGGAGTGTCACAGACATCATACTTTTTAAAAGACAAACACAGCCGGGGGTTATCGCGAGGTGTGAAGTAGAACAATGTTTGGATAGCAATTATAACATTCTTCACTGTTACATATAAATATCAGAGGAATACAAATCACTTTGATCTAAGGAAGAAGTAGTGCAGTATTCCAGGTAGAGTTTAGCAGAAATTTATTTCATTAAAAGCTTCATTAGCCTGAGTTGTTTTACATCACATTAGCTTCAGACGCTCTGGTTTAGCATATGTTCACTTTCTTCCACTCTTACATTCCTTCCTCATCTGTCAAACCCTTCCTGAATGCTTTTTCTATACACCATCATTAGCTTCCACCACCACCTGTTGCACTACACCACTACACCATTAAAAGATGCTGATTCAGAAAATACTTCATCTGGCACTAAAGATACCCTCTAGGAGGAAGGCTGAAAGCAAGATTCATCTTGGCTACAGAAAATTAATTTTTCTAAAATTTAAATTTACACATCATGCTAGACAGAATTCCCTTTCACATCCTTCGTGATACAGGATCTAGTCAACAAAAATTAGTGAAACTTCCACATCCCCTATTTTACAGTGATCACTACACTCAAGAGTCAGAGGCCACCAAGTCTTTGTCCTGGTATTCCTGTGTGAAAGCCAGTAACTTTCTACCTAACTAGACTACATCTTTTAGTCAGACATTTGGCAGCCCCTTTGCTCCTTTTTGTGGATCCCTACTATCTGCCTCTAATCCTATCATCTCTCCTTTGATTTTCCTATCTTCAGCTTTCTTTTTGTTATAGTCCTGGCTTTGTGTGCCATTTCCTACTTTTCGGTTATGGCACTAAGCATGTTTAAATTCCTGCCAATGAAAACTGCAGAGCAGTGAGCCCTCCTGAGAAAACTCACCTGTTTTCTGTGGTTTAGGCTGTAAGAACTGACCATTTGAAAGCTTTACTTTAGTCTCTGTGAAGATCTGATCTTGAAGATGGCACTCTCTGTTGGCCCTTTGCTGGCCCACGTCCCCTGCTCTGGTGGCTGTTATTTCAAAGCCTTTCAGAATGTTGCCTCGCAAACGGAGCTCATTACCCGGTGTGCAACAAGAACAGTCTTCTCCCCAACTCCACTCTGAGCAAAGGCAGCAAGTAAATACGGTGAGGTGGTCTCACGAAGCAACCTGCGTGCAAGATGTGTGTGGCTTCACTCACTCCCCTGTGAGGCTGATAGGCTTCAGGCTCCCTAGGAGGCTGTTTTATACATTCAGAATTGTCAGAACAAACTTTTTTTTTAAAGATGAAAAAGAGAAACTGAAGAAATCTGGAGAAAAGTCAGCACTTAAATGCTGTGAAATAACCATGGCTTTGGTACTCCATCTTAACTCACTGCAGGACATTTTTCTAGTTCTAAAAGGAATAGCACGATAATTGAGATCTCACCTGCTCTGGCAACACTATCAGTGAATACCACTGGGAACATTTTTAATTAGCATTTTAATTATCAGCATCTACTTTGGAGCCCTCTTAAAATCTTTCTAAACAGGTCTGTGCAAAGAGCACCTTACTACTACATGAAAATGCAAGGCTGGATCATAGTTTCTTTGGGTTTCCATCCCTACCCATCCATCAGTCAATTTGCTGCAGCGAATGGGCTGTAACGCTCAGTTACTCTTCTAATCTACATTAGGAATAGTGCCGTAAAATCCAAGGGCAAAACTGCAAGGGACAAGCCTAAAGGACTTGTAAACCCATCTGTGGTTGCTGCAACAATGTGAGCTCTGGACACTCATCAGAGGGAAGCACTAAGCACTAGCAGGGAACATACCAGCCTAAGAGTTAAGACAGTCATGTTCAAATCCCAGCTCTGCCTTGACTAATACACTTCTCTGGGCTTTAGGGTTCTATTGCCATTAAAAACCCCACGGATGACACTGATCCATCTTAGTGAAATACTACTCAGTTGGGGGTTTTTTGGCTAGTTACAAGTGAACTGAGTGTTATATTCTTCCCTCCTTCCAATTTCTTTCTTTTTTAAACAGACATGATCTCATAAGACAGGAGAAAACTACAATACTGGTGCCAAAGTCCTCTTGTCGGTCTCTTCAGAAGCTGAGAGAACTACTGGCAGTAGCCCAGGAAAAGCAACAAAGAACAGTACAAGTTTGGATAGCAGCTAGACTTGCAAACCTAAGAGCAATGCAAAGTAAACCAAACACGAAATAGAATTATGATTGGCAGAGATATGATGACTCTACTGCTGGAAATGAAAGTGCTATGAATAATTAGCCACCTCTGACCCAGGAAAAC